>NC_083571.1:42460942-43060942 GCF_027579695.1 Neoarius graeffei | reverse complement strand
CACAAAAATTAGTCTTTTTGATCTTTTATTTCAGTGTCTAAAAGCATCCCTCACTATGTATCCACTATTATGTCTTGGCTGTTTTCTTAGTCTCGGTTTCATTTATTGCTTTGCAAGTCATTTTATATACCCCCACTGTTGTAGTATGGTACTGTACGCATACTGTTTACAGACCCCTTCTGCATGACATCGTGCATCACATGATAATGACAGCTGGGGTCAGACAGACACCATCTTTCATGCAAGCAAGGCTTAATCTGTCTTCAATATGGTTAATTTTTGCAGACAGCACTGAAGTTTTGTTTCTGTTATCAGAGGAACCCAGTCCTGTGCAAAATATCACCAGGGAGGCAGAGTAGTAATGAACCTACAGTTCGAGAGTGCTCTACACAAACAGACTGAACTTTACAACAGCTGCATGTACATGAAATAGAAATAAATTGACTGAGGCAGGAAAAACTGCTTTGGATAAAATTGTTATTGTCCGTTACACACCTATCAACCTGTGTGACTCAGTTATGCATTTTGGATAGAGAATAAATGAAGAGGGAACTGAACATTACCTGCTTATTGAAATTATTATGACAGGGTGATTATAGTTATTATATGACTATAGCAACAATTGGAATGTGCTGATTCTGTTAGCATTTGTAATTATTGTACCATCCACTATTAGATAAAATTAAAATAAAATCTTACAACATTGTTTGAAAGTCTAGAGCAAGATATTTTGTTATTTTACAAATAACACTTCAGATATTATTTTAACATTTTCTTGGGTGGCACGGTGGTGTAGTGGTTAGCATGGTCGCCTCACAGCAAGAAGGTTCTGGGTTTGAACCCAGCGGCTTTCTTTCTTAACAATAATAAGTATCAATGTATACATGATTGAGTGTAAATAGCTCTGTACCTACAGTGGTGCTTGAAAGTTTGTGAACCCTTTAGAATTTTCTATATTTCTGCATAAATATGACCTAAAACATCATCAGATTTTCACACAAGTCCTAAAAGTAAATAAAGAGAATCCAGAGACAAAAATGAGACAAAAATATTATAGTTGGTCATTTATTTATTGAGGAAAATGATCCAATATTACATATCTGTGAGTGGCAAAAGTATGTGAACCTCTAGGATTAGCAGTTCATTTGAAGATGAAATTTGAGTCAGGTGTTTTTAATCAATGAGATGACAGTCAGATGTGAGTGGGCACCCTGTTTTATTTAAAGAACAGGGATCTATCAAAGTCTGACCTTCACAATACATGTTTGTGGAAGTGTATCATGGTACGAACAAAGGAGATTTCTGAGGACCTCAGGAAAAGCGTTGTTGATGCTCATCAGGCTGGAAAAGGTTACAAAACCATCTCTAAAGAGTTTGGACTCCACCAATCCATAGTCAGAGAGATTGTGTACAAATGGAGGAAATTCAAGACCATTGTTATCCTCCCCAGGAGTGGTCGACCAACAAAGATCACTCCAAGAGCAAGGCGTGTAATAGTCAGCGAGGTCACAAAGGACCCCAAGGTAACTTCTAAGCAACTGAAGGCCTCTCTCACATTGGCTAATGTTAATGTTCATGAGTCCACCATCAGGAGAACACTGAACAACAATGGTGTGCATGGCAGGGTTGCAAGGAGAAAGCCACTGCTCTCCAAAAAGAACATTGCTGCTCATCTGCAGTTTGCTAAAGATCACGTGGATAAGCCAGAAAGCTATTGAAAAACTGTTTTGTAGACAGATGAGACCAAAATAGAACTTTTTGGTTTAAATGAGAAGTGTTATGTTTGGCGAAAGGAAAACACTGCATTCCAGCATAAGAACCTTATCCCATCTGTGAAACATGGTGGTGGTAGTATCATGGTTTGGGCCTGTTTTGCTGCATCTGGGCCAGGACAGCTGCCATCATTGATGGAACAATGAATTCTGAATTATACCAGCAAATTCTAAAGGAAAATGTCAGGACATCTGTCCATGAACTGAATCTCAAGAGAAGGTGGGTCATGCAGCAAGACAATGACCCTAAGCACACAAGTCATTCTACCAAAAATGGTTAAAGAATAAAGTTAATGTTTTGGAATGGCCAAGTCAAAGCCCTGACCTTAATCCAATTGAAATGTTGTGGAAGGACCTGAAGTGAGCAGTTCATGTGAGGAAACCCACCAACATCCCAGAGTTGAACCTGTTCTGTACAGAAGAATGGGCTAAAATTCCTCCAAGCTGGTGTGCAGGACTGATCAACAGTTACTGGAAACATTTAGTTGCAGTTATTGCTGCACAAGGGGATCACACCAGATACCGAAAGCAAATGTTCACATACTTTTGCAACTCATAGATATGTAATATTGGATCATTTTCCTCAATAAATAAATGACCAAGTATAATATTTTTGTTTCATTTGTTTAACTGGGTTCTCTTTATTTACTTTTAGGACTTGTGTGAAAATCTGATGATATTTTAGGTCATATTTATGCAGAAATATAGAAAATTCTAAAGGGTTCACAAACTTTCAAGCACCACTGTAGATGCCCTTGGGGTTGTTGAGACCTGGAGGGCCAGGAATACCATCTAGCTGTCAGGGTGCAGGCACTTACAGATGCAAATGCAGGGGAGAGTGGGTGCATCGCAAAGTAAACAAAGCCAAATCAAGAAACTGGAGATGTAGTCAGGGACGGTGTAGTAACGATAGACCTTGCAGCTTAAAAGGCAGGACAGCGGAGTTGATGAAGTCGAGAGGAAGTTTATTTTCTTTCCCAACAGCAAGCAGTCCAGAGGAAAAAAAAAAAGAAAAAACCTCCAAATCAAAACAATCAAAAATAAACTACCAACTAAATCTTCCAACTAAGAACAAAATAAATCCAATAAAATAAATCAATTACAAAATAACTAGTGCTCAAATTCTCTGGTAACAGTTGGGTCTTCTTTCTAGCTCACCTCAACCAAGACTGATCTGCCACTGGGTTTCCCAAGGGTTTTCTAGCCCATGGCTTAAACCAAAACAGAAGCAAAAAATCAATCCAGTCTTATAAGCTTAAAATCAGTAAAAAAATATATCTCAATACTATCTAAAAATATTACAAATATTCCAATTACAAAATATAAACACCACAGCCTTCACACACGCTATAAAACTCATAAACACGCAAACACCCCTTTCCCCATACACCAGTGAAACATTCCCATCTGTGACGACAGTGCCCCCCTACTACAATTGTCCCTCGGGAGCTGCTGTTGGGTCTTTCGCCACCAGGAAGTCAACATGCCACTGCAAGGTAAGTAAACTTCATGTTCTTACCATCTCATTCGATTAACTGCTTTACCCAAGTGTTAAAGTGTCCAAACATGTCCATAGACCTTTGCCTTCTGTTAACAATGTGAAACACTCAGGCAGTTTATTGATAAAAGTTCATTTGTGTCTGTGTGTTGCAGATGCTGTCCTTCCGCGATCTCCAGAAGAATGTTCATGGTTCGCGGAGCAAAAAAATAAATAAACAGGCTGTGTTTAAAACAGTGTCCATGTGATGATTGTTAGCAGTAGTGTGGTGCAAAAATAAGTGGTAAACCAGGGTAACGGGCTGCCGCACCGTTACATTTCCCCCCTCCCCTGCAGACGACGCCTGTCGTCTGAGGGAAAAGGATGACCCCTACAGGCAGGGTTGAACAATGGGACCTCCCTACACCTCATCCTCCGGGATGCGGGACAGGAAGTCAGCCACTCTGTTAGAAGCACCAGGGCGATACTCCACCGTAAAGTTGTAGGGCTGGAGAGAGAGATACCACCTGGTGACACGGGAGATGGTGTCTCGCATCTTCTCCAGCCACTGCAGTGCTCAATGGTCTGTCTCCAGTTTGAACGGCCTGCCCAGGAGGTAGTACCGGAGAGAGTCCAGAGCCCACTTGATGGCCAGGGCCTCCAACTCCACGGACGCATACCACCTCTCCCGGTCAAATAGCTTCCGGCTGATGAAAGCCACTGGTCTGCGCTGTCCATCCTCCTCCTGTAGCAGGACTGCACCCAGGCCCACTCCAGATGCATCGGTCTGCACAATGAAGGGCTTGTTGAAGTCTGGGCTCTTAAGAACAGAGTCATTGCAGACTGCCCCCTTCAGGTCCTGGAACGCCACCTCACACTGCTCAGTCCAGACCACTCTGGTCAGTGCGGCCGCTCTGGTCAGCTCAGACAGGGGAGAGGAACGTGCAGAGAAGTCAGGAATGAATCTTCTATACCATCCCACCAAACCCAAAAAAGCTATCACCTTTTTCTTTGTAGTGGGTGGCGTGCAGTTCTGGATGGTGTCAACCTTCTCCACTTGTGGCCATATGACCCCACCACCGATGACGTAGCCCAGGTAGTGGACCTCCTGCTTCGCCAGGGCACACTTTTTAGGATTGATGGTGAGCCCTGCTTCTCGGATGTGGTCCAACACCTGTCTGAGGTGATGGCAGTGTTCCTCCCAGCTGTTACTCCAGATGCACACATCATCTAAGTAAGCAGCAGCAAACTGGTGGGTACCCCTCAAGACCTTGTCCATCAATCTTTGGAAGCTGGCTGGTGCTCCCTGCAGTCCAAAAGGCATCATAATGAACTGATACAGTCCAAAGGGGGTGCGGAAAGCTGTTATCTCCTTGGCCTGTGAACTCAGTGGCACCTGCCAGTACCCTCTGGACAGGTCGATGGTGGAGATGTACTTCGCCTTTCCCAGGCATTCCACCAGATCATCAATCCTGGGCATCAGGTATGGATCCACCTTGCTGAGAGAGTTCACCTGCCGGAAGTCGATGCAGAACCTGATGCTGCCATCCCTCTTTGGTACCAGTACCACCGGGCTGCACCAATCACTGGAACTGGGGACCCTGGTCACAAACAATGTCTTCAGGAATACCATAATACCAGAAAATGTGAGTGAACAACAGTTCTGTGGTTTCAAATGTTGTGGGTAGGCTGGGTAATGGGATAAGCTTGAGTGCCTTGGAGAACTGGTCTATGATCACCAGGATGACTGTATTGCCTTGGGATTGAGGTAGGTCAGTGAAAAGGTCAATGGCGATATGTGACCAGGGTCGCTGGGGTACCAGGATAGGACAGAGTTTACCAGCAGGTGGAGCTCAAGGTACCTTGGCTTGGGCACAGGCGGAGCACAAGGAGACAAAGTGGTTGATATTGGAGACGATGTTCTCCCACCAATACTTGCTCCCCAAAGCTGAAGTGTGATCGCTGCTGGGATGCCCTGTGGCTGGAGAGGAGTGAGCCCATGTGAAGAGTTTGCCTCTGAGTCTTGGTGGCACATGCATGAGTCCAGGAGAACAGTTCTCAGGTGGCCATTGACCTTTTCACTGACCTACCTCAATCCCAAGGCAATACAGTCATCCTGGTGATCATAGACCAGTTCTCCAAGGCACTCAAGCTTATCCCATTACCCAGCCTACCCACAACATTTGAAACCACAGAACTGTTGTTCAATCACATTTTCTGGTATTATGGTATTCCTGAAGACATTGTTTGTGACCAGGGTCCCCAGTTCATCTCCAGACTGTGGTCCAAATTCATGGACAGGCTAGGAGTATCAGTAAGTCTCACTTCAGGATATCACTCTCAATCCAACAGTCAGGTGGAGTGTGTGAACCAAGAGGTGGGTTGCTTCCTCCAAATCTTCTGCATGAAGAACCAGAAGGACTGGGCACGATTCCTCCCCTGGGCCGAATATGCACAGAACTCACTAAAACACTCTGCTACTCAGTTAACCACTTTCCAGTGTGTTCTAGACTATCAACCACCACTTTTTCCTTGTGACGATGCACCCACTCAGATCCTGGCAGTAGACTCTTGGTTCCAGAGGAGTCAACAGGTATGGGAGGAGGTCCATCAGAGACTGGAGCATGTCAGTTCAAAGTACAAACAATATGCCAACAAGCACAGAGGGGAGACCCCAGAGTATGCCCCAGGGGACCGAGTGTGCATATCCACTAAAGACTTGAGGGAACCCAGCACCTTCAAGAAGCTTCAAGCCTGATACATCGGCCCATGCAAGGTAGTGTGCAAGGTCAACGAGGTCTCCTACAAGCTCAAGCTCCCACCTCACTGTAAGATGGCTCCCACATTCCACATATCATGCTTAAAATCTGCTGGTTGAGATTGCCTGATTTCTTTGTCGATGTCCCAAGTGATAGCTTGTACAAAACAGGCCGGTGGAAGAATGGGAGTGGGTTTGGATGTATGAGTTGATGTGTTATGGATTCTGGAGAGGGTGTCAGCCTTAGTATTTCTGGAGCCAGGGCGGTAGGATATTGTGAAATGGAATCGGGTGAAGAATAGGGCCCATCTGGCTTGGTGGGGATTCAGACATTTAGCTGTCTTTATGTACTCCAAGTTCTTGTGGTCAGTGAGGATGGTGAATGGGTGTGCAGTGCCTTCCAACCAGTGCTTCCATTCCTCTAGCACCAGTTTAATTGCCAAGAGCTCTCGGTTTACGATGTCATAATTTTGTTCAGTTAGGGTGAGCTTCTTGGAGTAGAAGGTGATGAGATGTAGCTTGGGCTTGTTTTATGTTCATATGTTTTAATGCTACATGTAGCCTATGCAGAACCAGTCAGCCTACCATACCATCACCAGCCTTTGGCATATTAGTCACATATAGGGGTAAAATAGTTTTCTTGTTTTGCCACGCAATATTAATGTCAACATAAATTTGTGTTGTTCAGACACCACAAATGAGCTGCTGCAGCCAACTGAGCCTAGATGAATCGGAGAAAATGGTATTTGTGTGTGTGAGAGAGAAACTTGGAAGATATATGATCATAGTCTTGTGAGATGGGATGTCATCTGGGATTTTGAATCTTTTATTTGTTATGCTTCGCCCCGGAATTCCACTCCAGAGATTTATTATCTCCCAGTTCAGCGCCAATCCGGATCCGGGACGGGACTTTCATCTTGCCGGCATTCACTTCCTGGTTGCTCTGCTGTGCATAAATGGAGCACTTGCATGTGACGTCACATCCGCTCCAGATTGTAGACAAACGCCATCTTGTCGGTTAAACGCTATATTTCTGCCGTCTTTCCGACACTGACTTTCATTATTTTTCGCCGAAATATTCAAATATTACCGTGCCACAATGCCGGAGAGTTGCATGGCATATAAATGCCACAACAGGAGAGGTCAGAAAACGGGAAGTTAGTTTCATAGGCTGCCACGGGACCCTGACAGGCGGGCAAAATGGATTGCTGCTATCGGCCGGGCTGATCCAAACAACAAGAACAAGGCATGGGTACCGACTGGAAGGAATGATCACTGGCGCCTGTGCAGTGATCGTTTCATCTCAGGTTCGTCATGTATTTATTTCAGTATATCCATGTGGTTATTTGCAGCATAAGTTTATGACTTGCTCTAATAAATTCCAGGAAGTGGGAGCCTGAGAAAAGGGTTGGGGCGGGGTGGATTGGGTCTTTAGCGGTGTGGTACGAAAAAAAAAACAGTAAAGAACTTATAAGAATTTACCACTGTCTTAGTAGTAAATCCTTATAAATATAAGGATAAATCCTTATAAGGATTTATAAATAAATATTTATGCCATGTAGGATTCAACCATAATCGGCTGGTCAGTGCTATGCTAGATACTACTGATATATCTAGCATCAGTTCTAGTGCTCAATACTTAAGTGACTTACCCGTCCAATGAGGATTATTTTCTTCTTTACAAGATGCCACATCTGAGGGCGGCTGACAAATCCTGAATTTCTGTAGAGATAACTGTCCAAAGATTTATAAGCACACAGTGCTTCACCACTGAACAGCGAGGGAAAGTTAATGAGGTAATTATACACGTCTGGGTATTCCACCTCCGGCAGTTCAATATCCACTGACACGGTCGTGAAAACTACGTCCGGTAAGCCATAAGGGTCACTAATCTGTAGATCGTTTATTTTAGACATATATCTAGTTATCTGTTCATTAGAAAAATGAGCCGTGTAATCTGTCAGTTGAAATTGATCCATTCTGTACACGAGTGCAGCAGTATTCAGCTGTGTTGTTTGCCGACAAGATGGCGGCTGTTAACTTTCCAGTCACGTGACTGCAAGATCTCTATAGGCTGTTCTCGGAAGAGGACTTTGCCAGAACGTCTCGTTTTGTTTTTTTTTTACGTGGTTTCTGCAGCATTATCGCTTCTTGGATTTTTGCTCTCTGTTTTTGCCTGTTTCTTGTCACTGTTTTTTTGCACTACATTTTTGTCTTTTTTCATGTTTTTTGCACTATGTTTCTGTGTGAAGTTTTTTGTCTGGACTTTTTTTTATGCTAGCGTTTTGTTTTTTTTTGTCCTTGCCTGCCTCGTTTTTTGTCCCTAGTCTTTTGGATTATTTTTGGTTTATTTTTTCCTGTTAAATCTTTTTTTATTATTGGAATTACTGGTCTGCGTTCTGCTTTTGGATCCTACTCACCACATATACAGTATTATAATGTAGCTTAGAATTTGTCTTTGTGGTCCTAAAGGAGAGATATGAGAGTGAGAAATTATATGTTTTTATTAAACTGATTTATTTTACTAGTGATATTTAATAGTCAATTGACACATGCCTCATTTTCCTGAGACAGTATGGGTATTGATGATAACAATAATAAGGAGACAGAAACTGAAGTGAACTACATACATTTAAAAAGAGCTGTGCAAAAATCAGTAATAAAGATGTTAAAACTTTTGAATGTGTGTAGGTAATGATATTTCTTGTAAAGGTAGATATAACCTCCCCAAACTATGTATGCCAAACTCACTTAAAAATTACAAGCCCCAGGAAAACCTGACTTAGCCCCTGGTCTTTTCAATAGCTAGAAACACCGCTGGTGGAGAAATCACAATTGCATTTTCTTGCAGAAATACATCTCTTGTTATTATTATTATTATTATTATTATTATTATTAATAAAATATCTCTATTTACAAAGGTCAGTATCAAGACTGGGAGAAGAAGAGAGAGATTGTAAAACAGAGAAAAATGCAGAGTAAAGAGTAATTTGTCAAAACTACAGCCATGTAAGAAAGTGATCGGCTCAGTAAAGTTCACCCAATGCAATAGCTGCATGTTTATGTAATATTCACTGAAAGTAATATTTTCAGAAGTCAGTAATGTTGTTCCCAAATGATGGAATCTTATCATTATAGGGTGTTCCTTATATCCATAATTAGCATTATTACTTTGCATTTTATTCATGTCTGAAACCCAATACTGGATTATGCACTGTTGCACATGATTTTTTTTTTCCTCCCTTGATGAAAGCTTTGGATACTTTATATATGACCCAAGTTATCCCCAAAATATTTTTTAATTGTATTTTTGAAATAATTTTCAATAATTTTCAATTTTCTTTAATTCCAATATTATCAGAATATTATGTTAGTTTTGCTGATACATAAGAAAGTTCACCATTTAGAAAATGCACAATGCTATAGGTTAGATAAGTGGCTAAAGATGTGTCTATGCCAGTAAACCATCTCACTCTGCAATGATAATAATCACACACCACTCAGTTAATTGGATTTTTCAGACGCCAATAAAAACCCCAAATGTCATTGACCACTAAAATCACACTAGGTAAAAATCTAATCTGACAGGACTAGTCACCTGTTTTATTTCAGAATCAGTGTTTTATGAAATATTTTTAACAAGCACAGGAGAATTTACACTGATGCATTTTGTCCCCTGAGGTGGAATATTAAAACTCTTAGCATGTATGAGATATGGAGCACATGGTTCTCTTGAAAGGGAAATATATCTCTGTTCAGTGTATGTGCAGTGAATCCTGTAGAGCAGGGGTGTCCAAAGTCTGGTACCAGGGCCAACTCTGGCCTTCAGACAGATGTTAACTGGCCCATGGTTTCTCCGTTAGAATGTATGGCCTGCCAGCCACAACATTGCAAATTTTCCTTTCACCTGATGGTGGCAGCATCAATTCCGTGTTAATTCCGTTAGCTAAATTACAAGAGCCTATTTTTTCTCTGACTACACCTGCAAATTTAATTTATTAATTGATACATGTGCACAAATCCATTTCATCTTCAGGAGGTGACAGGCATGCTCAGTAGGGTTAAGGTCTGGTGATTGACTTGGCCAGGCAACCCTCCACTTTTTTCCCTGAAGTCCTTTGTTGTGTTGGCAGTGTGTTTGGATCATTGTTTTGCAGCATGATTAAGATTTTCCCAATTATATTGGATGAATTTCTGTGTAAATTAGCAGACAGAATTATTCTGTAGACTTCTGAATCAATTCTGCTCCCATCATGAGTTACATCATCAATACATATGAGTGAGCCTGTTCCATAAGCAGCCATGCAAGCCCAAGCTATGAAACCATGCTAGACCAATGAGCTTGTCAGTATTGGATCATAAGTAGAGCCTTTCTTTCTCCACACTGTGGCCTTTCCATCACTTTAATCTTGGTTCCTTCACTTTAATCTTGGTTCCATTTGTGGCACATCTCTATTTCCTGGCAACTTCCAATCTGGCCTTCTGTCAAATAGCTTGCTTTTCTCCCACAGACAGCTTCCTGGTCTTCATGTGTCCCCCCACCCCACTTTTTGAATGTCAAATGCTCAAACCAAGCGTGGGCTGCAGAGCTAATATTTGTTTAATATTTCACATGTTCCAAGGGTGGCGGCACGGTGGTGTAGTGGTTAGCGCTGTCGCCTCACAGCAAGAAGGTCCTGGGTTCGAGCCCCGTGGCCGGCGAAGGCCTTTCTGTGTGGAGTTTGCATGTTCTCCCCGTGTCCGCGTGGGTTTCCTCCGGGTGCTCCGGTTTCCCCCACAGTCCAAAGACATGCAGGTTAGGTTAACTGGTGACTCTAAATTGACCGTAGGTGTGAATGTGAGTGTGAATGGTTGTCTGTGTCTATGTGTCAGCCCTGTGATGACCTGGTGACTTGTCCAGGGTGTACCCCGCCTTTCGCCCGTAGTCAGCTGGGATAGGCTCCAGCTTGCCTGCGACCATGTAGAAGGATAAAGCAGCTAGAGATAATGAGATGAGATGTTCCAAGTTTTATCACTTGAAAAATGGATGGGTTCAAACAAAAGGGGCCATGTTGTAAGTTGTTTAACACATCTAGATGTGCAGTACCAGAGAAAAGTTTGGATACACATACTCATACATAGGTTTTCTGCATTGTGATTATTTTCTAGATTGTAGAACAATACTAAAGACTTCAAATCTATGAAATGACAAATGGAATGTGTATGGAATCATATGGTAAAAGTTCTAAAAAAGTTTCATATTTTTGAGTCTTCAAAGTAGCCACCGTTTACCTTAATGACAGCTATGCACACTGCTGGCATCATCTTAACAAGCTTCATGAGGTAGTCACCTGGAATGCTTTTCAGTAAACAGGTGTGCCTTGTCAAAGTTAATTTGTGGAATTTCTTGCTTTCTTAATGTGCTTGAGATCAAGCAGTAAATAGTAAATAATAAAAATACAGTAAATATCCCTATTTGACAACTGGAGTAATCTACTGTCACACCTTCACACACTCAAGCCTGGCTCAGCTCAAGCTCTCCACTCTCATTTGCACTCATGGATTGCATTGCGTGCACCTCAGACTAATTACACATACCTGTTGCAGATTTGGAGTACAATCAGTGTGCGCTTTGAAAGGCCACTGAGTACGCATGCACTGCACTTTGCGAAATATTGTGATTGTTTCCTAGTCCATATTTGGTCCTTGCCATGTTTGCCTTGTTTTCTCTGACCTTGCCTCACAATTGTAAATAGCACACCTTGTAAAATAAACTCTTCCCAGCGATTACATCCACCCTTACACTACTTCACTGACAGAATACTTCGCCAAACTTTCAATGTACCAGGAAGTTACTGGCCTGCACAATACCATACCAAGACATCCAGGATAGAGGGACCCCCCCTTTTTTTTGGGGGGGGGGGTGAGACTTGGGAGGCCGATGGGGCAGCCTCTGCTCCACTGCTTGCCGCTCTGCTACCAGGCTTTGTAGATGTCATTGTACCACTACCGGGCTTCAGCATGGACGAGGTTGTTGCACCGCCGCCAGGCCTCAGCATGGACAAGGTTGTTGGGCACTCTGGTGCCCATGTCTCAGTTCCATGCCCATGCTAACTCCAGTACCCAGGCCAAGATCAAAGACCATGTCCCAGTCCATGCCCCTGCTAATGCCAGTACCTAAGTCAAAGTTTAATTCCATGTCCATGTCAAGGTCAGAGTCCTGGCCCAGAGTTATGCCTGAGTCCATGCCCATGCTGATGCCTGTTTCCATGCCCATGTTCGAATTCATGACCATGCCAACGTCAGGGTCCATGCCGATGCTCAAGCTCAGACTAATGCCTGTGTTCATGCCCATTCGAGTTCATGCCCATGCCGATGTCAAGGTCCATACCCATGTCCATGCCTGAAACCATGTCTTGTCTGGAGCCCATGTCCATGCCTGAGGCCACATCTATGCCCAAGTCCAGTCCAGAGTCCAAGTCCATGTTCATGCCTAGTCTGGAGTCCAAGTTCATGCCTTGTCCAGAGTCCGAATCCAAGTCTGTCTAGTCTGGAACCCAAGCCCAGGTCCTGTCCAGAACTCAAGCCCTTGTCCATGCCCTGTCTGGAGCCCAAGTCCTATCCAGAGCTTGAGCCCATGTCCTGTCTGGAGTCCAAGCCCAAGTCCATGTCTTAACCAAAACCCAAGTGTCAGTCTGTGTCCTTGCCCCTGTTCAAGGCCTGACCCAAGCCCAAGCCCCCGCCTAAGCCCAGGTTCCTGTGCTACATCTACTGAGAGTCTGAGCAGAGCTCTGAGGGGGATGTCTTTTCGTGGCAGGCTCGTTTTGCCCGAGACAGCCCAAGGAGGATTTTAGCTCCTGGAGGGAGCTCTGTGGGGGACAGGGGGGTCTGCCACATCTTCATGCGCTCGAGCCTGGGTCAGCTCAAATGCCCTGCTCTCATTCATGCTCATGGGTTACGCGTGCCTCAGATTAATTACACACACCTGTTGTGGATTTGGAGTGCAATCAGCACATGCTTTAAAAGGACACTGAGTACGCATGCACTTTGCGAAGTACTGTAATTGTTTCCTAGTTCACGTTTGGTCCTTGCCATGTTTAGCACTCTGGTTAATGACTCTGGTTTAATGACTCTGTTTTCTGTTTGTTTTGTTTCAGTTTTGTTGTTTCCTTTTGTTTTCTCTGACCTTGCCTCACAATTGGAAATACAACCCTGATTCCAAAAAAGTTGGGACAAAGTACAAATTGTCAATAAAAATGGAATATAATGATGTGGAAGTTTCAGAATTCCATATTTTATTCAGGATAGAACCATAGATGACATATCGAATGTTTAAACTGAGAAAATGTATCATTTAAAGAGAAAAATTAGGTGATTTTAAATTTCATGACAACAACACATCTCAAAAAAGTTGGGACAAGGCCATGTTTACCACTGTGAGATGTCCCCTTTTCTCTTTACAACAGTCTGTAAACGTCTGGGGACTGAGGAGACAAGTTGCTCAAGTTTAGGGATAGGAATGTTAACCCATTCCCATTGTCTAATTTAGGATTCTAGTTGCTCAACTGTCTTAGGTCTTTTTTGTCATATCTTCTATTTTATGATGCGCCAAATGTTTTCTATGGGTGAAAGATCTGGACTGCAGGCTGGCCAGTTCAGTATTTGGACCCTTCTTCTATGCAGCCATGATGCTGTAATTGATGCAGTATGTGGTTTGGCATTGTCATGTTGGAAAATGCAAGGTCTTCCCTGAAAGAGACGTCATCTGGATGAGAGCATATGTTGCTCTAGAACCTGGATATACCTTCCAGCATTGATGGTGTCTTTCCAGATGTGTAAGCTGCCCATGCCACATGCACTAATGCAACCCCATACCATCAGAGATGCAGGCTTCTGAACTGAGCGCTGATAACAACTTGGGTCGTCCTTCTCCTCTTTAGTCCGAATGACACGGCGTCCCTGATTTCCATAAAGAACTTCAAATTTTGATTCGTCTGACCACAGAACAGTTTTCCACTTTGCCACAGTCCATTTTAAATGAGCCTTGGCCCAGAGAAGATGTCTGCGCTTCTGGATCATGTTTAGATACGGCTTCTTCTTTGAACTATAGAGTTTTAGCTGGCAACGGCGGATGGCACGGTGAATTGTGTTCACAGATAATGTTCTCTGGAAATATTCCTGAGCCCATTTTGTGATTTCCAATACAGAAGCACGCCTGTATGTGATGCAGTGCCATCTAAGGGCCCAAAGATCATGGGCACCCAGTATGGTTTTCCGGCCTTGACCCTTACGCACAGAGATTCTTCCAGATTCTCTGAATCTTTTGATGATATTATGCACTGTCAATGATGATATGTTCAGACTCTTTGCAATTTTACACTTTCGAACTCCTTTCTGATGTTGCTCCACTATTTGTTGGCGCAGAATTAGGGGGATTGGTGATCCTCTTCCCATCTTTACTTCTGAGAGCCACTGCCACTCCAAGATGCTCTTTTTATACCCAGTCATGTTAATGACCTATTGCCAATTGACCTAATGAATTGCAATTTGGTCCTCCAGCTGTTCCTTTTTTGTACCTTTAACTTTTCCAGCCTCTTATTGCCCCGTCCCAACTTTTTTGAGATGTGTTGCTGTCATGAAATTTCAAATGAGCCAATATTTGGCATGAAATTTCAAAATGTCTCACTTTTGACATTTGATATGTTGTCTATGTTCTATTGTGAATACAATATCAGTTTTTGAGATTTGTAAATTACTGCATTCCGTTTTTATTTACAATTTGTACTTTGTCCCAACTTTTTTGGAATCGGGGTTGTAGCATGCCTTGTAAAATAAACTCTTCCCAGTGATTACATCCTACCCTATGCTACTTCACTGACATCTACATTATGTCAATAACTGCTCAACTGAGTAAAGAGAAATGACAGTCCATCATTACTTTAAGACATGGAATGTCTTAATTCATAAAAATAAAGGAAAAGCATTGACTTAGAAGTCAACAGTTAGAACTTTTGACTAGTACTGTAAATATCAGGAAATGGTATACTGAAACTCAGATCTATCATCGTGTAGTAATCTACTGATCCCAACCCCAAATGCTTTGTACAGCAGAAACAAAAGAATGGGCCTTGTCATTCCAATACTTCAAGAGGGGTTCTAATCTGATCCCCTTTGAAAAAAGTTTGGACACCCCATACAGCTATATTACCTACATAGTGACACAGACATAGTCCGACATAGGCAAGGCATCTGCAAATCACCAAACTTTGTGCATTGTGATTCAGAGTAGAAGCATTCCTGTTAAAGCCTTGACAAAACAAGCACATGATTGAGCTCAAAAGTTATGCTATGTATTACACGACAGATTTAATTTACATCCTTAGCATAACTCAACAAAACTACTCTTTAATCTGTGAAGCTCACCTTCAAATCCAGCAGTACAGAGACACCAGTAACTGGCAACAATATCCATGCAGGTGGCAGCATTAGCACATGGGGGACTCTTGTATTCATCTGTCTTGATCTCGCTGAGCACTCCTTTGTACCCTGGCTGGCAGTGGCAGGTGTAGTTGTGCTGCTGGTCCACACAGATGCCACGTTCTGAACACTGATGCCTACTGCAATAGTCACTGTCAAGCTCCCAGCAGACCCCAGTGTATCCGTGGTCACATTGACGACTGTCAAGTCATTAAAAAAAAAAAAAGTTTAACAAATCACATCTATATAAGTAACTGTTATTCTTTGTGCATAAATACTGTGTTATATTCTTCAACCCTCTCACTCATAGACTATTTAAACAATTTATATACATTTTCATTCAGTACTCTGATTACACATTGGAGGCCACTAAATATATACATATTCTTATTGAAGCGACATTATGCGATAATTTGTATTTTTTGCTCCTGGAATCCCATTACAGTTGCAGAGTGTAATTCACATTTACACCACTGTTGTAAATACTGTCATTGACAAGCTGAAGGATACCAAACTGGCAGAAGCCAAAGGGCCATGTCAACTGACAAGGTACAGTAATATTACAGGATTTTACACAAATATGACTGCATAGTTTTATTTATTATGACATTGAAGATAAACACTACCATAGCACTAGCATAACATGGCGGCACAGTGGTATAAGTTGTTAGCGCTGTCACCTCACAGCAAGAAGGTTCTGGGTTCGAGCCCAGTGGCTGATGGGGGCCTTTCTGTGTGGAGTTTGCATGTTCTCCCTGTGTCTGCATGGGTTTCCTCCGGGTGCTCCGGTTTCCCCCACAGTCCAAAGACATGCAGTTAGGGTAACATGGGATGGCCTTGGGCTGAAGTCCCCAAGAGTGGCAGCGTGCTTTGCTGTCCTATGATTAACTAAATTTTGTTGTACATTTGTGCAGTGACAATAAAGGCATTCTTCCTCTTCTTCTTCTTCTTCAGAAATAACAAAAAATAATGAAAGATTTACTTTTGCTGAAATACCATGCATTTTCAGGCCATCTAAATTGTTTGCTAAGTGTTTGCAAGTGGAGTTTGTGTGTAACTGACTAAACCATTGTTGGCAACATGATATAAAGCATATATTGCACATAATATTGGACAGTGTAATTTATTACAAGCTAGCTGACATAAGCTTGCAAAGTTGCAAAATTTCAAAGCTTATTTTACATGAGCTTGACCAAGACCTATCAAACATTCTGGTGTGAGATGAATTTATTTATATGCATGCTAGCCTGAGGCTGAGATTAAGGACTGAGATTAGATGACTTTTGCCACCCGGAAAAACTACAAACTACAAAGGGGATAAACACTGATAAGGTTACAGCCTACATGGCAATCTTTCATTAAAAAAAAAAAACATTTGCAGGGATGTACATTCTGCTGTCAGATTGTCAGTGTTTTCCTGTTAGCCATGAGGCTAACTAATTATGTCTTGAAGTAAACATGCATGGAGAGACTTTTTTTTTTCTCCCTGTGTGGCAGTCAAAGTTGTCAAAGTTTGCACAAGTATTGCACACAACTCAGAATAGTAGCATGCTAAGCTAATGCAACCAGTACCACAGACAGTATGCTGGGATATGCTAACGGACAAACAGTTAGTCAACTAAATTAACAAAACTTGGATGCCTGTGACACAAAGTGATGCAAACTTGGGTGGCAAGCTTGCCAGTAAAGCTAGACAGCAACTGACAAAAGAGCATGTATTACCAGTACTGATGACCAAGTGTTCTCATCTCATCTCATTATCTCTAGCCACTTTATCCTGTTCTACAGGGTCGCAGGCAAGCTGGAGCCTATCCCAGCTGACTACACCCTGGACAAGTCACCAGGTCATCACAGAGCTGACACAGACACAGACAACCATTCACACTCATTCACACCTATGGTCAATTTAGAGTCGCCAGTTAACCTAACCTGCATGTCTTTGGACTGTGGGGGAAACCGGAGCACCCGGAGGAAACCCACGTGGACACGAGGAGAACATGCAAACTCCGCACAGAAAGGCCCTCGCCGGCCATGGGGCTCGAACCCGGACCTTCTTGCTGTGACAGTGCTAACCACTATACCACCATGCCGCCCATGACCAAGTGTTATCTCGCAAATTTGCTAATATCAGCTCAAGATGTAGCAAGTGGTTAAACTGCTGTCACAATGGACTGACGTGGCTTAGGATCACAAAAAAATTGTGAACACAGCCAAGCATCAAGCAAGCACGACAACATAAGACAGCAAGGCAGGTTACTTACAAGTTCAACAGAAAGAAGCCCAGCTCTGAGTCTGTCTTGAAGCTTTTTATCTCTCTTAGTTTGTGCACACACACACACACACACACACACACACACACACACACACACACACAGTAAAACGTTAAAACTATGAAATAACATATGGATCATATATGTAATTATGTGGTAAAAAAAAGTTAAAAACGTTTCATATTTTAGATACTCCAAAGTAGCCAGCATTTACCTTGATGACAGCTTTGCACACTAATCGCATTATCTTAACCAGCTCCATGAGGTAGCTTTTCAATTAACAGGTGTGCCTTGTCAAAAGTTTATTAGTGGAATTTCTTGCCTTCTTAATGCATTTGAGTTCAAACAATAAATAGCAAATGATTAAAAAACAGTAAATATCCCTATTCCATAACTCTATTAATCCATATTATGCCAAGAACTGCTCAAGTAAGTACGGATAAACAAGAGTCCATCATTGATAAGATTCATATTTGGAGTGTACCTGTTTCTCTGCTTTTCAGAACACACATGACGCTCCAACCAGCACACAAAACTATTATTGTCTATTTTTCTGCTCCCAAGGTCAACTTCTTATTTGATAGCACTCTGAACTCCTGTATTAATTTCTATGCATGTCATTTACTGCCGCTATGTCTTAGCCAATCATAGAATATATGCATTTCTTTGTTTTAAATTGACCAATCATGGTTTGTCTCACCACACCCTTGTGTGAATATATACTTAGATATTACACACACAGACACACACACACAAATCAACCATAACATTATGACCACTGACAGGTGAAGTGAATAACATTTGATTATTTATCTCATTACAGTGGCACCTTTCAAGGGGTGGAAAATATTAGGCAGCAAGAGAACAGTCAGTTCTTGAAGTTGATGTGTAGGAAGCAGGAAAAATGGGCAAGCGTAAGGCTCTGAGCGACTTTGACAAGGTCCAAATACTGATAGCTAGAAGACTGGGTCTGAGCATCTCCAAAATAGCACATCTTGTGGGGTGTTTCCGGTATGCAGTAGTTAATACAGTGTTCAGCGTAAATGAGTACACCCCCTTTGAAAAGTAACATTTTAAACAATATCTCAAGGAACACAAACAATTTCCAAAATGTTGACAAGGCAAAGTTTAATATAACATCTGTTTAACTTATAGGATGAAAGTAAGGTTAATAATATCACTTAGATTACACATTTTTTTCAGTTTTACTCAGATTAGGGTGGTGCAAAAATGAGTACACCCCACAACAAAAACTACTACGTCTAGTACTTTTTATGGTTGCCATGATTTTTAATGACGACACCAAGTCTTCTAGGCATGGAATGAACAAGTTGGCGACATTTTGCAACATCAATCTTTTTCCATTCTTCAACAATGACCTCTTTTAGTGACTGGATGCTGGATGGAGAGTGATGCTCAACTTACCTCTTCAGAATTCCTCAAAGAAAATAATTTCTTTACACCACAAAGGTGAAAGCTACAAGAAGATCAGCAAAGCTTTACTTATCAGTCAGAATACTGGTACAAAAATTTAAGAAAGCTGGAACTGCAACCATCTCACAGAGACGTCCAGGTCATCCACGGAAGTTAACACCTCGACAGGAGCGTCTTCTGATGAGAAGGGTTGAAGAAAATCGGCATGCACGTTCACTGCAGTTGTCTAAAGAAGTAGAAAGCCAAACTGGGGTGACTATTTCCCATGACACAATACGTCGTACACTGCAGAGGAATGGCATGCATGGATGCCATCCACAAAAGAAGCCTCGGCACAAAAAGGCCCACCTAGAGTTTGCCAGGGCCCATGCTGACAAAGATGAAGACTATTGGGACTCTATACTCTGGAGTGATGAGACCAAGATAAATGTTTTTGGAACTGATGGCTTCAAAACTGTATGGCATCGCAAAGGTGAGGAATACAAAGAAAAATGCATGGTGCCTACAGTGAAACATGGTGGTGGCAGTGTCCTTATGTGGGGCTGCATGAGTGCTGCTGGTGTCGGGGAGCTGCATTTCATTGATGGCATCATGAATTCACAGATGTATTGCTCTATACTGAAAGAGAAGATGCTACCATCACTCCGTGCCCCTGGTCGTTGTGCACTTTTCCAACATGACTAAACACACATCTAAGGCCACTGTTAGATTTCTGAAGAAGAACAGGGTGAAAGTGATTCAGTGGCCAATTATGTCTCCTGATCTGAATCCAATTGAACACCTATGGGGAATTCTGAAGAGACAAATTGAGCATCACTCTCCATCCAGCATCCAGTCACTAAAAGAGGTCCTTGTTGAAGAATGGAAAAAGATTGATGTTGCAAAATGTCACCAACTTGTTCATCCCATGCCTAGAAGACTTGGTGTTGTCATTAAAAATCATGGAGGCCATACAAAGTACTAGATGTAGTAGTTTTTGTTGTGGGGTGTACTCATTTTTGCACCACCCTAATGTGAGTAAAACTGTAAAAATGTGTAATCTAAGTGATATTATTAACCTTTACTTTCATGTTATAAGTTAAACAGATGTTATATTAAACTTTGTCTTGTCAACATTTTGGAAATTGTTTGTGTTCATTGAGATATTGTTTAAAATGTTACTTTTCAAAGGGGGTGTACTCATTTACGCTGAGCACTGTACCTACCAAAAGTGCTCCAAGGAAGGACAACTGGTGACCTGACGACAGGCTCATGGGTGTTGAAAGCTCATTAATTTGCATGGGGAAAGAACGTGAGACCATATGGTCCAATCCAACAGAAGAGCTATTGTCGGACAAACTGCTGAAAAAGTAAATGCTGGCTGAAACAGAAAGGTGTCAGCATGAACTTTTTCAGCAGTTTGTGCTGCAGTAGCTCTTCTATGGGATTGGACCATATGAGCTAGCCTTTGTGCCCCATGTGAATCAGCGAGCCTTCAACACCCATGACCCTGTCACCAGTTCACCGGTTGTCCTTCCTGAGACCATTTTGTAGGTCCTAACCACTGCATACCGGGAACTGGAGATGCTCAGACCCAGTCATCGAGCATCACAATTTGGCCCATGTCAAAGTCACTCAGATCCTTACATTTGCCCATTTTTTTGGTTCTCTTGCTGCATAATATATCCCACCCCTTGATAGGTGCCACTGTAATGAGATAATCAATGTTATTTACTTCACCTATTGGTGGTCATAATGTTATGGCTGATATATATGTCTTGCAAAAGTATTCATTGCCCTTGGTGTTTGTCCTGTTTTGTTGCATTACAAGATGGAAGTACAATGGATTTTTTTTGGGGGGGGTTGGGGTTAGTACCATTTGATTTACACAACATGCTTACCACTTTAAAGGTGCAAATTGTTGTTTTATTGTGACACAAACAATAATTAAGATTTAAAAAAAAAAAAATAATTAAAAAAAAGAAATTTGGAGTGTGCACGATCCACCTGTGTGCAATCAAAGTGTCACATCATCTGTCACATGATGTCTGTATAAAATCAACCTGTTCTAGAAGGACCCTGACTCTGCAACACTTTTAAGCAAGCAAAATGAAAACCAAGGAGCATTCCAAACATGTCAGAGACAAAGTTGTGAAGAAGTATGGATCAGGATTGGGTTATAAAAATATACCAAACTTTGAATATCCCAGGGAGCATCATTAAATCCATTACAGCAAAATGGAAAGCATATGTCATTACTACAAACCTGACAAGAGAAGGCTGCCCACCAAAACTCACAGACCAGGCAAGGAGGACATTAATCAGAGATGCAACAAAGACACCAAAGATAATGCTGAGGGAGCTGCAAAGATCCACAGCAGAGATAGAAGTATCTGTCCATAGGACCACTTTAAGCCATACACACCACAGAGCAGGGCTTTATGGAAGAGTGGCCAGAAAAAAAGTAATTGCTGACAAAAAAATCACATTTGGAGTTTGCCCAAAAGCATGTTGCAGACTCCCCAAACACATGGAAGAATATTCCAAGAATATTTAATTCCAGAAAATGACAACTGATCAAAATAATACAAAAGATTAACTGTTTAACCTTGAATAATGCATAGAAATCAATATCATGTTCAATTTTAAACAACATAATACTAGTGTTTGGATTTAGGATGAGTTCAGAAATCAATGTTTGTTGAAATAACCCTGACATTTAATCACAGCTTTCATGCATCTTTACATGCTGTCCACCAGTCTTTCACGTTGCTTCTGGGTGACTTTACGCCACTCCTGGTGCAAAAATTCAATCAGCTTAGCTTTGTTTGATTTGCCCATCTTCCTCTTGGTCACATTCCAGAGGTTTTCAATGTAGTTCAGGTCTGGAGATTGGGCTGGCCATAAGAGGGTCTTGATTTTGTGGTCCTCTATCTATACCTGAATTGACATGGAACATTGTCCTGCTGGAAAACCTGATCCTCAGAGTTAAGGAACATTGTCAGAGTATGAAGAAGCAAGTTTTCTTCCAGGATAACCTTGTACATGGATTAATTTGTGTGTCCTTCATAAACAAAAATCTGCACCATTCCAGCCTTGCGGAAGCACCCCCAGATTATTACCAATCCTCCACCAAATTTCACAATGGGTGCGAAACACTCAGTGCGTTTACATGCACATAGAGAGAATCGAATTTCTGCCGTTGCTCAACTGAAATCGAAGTTCAAAATGCCATGTATACACCTTAATTCGGCTGAAATTGAACCGAACTTGATTTCTCGGAATCAAGCTACATGACCTAGATTATGCGATTTCTGCCAAGCTACTTAGTGCATGTTTACCCTATTGAGCTACGTATTCAAGCTACTTACTTCAGCACTGCCCCTTCCGGAAGTGACGTGTGACGAGACCACAAGGGAAACACAACAGCCTCGGTCGGCATGACAACGAATCATGACAATGGCATGAATCTTTTCTTTTTGTGGCATTGTTTGCACTGTTAAAATTTAGCTCACTTACTGTATCACCAAATACATTTGTACAGCTGTTGCATAGCTGTGAATTGTGTACATAAATAAGTCATTGTATTTGTGTGTGTGTGTGTGTGTGTGTGTATATATATATGTCCAACATCTGAAGAATGTCAATAAAAGCAAAACAATTGAACTTTTTGTGTGTTTATTAAGACATAAGTTAAATTGTAAGCAAAAAATAATAATTTTTTAATAAGCAAAAAATGGACTTTAGAAAAATATTATTGTGCAAAATAAGTTGTCTTACAAAACAGTGGTCTGCGCAGGACAGTTTGTAGCCATACAGTCTGTTAGAGCAAGCCTAACAGCTTGAACACGGAACTGACAGTGTTGCCAGATTGGGGGTTTTAAGTGCATTTTAGCGGATTTGAACATGTTTTGGGCTGGAATACGTCAGCAGTATCTGGCAACACTATAGCTCTTCTTCATGACGACAACCGGAAGTGTACCAACACGATGGGGCGTGTAGCGCCACATGTGGCTCGGGTGCACAATGC
The DNA here is from genome assembly GCF_027579695.1 of Neoarius graeffei. Lineage (NCBI taxonomy): Eukaryota > Metazoa > Chordata > Actinopteri > Siluriformes > Ariidae > Neoarius > Neoarius graeffei. The sequence continues at coordinate 43,037,766 of NC_083571.1, read as the reverse complement.
ACCTTGCACAATAGCCCGATTTCACTTGTGCATGTAGGATTGGATTTCTCTGGCACCCCTGCTGGGACCCTTTGCTCGATTACCGACAGCAGCTCGATTTGGACGTGCATGTAAACATACTGAGTGTGGCTTGTAGGCCTCTCCAGGTTGCCATCTAACCATTCGACAACCAGGTGATTGGAAAAGCTAAAGTGGACTCATCAGAGAAGATGACCTGACTACAGTTCTCGAAGGTCTAATACTGATGGTCTTTAGCAAACCTCAGACTGGCTCTACTTTACTTCTCTTTGATGAAGGACTTTTTTCTATCTTTGCATGACTTGAACCTTGCTCAGAGAAGCCTGTTTCAAACCTTCCTTGCCATACATTTAACCCCAGCTGCCATTTGCCATTCTTTTTGTAGGTCACGTTATCCTATGGTTGTTGAGTGACATTTGAAGGAGTTGACGATCATCCCGGTCAGTTGAGAGTTGTTGTCGGCCTCTGCCAGTCTGTAATTTTGTTGCTCCCAATGTCCGCTGCTTTACCTTTTTCTTATGAACTGCCGTCTTTGAAATTTTGAGGATGGAAGCAACCTGATGCTCACTGTATCAGTCTGCCGGTCAAACCAGAATTGAACATTTCTTTTTTCAAATTCAAAACTTTTCTTTTTAACTCTTTTGGCATGATGAATAGATATATTTGTACAACCCCGATTCCAAAAAAGTTGGGACAAAGTACAAATTGTAGGTACAACACACAGTCCCTTTAAGAAACTACATTTCCCATCAGCCAACTTCCGCGTTGACCTACGTCACGCCTGGGCGGGATCACCTATGTCACATCTTTCAGGAAGCCATAAGTAACTGAGCAACGCTTCCTTCTTCCTCTTTCAGCGCCGTGAATTCAACATAGACACAAGGAGGACCACTCGCCCCAAGCACCCAAGATAAAGACGTCTTTTCTCCTGGGCAAAACAATTCAGCATGGCTTTTGTTTACCCTTGGCCACGGTAGAACTACTTAAATCATGCTATCTCTCTCTCTCGGTTGAGCTACAGCCGGTTTGTTTGTCTATTATCAGTAATGTTACAAGACTGCCGCCCAAGCAGTTTAATTAAAAGTTAGAAGCGACCGGAATTCCTTCTAATTAAAGCGCTGTGCACATTGTTTGATCAGAGACTTTTTCTCCGCGAACTACAAAGCATTCGGACCAAGAAATCCTCTGCCTTCCACGGAATCGACTCACGTGCTCCTGTGGACTCCAAAAGTTTCGGAACATCTCTATAATTTTGCACTGGGAGCAAGATACTAAAGTAAGAGACTGGCATTTGGGCAAAAACTAGTCTTAGGAATTAGCTTTATTAAGCAGTGTGAATTTAAACTCAGGAATGGTTTAATTTTGTACACTGTAAACACGCAGCGTGTTGAATTATTGTTCTAGTTGTGTTGATCTCTTAATTGTTTAATAGATAGGCTTTTGCATGCTTTCCTCTATTCCTTTCTAACACTTTAATTTCATTATTACACATATTTTGACCTCATCAAGATTTCAGTGGATTTAGTAATGTTATAAGCTAGTGGAATTAGCCTATGGCTAATTCTTTTGTCTCATTAGCAAGCTAGGCTAACCTTTTTGCTTAGGCCATAAGGCCTCCACCACATGGACACACACAAACACATCTTAATTAGCAACCAAAGCTAACTCTCTTGTTTTACTTAGAAACATGTGGTCCCAAGGCCTCACACACACAAACACATCTTAGCTAGCATTCCTTTGTCTTAGCTAGCAACACAAAGCTAATCCTTTGTCTTCACCACAACACACTCACACACACATTCACACAAATACACACACATACACACACACACACACACACACACACACACATATACCTCATTGTTTGCTGAAGATTTCAACTGCTATTATTCATTTTTATCTTTGTTATAATAAATTCAATTATTACTGAAACTGTGTGTTTATTCATTGTACCGATATTTTTGGAAGTCGCCCAATCTCAAAAGAATTCCAAGGTGCATATGAGTTATGTAATACGGTAAGTGATCATAATAATTTGGAATATGACATAATTTAGCTGTTTGGTAATTTATTATTAAGCACCAAAATTAATGGTATTAATTAATGAGACTGATTCAATGAGACTCACGGGCAATTGCTCTAAGACAATGAGGGAGGCTCAGCCTCCTCTAAAAATGACGAACATCGTGTAGGATGAATTGCGCTAGGCTTATGTTATAGCTGACCTTATAACATTGCTATTTCAGATCCAGAATCATAGAAATATATCTGCTCAACCCAACTACAGTGCAAAATCATTCCGTTATAACTTTCCCCAGTTCGCCTAATGTGTGCGTGAATTTTTCCCCCTCGTGACAGCACGATGCAGCCCAGCCTCAGTGGACTTCAATGGCATTTGGGAGCTATGCGCTTTTCAATATCAAAATGCAAGACGATTATTGGACAAATACTGCAAAAACGCCCGCCCCACGGACTCCCAGCCTCAGTGGACTTCAATGGCATTTGGGAGCTATGCGCTTTTCAATATCAAAATGCAAGATGGTTATTGGACAAATACTGTGAAAACGCCTGCCCCACGGACTCCCGGCCTCGCAGTGGGAGGGACATGGCAAAGCTTTCCGTGAGGAGACTGGTGATTGGTGAAAGCAGCCGGATATTTTCTTTGATTGACAGCTCGTTTCAAATATAGACAGGCAGCGGTGAATCTCAGTTCAGTCCCATGAGGATTTGCAAGTGCTGTGGTGTATTGTAAGAGATCGGCTTACATTTCGATTTCATTCATTACATATGGTTTCTACCAGCTTTTTTAGTTTGTATATATTTTCATTATAAATAAAGTGTAAATATAGCGTTGTCAAGTTTGCTATCTTAATTCCAGAAATTTCGTTTATTTGAGTGACTGAACTTGAACTTGAGGGGGCTAGTCAGCTAGCAAGAAAGCTGCGCACGGATGCCAAGCATTGCTGATTTAATTTTGGCAAAGCCATTTGCCAGTCTTCCTTTCGAGGAAAAAATTAAAATTAAAGAGAAGGGTAGACCAACGTCTCAAATTGACTTGGTGAAAAAGGTAGGGAATAATACTCGTTCCTTTCAGCTCTCCTGGTATGAGAAAGTGAATTGGCTAACAGCAAGTGACCCACATCAACAACAGTAAATAGGCTACTTTAGTAATATGTCATGGATGGACCAAAAATATAGAATCTATTTAAAATGTTTATGCTGAGTATATTATATTGGAATATATATTTTTCTGGATATGAATTAAACACAGCTACAATTTGGAAAACATTTTTAAACAAAAACACAGCCAAGAACATTTCACACTACAGACCTGGATTAAAAGTGAAGGATTGTCAATAAAACATTTCTCAGTCAAAATAAGTAAAATATAGGGAAAGTGTCATTGAATGAAATGTGTGGCACCCAGCTCTATGTTTGGCTCCCCAAGGTCAGTGCTTGTGCCTATTCCAGAACACTCTGCTGTTATTGCTGAGGTTCCTGACAAAGAGCTGCTTTCAATAATGATCAATTTTTAAACAACATGCCACAATTTTAAAATATAAAATGTTAAAATATACCCACCCCAACACCACCATCATGTATATTGGACAGTAGGCTAATGGGCCAAAGGCAAGGCAAGTTTATTGATATAGCACATTTCATACACAGTGGCAGTTCAATGTGCTTTACAGAAGTAAAAGCAAAACAGTAAACAATAGAAAATAAAATTACATAAAATAAATGGGGAAGAAAATTAATAAGAATTAAACAATAGTAGAAATAAAATAATAAAATGAGATAAAAATTCAATTAAAAAAATAGCAGAATAAAATAGAATAAAAGTTAAGTAAAATTTAAAACATGGAGAGACTGTAAAAGTAAAGAGTTTAAAACATGTAGAGATGGCAATATTAATAATTTAGCAGAAAGCATCTGAAAACAGTTTGGTCTTTAACCTAGATTTGAAACTGCCAACAGCAGAAGCATTTTTGATGTCCTCTGGCAGTTGGTTCCATAGCTGTACTGCATAGTAGCTAAAAGCTGCTTCACCACACTTTGTTTTAACAACAGGTTTTAACAGTAAATTTTTCTGCTGCGATCTGGTAGATCTGATTGGGTTAGGCCGCTGCAACATATCAGAGAGGTAATTGGGCCCTGTACCATTTAGAGATTTGTACACCAGCAGCAATGCTTTAAAGTCAATTCTGTAGCTTACTGGAAGCCAGTGAAGGGACCTTAGAATTTGAGTAATGTGCTCTGTTCTTTTTGTTCATGTGAGAACCCTAGCTGCTGCATTTTGAACCAGCTGAAGTTGTTTGACGGTTTTTTTTGGCAGGCCTGTGAAAAAGCCATTGCAGTAATCAACCCTACTAGAGATGAAGGCATGTATAAGTTTTTCCAGATCATTTTTTGACATAAGTCCTCTTAGTTTGGAAATGTTTTTTAGGTGATAAAATGCCATTTTAGTGATTGCTTTCATGTGCCTGTCAAAGTTTAGCTCGCTGTCAATGAAAACACCAAGATTTTTAACCATTTCTTTAGTTTTAATCCCTTTTGTGTCAAGAATAGTGGTAATCCTGAGTCTTTCATCTTTTTTCCAAATAGAATTACTTCTGTTTTATCTGTGTTCAGTTGAAGAAAATTGTGACATCCAGTTGTTGATTTGATCGATACACTGGTAGAGACATTCAAGGGGGGCATAATCATTAGGTGATAGAGCAAGATAAATTTAGGTGTCATCTGCATAGCAGTGATATAAAATTGAATTGTTCTTGATAATTTGCCCAAGTGGGAGCATATAAAGGTTGAATAGTAATGGTCCAAGAATCGACCCCTGGGGGACACCACAGGTCAAGGACATTGACGTTGAGGTACAATTTCCCATGGTAACAAAGAAGCTTCTATCTTTTAAGTATGATTTTAACCAATTGATAACTTTACCAGTCAACCCAACCCAATGTTCAAGTCGATATAGCAGTATGTTGTGATCAACAGTATCAAAAGCTGCACTGAGGTCCAGTAATACCAGGACCGATGTTTTGCCTGCATCAGTATTAAGACATATGTCATTTATAACTTTAATCAGCGCTGTTTCAGTGCTATGATTGGCACGAAATCCTGATTGAAAGTTATCAAAACAGCTGTTTGATATCAAGAAGGCAGTTAATTGATTGAAGACAATTTTTTCAAGGATTTTCCCGATGAATGGTAGATTTGATATTGGCCTGTAGTTATTTAATACTGAAGCATCCAGATTATTCTTTTTAAGTAGGGGCTTTACAACGGCTTTTTTCAAGGACACAGGAACAATGCCAGTCTCTAGGGATGTATTTATGATTTGAAGCACATCTGTAATTATAAGATGTAGAACAGACTTAAAAAAGTTGGTGGGCAGAATGTCCAATTCAGATGTTGAGGAACTAAGATTTTGTACAGTTTTTTCAAGAGTCTCATAATCAATTAAACAAAATTCTGACATTGTGTTAAAGTTATCTGTCTGTGTCACTGGTGATTGCAGTTTTTCAATTATTTGCAACTGAGATATATTATGAGCAATCTTATGTCATATTTTATCAATTTTACCTTTAAAGAAGGATGCAAACTCATTGCATTTATTAACTGAGAGAAGTTCAGGTGCTAATTGTGGTGGGGGATTTGTTAGCTTCTCTACTGTTGAAAATAGCACACGGGCATTGTTCATATTCCTGTTGATGATGTTGGAGAAGAAAGACTGTCTTGCTTTACAAATTTCATAATTATATTTACAAAGCATCTCTTTATGGATTTGATAATGGATGTGAAGTTTAGTTTTGCGCCATTTTCTTTCAGTCTTTCTACATTCTCTCTTTAACAGTTTAACAGCTGGTTATTGCTTCCATGGTGCTTTCTGCTTATCATGTGCTAGGCCATGTCTCTGTGAAAGCAAGGATGCAGCAGTCTCTAAACTCACATTGGGTAGTCCACTGGAGTTGGATTAAGTCTAGTTTATTTTCCACGAAGCAGATATTGGAGAGCAGAATGGATGGGAGAGGCAGCCAGCTAGGGTTAGCTGTTAGTCTAGCACAGACACCCCCACACTTGCTGCATTTCTGCCTCCTCGCACAGCACTTCTGATGACTCCTCCCTGTGTCACCGACCTCAGGTGAGGCCGAGGACTGGAGGTCTGGTCCTTGCAGCAAACCAAGGTCACATAGTTTCTCCAGCAGATCATCTTTTATGATATTTTCTACATGGCATCTGTATTGAAGGAACGTCTGGCAATGGTACACATGAACACCAATTGATCCAATGTCCATGTGCTGTACAGGGTTGAGCAGAGGAACAAATTGAGACAAAAAGCACCATTTTGGATCCGGAGAGGCCACTGTATGCTACTGCATGCCGCCATCTTGGCATCGACTCAATTTGTCGATTTCCTCACGAGTGACATATGGAGATTTGTCACAGTTTTGGAGCTCCATGTCCCAGATGTAGCACTTCTGAAAAATTTCGTGCTAATCTCATTTCCATATATGATACATACATACATACATACATACATACATACAGTGTACACACACACACACACACACACACACACAAAATATAAAAAGTGTAAATGCTAGGTTTTTCTGATGTAAAAAAACAAAACAAAAAAAACCCCACGAGACCACAATAAATAATTTCAAAACTTTTCCCACCTTTAATGTGACCTGTAACCTGTACAATTAAAGTGAAAAAACAAATCTGCTAGGGAGAAAAAATGCACAATAAGCTGGTTGCATAAGTGTGCACACCCTTAAAGTAATACTTTGTTGAAGCACCTTTTGATTTAATTCCAGCATTCAATCTTTTTGGGTACACACCTGCCATCAATTAAAATGACTCTGATTAACCCCAAATAAAGTTCAGCTGTCCTAGTAGGATTTTCTTGACATTCACTCAGTTGCATCCTCCAGCAAAAGCCATGGTTCGCAGACAGCTTACAAAGCATCAAAGGGATCTCATTGTTGAAAGGTATCAGTCAGGAGAAGGGTACAAAAACATTTCCACAGCATTAGATATACCAGGGAGCACAGTGAAGACAGTCATCAAGAAGTGGAGAAAATATGGGTGTTAGGATTTTGCTGAGATTCGAACCTGGTTCACTGGTGTGATAATCCAGCAAACCCCCACTAGGCCACCAGGGGGATGACTCAAGTGCAGAGGCGTGAGGCAGAAGTAGAAAGGTATCAAAGTTTATTTACACTATGTACAATCTAAGGGAAAAAACAAAAAGAATAATTCAAAGATCAGAAGAAAAACCAAAAATAAAAATATCCAAAGGTACAAAGTCCAAAATCCAAATAAGAAAAAAGGCAAAAACTCAAATGCTCAGAAGATCAAAAAGGTCAAAAACAAAATCCACAAAGTCCAAAAGAAAGAAGCAAAAACCAAGAATACAAAGACACAGGCAAGGTACATGGGACAGAGGGAACTAGCACGAACAGCATAACATTGGAAAAAGACTCCGTGACAAGGGAACAAACAGAGGGGTATTTATACACACACTAAAATAGGACACAGGTGACACTAATGAGGACTAGGCGGGGCACAAGACACATGGAAAACAACAAACATAAAACACAGAAACAGTGGCGGCCTCTAGAGGCCAAAACAAACATGACAAGAAAAGGAAATAACAGCGGCCTCTAGAGGCCAAAACAGTCCCAGTCCTAACAGGACCCCCCCCATGAGCGTCTCCTGACATTCCCAGGACGATCAGGATGGGCCGAATGGAAGTCCTGACAAAGTTCTTTATCGAGTATGTCCCGAGCTGGGACCCAGCAGCGCTCCTCAGGGCCATAGCCCTCCCAGTCCACAAGATATTGGAGGCCCCCGCGAACCCGGCGGGAGTCCAGCAGCGGCGCACGGTGAACACAGTCTGACCCTGGAAGATGCGGGGGGTTCCTAGGGGCAGGGGCATACGTGGACATCAGTACGGGCCGCAACAGGGAAACATGGAATGTGGGGTTGATCCTTAGCGTACGTGGTAACTGGAGCCGGTAGGAGACAGAGTTAACTCTGCGTACAACCTTGAAGGGGCCAATGTAGCAAGGAGCAAGCTTGCGGTTCTCCACCCGCAGCGGAAGGTCCTTGGTGGACAGCCAAACCCGCTGCCCAGGGCGGAAAGTGTGGGCAGGTCTCCTATGGCGGTTGGCCTGAGTCTGGTTGGTACTGGAGGTCTGGATGAGTGTCCTCCTGACCTTGTTCCAGGTCTTGCGACACCGTCTCACGTAATGGTTGACCGAGGGCACCCCAGTGTCCTCCTCCTGGTCCGGGAACAGAGGTGACTGGAACCTGAATTGGCACTGGAACGGCGACAGCTTGGTGGCCAATGACTGCAGGGTGTTGTGGGCGTACTCTGCCCATGGCAGCCAGGTGCTCCACGATGTCGGGTTATCCATAGCCAGGCCTCGCAGGGTGGTTTCCAGGTCCTGGTTGAGCCTCTCTGTCTGGCCGTTGGACTGGGGGTGGAACCCAGAGGAGAGGCTGGCAGTGGCCCTGATGCTCTTGGAGAAGCCATGCCATACTCAGGAGGAGAACTGGGGCCCCCGGTCAGAGACGATGTCCTGAGGGAGACCAAAAACTCGGAAGACATGAGTGAACAACAATTTAGCAGTGTCAAGGGCAGAGGGGAGTTTGCACAGTGGAATAAAGCGGCAGGCCTTGGAGAATCTGTCCTCTATGACCAATATGACAGTGTTACCTTGAGACTCAGGGAGACCCGTAATGAAGTCGACCGCCACGTGGGACCAGGGACGCCGGGGAATAGGCAGAGGATGCAGGAGACCCTGGGGACGCTGTCGCGGGTTCTTGGTTCTGGTGCAGACCTCACAGGACAGGATGAATGACTTCACTTCCTTCTCCATGTTAGGCCACCAGAAGCGTCTTTTCCGGAAGTCCAGGGTCCTCCGAGCTCCCGGGTGGGCAGTGAGAGGGGAAGAGTGACCCCACTGGAGAACCTTGGCCCGGACTTGACGGGGTATGTACAGGAGGCCCGGTGGCCCCGTCCCAGGGTCAGGGTCCCGGCGTTGAGCTTGTTGAACGGTGTCCTCAATACCCCAGCGGACAGGAGCCACAATCCGGGATATAGGGATGATAGGCCCGACTTCACTCTCCCTGTTAGTGTCAGAGAACAGCCTGGACAGTGCGTCAGGTTTGGTGTTCGTGGAGCCGGGGTGGTACGATAGGGTGAAGTCAAACCGACTGAAAAACAGGGCCCACCTAGCCTGTTGTGGGTTCAGTCTCTTGGCTTGCTGGAGGTACTCCAGGTTCTTGTGGTCCGTCCAAACCAGGAATGGATGTTGCGCTCCCTCCAGCCAGTGCCTCCACTCCTCAAGGGCCAGTTTGACCGCTAGCAGTTCTCGATCCCCCACATCATACCGGGACTCTGCCTGAGTCCTGCGGAGTCCCGGTACAATGTGGGGGATCGAGAACTGCTAGCGGTCAAACTGGACCAGAATGGGTGCCGTGCAGAAGCGGTCCTTGAGGTCTTTGAACACCTTTTCCGCCTGAGGAGACCAGACATAAGGTCCACCTGTCCCTTTGGTGAGGTCCGACATGGGTGCTGCTACAGAACTAAAGTTCCTGATAAATTTGTGGTAGAAGTTAGCAAATCCTAAGAACCGCTGAACCTCTTTGACAGACTTGGGAGTGGGCCAGTCCCGGACGGCCAGGGTCTTGGCTGGGTCCATTTGGAGTTGGCCTGTCCGTACAATAAAACCCAGAAAGGAGACCTCGGGAACATGAAATTCGCATTTCTGGGCCTTGGCGAACAGATTGTTCTGTAGCAGCCTCTGGAGAACCTGGCGGACATGGTGGCGGCGCTCCTGCACGGTCTTGGAAAAGATAAGGATGTCGTCGAGGTAGACAAAAACGTACAGGTTAATCATGTCCCTCAAGACGTCGTTGATTAGGGCCTGAAAAACAGCTGGTGCGTTGGTGAGTCCAAAGGGCATCACCTGGTATTCGTAGTGCCCAGACGGGGTGTTGAAGGCAGTCTTCCACTCTTCTCCCTGTCGGATATGCATGAGGTGGTATGCATTCCGTAGGTCCAACTTGGTGAAGACGGTGGCACCTTGGAGCAGGTCGAATGCTGTGGACATCAGCGGAAGGGGATATCGGTTGCGCACAGTGATCTTGTTCAGGCCCCTGTAGTCAATACACAGTCGGAGCCCCCCATCCTTCTTGTCGACAAAGAAGAAGCCGGCACCAGTGGGTGAGGTGGAGGGTCGAATGAACCCAGAGACCAGGGCGTCTTTGAGGTATTCCTCCATGGCCTTGCATTCTGGCTGAGAGAGGGAAAACAGTCTGCCACGAGGAGGGGTAGTCCCAGGGAGCAAGTTGATAGCACAGTCGTAGGCACGGTGCGGAGGAAGAACGGTGGCCCTGCTCTTGCTGAAAACTTCCTTAAGATCCCAGTACTCTGTGGGAACTTGAGATAACTTGGTGAGATCAGGAGGCTCGGCAGGAGACACAGGAGAGCTAGAGAGCAGACAAGAGGCATAGCAAGCAGGACCCCACTCCACAACCTGGCTAGTGACCCAGTCTATACGAGGGTTGTGGCGGGTAAGCCAAGGGAGACCTAGAATAACTGGGAACTCAGGTGAAGGAATCAGGTGCAGGGATATTTCTTCCTTGTGACCTTGAGACTGGAGGAAGACTGGAGAAGTTACTTGGGTGACTCTTCCGTCACCTAAGGCTTGGCCATCCAGGGCAGACACAGACAGTGGGACTTCAAGAGGTGCAGTCGGGACATTGATACTTTGGGCAAAGTGAATATCCATAAAGTTTCCAGCTGCCTCTGAGTCTAACAAAGCTTGACAAGAGTGGACGGACTCACCCCAGGAGATGGAGACCGGGATGTAGATTCCTTGGCCAGGGAGTCCGGGAGAGAGGGTAGGCCCCGTCACAACCCTCCCTCGGCTGGACGGGGTGGTCCTTTTCCCGAGAGTTCGGGACATGATGCTCGGAAGTGACCAGGCTTGCCACAGTAGATGCAGCACTTGTCCCTCCTTCTGCGCTCCCTCTCAGATGCGGAGAGCGAGTACAGCCCACTTGCATGGGTTCTGGACAGTCACTGGAGGAGGTAGACGGGCTCCAAGTAGAGGCAGGGAGGCCGGGGAGGCTCAGGACTTGGCAGCATTCTCTCATCCTGTTGTCCAGATGAGTAGAATGTGAGATCAGTGTTTCGAGGTCACTTGGGCATCCGATAGAAGCCAGACCGTCTTTGATGGGGTCAGACAGACCATGGTGGAAGGCTGAAACCAGGGCAGTCTCATTCCATCCACTTACTGCTGTGAGCGTCCGGAACGAGATGGTGTAGTCTGTGACGCTTCCCCCTTGCCGGATGGACATGAGCTTTCTGGCTGCGTCTTTACTGATGTTTGCTTGATCGAAGACACGCAGCATCTCCTCAGTAAACAGCTGGAAATCAGAGCACTCAGGTCCCTGTCTCTGCCAGATAGCAGTAGCCCAGGCTCGCGCCTTACCAGCTAATAAGGTTATCACAAAGGCAATCTTGCGGTGATCTGTAATGTAGGTGGTAGGCTGAAGCTCAAAGGTGAGTTGACACTGGGTAAGGAACTCTCGACACTCACTGTGCTTGCCGTCATACCTCTGTGGTGCAGGAAGGCTGGGTTCGTGAGGTGAAGAAGGCAGCATGGCAGGAGGCACTGGAGCAGGAGCAGAATCAGGCGGAGGAGATGGGGGCAGAGAAGTCAGCTGTGCCAGGGTTCTCCCAATCTGCTGAAGCAGTACCTCATGGCGAGCAAGGGTCTCACGTTGGCTTGCGAGAGTCCATCCATGAGTGTCCATGGTGGATCCGAGGCGTGTTAACGCAGCCATCATTCCCTGAAGGTTGGCCGGGTAGACAGATGAAGAAGCCTCTGCTGAGTCGGTCATGACGGAGTCTTTCTGTTAGGGTTTTGCTGGGATTCGAACCTGGTTCACTGGTGTGATAATCCAGCAAACCCCCACTAGGCCACCAGGGGGATGACTCAAGTACAGAGGCGTGAGGCGGAAGTAGAAAGGTATCAAAAACAGTTTATTTACACTATGTACAATCTAAGGGAAAAAACAAAAAGAATAATTCAAAGCTCAGAAGAAAAAACAAAAATAAAAATATCCAAAAGGTACAAAGTCCAAAATCCAAATAAGAAAAAAGGCAAAAACTCAAACGCTCAGAAGATCAAAAAGGTCAAAAACAAAATCCACAAAGTCCAAAAGAAAGAAGCAAAAACCAAGAATACAAAGACACAGGCAAGGTACATGGGACAGAGGGAACTAGCACTAACAGCATAACATAGGAAAAAGACTCCGTGACAAGGGAACAAACAGAGGGGTATTTATACACACACTAAAATAGGACACAGGTGACACTAATGAGGACTAGACGGAGCACAAGACACATGGAAAACAACAAACATAAAACACAGAAACAGTGGTGGCCTCTAGAGGCCAAAACAAACATGACAAGAAAAGAAAATAACAGTGGCCTCTCGAGGCCAAAACAGTCCCAGTCCTAACAATGGGACAACAGTGACATTACCAAGAACTGGATGTCCCTCCAAAATTGATGAAAAGACAAGACGAAAACTGGTCAGGGAGGCTGCCAAGAGGCCTACAGCAACACTGAAGGAGCTGCAGGAATTTCTGGCAAATACTGGTTGTGTACTACATGTGACAACAATCTCCCATATTCTCCATATGTCTGGACTATTGGGCAGGGTCACAAGATAGAAGCCTTTTCTTACAAAGAAAAACATCCAGGCCTGGCTAAATTTTGCAAAAAAAAAAATCAACTCTCCCAAAAGCATGTGGGAAAATGTGTTATGGCCTGATGAAACCAAGGTTGAACTTTTGGCCAAAATTCCAAAAGGTATGTTTGGCGCAAAAACAACACTGCACATCACCAAAAGAATACCCTACCCACAGTGAAGCATGGTGGTGGCAGCATCATGTTTTGGGGTTGTTTTTCTTCAGCTGGAACAGGGGCTTTAGTCAAGGTCGAGGGAATTATGAACAGTTCTAAATACCAGTCAATTTTGACCCAAAACCTTCAGGTGTCTGCTAGAAAGCTGAAGTTGAAGAGGAATTTCATCTTCAAGCATGACAATGACCCCAAGCATACATCGAAATCAACAAAATAGTGGCTTCACCAGAGGAAAATTAAAGTTTTGGAATGGCCCAGCCAGAGCCCAGACCTCAATCCAATTGAAAGTCTGTGGGGTGACCTGAAGAGGGCTGTGCACCAGAGATGCCCTCACAATCTGAGAGATTTGGAGCACTTTTGCAAGGAAGAGTGAACAAATATTGCCAAGTCTCGATGTGGCAAGCTGATAGATTCCTACCCAAAAAGACTGAATGCTGTAATTAAATCAAAAGGTGCTTCAACAAAGTATTAGTTTAAGGGTGTGCACACTTATGCAACCAACTTATTGTACATTTTTTATCTCATCTCATTATCTCTAGCCGCTTTATCCTTCTACAGGGTCGCGGGCAAGCTGGAGCCTATCCCAGCTGACTACGGGCGAAAGGCAGGGTACACCCTGGACAAGTCGCCAGGTCATCACAGGGCTGACACATAGACACAGACAACCATTCACACTCACAGTCAATTTAGAGTCACCAGTTAACCTAACCTGCATGTTTTTGGACTGTGGGGGAAACCGGAGCACACCCACGCGGACACAGGAAGAACATACAAACTCCGCACAGAAAGGCCCTCGCCGGCCACGGGGCTCGAACCCAGACCTTCTTGCTGTGAGGCGACAGCGCTAACCACTACACCACCGTGCCGCCCTGTACATTTTTTTATTTTTTATGTTTTTTCTCCCTAACAGATTTGTTTGTTTTTCAATTTAATTGTACAGGTTATAGGTCACATTAAAGGTGGGAAAAGTTTTGAAATTATTTGTGTTCTCATTTTTTTACATCAGAAAAAGCTATAATCTTAATGGGGTGTGTACACTTTTATACCCACTGTGTGTGTGTGTGTGTGTGTGTGTGTGTGTGTGTGTGTAAAACTATAACACACACACACACACACACACACACAGTGGTTATAAAAAGTGTAAAAAGTATAGTATATATATATATATATATATATATATATATATATATAAATAAAAGATTAGTAAAAAGGGTTAGGAGAAAAATCCAGCTTCTGGTGAAGTAGCTTTATCTCACACTGAAAAAAAAAAAAAAACAGAGAAAAATACAACCTTTAACTGAAATATCTTAATTCAGAGAAAAACAAATCCTTCATCAAAAAATAACTTCATGATTAACTGGGGTACAAATATGAGGTAACACAGAGGCCAAATTCCCTTCGTCATCCATCAACATGGGAGAGATAAGAGAACACATAAACCAAATGAGGGAAAAGTTTGTTGACCATAAGTCAGTGAACGGTTATAAAACATGTAGCTACTTGCCTGAATATGCCCATTTCTACTGTTAGGATAATAATAATAATAATAATAATAATAATAATACACCAAGTGAAACTGTTACAAACTTGCTTGGAAGAGGATGCGAGTTCATGTACATTGCAGAGGATGGTAAGAAAGGCAAATTAATAAATTAATAATAATAATAATAATAATAATTAAAGCCGCAAGTGGCCTTGATGGGCCCTCGCGCCAGCGGCCAAGGGGGGCGGGGGAATGCGTCCCCGCGAAATACCTTCCACAGCTTCTGCGGCAAGAGACATTACTCCCACAATGGCGACAAAGCACAGAATTGGACACATGGCAACAATAGGGTCTCGCACTGAACGGTGCTCGGGGCCTAATAATAATAATAATAATAATAATAATAATAATAATCCTTCAAAAACAATAGGGTCTCGCACTGTACGGTACTCGGGCCCTAATAATAATAATAATAACTAGAAACTATATGCCAAGCAGGCACCTTAATGCGAGAGGCAAAAATCACAACACGTTAGGGGGCGCTATAGAGGCCCTGAGGCCCGCCTGCGGTGGCAGTCTAAGAAAAAGGAGCCAAATTTCGTGCGTTGTCGACCATGGCAAGCGCCCCAATAAGGGTCTTGTAAAGAGTTTGCTTGCCAAGTTTGACAAATCAGAAGCTGCAATATCATTTTTGCCATAACCAGCACCCCCAGGGGCAAAAGTGCACAAAATTTGGCGTATATGTCAGGTGAGCTATGAAGAGTTTGCGTATGAAGTTTGATGACAATTGAGTAAATAGAAGATGAGATATAGATTTGTGAAGAATAAATTTTTTGGTTTTTCCCATGTCCGTAGGTGGCGCTATGCTGTACATGAGCGATAATGAGTTGGAAAAATAAGTGTCTACAACAGCAACGTACTATCACAAGGTAGTGGTGTGAAGGAAAAGCATTATGGAATTATTTACCAAAAACCCGTTTTGGAGCAATTGCGTCGGCCAAAAACAGCGCCCCCCATGGACGAAAATTCCCAAAATGTGGTATACATGACATGGGAGGTAGTAAGAGGGTGGCCGTGAAGTTTGACCAAATTTGAGGAAAGATTGGATTTTTTGCCCAAAAATAGTGCCCCCAGTGGCGAAATATCACAGAAATTGGGTAACATGTCAGAAGCCCAATGAGTGATTTGCGTGTGAAGTATGAGCAGTGTTGAGCAATTAGAAGATTTGTTATGAATTTTTAAGCATGTAAAATTGAGCATTGAAAATTGATTGACGTATAACTTCTGAACGGTTTATCCTACGTGAAACGTATTTAGTAACTTTTGTCAGCCATGTCTGTAGATGATGTATATCAGTTTTGGTGACATTCCTATGAACGGTCTAGGAGGAGTTGCGCCCTCTTCGTTGCCATGCATTTCGCACAAAAGTGAAATTACCTCACTTCCTGTTGGTCGTGGCTAATGCATTGGCATTACATTTTTGTCCGGCTTAGTGAGATACATATGCGTACCAAATGGCATGCCACTACTACAAACTACATGGCAACCAGGCACCTTAATGCGGGAGGCCAAAATCACAACGACTTGGGGGCGCTATAGAGGCCCTGAGCCCCGGCCAAGTTTGGGCTTCTGGTTCTGAGTAGCGGTGGCAATTCTCGGAACTGGTGCCAAATTTCGTGCGTTTTTGCCCATGGCAAGCGCCCCGAAAATGGCCCAACAGCGGAGAAAAATAAAGAAGAAGAAGAAGAAGAAGAAGAAGAATAGTGAACTCTTACAAGAGCAATAGGGCCTTCGCCCATTCGGGCTCGGGCCCTAATAATAATACCCAAGGATCACTGTTGGTGAATTAGAAGAAAAAGTAAAATCTTGGGGTTTCCAAGTCTCCAAAACTAGCATCAGATGCCACGTCCATGCCAATAGATTATTTGGAGGGTATGCCAGAAAAAAAAGCCTTTTCTAACATTTAAACACAAACATTAGCACCTGACGTTTTCAAAATGCCCCTACAACTTTGACTGGAACCATGCTCTATGGTTCTATTTCACAAAAATGGAGCTTTTTGGAAATAAACACTCAAAGTGGGTTTGGTGTAAAAAGAAGGATCGCAATAATGAAAAGAACTCTGTCCCAACTGCAAAATATGTTGGAAGTTCTGCGATGTTTTGGGGCTGGTTTTCTTCCAATGGCCCTGGAAACCTTGTTAGGGTACACAACATCATGGACTGCAAGAAATACTAGGACACTTTAAATCAAAATGTGGCTGCCTCCACCAGGAAACTAAAACTGGATCGTCACTGGCTTTTCCGGCAGGACAACGATCGAAGCATATGCCCAAATCAACACAATGGTTAGCTGACCATAGAATCAAGCTTGTGCCATGGCCATCTCAGTCCCTTGACCTGAACCCCGTTGAAAACCTGTGGGGTAAGCTGAAGAAGAAAATGCACAAGAGAGGGCTGAGGACCCTGGATGATCTGAGACAATTCTATCATGAGGAACAAAGTACTTGTTCAAAGTATTTAATGCAGGGGTGCCAACAATAGTGGAACATATTTGTTTTTTGTTGAAAATAATTATTACTTGATGAGGGATTTGTTTTCCTCTGAATAAATTAATTTCAAATAAAGGTTGGATTTTTCTAATTTTTTCAGTGTATGATGAAGCTACTTTACCAAAAGGTGGATTTTTTTTCCTTACCCTTTTCATTAATCTTTACAAGGACTGCCAATGATCATGGAGGGCACTCCCTACTAACAATTTTACATTCCCAGAACGTTCCCGGAACGTAAGCCTTTGGTTCCCGTTATGTTCCCTGAAAGTAACTTTTGGTTTGTGTGAAGGTTGTCACTTGGTTTTTTTGGAAAGTTTTTTACCGCACTTTGTGTTCTACGGCCACTTCCTGGAACTAGTGGAACTATGTCAATGGCGATCTATGTATCTAGTTCCAGGAAGTGGCCGTAGAACACAAAGTGTGGTAAAGGTAAATGTAATTCATTTCTACTTGATCTTTGCTTGTTATGTAGTGGTTCTGTGTTAGTCTCTAGCAAACAGAAAGCCGCTGCCTAGAAATATTTGAATCTACATGAATCACATCACCAACCGACTTCCTGTACCCCGGTTGTCACAACTCTGAATTCCATGGCTCTGGTCTTAGCCATTCATGTCTACCGGCCACGAGTGAGTGTCACTTCCCGCCTTCTACAGATTTCTGACTTTTTTTTTCTCGAAAATTTCGACTTTTTTTCTCAAAAATTTCGACTTTTTTTCTCGAAAATTTCGACTTTTTTTTCTCGAAAATTTTGACTTTTTTCTCGAAAGTTTTGAGATTGTTTCTCGAAATGTTTGACTTTATATAGATAGTTTTTTTTTTTTTTTTCTTTTTTATCAGACATCTAATTTTTGGGTTTGTTTACCTGACATGTTTCGACGTACAACTTCCGTCTTCCTCAGAGTGTCACCGGATGTTAATTGGTGACGCATCTTTTATCAGCTGATGTTTCCGAAGGCGTGGCCTTCCTGTCTGGTTTGACAGGTCGGTCACGCCTTATACTGTCTGTTCGTCCCCTGCAAGATGGCACTCCAGGTATGGGCACACAATGGGCAATATCCAAAGGGGTGGAACAGGTTAAGAACAACAAAACACAGAAGAAAGAGAAAAAACAAACTAACAAACAAGAACACAGGGGAGTAGTTACATTACCATACATCAGGGGAATAACTGAACGCATTCAAAGAGTAATGAGGAAACACAACATTAACACACCTGTCAAACCACACACAACACTCCGTCAGATCCTGGTTCATCCCAAAGACAGAATACATCCGGACAACAGATGCAACACCATATATGAGATTCCATGTAAATTATGCAATAAAACTTATATTGGGGAGACAGGAAGGAGTTTCAACACAAGAAAACATGAACATAAGAAAGAGTGCGAAAAGGAGACAGCTACAAGACAAACCCGAACAATAAAAGAAAAGGCACAACAGGAAAATTATAAGTCAGCTATAACAGATCACTGTAAAAGGGAAAATCACATTATGGACTGGGGGAATGCCAGAGTCATCCGCACAGAAGATAACAAACATCAGCGCTGGATCAGGGAGGCCATAGAGATCCGTAAGCGAAGCCCGAGGACCATCAACCGGGATGAGGGAGCGTACATGCTCTCCCATACCTGGAGTGCCATCTTGCAGGGGACGAACAGACAGTATAAGGCGTGACCGACCTGTCAAACCAGACAGGAAGGCCACGCCTTTGGAAACATCAGCTGATAAAAGATGCGTCACCAATTAACATCCGGTGACACTCTGAGGAAGACGGAAGTTGTACGTCGAAACATGTCAGGTAAACAAACCCAAAAATTAGATGTCTGATAAAAAAGAAAAAAAAAAAACAACTAACTATATATAATATAAGACATAATGAACGTAATCGAAAGAAGAGAAAGGGTGTTTGACTTTAATCTCGAAAATTCTGAGTTTTTTTCTCAGAAGTTTCCAAATAAAATATAAAACCCTGGCCCTATTGCTCTGCCGTAAATTAGTCTCATCTCATCTCATCTCATTATCTCTAGCCGCTTTATCCTTCTACAGGGTCGCAGGCAAGCTGGAGCCTATCCCAGCTGACTACGGGCGAAAGGCGGGGTACACCCTGGACAAGTCGCCAGGTCATCACAGGGCCGACACATAGACACAGACAACCATTCACACTCACACCTACGGTCAATTTAGAGTCACCAGTTAACCTAACCTGCATGTCTTTGGACTGTGGGGGAAACCGGAGCACCCGGAGGAAACCCACGCGGACACGGGGAGAACATGCAAACTCCACACAGAAAGGCCCTCGCTGGCCCCGGGGCTCGAACCCAGGACCTTCTTGCTGTGAGGCGACAGTGCTAACCACTACACCACCGTGCCGCCCGCCGTAAATTAGTGTGCTATGAAAAAAGAAGAATGAATAGCCATTAGAAATGGCAAAGCCATTAGAAAGCCTCATGTTTATAAACCTCATATTTAAAAAAAAAACTGTCCCAAAAATGCAACCAGCAAATCAAAACAAAAACTTTCTGGATGGTTCTCAGAGCAACCAAAAAACAACCAAGAATAACGTTGGCTGATGGTAGCAGTGCAACTACAGGCTAACGTTTCAGTTGGGTGGTTCCCTAAACGTTCAAGGAACGTTAGCCTTTGTTATGTTCTTTGCATAACAAAAGGGAACGTTCTTTAAACGTTAGGTTTTGGTTTGGTTCTAGCCTAACCTTTAGAGAACCAAATGCTAACGTTCTCCTTACATTCTCTGTTACTAGGGCTGTGTGTATACACATATGTATAATGACCAAGAACTAAATATACTGCATCACAAAGATTTGGTTTGGGTTTTACTGACAATATAAGCACACTGATTATTGTTCTGTCCACCAAGGTTTGTATTCAGCTAGCAATAGGTTGAATTAAATTTCTGGTTTGTAGTACAAGAAGGTGTGTTTAGGTGGAATGGCTCATTTTTACATGTATAAGACACTATAACTTGCTTATATTAAAAAAAAATCTATTGACATTATAGTTGACCATTGCTGGGTACAGACGTGTGATTTTACATGCATCAGGAAATCTGGATGATGTGTGCTGCCAGTTGGCACAATCCACAAATGTCAGAGGTATTTACCTGTACCTGGTAACTTCATCCACACAAGTGGCTCCATTCTGACAGCAGTGCCAAGTACAGTCATTAATGTTAAATAAACAGTTTCGTCCTGTCCAACCTGGTGCACAAATGCAGCTGTAACTGCTGGTAGTGTTGATGAAATGATCATTGTTCCCCATTGGTCCCCCACTGTTACACACCTGTCAAAAATAAGAATGTTTTATTGTCACCAATGCACACTTACAAATGCATATACATGCAGATATGTTTTCGGTTTTATTATGGAAAGGGCACTTCTACTGATGATGAATTTTACATTCTGATTAGTCTGAAGGTGTTGATTCATTTTATATAATAGCATCTCTAGCAACAGTGCCAGCTAAAAAGCAAATCATATCAGAATGACTGAATTCATGGCTATGTTATAATCGTTAATTACCTCACAGAACTAAAGCAGCTGCTCTCATAATTTAATCCTAGCTATCAGGTTAAAAAAATTAGCTATGTAACAAAGAAAAATGTATAATAATTGATGTACTGTTTTCTGCCATGGCTCGTTATACTTTATTCGTGTCCAACATTGGTAACAGTTATAATGTACTGTCAGCAACAGCAAAGACTCAGGGCATTCCACAACATTAAATTTAACTTTAAAACAGAGAAAATTTAAGAAGAAACCTTTATTTGTCACATGCACACTTCAAGCACAGTGAGATTCATCCTCTGCATTTAACCCATCTGAAGCAGTGAACACATGCACACACACCCAGAGCAGTGGGCAGCCATACTACAGCGCCCGGGGAGCAGTCAGGGGTTAAGTACCTTGCTCAAGGGCACTTCAGCCCAAGGCCACCCCATGTTAACCTAACTGCATGTCTTTAGACTGTGGGGGAAACCAGAGCACCCAGAGAAAACCCACGCTGACACAGGGAGAACATGCAAACTCCACACAGAAAGGCCCCCGTCGGCCACTGGGCTTGAACCCAGAACCTTCTTGCTGTGAGGCAACAGTGCTAACCACTACACCACCGTGATCTCATTCTTTTATTTCTTTCTTAATCTAGCTCATTATGAGCAATTATTATTGATGCAAAACTCCATCAACTTATCTTTCACTCTCTGAATTCATATACACCTCAGCAGTACTGTATGTGTCAGCAGTGAAAGCAGAATCCCACTGTGCACATTTCCCCATAGAGCAAACATCAGCTTGTCAACTGAAACAGTCATGCTTCCACTCTAAACCACATATTTTTTCCAACTACTTGTCTGTAAAACTGAGAGCATGTCAGACTTCTCAGAATAGTCTTGTGAAGAACACACACAGATAGAGGAACAGCTTCTTCCCCAGACCTGGAGCCTCCACACCCAACCCCCAAGTTGCCACTAATGTACTGATCACTTTACATTCAGGATTGTAAACGCTATTACAATCTGTGCAACATCAGTTTACAATTAACTTTTTCATCTCATCTCATTATCTCTAGCGGCTTTATCCTGATCTACAGGGTCGCAGGCAAGCTGGAGCCTATCCCAGCTGACTACGGGCGAAAGGCGGGGTACACCCTGGACAAGTCGCCAGGTCATCACAGGGCTGACACATAGACAACCATTCACACTCACATTCACACCTACGGTCAATTTAGAGTCACCAGTTAACCTAACCTGCATGTCTTTGGACTGTGGGGGAAACCGGAGCACCCAGAGGAAACCCACGCGGACACGGGGAGAACATGCAAACTCTGCACAGAAAGGCCCTCACCGGCCGCTGGGCTCGAACCCAGGACCTTCTTGCTGTGAGGCGACAGTGCTAACCACTACACCACCGTGCTGCCCCAATTAACTTTTTTTTTTTAAAAACTTTATCACTTTACACTCAGGAATGTAAATTACAATTTGTGCAATATCTGCCCACAGTACACTTCCCCCACTCACTTTATCTTCATTCTCATCTCATTATCTCTAGCCGCTTTATCCTTCTACAGGGTCGCAGGCAAGCTGGAGCCTATCCCAGCTGACTATGGGCGAAAGGCGGGGTACACCCTGGACAAGTCGCCAGGTCATCACAGGGCTGACACATAGACACAGACAACCATTCACACTCACATTCACACCTACGGTCAATTTAGAGTCACCAGTTAACCTAACCTGCATGTCTTTGGACTGTGGGGGAAACCGGAGCACCCGGAGGAAACCCACGCGGACACGGGGAGAACATGCAAACTCCGCACAGAAAGGCCCTCACCGGCCGCTGGGCTCAAACCCAGGACCTTCTTGCTGTGAGGCGACAGTGCTAACCACTACACCACCGTGCTGCCCCAATTAACTTTTTTTTTTTTAAACTTTATCACTTTACACTCAGGAATGTAAATTACAATTTGTGCAATATCTGCCCACAGTACACTTCCCGCACTCACTTTATCTTATATTTTATTAATATTCTTTTATTGCTGATGTTTTCTTTGAGTAGTACTAAACAAAGTTTCATTCTATAACTACAGTGACAATAAAATCGTAAGTCCACCATTTCCTAAACAAACACCAACACTGGCGGCATGGTGGTGTAGTGGTTAGCGCTGTCGCCTCACAGCAAGAAGGTCCTGGGTTCGAGCCCCGGGGCTGGCGAGGGCCTTTCTGTGTGGAGTTTGCATGTTCTCCCCGTGTCCGTGTGGGTTTCCTCCGGGTGCTCCGGTTTCCCCCACAGTCCAAAGACATGCAGGTTAGGTTAACTGGTGACTCTAAATTGACCGTAGGTGTGAATGTGAGTGTGAATGGTTGTCTGTGTCTATGTGTCAGCCCTGTGATGACCTGGTGACTTGTCCAGGGTGTACCCCGCCTTTCGCCTGTAGTCAGCTGGGATAGGCTCCAGCTTGCCTGCGACCCTGTAGAAGGATAAAGCGGCTAGAGATAATGAGATGAGATAATGAGATGAGATGAGACACCAACACTGATTCCAGGCATTCCATGACATTTTGGGGGCAAGTAGCACAGGAACAAAACATAATGGCTTTCTACTATGTTTGAGATTAAGTAGTAGTTGGAGTTCAGTCAACAAACCTGTAAGGTGTGGGGACATGTTCTGAGACACATATAATGCAGGTCCTCAGGGGTGTCCGCACACAGTGTTCCTGCAGGAGATATGATGCCTGGCAGTATGCATGCATTCACATGCACCTCACTGTTCAGCCCAGTAAATCCTGACCAAAAAAAAAAATCATATATATATATAAACACACACACACACACACTAGTAATCTGTCATTTAATCTGGCCATCTGATTAAATGACAGTTGGATAATTCAGTATAATCCTGGTCAGTCCTGAGTGTATCTCAGGAACACTGGGAACAAGATAGGAGAATTTACCTGGCTCAGACGCCAGTCCATCATGGGGAAAAAATTCAGGCGTGACTTTTTGAAGATATTTTAGACATAAGTGCTGGAAATGATAAACAAGGAAGTTAACACTTAATAGTGGTCTGCACTGCTAACCTGGTAAAAACTGACAATTAGCCTGATAAATAAAATCAGAGATGGACTTTGAAAAATAATTTCAGAAGTTTCTTTACACAGTTTAGGCTTGATTAGTTAAGTCCCAGGAGCATGTGTGTGTGTGTGTGTGTGGGGGATTAGAGTCTCCAAAAGAAATTTTACCTTCAAACAATTAGGGAGAAGTGGTTGAATATGAACAAGTGTGAATGAGTGCCATTCATCGAACAAACTCATATGTTTTAATGAATGGGGAACTGAAAGAATCAGTTTACAACTAATGAACACAAACATGAGTGTAGTTCACTCTGACAAGAGTGAATGACGCTCACACACCAGAAGTATAAGAGTAAAAAAAAAATTTACTTTCATATTGTGATATGAAGTACAATGTGTTACAATGTCTCAGGAGTGTACCTGAGAAAATTATTACATGACCATCTCGATTTTCTCACGCATTCCTTGTTATGACAGTGTTGTCTTATGGCAATGCACTGGTCATGACACTACTGATATGCTTACCTCAACAAAATAGACTCCAAATGCTTTCAATTGGTCGGTGAAACTTTGCATATTTTAATTTCTGATCAAAATTTTCACTTTGGATTCAGAGTAGCTCATTAAAACATTTGGAAGAACTGAACGTGAACTTGAACCAATTCATTTTGGGGACTGTGAACTATGAATGTTAATGAGTTCATTTTAATCTGTGCAAACTGAACTTTGAGCTAGCTCTTCTTAAGTGTGAACTTGCACAACACTGTAAGTAAATACATAACAGCTGCTATACACTGATAATGCTTAAATGAATGTGTAGAAATGAACACACACACACACATCTTCTTCTTCTTCTTTTGGCTGCTCCCGATTAGGGGTCGCCACAGCGGATCTTTCGTCTCCATTGCTCCCTGTCTTCCGCATCCTTCTCTACAACACCTGCTACTTTCATGTCCTCTCTCACCACATCCATATATCTCCTCTTTGGCCTTTCTTGTTTTCGTTTGCCTGGCAGCTCCATCCTCAACATTCTCCTTCCAAAATGCTCTGCATCTCTTCTCAGGATGTGCCCATACCATCTCAGTCTCATCTATCTTAGATGAGACTGAGATGGATTCCCAAGCTCTTCACATGTGCTGTCCCTCTGATGTGCTCGTTCCTTATCCTGTCCAACCTTGTCACTCTCATTGCAAACCTTAACATCCTCAACTCTGCCACCTCCAACTTTGCCTCCTGTCTCGTTTAGGGTACGGTCTCCAATCCATACATCACAGCTGGACTCACTACTGTCTTATACATCTTACCTTTCACTTTTGCTGGGACTTTCTGATCATAAATGACTCCCGAAATCCTTCTCCAACTGCTCCACCCTGCCTGCACTCTCTCTCTCTCACCTCACTATCGCAGCCACCATTTTCCTGCACAGTTGACCCCAGGTACTTGAATTCACCAACTTTCTTTATGTCTACTCCTTGCATCTTCACTACACTCTCATCCCCATTCTCATTGATGCACATGTATTCTGTTTTGCTACTGCTCACCTTCATTCCTCTTCGTTCCAATGCATACCTCCATCTCTCCAAACCCAACTCAACCTCCTTTCTACTTTCACCACATATCACAATATCATCCGCAGGCATTGTTCCATGGTGACTCTTGCCTCACTTTGTCTGTCAAGCTATCCATCACTATGGCAAACAAAAAAGGACTCAAAGCAGATCCTTGATGGAGTCCCACCTTCACCTTGAACCATTCAGTTGTTCCAACTGCACACCTCACTGCTGTTTCACTGTTCTCATACATGTCTTGCACCACTCTAATATACTTCTCATTCACTTCACTCTTTCTCATACAATACCATAACTCATCTCTCGGCACTCTATCGTATGCCTTCTCCAGGTCTACAAACACACAATGTAGCTTTCTCTGGCCTTCCCTGTACTTCTCCATTAACATTCTTAAAGCAAAAATGGCATCTGATGTGCTCTTCCTTGGCATAAACTCGTACTGCTTTTCACAGATTGCTACCTCTCTTCTCAGTTTTGCCTCCAATACCCTTTCCCGTAGCTTCATGGTGTGGCTCATCAATTTTATTCCTCTGCAATTACTGCAGCTCTGTACATCCTTTTTCTTGTATATTAAGACTAGCACACTCTTTCTCCATTCATTTGGCATTTCCTCATTCTCTAGGATCTTATTAAACAATCTCGTTAGGAACTCCACAGCCATCTCATCCAAACATCTCCAAGCCTCAATCGGGATACCATCTGGTCCGACTGCTTTCCCAGTCTTCATTCTTTTCATGGCTGCCCTCACCTCATCCTTACTAACCAACTCTGCTTCCTGATTTGCTGTCTCCAATGAATCTGACCTTTTCTCTCTTGGATTCTCCTCATTTAATAAATCCTCAAAGTACTCTTTCCACCTTCTTAATACACTCTCTTTCTTTGTCAGCACATTTCCATTTACATCTTTCATCACTCTTACCTGCTGTACATCCCTCACTTCCCTGTTTCTCTGCCTAGCTAGTCTGTACAGGTCTTTCTCTCCTTCTTTGGTCTCCGGTCTTTCATACAACTCCTGGTATGCATCTGCTTTCGCCTTCGCTACCACTCTTTTTGCCTTCTGCCTCGTCTCTCTGTATAACCGCCTGCTTTCCTCATCTCTCTGATCGTCCCAATTCTTCTTTGCTCGCCTCTTATCTTTTATAATTTCCTGTACTTCTTTGTTCCACCACCATGTCTCCTTGTCTTCCTTCCTCCTTCCTGACGACCACCCTAGCACCTTCCTTGCTGTCTCTCTTACTAGTACAGCAGTAGTATTCCAATCTTCTGGCAGACTTCCATGGCCACTCAATGCTCATCTCATTTTTTTCCCTAAACTCCTTCTGATTTTCAACCTCTTTTAGTTTCCACCACTTAATCTTTGGCTCCACTATTTCACGCTTCCTCCTCTTTTATACATATACATATACTTATACTATATATATATATATATATATATATATATATATATATATATATATATATATTCATGAGTTCTACTCACGGTCGGGTCATACCAAAGACCATCATACAAATGATACCTACTGCCGTCTGGCAAGGCACACTGCAATACAGATGCGAGTGGGAAGTCAAATTCTCACAGTTACCAGAGAACTAGCCCCCCACTGTAATCCTAGCTATGTAATAGGTGAGAGGCCGAGGGCTACGGAAACAGAGACCGGCGCCGCCCTATGCACCACATGGCATGGGAAGGGACTTTGACTGACTTGAGATATAGGTGTATGAGATTTTGACTCTCACATCAGTGGTAGGTGAATTGAATTAGTTACCACCTTACCACCACAATATCACAAAAAGTTTTTTAAATGGCCCACACCTCTATTTTCCTCTATTATCAAACATTCCAACCAATCAAAGATCTTCATATTGTGAGTCATTCATATGATTCTTTCATTCTCACTGAAGACTAGGAGTGAAGACAAAAATGCCTGCTATTGTATATCTCTCAGGCAGGCTCATGTTGCATGAAAACCAGCCAAGTAACTGCATAAGAGCATAAGTGTGAAAAGGATTTTATCATTTTCTGAGGCATGTGAATTTATGAAGCTACCAGTCCAACCAGGTGGCATAAACATATTAGTTGGCACTGGCAGTGGGGTTGTGGGCAACTATCATGTCACTGTGGACCAAAAGGCACTACTTGTGGAGCAGGAGCATGTGTAGTATCCAATAAAGTCACTGCATGCTCCACCATGCTGACAGGACCTGGAAAGAACAGTGTAGGGAGTGAGGTTAAAAGAATAAAATAATAGTATGAAAAGGCTGATAGGATATAAAATATTTTATTGCATTTTGGGATTTCCAAATTTGTTGTGCAACTTCTGAAATTTTGAAAAGAAAATTCACACAAATTTTGAATACATTCTGTTTTTCATCCAAATGCATCCATTGAGATGAACTTCACTTTACCTTTGAATATTTCTCAGACAAATGTAAGGACATCTGTCCAGCAGCTTAAGCTGGGCTGAAATTGGGTCATGCACAATACTCCCATGCTCAATAGCAAATCAACATCGAAATGGTTAAAGAAAAATGTTATGACCCCATATTTTTCTTGTTTGATTTGCCTTTGTTTGTGTTTTACTCTTGCAGATCCCGTGGGTGGCTGATGGGCCCAAATTACCACCACCTGGAGTTTGGTGAGAGCAGCACAGGATTGGCTGGTATTTGGTGCCCAGCCTTTAAAAGCCACCGGCTGTGATGTCACCCACGGGGGGGGGGCTTTAGCTTGCTTGCTTGTCCGCTTGTGTTTCGTTTTTTTCTTCTTTTGTACTCATTTCCTTATTTTCTTTTATGTAAATAAACCCCCCTTAAACGTTTTTGTGAGAAGTCTGTCACTTATGTTTACCACTTTTGTCTATGTCCTCATTTTTTTTTACCCCTAGACAATTTGGGGACATAACAATTGGGGGCGGGCGGCACGGTGGTGTAGTGGTTAGCGCTGTCGCCTCACAGCAAGAAGGTCCGGGTTCGAGCCCAGTGGCCGGCGAGGGCCTTTCTGTGTGGAGTTTGCATGTTCTCCCCGTGTCTGTGTGGGTTTCCTCCGGGTGCTCCGGTTTCCCCCACAGTCCAAAGACATGCAGGTTAGGTTAACTGATGACTCTAAATTGACCGTAAGTGTGAATGTGAGTGTGAATGGTTGTCTGTGTCTATGTGTCAGCCCTGTGATGACCTGGTGACTTGTCCAGGGTGTACCCATGGCTTAGTTCATTGGAGAAGAACTCTGCAGAAGATTTTTCTTGGGATGGAAAGAAGTGTAATGCCATGCCACTTTTTGCCTTTCTTTGGGAGCTTAATGATCAGGCCCTTGGCCCAATCACTTGGGATGGTGTTACTGTCCCAGGTTATGTTGAAAAAGTCAACTAGCACAGTTGTTGCAGTGTCAAGGTCTGCTTGTAACATTTCCATGGGGATGGAGTCAACACCTGGTGCCTTACCATTCTCATCATCATCTCATTATCTCTAGCCGCTTTATCCTTCTACAGGGTCGCAGGCAAGCTGGAGCCTATCCCAGCTGACTATGGGCGAAAGGCGGGGTACACCCTGGACAAGTCACCAGGTCATCACAGGGCTGACACATAGACACAGACAACCATTCACACTCACATTCACACCTACGGTCAATTTAGAGTCACCAGTTAACCTAACCTGCATGTCTTTGGACTGTGGGGGAAACCGGAGCACCCGGAGGAAACCCACGCGGACACGGGGAGAACATGCAAACTCCGCACAGAAAGGCCCTCGCCGGCCCCGGGGCTCGAACCCAGGACCTTCTTGCTGTGAGGCGACAGCGCTAACCACTACACCACCGTGCCGCCCGCCTTACCATTCTTCATTACTTTAATAGCTACTCTGACCTCAGAAGCTGTAGGGGGACTGATGTCGATGTCAAGAACATCTCGTGGCGGCAGAGGGTTTGCCTGTTCATCTGGCTAGGATGGTTAAAAACTCCTTGGAAGTGATGGACCCACCTTGCTGCCTGTTCTCCCTCAGTGACTTGGGGATCACTCACCTGAGGGGGTGATACACAGAAACACAAGGGAAGGAAGGGAGGGGGACCATGGGCTTGGCAAGCTGACTGTGGGGGGAGTCAACCCTCGTTTCCATGGTGCAGGGACAGGGAGGGGATGGGAGGAAGGAAGAGAGAGAAGATAGCAGGCTGCCCACCTGCCACCGGAATCACCACCAGATGGTCCTCAGCAAGAGCGATGGCTCTGTCCAGCAACACTGCGCAGTGACACTGGACCCATTCAGCTGTTCCTCCTGGCAGCCGAGCAATGAATTGCTCCAGTGCAACCACAGAGGTCGTGATCTTCTGCCCTCAGCCACTGCCAGCAGGCATCCCAGAGCTGCTGATCAAGCATGAATAGCCAGCCAACCTGCTCCAGAGTTAGCTCGTGGAAGCGCTGATGTTGCTTGGGGGTGTGGTTGGCATATTCTAGTATGGCTCGCTTCTGGGCCAGATACTCCAGCCTGTTGTCTGGGGGTAGTTGCTGTGTGGCGAGCTGCACTTCTCGTCAGGAGTGGCATTAGGTGCACTGCTTGCTGCTCGACCAGCCACCCCCACACGTCCATGGCTTGCTCAAAGAGTGCGAGGAAGGCTTCTGGGTCATCATGAGGCTCAGCTTCTTCAGTGTGACATGGGAGAAGCCAGCTGATGCTGCAACTGGGGTACCCACTGACACAAGCAGGTTCTTGAATGCTTGGCGATTCTCCTGCTAGGCCTGCAGCAGCACTTTGAAGCACTGCTCTTGGGCATTGCTCAGTGCAACCAGTGCCTGATGCTGGTTCTGCTGGGCGGCAGTGAAGGCATGGATGAGCTACTTAAACAGCGAGAACTCCATGCATGGCGGTTCGCTTCAGTGTCTGAGGTGTAACACCTTCATTGGGAGTAGTGGGATACTTAAGCAAAGGGTCAGGTGGGTTAGTTACTTGAAGCAAAGGGTCAGGTGGGTTAGTTACTTGGGTAACTTTACTGAAGCTTTTCAGCTTGAAATGAAGCACTTTGTCTCTCTCTCACACACACACTCAAACATGGTGTACAGGGAAGCTCTCTCTTCCCCTCTACTTCCTCCCTCCATATAAGCCCTTGGCTGTCACTGCAAGTCACATGCACACACACCATTAATATGACACAGGTGTGATTGTTTTGCCACTCACCTTCCCCAGCCTCGCCCTCCATTCATAAACTGGTGCTTGACCATGCCCCCGCTGCCACAAGTATGTACTTATTTTTCCCCCACCTAGTTTCTGAATATTGTTTTACTCTTTGAGAAAAATTACTGTCTTGAAATATACTGTTTTTTTTTTTGTTTGTTTGTTTGTTTGTTTGTTTGTTTGTTTGTTTGTTTGTTTGTTTTAGTCATCATCTAGGGTACTTATTTGTTTATAGAAGTTGCTGAGGACAGTTGTTTTTAGGCACTGATACAGTGTCTTGTAAAAGTATTCATCCCCTTGATGTTTGTCCTGTTTTGTCACATTACAAGATGGAATTAAAATGGATTTTTGGGGTGTTAGCAGCATTTGATTTACACAAAATGTCTACCACTTTAAAGGTGCAAATTGTTGTTTTATTGTGATACAAACAATAATTAAGATGAAAAACAGAAATCTAGAGTGTGCATATGTATTCACCCTCTTTTGTATGAAACCCCCAAATAAGAGCTGGTCCCACCAATTCACTTCATAAGTCACATAATTATTTGATTAAGAGCCACTTGTGTGCAATCAAAGTGTCACATGATCTGTCACATGATGTCTGTATAAAATCAACCTGTTCTGGAAGCATCCTGACTCTGCAACACCACCAAAAAAGCAAGATGCAAGGAGCACTCCAAACATGTCAGAGACAAAGTTGTTAAGAAGTATGGATCAGGGTTGAGTTATAAAACATATCCCACAGAGCACCATTAAATCCTTTATAGCAAAAAGGAAATAATTTCACCACTACAAATCTGACAAGAGAAGGACGCCCACCAAAACTCACAGATCAGGCAAGGAGGGCATTAAATCAGAGATGCAACAAAGACACCAACAATAATGCTGAGGGAGCTGCAAAGATCCACAGTGGAGATGGGAGTATCTGTCCATAGGACCACTTTAAGCCATACATTCCACAGAGCGGGGATTTATGGAAGAGTGGCCAGAAAAGTCACTGCTAAAGAAAACACATTTGGAGTTTGTCCAACAGCATATGGCAGACTCCCCAAACACATGGAAGAAGATTCTCTGGTCAAATAAGACTAAAATTGATCTTTTTGGCCATCGTGGGAAACGCCATGTGTGGTGCAAACCCAACACCCTAAGAACACTATTCCTACAGTGAAGCATGGTGGTGGTAGCATCATGCTGTGTGGATATTTTTCATTTCCAGGGACAGGAAAGCTGGTCAGGACTGAAGGAAAGATGGATGGCACTAAATACAGGGCAATTCTGGAGGAAAACCTGTTTGAGTCAACCAGTGGTTTGAGACTGGGACGAAGGTTCACGTTCCAGAAGGACAATGACCCTAAACATACTGCAAAAGCTACACTGGAGTGGTTTAAAAGGAAACATTTAAATGTCTTGGAATGGCCTAATCAAAGCCCAGACCTCAATCCAATTGAGAATCTGTGGCATAACGTGAAGATTGCTGTACACCAATGCAACCCATCTAACTTCAAGGAGTTGGAGCAGTTTTGCCTTGAGGAATGGGCAAAGATCCCAGTGGCTAGATGTGCTAAGCTAATAGAGACATACCCCAAGAGACTTGCAGCTGTAATTGCAGCAAAAGGTGGCTCTACAAAAGTATTAACTTTGGGGTGTAAATACCTATGCACACTCCAGATTTCTGGTTTTTTTCATCTTAACTACTATTTGTGTCACAATTAAAAAATAAAAATAAAAATTGTGACACCACTTTAAAGTGCACCTTTAACTCTTTACCCCTTAGTGACGACATATGACGACCCTGTGTATATCCCATCATGACGACATATGACGCCTTGTCTAAAACCTTGT
This sequence comes from Neoarius graeffei, assembly GCF_027579695.1. NCBI lineage: Eukaryota > Metazoa > Chordata > Actinopteri > Siluriformes > Ariidae > Neoarius > Neoarius graeffei. Next base: position 43,005,611 of record NC_083571.1, on the reverse strand, counting down.
CAAAACCTTGTCTTTAGACTTTCTTCTTGTAAATATGTTCTATGGGTGAACAGTACATACATATACAAGGGTGGCTGTAGCAACAGCTTTAAGGGGTAAAGAGTTAAAGTGGTAGGCATGCTGTGCAAATCAAATGGTGCTAACCCCCCCAAAAAAAATCCATTTTAATTCCAACTTGTAATGTGACAAATCAGGACAAACACAAAAGGGGGATGAAAAGTTTTGCAAGACACTATAAATAAAAACATAGAATTGGTCACTTTACTAATACTGAACACTTTATGAGGAACACCTGTACAGTACATCTTCTGATTCAAGCAAATATCTAGTCCACCAATCATGTGGCAACAGTACAATGCATAAAATCATGCCGATATTGGCGAGTAGTTTTGGGTAATTTTCACATCAAACATCAGAATGGGGGAAAAAATGTGATTCTGACCATGATCCTGAACACCTTTAGGATATGATCGAACAAGATATTTGCAGCATCTGAAAAATCTGCAGAAATTACATGATGCAATCATGTCAACATGGACCAAATCTCGAAAATAATTTTTCCAACATCTTGTGGAATCCATGCCATGAAGAACTGAGACTAAGCAAAGGGAGGCTTTACCTAGCATTCATATAGTATTCCTAATAAACTGTTCAGTGAGTGTATATTATTGCACACACTAAAACCACCCACACAGTGCTAAAACACACAGATTGGTAATAGATACAACATCAACTTGAGGGTTTATGATATGGACACCAATGAGAAACCCACCATAACTGTGCTAAAGATAGCAATAACAGAGAGTGAGTAGCGGGATGCAAATTGGTTCATAATGATAAGTGAAAAAGCCCTATCAGAGGAAATGAGAAATGGAAGTAGGAGACAGAGAAAGAAAGCTGAAAAAGAAAGGAGGATGTCAGGTTAAGGTAGATGAAATCTCTCCTTTCAAAGACACACATGGAAAAGGATTTTTAAAATACATGAATGATATTTTATATAAATAAAATTGCACTAACTCATCGTGGACACTGTTCAATTTTATCAGTATTGGTGAAAGGGAAATAAGCAACATACTGTTAAAAACCTGACCAAATTCCTTTTTTCCTTGGAAAGTATAAGTAGCACTCAAAAATCACAGAAGAACTGAGTTACATTATGTCAGCTGATAAAGATGAAGCAGATGTTTAAGGAAACAAAAATGTTTTTTTGGAACATTAAGGAAGCAGAGATGAAACATTAAAAATGAATGTGCATCAGTTCTTCTATTATTATGCTGTGAGTGGTAATGGCAATTTCTCTCATATCCCCATGATAACACTTTAATCAAAAGTATCTATCCATAGAGGTATTTAGACTTCAGCATTAGCTGCTTGTTGAAATCGTGGGCATATTCTCTTTAGACAGGAGCACTTTTTTTTACTAAAATTTAAATAAAAGAAAAAAAAAAACATGCCCTTGTTTAGGCGGCACGGTGGTGTAGTGGTTAGTGCTGTCGCCTCACAGCAAGAAGGTCCTGGGTTCGAGCCCCGGGGCCGGCGGGGGCCTTTCTGTGTGGAGTTTGCATGTTCTCCCCGTGTCCACGTGGGTTTCCTCCGGGTGCTCCGGTTTCCCCCACAGTCCAAAGACATGCAGGTTAGGTTAACTGGTGACTCTAAATTGACCGTAGGTGTGAATGTGAGTGTGAATGGTTGTCTGTGTCTATGTGTCAGCCCTGTGATGACCTGGCGACTTGTCCAGGGTGTACCCCGCCTTTCGCCCGTAGTCAGCTGGGATAGGCTCCAGCTTGCCTGCGAACCTGTAGAAGGATAAAGTGGCTAGAGATAATGAGATGAGATTACCTTGTTTAAGTATTTATGCACATAGTATACTGAATATTTAGTAAGATATCATATACAAACCCCATTTCCAGAAAAGTTGGGATATTTTGCAAAATTCAGTAAAAACAAAAATATGATTTGTTAATTCATGTGATGCTTTATTTATCTGACAATAGTACAAAGAAAATATTTTCAACAGTTTTACTGACCAACTTAATTGTATTTTGTAAATATAAACAAAGTGAGAATGTGATGCCTGCAACACACACACACACACGCGCGCGCACACACACAAAGGTGGGCCAGTGACAAAATAAGATTGTAAATTTTATAATAGGATATTCAAGTAACATTTTGGAAGATTCCACAATAAGCAGGTTAATTGGTAACAGGTGAGAGCATCATGATTGGGTAATAAAAGGAGCATGTACAAAAGGCTCAGTCTTTGCAAGCAAGGATGGGTTGTGGCTCACCCCTTTGTGACAAAATCTGTGAGAGAATGGCTAGTCAATTCAAAAAGAACATCAGTTGCAAGATTGCAGAGAATTTAGGTTTTTTCAAAATCTACAGTGCATAATATTGTGAAAAGATTCAGGGAACTCGGAGACATCTCAATGTGTAAAGGGCAAGGCTGGAAAATCACTGAGTGCACATGACCTTTGAGCCCTCAGGCGGCACTACCTGAGGCACCATTATGCTAATTTGACACATGGGCTTGGGAGTACGTTGGGAAACCGTTGTCACTTAACAGTCCGTCGCTGCATCCAGACATGCAACCTGAAACTGTATTATGCAAGGGGGAAGCCATTCATCATTTCTATACAGAATTGCCACCAATTTCTCTGGGCCCAAACTCATCTCAGATGGACTGAAAGACAATGGAAATGTGTGCTGTGGTCAGATGAGTCCACATTTCAGCTTGTCTTCAGGAAAACTGGATGTCGAGTTCTCTGTACCAAATGTGAACATGACCACCCATTTTCTTATCAGAGAAAGGTGCAAAAGCCAGCATCTGTGATGGTATGGGGGTGCATCAGTGCCCAGGGCATGTGTGAATTGCATGTGTGTGAAGGTATCATTAATGCCAATATATTTATTAGGATTGTAGAGAGACACATATTGCCATCAAGGTGGCGTCTCTTCCCGGGAAGTCCATCCTTATTTCAGTAGGACAATGCCAGGCCTCATTCTGCAGGGGCTGCAACAGTGTGGCTTCATATACACGTAGTGCATATGCTTGCCTGGCCTGCTGCCAGTCTACATCTCTACTGAGAATGTATGGTGCATCATGAAGAGGAGACTCAGACAACGACAACCACAGACTGCTTAGCAGCTGAAGTCTTGTATCAAGCAAAAATTGATAAAAAAAATCCAATTTGCAAAACTGCAACAATTAGTATCCTCAGATCCCATATGATTAAAAAGTGTTATTAAACTGCATGTGAAGTGAATTTTTTTTTGCCATGTTTCAATAAACATACTGTTGAAACATACAACTGCAAAGTGTGAGACAACAATAATAAAAACTGACATTTTTATGAGGCAAAGAAGTTTTGTGGGATTACTCAAAAATTGTCCATTCATACAACTAGCTAATGGCCAAAACATATACAACAGTGCCTTGACATCACGTTGGTTGCAAACTTACTATCACATTTCACTATGGTGGACAGTAAATGCAAAAAAAAAAAATGAGGAGGTCGATATTGTGTCACCGGCACATCAAATAACGTTAGTTGTATGAATGCAACTTTTACCCCAGTGTAAGAATGCACTAGTTCTCATCCAGTGCGGCTCTGAGAGGAAACTGTTCTTTTAAGGGACCTTTGTTGCAATTAATTAATTATTAAGACTATTCTTGTAGAGATGGAATAATGAATAAACATTCAGGCTAGCCTATTTATTATTCATTATGCAACAAAACTAGGTATTGTTTCATAAAGAAATTCATCAATACCACTACATGTAAAATGAAAATGAAAGACTAGGTTTCATGTTGTATTTCTTGCTGTTATGTGAGTTGTATAATTCGGTCATATCATAGCACAGCTCTCTATATAGAGATCAGTCTATTATACTCATCCAAATGGCACTGCATATGACACACAATTTACATTTTGCTTTTCCTTTCTTTCAAGGAATCATTTTATTCAAATAACATAGTTTAAAATTTACTAAGCTTTGACTGCTATCTTTCTTTCATAACAAGCTTCCAATACTGTTTGAGTAAGACCATCAATATCAGCTTGTTCATTGATATTGTTGTCTTGGTCTTGCTCATCATTGTCTTCAACATCAGCGAGTGGTTAATCTTCATATGGTGCATTGTGGCTGTGAAAAACATTGTAGTCTGTTTCTGTGTCATTGGAACTACCTTGAGCACGAGAGAGACTGGTGATTCACTCCACTCAGAATCGCGAAACATCTTTTTAATCGTTAATAAAAGACTGATGGTATATGTTTCACAGACTACTGTCAACAAAGTTTCGTGAAAAACAAGCACTTAGCAACCAATGTGACATCAGCAAAGAATATCCAGCAATAAAACTCAGCCCATTCCTTCAGACATAAAACTTAGGTTCCTTTTTTTTTTATGGATTTTCTACATACAAGCGTTTTATTTGCTTATTGTACAGTAGGTAAAACAAAACAACAAAACAAAAACCTTCATATGCATTTTAAAAGAAAAGGTGATGTAGCAAAATAGTAATAATGTCTCTGTCACAACTTTATTTTGTGTGTGTTGCAGGCATCAAATTCTAACTTCATTATTAATATTTAAAAAGTACAATTAAGTTGGTCAGTAAAACGATGGAAAATCTTTTCTTTCTACTTTGTAAATAAAGGTTTATGTGAAATAAAAAAAAATCACTTTTTTTGTTTTTATTGCATTTTGGAATATATCCCAACTTTTCTGAAAATGGGGTTTGAGTTCCTTTATTTATAAAACACTTCTGAATATATGACTCTGAGCAGGTTTGCGTTTATGGATTTGGTGTCTTTTTAGCAAGTCTGCTTTGACGAAATGTACAAATCCAGGAATTTCAAATTACCAACAATCCAATCCAGCTACCTCACAAAGAACAGATTTCAGTTCATCAAGCACCTTCAATGAAAGAGAACAAATAGGAGTCCAAATGGATTGGGATTGATTTCCTGGTGACAACATTCCCTCACTGAGCCTTTCAACATTACAAGAGCGTGTACACACACAGGGAAGCTCTTTACCAAACAGAAATTGGTCCATCTCTACAGTCCATTCATCTAATACAAGGCCACATAATTTGCTCAGACAAGCAGGCCAATACAATTCCAGTTTCAAACCTACACATTTATGGTAAGCTTTTCATCTTAAGCCCTCCATCAACAAATCCACTGGATATTCTGCTCATCTTTAGTTTCAATTTTTCCAAAGTTGAATAATCCTGTTTTGTCTAGTCATACATGGTTTAAACACAGTACCAGTTATTTCTTTCATGCCATATAAAGTCCAAAATTTGTGCTATATACAGGCATAGACTTTTAAAACCTATTATATAGATGCCAGGAATATTAAGTTGTGGCAGCGGGGGCGTGGCCAAGCAGCAGTCTGTGAATGGAGGGCAGGGTCGGGGAAGGTAAGTGGCTAAGTCATTCCACCTGCTGTCAATAAATGTGTGTGTGTGTGTGTGTGTGTGTGTTTGTGTGTGTTTGTTACAGGGATGGAGCATAAAAGGAGAGAGAGAGAGCAGAGAAAAGGAGCTCTCTCCCTGACCACAACGCATGAATGAATGAATGAATGAATGAATGAATGAGAAAGCAAGCAAGCAAGCTGAAAAGCTAAATAAAAGTGGTTTCAACTCTCGCCTGCCATGCTTCTGTGCTCCACCCTCATCAGGAATTGTTACAGTGGTGCCAAAACCCAAGAGCACAGAAGGGAACCACCCCATGGAGTCCTCCCAATTCAAAGAGCTCATCCTTGCCCTTGCTACCGCCCAGCAGAACCAGCATCAAGCGCTGATCACCCTCCGGAAGGAGCAGCAGCAACGCTTCGAAGCCTTGATGCTGGCCCAGCAAGAAGATTGCCAGGCATTCCGGCACCTGCTCACGTCAGCAGGGCTGTCAGCTACTGCTGCCGCCACCCTCACGAAGATGGGACCGCAGGATGATCCGGAAGTGTTCCTCGCTCTCTTTGAGCAAGCAGCCGAGGCGTGGGGGTGGCCGCAGGAGCAGTGGGTGGTGCGCCTCCCCCCGCTCCTGACTGGCAAGGCGCAGCTCGCAGCACAGCAGCTCACTGCTGACAGCTGACTGGTCTATGCTGACCTAAGGAAAGCCATTCTGCAGTGGCTCGGCCGCTCCCTGGAGCAACATCGTCAGCGCTTCTGGAAGCTGGCATTGGAAGAGGTCAGCCGGCCGTTTGCATTTGGCCAGCAACTCCAGGACACCTGCCGTCAGGGGCTGAGGGCGGAAGACCGCGACGCCAACAAGATCATCGATCTGGTGGCACTGGAGCAGTTTATCTTTCGACTTCTGGAATGAACGGCAGAATGGGTCCAGTGTCACCGCCCGGTGTCGCTGGAACGAGCCATCGAGCTGGCGGAGGACCATCTGGAGGTGGCTCCGACGGCAGGCAGACGAGGCATCTCCCCTCACTTCTTTTCTCTCTCTCCTGTCTCTTGTCCCCCTCTCCACCCCATTCCCCTGCCACGGAGCTGGTGGCTGGCTCCTCCCCAGCCGGCCCGTCACACCCGCGGTGTCCTCCCCTCTCCCGCTCCTGTGTCTGTGTTGTCTCCCCCTCAGGTGAGTGACACCCATAACACCAGTGCAGAGGGAAAGCCTGGGCCGGTGTGCTGGCGCGGCGGGGAGTCGGAGCATCTCCAAAGTCAGAGCTCCGCAAGGGAGGTGGGCGCGCTAATCTGGATCCCCAACACGCCAGAAACTGCCCCCAATCGGGGCGGAGTGTATCGCATACTGGTGAGAATTCAAGGGGATACATATCACGCTTTGATGGATTCCAGTTGTAATCAGACCTCAATTCACCAATGCCTGGTGCAAGGTGAGGCATTGGGGAGAGCACAAGTGGTGAAAGTGTTGTGTGTGCATAGAGATGTTCACCATTACCCTCTAGTGTCTGTCCATATTCTATTCCGGGGCCAAATGCATAAAATAAAGGTGGCGGTTAGTCCCCGTCTTACCCACTCATTGATTTTGAGTACTGATTGGCCAGGATTTAAAAATCTAATGGAATATTTAACATGTAGTGGGTCCTGCACTAGTAGGTCATGGGAAGATCCTGGTGTGGTATTGGCGGGAGAAGCTGTCACAGAGCCGTCTACGTCGACTCCAGGTCAGAGTGAGGAGCAGCCCACTCCTCCTCCCTCTCTTGGGGTTTCCCTTGGGGATTTCCCATTAGAGCAGTCGTGAGACGAGACTCTGCAGCATGCATTTGACCAAGTGAGAGTAATCGATGGTCAAACTCTTCAGCCAAGTGCAGCACCGACCTTCCCCTATTTTGCCATTATTAAAGATAGATTGTACTGAGTGATGCAGGACACTCAAACTAAGGAACGAGTAACCCAGTTGTTAATCCCAAAGAGCCGCAGGGAACTTGTATTCCATGTGGCTCACTTTAATCCCATGGCTGGACACTTGGGGCAAGACAAAACACTAGCCCAAATAATGGCCCGGTTCTATTGGCCAGGGATTCGCAGGGATGTCCGTCGGTGGTGTGCGGCATGCCGTGAATGACAATTAGTAAATCCCGCAGCCACTCCAAAAGCGCCATTGCACCCTCTTCATCTAATCGAGACGCCGTTTGAGCGAATTGGGATGGATTTCGTTGGGCCATTAGATTGGTCAGAATGGGGATATCGCTTTATTTTAGTTCTAGTGGACTATGCAACGTGATATCCGGAAGCAGTGCCTCTCCGCAATATCTCAGCACACAGTATTGCAGATGCACTCTTCTACTTTATCTCCTTGGTTGGGATTCTGAAAGAAATCCTGACAGACCAAGGCACATCATTTATGTCACGCACACTGCATGAGCTGTATGGGTTACTGGGGATTAAGTCTATCCGCACCAGTGTCTATCACCCACAAATGGATGGCTTAGTAGAGCGATTTAACCAAACACTCAAAAACATAATCCGCAAATTCGTAAGTGAAGATGTGCATAATTGGGATAAGTGGCTCAAGCCCCTGTTGTTCACAGTACGAGAGGTCCCGCAAGCCTCCACGGGGTTTTCTCCTTTTGAATTATTATATGGGCATAAGCCACGTGGCATTCTGGACATGCTACGGGAAAATTGGGAGGAGGGACCTTCACCAAGTAAAAATGAAATTCAGTACATTCTTGACCTGCACGCAAAACTCCACACCCTCACACACCTAACCCAGGAGAATTTGTGGCAGGCACAAGAACGTCAAAGCCGGCTGTATGACAGGGGCGCGTGCCTTAGAGAGTTCACGCTGGGAGACAAAGTGCTCGTATTATTGCTCACATTGAGTTCTAAACTAGTTGCCAAGTGGCAAGGGCCCTTTGAGGTCACACGGCGAGTCAGGGACATTGACTATGAGGTGAAGCAAATGGATAGGGGCGGGGCACTGCAAATCTACCACCTCAACCTTTTAAAACGCTGGAATGAGGGGGTCCCCTTGGCGTTGGTGTCGGTAGTCCCAGAAAAGGCAGAGCTGGGGCCGGAGGTAAAAAAAAGATAACATCTTGGACCACTCCAGTCCCTTGTGGAGACCACCTCTCACCGGCCCAACTCACGGAGGTAGCCAAGTTGCAGAAGGAATTTTCCGACGTGTTCTCGCCCCTTCCTGGTCATACCCACCTCATAGAACACCACATCGAAATGCCCCCAGGGGTGGTAGTGCATAGATGCCCTTACTGATTGCCCGAACACACAAAAAAAGGTGGTTTGGGATGAACTCAAGGCCATGCTTGAAATGGGCATAATCGAGGAGTCCCACAGTGACTGGAGCAGCCCAGTGATCCTGGTTCCCAAGACCGACGGGTCAGTCCGGTTCTGTGTGGACTATAGAAAGGTCAATGTGGTGTCTAAATTTGACGCATACCCAATGCCTCGCATTGATGAGTTGCTTGATCAGTTAGGCGCTGCTCGCTTTTATTTGAAACTGGATTTAACAAAGGGATATTGGCAGATCCCCTTGACTCCTCCATCCCGGGAAAAAATGGCCTTTTCCACACCGTTGGGATTACACCAATTTGTCATGCTCCCTTTTGGGTTATTTGGGGTGCCCGCTATGTTCCAGCGGCTTATGGACAGGGTCCTCCGCCCTTACACTGCCTACATGGCGGCCTATCTAGACGACATTATAATTTACAGTAATGATTGGCCGTGGCACCTGGAACACCTGAGGGCCGTTCTAAAGTCGCTGAGGCGAGCGGGCCTCATAGCTAACACAACAAAATGTGCGATTGGGCGGGTAGAAGTACGGTATCTGGGGTTCCACTTGGGCCATGGGCAGGTGTGTCCCCAAATTAACAAGACTGCAGCGATTGCAGCCTGCCTGAGGCCCAAGACCAAAAAGGAGGTGAGACAGTTCTTGGGGCTGGCTGGCTATTATAATAGTTTTATACCTAATTATTCAGACGTCATCAGCCTGCTAACAGATCTCACTAAAAAGGGGGCTTCAGATCTGGTCCAGTGGACAGAGCAGTGCCAACAGGCCTTCTCTGAGGTAAAAGCTGCACTGTGTGGGGGGCCACTTTTACACTCCCCTGACTTCTCTCTCCCCTTTATTTTGCAGACTGATGCATCGGACAGAGGGCTGGGGGCCGTTTTGTCCCAGGAGGTGGAGGGCAAGGAGCGCCCCATGCTGTACATCAGCCGGAAACTCTTGATGCATGAAAGTAGGTACAGCACAATCGAGAAGGAGTGTCTCGCCATCAAGTGGGCGGTCCTTGCCCTTTGATACTACCTGCTGAGGTGCCCTTTCACTCTCTGTTCAGACCACACGCCCCTCCAATGGCTCCACTGCATGAAGGATGCCAATGCGTGGATCACCCGTTGGTATCTCGCCCTCCAGCCATTTAAGTTCGAGGTGATCCACAGACCGGGGGTGCAGATGGTGGTGGCGGACTTCCTGTCCCATCGGGGGGGGGGGGAGTGGAGTCAGCTTCAGGCCAGACAGCTCCCCAGCCTGAGTCGGGCGGTGGGGGTATGTGGCAGTGGGGGCGTGGCCAAGCAGCAGTCTGTGAATGGAGGGCGGGGTCAGGGAAGGTAAGTGGCTAAGTCATTCCACCTGCTGTCAATATTTTTTAACCCTCTGGAGTCTGAGGGTACTTCCTGGCACTCTAATAATTTTGGCATGCTCCGATTTTGTTGTCAATTTCAACAAATCTAAGCAGCATTTTCAAAGTCATGTGACTTTTTTGTATTCAGCACAAGTTCAGCTACAAGAATATCCATGCAATATATCATGATTACTTTAAAAAAAATAAATGAAGATGTTGTAAAAAGCAGTTTTAGAACTGTGTTGGAATGTGTGAAAAAGCATTACCTTACTCATTGTGGTGAACCATTTTGATCACTTGAGGTGATTCTTTTCAGTCTTAGGAATGTATCAAGCACAAAACCTTAAATCTGCTCCACTGATTTGGATGATTAACTGGCTATCAAAAAAATTTCCTATTGTTTTGGGATAAAGGGTTGGCAGTGGGAGGGATATTCAGTTAGAAGGGTAATAATTTCCATTCCATGAGAAGAGTGAAACCCCCTCCTACTGCCAACTCTTAATCCCATCAGATCAAGTCACAATGGGTAAGGCAATGTTTCACACATTCCAACACAGTTCTAAAACTACTTTTTACAACATCTTCATTTGTCTGGTATTTGACTTCATTTTGGTATTTGACTCTATTCAGTGTGTCTTGAAATTAACTTTTGTACTACTTAATTCAGTTCAGAACCACAACCTACTCTGTTACACAGTTACTCTGTAATTTTGCTCCCATTCCAACTCCAAATTTTACTGTCTAAACTCCAAGTAGAGCAAAATTAACTATTTTTGAGGAAAATACTTTTAACTCTGGAAAAATTGCTGTCATTTTTCCTGTGCATGCATATCAGCTGATCTGCTCATAATAAATAGAATAAATATTTACACTTACTCAAGTTGATCTTTGGCTGGATCGAGTCAAAGTTAAAAAAAAAAAAAGGTACCACTTTAGTAAAAAAAAAAGGGGGGGGGGGCATAGTTCTCAAGATTGACCTGAATCACTGTCCTGAATCATCTGAAGTGCATAAAATCCGCATCCCATCTGGCAACAAGTTTTACCTTCAAATAGCCTAAACTATGTCTGACAGATTTTATCCTGTTTACGGTGGGTGTTCCCACCGTGAAAGAGAAACCAATCGAAACTGAAAGTGTGAAAGTGATTATTCATATGGTAATGGCATGATAGTCTTTTACGAATGCGTAAGGGGGTGCTTGGCGCTCTGACTTCGATGTGACTAAGTAAGGTGACAAGTTTTATGTTTCATCTAATTTAGGTAATTTAAAAACTATAACATGATTTGGCGGGCGGCATGGTGGTGTAGTAGTTAGCGCTGCCGCCTCACAGCAAGAAGGCCCGGGTTTGAGCCCCATGGCCGGCGAGGGCCTTTCTGTGCGGAGTTTGCATGTTCTCCCCGTGTCCGCGTGGGTTTCCTCCGGGTGCTCCGGTTTCCCCCACAGTCCAAAGACATGCAGGTTAGGTTAACTGGTGACTCTAAATTGACCGTAGGTGTGAATGTGAGTGTGAATGGTTGTCTGTGTCTATGTGTCAGCCCTGTGATGACCTGGCGACTTGTCCAGGGTGTACCCCGCCTTTCACCTGTAGTCAGCTGGCATAGGCTCCAGCTTGCCTGCGACCCTGTAGAACAGGATAAAGCAGCTAGAGATAATGAGATGAGATGAGATGAGATGATTTGGCAATGGGCACATAGGAAAGTATAAAGTATAAAGTTTGTCAATATGTTTATCATGCTTGTATGATAAAAAAAAAATAAAACTTAGATATTTATCAAAATACATGACCTACTCATTCTAAAACTGTTGAGCTTCGCCGGCAAAGCTTTCGACCCCAAAGGGTTAACAATCCGTAAAGAGAATGTTGTGGCATGTGGTGGACAAGGATGGCAGGAATTGGGACCTCCTCCCCTACATCCTGATCATGGTGCATGAGACTTTACAGGCTTCCACCAGCTTCACACCATTTGAAATGCTGTTCAGGAGGGGACTCCGGGGCTTGCCGGATGTGGAAAATATTAGATCCCATCAACTATGGCTTGCAACCATGCAGGAACAGAAAATCCACTCAAACCTACCATATCAATCTTCTGAACTGCTCAATTGAGCCTCTCCCAATGCTTCAGTGCATGCTTGTCTCCCCATATCCACCAGAGCATCCTCTAGTCTAATGAGGCGAAGACTTTATGGCCTGACAACAGCAAGATTTCAGATAACTGCTAGAACCAGGTCAGAGCCACCTGATGAAACATGACCTCTAGACCTCCTACCTGGGGGTTATCATCAAACAGTGCCCTGTGATGTCCCAAAGGCCTGCCATCAGGCTATTAAGGAGAAATTGGCTTGAGTGCTCTTGGACAATGTCATTGAAGAGTCCACCAGCTCCTGGTCAAGCCTGACAACACTCTAAGGTGGGGTTTACATTAGACCGTATCAGCGGATCATCAGATTAACATTTTTAAAACTATTAGTGTGCACACAGCAACGCCAATACACGATTCGCGTGCACATAGCAACGCCAATACACGGATACGCTCGGCTCCGCAGGCATCCTGCACTCCAAATCACTCCGCCCTGAACAGCGAGTGCCCTCTGGAGGGTGCGCACTCCGGCCCTGCGCAGCTCACAGAGCGCGCGAGTGGAGCGCACAAGCAGTGATTTGGGACTGAGCCGCTGTGTGTGTGATCTCAGTGCATGTCGGGCATGCGCGTCACTTACCACTTGCAAGTGGAAGGATGGCAAGCCTAAAGACAATCATAACTACACAATGGGCAGTATTTGCAGTATTTTCATACTTTTATACTCTTTAATGAAAGGTGATACAAGGCGGAAGTCCTCGCCGTTTTTCAGCAGTCATGTCACATGACCAACGCCAGTGAATCAGGAAGGTGGATGTCACAGTGACGTTGTCCAGTGACGACACCAGCTAGATCTCAGCACAGCATATCCGCGTATTCTCAATGTTTACACAGTACCGGATCAGACATGATCTAGATTGAATACGTGGACCCTGGTGGATTCCCATTTCCCGGCGTTTCCAGGCGTTTTAATGTAAATGGACAGTGCATCTGCGAAGAAAATGAGACAGATACGGTCTAATGTAAACTTGGCCTAAGACTGTGCTATGACTTCAGGAAGGTGAAAAAAGATTTTTGACTTCAATAGCTACCCTATGCCCAGAATGGATGATGTAATTGAGTGCCTTGGGAGGGCCTGGTTCATTTTAACACTTGATTTAACCAAGGGCTTCGGGCATGTAGCCTTGATGCCCAAAGCAAGACTCAAGACTGCATTTAGCACCATATCGGGCCATTAGCAGTACCAGGTCCTCCCTTTTGGCCTCCATGGGGCACCCATAACATTCCAAAGGGTCATACATGTCATCCTGCACCCCTACCATGAGTTTGCTGTGGCATACCTAGATGACATCATGGTACATTTGTCCACTTGGGTCAACCATCTTCACCACCTCAGAGTTGTCTTGGAGGAGTCGAGGAAGGCTGGGCTAACCACAAACCCTTGTAAGTGCCATGTGGGGCTGACAGAAGCGCAGTACATGGGATATCACATCAGCCAGGGTTTATTGAAGCCACAAGAGAGTAAGATTGTGGGAGTCTGAGAGTACCCCCATATAACCACCAAGCAACAGGTGCATGCCTTCTGTATTACCAGAGGTTCATGCCCAGGTTCTCACTCAATTCTTTGAGGATGAGGAGAACGCTATGTGCAAGGCACAAACTGTCCCCCACTGAGACAAAGTATGCAGCAGTGGAAAGAGAAGCCTTGGCCATCAAATGGGCAATCAACAAAGTAAAGTACGATCTAACTGGTCATCACTTCACTCAAATCACAGATCATGCACCCCTCCAATGAATGTCTAAAGCTAAAGACACAAATGTGACCCCTCACCGAATCCAGGGACACATGTCGGCCGAAACGAATCCGAGATAATCGCAAAAGAAGCATTTTTTTTTCAAAATTTGTGATTTTTGTTTTTTTTCCATCATGTGCAAGTTGAGATCTTGAAGAATGCAGTCAGTATTTCAGATAATAGATTGTTTTGTTGGAAAAGCATACATTTTTTGTTGCAAATTGTCTAGTTTTTGTCAGGACTGTAGCCTGCTGGGGGGTGTGGGTAAATTACCATATGGGCCATTCACATGATGATTTTAAGTCTTTTGTTTTTTTTTCCGCGAATCAGCTGTATGATCCGAGCTGAGCGCATGGCTACTTAACCTGCATACAGGCGTGTGATTTCACTATGGAATGAGCAAGCTAAACAGAGCGCAGAGGAGCTGACACACATCGGAGATCACCATTTCTAGCAAAAAAACCCCGCAACCTCGTTTCCCAGATTGAATGGAATACTTGAATGATTGGATGATACACGGACCGTTCTAGGATTACATTCCATCGGAGGCATTGGTGTGTGCAAGGCGCCGTTTCTCTTTCTGATGGGGTAAGTTTATTAATCTAAGGCTGTGTGGTTATTTTTGCATGTAACGGAGAGTGTTGTGGTTTGGTTAAGCCTAGGTCACAACCGGACGTACGATTTTTTGGCCGTGTGATTTTTGGCGTTTCCCAAATCGATACGTTTTTTTTTTTTGTTCATGGAGAAAGACGCGCATTGGCCGTAAGTTTGTCTTGCAACCTGAAAAAAACGTAAGCACCCGTAGAGTTTGTTTGACATGACAAAGAACCTCTGCGGCCAGTCTGCGGCTCGAAAATCAGCACATCACACGCGCGATCTCGTGCTTTTCACACGTGCGCTCTCGTGCGCTTCATGCGCGCTCTCCGTGTGTTTCTTGCCTTTTTTGCATGTAGATCGGCTGTAGGAGCGCGTACTGTATGGCCGGTTGTGACCGAGGCTTTACATGAAACTAGTGTTGTGTTAGTTGTGTCATCATCGTGCTATCTTTCTTTCTTACGGTGTGTGATTTTTTCAACCACAAAACGTTAAAGTATACTTTAGGACTTATTTTTGTACTTCATCATTGTGTTGGGCAGAGGTGGAAAGTAACGAATTACATTACTCGCGTGACTGTACTTGAGTAGCTTTTTTGTGTACTTATACTTTTTCAAGTAATTTTTAAAGAGTGTACTTTTACTTTTACTTAAGTATGTTTTCTTTTAAGTAGTGTACTTCGGTACATTTTACATCACAACCGTTACTGAGTAAAAAATAAATAAATAAAAAAA
Source organism: Neoarius graeffei (assembly GCF_027579695.1). Lineage (NCBI taxonomy): Eukaryota > Metazoa > Chordata > Actinopteri > Siluriformes > Ariidae > Neoarius > Neoarius graeffei. The sequence goes on along the minus strand of NC_083571.1, from coordinate 42,990,353 downwards.
TTTAAAAAAGGCTAAAACGGAGAAGGGGAAATGCATGGGCGTCGCCACCATTGAATGTGAAGGGGACATGCCCCCCTCACATTTCATAATTCTTCGTTTGGACCCCCCACATTTAACATAAAATATTAGTTCACCCAGCGCCGTTTCTGTTGCTTCGTGAAAGAATCCATTCCACTTGATCGATAAGAGAATACACAGACCACTGAAAATCCACTCCGGGTTTTCCGGGCGCTCCCTACAACAGCTCACCGCGCGCGAGTGAAGTGAATCTCAGCGCGAGCACAGAAATGTTGGTGCAGCTGCTGGAAAGTGGAGGAGGTGACGTCATCCCCATTGCAACCTCACAATGTCTAGCTTTTGCTAAAACCTTATTCTTTTGATATCTGCCCTCAAAATTAACCCTAGGCCACGTTAAATTAATATTCAACTAAACAATGAAATAAGCTTAGCCTAATGGGGTATTCTTGATTGATGATGAATTGTTTGCAGTATTTGCTCCCAGACACAATGGACATAAGGACATTCTTTACAAAGAAGAGGAAAGTCAGTCAGAATTTCCGCACAGGACAGGTTTTTTTTTGTCCCAATGGAAATGTTAGTGCAGTTAGCTGGCTAGTCAATGTTAGGAAATGTATCAGCTAGCTTAACGTTAGCTATCATTTAATTCAAACCCAGTAGGCCTGCCTTACTGTAATGCCAAGAATGAGGTCAAGTCTGCTCTGATGATATTTATTGATTCCTTGTTTTGTCTGGTCTTTGGCAGTTTTCTGGAAAGTAAGATGGGAAATCAGTGTATGGGGAAGGAATAGTAGAGAGGAAAGCGATGGAGAGAGATGGATGTTATTCCAGGTGGATTGTGAAGGAAAGGGGGATAAAAGTTATGAAGTGGTAGAAATTGTGGTGGCACCAATATAAGAAGGAGTTATATCTATAAATCTATTTTTTATACTAATCTGTAAATGCTACTGTAGTACCACCATTGCATGTAGGTTGACAAAACTGCACTTGTTCATTGTGTGAAGTTCTCTTTTATGTGTCATTGCTTGACCCAGTGTAATTTTGTGTTATGAAGACTGCATGATGCCATGCCATTTTTGTTATGAGTATCGCTAAATCGGAAAAAAGTAAAATGCACCCACTAAAGTCACTGTTGGTGGTGAACAAAATTGCACCTGTTCATTGTGTGAAGTTATTTTTTATGTGCCACTGTTGCTTGACACAGTGTGATTGTGTGTTATGAAGTTTGCATGATGCCATGTCATGCCTGTTCATTGTGTGAGATTATGAATATTCTTATTTTTAAACATACAGTTGAGTGTCACTATTGCTTGGCCCAGTGGCATGTTGTGTTACATCTAAAACTAAATAGAAAACACAAAATAAAAAGTAAAATGCACCCATAAAGTCATTGTTGGTGATAAATTGTCACATTCATCTCATTAATCTTAGGCGTAGCGGTGGGTTTAAAAACAGGCTGATGAATATATGGACTAGTTGAATGAGGACTTATTGTTGAAAATTAATTAAAATTTTTCTGGCGGAGGACCCCCCGCCAGTGTGTCCCCCCCACATTAAAAATGCTTCTGACGCCCCTGGGGAAATGCGTTCTGGAAATGAATCACGGGAAGGACAGTTGTCGCGCGCGCGAGTCTCACACAGACGATGGCGGACATGCACCGGCGCTTTAAGGGGGGGGGGCTTCGGGGGGCTCAAACCCCTGGGCCACAGCCAATCAGGGGCCTTGTAATATTAATAAAATAAACTGTCGGAATCGTGGGCCTACATTAATGTACGGATAGAAATAAGGTTAGAAATAAATGAACGCACAGTAGCCTGCTATAAGAGACATGGTGGATGTGGTTCACGAAACGAACACCCACAACTGTACCAGAATAAAATGTAACAAAATGTAACGTCACGCACGAAAGCGCGCCAAAGACTGCAGACTACTGAGACACAAATTTAGAGACTTTGAAAGATGAAGCGTTCACATGTTAGTGGGGCGCATAAAAGGAAAAAAAGAGAGAGATGCAGGTAATGATAGAATCATTGCCTAAAGTCACAGACTTTTTTAAGGTAAGGATCACCAATCTGTTCAGAATATCAACTACTTATCAGTTATCAGCCTACCAGCAACTAGGCTATGTGCAGCTAGGCTAGATATGCTATGATCTGTCCAACAGTAAAATAAATCAGTTGTGATTTGAATACGTGTCGTGTGATTTGAGTTATAATCCTGTTAGTATAATAGCATATTTCAATGGGGATAATAAAATGTCTAAAACGGCATCTACTGAAGAAATTGATGAAAAGATTGTAGCCTATAATTTTCACAGTTCGGGCAGCAGACCGAGTAAGCATACTGAGGGGAATAGCAATACAAAGCTAGCGCATATCCACATTTCTCGCTAGCTGCGTTGGGTGTGTTGTTAACCCGTGTGGATTTAAGTGAAATACTTGAGAAGTTCTGTGGTCAAGACAACGTTTTAAGGTAAGGACGCTTGATTATTAATGTTTGCCTGCCGTGGCTTGTTGTTGACGAAAGGCCCACACGATTTTGCCTTATGCAGCTACTGCTAGCGTCATGCTTTGAACTAGGTTAAGCTCATTTGCGTTAAAGGATGGGTTTATTGAAGGACTTTGATGTAGCTAGTTTCTTTTTAAAAAATCGTATGCTCAAAACAGTATGCCCGTGTTCATCATGTTTAACTTTTTTCTTGATGGAGTGCGTGAAATATTGTTGCAAGTGGTATTTCGATGCAGTCATGTCAAAAAGGCAGTTGAATGCACAGTCTTATTCAAGGAGAAGGAAGACTTGCATGATGCTTGAAGATAGATCGGTAAAATAGACCCTAGTAGGACTTGGTTTCGTGTATTTCGGTCTGTAGAGTTATGAGTTTGGCCGCTGTTCATGGTGTTTACGTTTCATGTGGCCGCCGAGCCAAGTACCTTCATCATCATCATCATGTTCCCCTGTCAAAAGTTAAACTCTCTAGGGGTGCTTCTGCTGTAGCAGTTGCAGCAGTTGCTCAAAGTTTGATTTGCCCATCATCATACGTCTTATCTGTTGGGTGTCTATGCCCAGCAGATTTTCCCATTTCGTTCATTTGTAACCATTTTTGTCAAACAGGAGCTGCTTTTGCACTTGGTTATTGCCCATCCGGCAAACATGAGCAATATATTTTAGTTGTTGTACGTAGCAGGATAGTTTTATATCCTGGGTTCCTGTCAGTTTCCGGAGGTCAGCATTGGACATCTTGTAGCTCCAGTCTATATCTTCATTTGTAGTGTTCTTTTGGTCAGGGGCATTCTTTCGTTTATATCCACCTTTAATCATTTTCCTTAGGAAGCCATGCCACACTACCTCAATTTTGTGAATTTCACTGGATGATAGTTGCCATGCCTGTGTGCTGTACAGGAGACGAGATCGAACGCATGCCACTAGGAACTTTATACGGGTTTTTAGTAGTATTCGGTGGTTGATTAGAACGTGTTTCAGTTCATTCCATTTCATGAATGCAGCACTTATCCTAGCATGCAGGAAGTGTGAGGATTCATCACAGTTGCTGACATTATAACCAAGATATTTAAAGGTGCGGACGTTTTTAATATTAGTGCCGCCAAGGGAAATGATACTTGGTTTACATTTGATATCCTCATTGACGTTAAAAGCCATTGTTTCTGTTTTGACATATGATATTTGTAAACCAAAGCGGGTGTAGGTCTTATCATACAACTGAAGAATATTCTGAAGCTCCTCGATGGATCCAGCGAGTATGGCCTGATCATCTCTGTTATGCAACCCTCTCCTGATGCTCGTGCTTCCGTACGCATTTCTCTTGTGGATACCTCATTTGGAATACAATATCTGAACTTGAAGCCTGTATCTGGGTACAGTTTTGATATCTCATGCTGTGCAATCCTGACAACAAAGTCCATATAGATATTTAAAAACTGATGGCGATTCTAGGGCACCTTGTCTTGCAGTGAATGTTTGTTTTCATGCCGCCGAGCTATTTTTATGTATTTTATTTTTTAAAAGGACTTGTCTGTAGGTGTGTGTGTTTTATGTTTACAACACATAGGTCTACAATAGCGCACGCGCGCTTGTGTGGTTATCTCTGGCCATGCCCCTGCGTGAAAGTTACGCAGTATCACTGTCCTGTCCGTGGTAATAATCAGAACTGGCTCTGTAATGATAATGCGCGCGTTCTTCTCTCCCTCTGTGGTCGGATGTGTTGAGCGATGTGAGCGTGGGCCTTGCGCAGCTACGCTGAGCCAAACGTAACCTATCGTAGGCTTCTAGGCTAATTATGTGCTTACACTGTAAATGCTTGACATGTATTGCAAATAGAATAAGAGTGTTTTCCTGGCCAACGGTAAGGGTAGGGTTGACAGGTAGCCTATGAGGGGCCTAGCCCCTGGGCCACGGGTGTTGATAAAGCGCCCCTGCGGACATGGAGGAGACCGAGGAACCTGTGGTGGACGACCCTGCAGAAAACACAATTTCTTCCAGTAATGAAGTGCACCCCTGGCCCTACATATGTGATCACTTCAGCTTTGTAGAGAAAGGGGGTGACAGTTTCATTATGCAATGCAGATTATGTGTGCCCAAGAAGACAACCATTGCGGCAGATCTGTTATGTAGGACTAGGTGTTGTTATCCCAATAGATACTTAAGGCACCGACGAGACACTGTGGCCATCAAATGAGTGATGGCATCCTTTGGGTTCTCAAGTGGGCGCCCTCCTTCTTGGGTGTTTCGCTGATAGGCCCACGACACCTCCAGAGGGTTCAGCAGTGAATCCCAGCGTCCCAGGTTCACTCCCATCAGCCATCACACACTTGGCGCCCCATGTCAGGTCCTTTCTCCTGGTCCACAGCCACTGGCTCCCCTTCTCAGCAGCCTTGGAGAGATCCTTGATTGCCTGCCTGTGGGCCTTCCCTTGCACCCCCATCTCCCTGAGTAGCCTATATGTTGAGGTGGCTATGAATCCCCTGCAGCCTACTTCCACCGGGCGTACCTTCACATTCCAGCCTTGTTGCTTGGCATCTGCTGCAAGATCGGCGTATCTCAGCTTCTTCCGCTCATAGGCTTCCTCTACCGCCCCCTCCCATGGTACCGTGAGCTCAATGATGTACACGAGCTTGAGTGAGGAAGACCACAAAACAAGGTCTGGACGCAGGTTGGTGGATGCAATTTCCGGTGGAAAGCACAGCTTTTTGTCCAGGTCTGCCAGCATTTTCCAGTCCTGTGCTCTACCCAGCTGCCCAATGTCCGCCCTACTGGTGATGGTAAAGCTGGCTTGACCCTGCCGGACAAAGAGTGTTGGCTGCCAGTGGGATGGCGGGGGAGGAAGCGCATTTGCGCTCACCCGCTGGCATTCCAGCACTGCAGCAAGACATCTTAGTACCTGGTTGTGTCGCCAGGTGTAACGGCCTTGAGTGAGGCTAATCTTGCAGCCCACTAAAATGTGCTTTAGTGTTGCTGGGCTTGGGCACAAGGAACATGTGGGGTCATCGCCATACCATTGGCTTAGGTTTGCAGGGGAAGGCAAGACATCGTATGCAGCCCTGATGGTAAAGCTTGCCCTGAATGCCTCCATCTCCCAAAGGTCTTTCCAGGAGAGCTTTCTCTTCTCTACTCCTTCCCATGCCAACCACTGCCCTTGCTTTGCCTGTGACACGGCTTGTGTGCGCCTTGCTGCTTCCTCTTCCAAATGTACCTCTTGAACCACCAGCTTGCATCTCTGAGCTGGGTTGGCCCTGCTCCAAGTCGGTCTGCTAGTACCAAGGCCAAGACCACTCCTCCCCTCCTGAACATGTCCCACGATGTCACGGTGTCGGAGTGCTGCCTTTGCCTGCTCTGTTGCAGCCAGCGGGGTCCACTTCCTCCCAGTGGCCAAGATGGGTGCTGCTTGGGCCACAAATGGGTCACGGGAATCTTGGAGCATCATCTCTAGTCTGACCTTGGCACACTTGTACTCTTCTGCAAGGCTGGTGATGGGAAGTTCCAGCATCCCTTTGCCATAAAGCCCAATGCTACTGAGGCACCTGGGAAGGCCAAGCCACTTCCTGACATAAGAGTTGACCAGCCTCTCCAGTTTTTCCACCTTTGAGAGTGGAACCTCGTAGAGGGTTAGTGGCCAGAGGAGATGTGGCAGGAGTCCATACTGCATGCACCAGAGCTTGAGCTTGCCAGGAAGCAGGGTTCTATCGATGTTCTCTTGGGCGCTGGCTATGTCCTTCCTGAGCTGCTCTACTTGCTCTTTGTCTTTGAGGGAGGCATCATACCAGCGCCCCAGACTCTTCACAGGCTTCTCGGAGACCGTTGGGATGGGTTCATCGCCAATGTGGAAGCAGTGGTCTGACAGTTTCCCCTTGACAATGGAGATGCTTCTGGACTTGCTTGGCTTGATCTTCAAAACTGTCATTACGGCATACAAAAATTCGACATCTAATCTGCGCAAGCATGTTGAGGTAAGTATTGTCATTGGCATCATAATCACGGGCGCAGATAGAGGGTGGGACGGGTGGGATTCGTCCCACCCAGATTTAAATTCACCTCGTTCGGTCCCCCCCACTTATAGGGAGGAAAAAACGTCTATGCTGTCTTTCTTTGCATAAGGCAAACCTCACGGAAAAATCAAAAGACTAATTACCATTCGGTTTATTGAGGTGCACAACAGTGTATACATAGTTGCAACAACTCACATAAAACAAAACAAAGACTGATATTCAGTTGGTTGAGCTGCGCAGACTGCACAGGTTGCGAGCTCGAGCTTGGTTGCTATGGTTACCCACAACAAGTTTGACAGGCATATCGGGGTTGGGGTTGGTTTGCTGGCAGCTTTGTCCCCCCCAGTTTTTTGTCCCCCCAGTTCAAAAAACGTATCTGCGCCCCTGATCATAATGTTTCCTTTCCATAGTAAAACCGACAATAGGCTGGTTATATTCCAAAAATAGTGGATGGCATTGCGAATGTTGAAGTAGCAACCTGTTGGTACTGTAACATAAATGGTAACTAGTCTGTTATTCGGTTGGCTAATCATGCAAGCAAGTTAGCTCGCCAACCTGACGTGATCAGTCCTCCTACCATTCTACATCCAACAGGCCAGAAAGGAATACTAAGCAAAACAAATAATGTTTGAATTGAATTGTTCAATAACACACAGTGCACACAGGCAAGCTACGAGATTTCGGTGCAACATTTCACTTTCATATTTCGTGTACAATGCTTTGTGTGTGGTCAGGGCGATGTAAACGACATGACTGTGTGTATTGACCTTTTTTGTTTGTCTCAGTTTTAATGCAGCATTATCCTAAGCATTCAATTTGATACACTTCCTTTAAATAAAACATCTGGGTTGAGATGTACATATATCCTTGTTTCCTCTTCTTTTTCATTTTTGCACAACACAATGGAGGCAGAAAACACCCATTGTTAAAAGTAACGTTTTACTTTTACTCAAAGTACATTTTAAATGATCTACTTTTTACTTTTACTTGAGTAGATTTTTTGTCTGGTAACTTTACTTGTACTTAAGTAAAATTTCATCAGAGTAACAGTACTTGTACTTGAGTATAATATTTTAGTACTCTTTCCACCTCTGGTGTTGGGCATACTTTGCATGGAAGGAAAATTGACGTGGTGATCTTTGTTTACATGAAAGTAGTATCGTGCTAGCTAGTAGGGGGTAGGGCTTTCCTTAATGTCATGCAAATGAGCACCATTATGTGCCCGCCCTACACCCAGAGTAGCTGAGATGGAAAACTTTGAGGGCGATTTTCTCCCTTTTCTGTTTTAAGAAGTATACACTTTCAAAAGGCCACACATTCTTCAAATATTGTCAGATCTCCACATGGAAGGCATCATTGGAAAGCTTAGAAACTGTACTTTCTGAATCTGTCAATAACTCAAAATGCCCCCGGGCAGACATGTGTCTCTGGATTCTGTGATCTGCCACAAATGCATACATTACCCACCAGTGTTTTTCCCTCCAAGACTTCTCTTTTGAGGTCCAACATTGAGCTGGGACCCAACAAAGGAATGCTGATGGGCTCTCAAGGTGCTATGGCCTCTGGATCGAGCCAGCACAGAAGGTCAACTCAGAGCTGGGGGGGTGTGGACTGTGACAGCAGCTCTAGAAAACCCCCACCTATTCTGTGCATCACTCCTCACACTACTGTTCCAATGGTATTGAAGGGACAGTCCCACTTAAGCACCATTGTTTTTGACCACAAAAAAAAAAAAAAAAAGTGTGGCTACAGGCCGGAGCCAGCCAAGCATGGTGGGGTACACCTCTGAATCAGCTTAACCAGCACATCTCTCTACCCTCATTGAACAGCCAGGGGAGTGTAAAAAGGAGCCACCAACAATATAGGCCAGTTACTCTCCAGCAAGGTGAAGTAGCTGATTCTTCTCCTCCCTCTGTTCCCAGGCAATGACGTTGACACTGAAAACAACAAGGAAGCTTTCCCACAGCCAGTGAGAGTTCTCATGGTCTGACTCTCATGCTCCAGCCAATGCCTATGAAGCCTAGGAGATTCAACCCACTCACCTTTTGGTCTGCCTGTGATCCAAAACTTGGCCAGTTCCCACCTTCCACCTCTGCATCAGAGCACCAGGCTCAGGGCTGCCCTCCCCACTACAGACATGGGGAGCTTTTGTCATGCCTTCCCTTATTATTAAAAAAAAGCATGTTATTTTTCCCCCTCACTTCTGGGTCTTGTCTCTGTGTTCACCCACCACAGCCATGAGTTGCCACAAGCCATAGCAATTCTGTGTGATAATATCATCTCATCTCATTATCTATAGCTGCTTTATCCTGTTCTACAGGGTCACAGGCAAGCTGGAGCCTATCCCAGCTGACTACGGGTGAAAGGCGGGGTACACCCTAGACAAGTCGCCAGGTCATCACAGGGCTGACACATAGACACAGACAACCATTCACACCCACAATCCACCTACGGTCAATTTAGAGTCACCAGTTAACCTAACCTGCATGTCTTTGGACTGTGGGGGAAACCGGAGCACCCGGAAGAAACCCACGCGGACACGGGGAGAACATGCAAACTCCACACAGAAAGGCCCTCGCCGGCCATGGGGCTTGAACCCGGACCTTCTTGCTGTGAGGCGACAGCAATAACCACTACACCACCGTGCCGCCCCGTGTGATAATATACTGTGCATATGTAGTATGAAAAATTTGAACACCTTAGTGAAAGGACAGAAATTGTATTTGTAACACTTCCTCATTGAAATGTATCATTTATAATATATACAATACATTTTCAAGAGTGTTCATGCTGCTAGATATTACAAGCAATGTTCCAGGTATGGAAGGAGAACATTTTAAGTAATTACTTCATTTTTAGACTGGTTTTGGCAAACCCCAAAACAGAACACAAAACAGCAGTGATGGTGTGAAAGAGACACAAATGCATCAGAGAGATATTTATTATAAACTTTATTTATCGAGGGTGGCATAAAATATCACATGATAATATACATATGGCCCTCAAGAGATACACTGGCTGTAGTGTAGGTTTATTTTGTAAAACATGTTCTGACAATTACCAAGGCTCAACTTGCCTCCATGCAGTGATTGAAGTAATCATGTAATGCACTAATGAACCGCCGACAGGGGGAGATCCTCTTAACAAAATATGTGATGGTTAGGCGTTCTGTTCAGCAGCTCATGCTTAACATGGTGGATGAACTCGCCTCACATCTTTTGTTTATTTCATTTGCTTCAAAACATCTTTTCATCTGTAGTATACAGTTGGCTTAAGAATACACTGACAAAAATTTGAATTCTGAATTTGAGGAGAAAATTATTTAATACCAGTGAAATTATCTTGCTGATTGGACAGATAATTTTACTTGACAAGACATCTTGGAATAAGCTGGTCGCAATCAAGAACTATGTTTAATAATCTCAGAGTTGGTGTCTTGTATTCTTCTAGATGCTAGCTCATTTCAACTATATTCAAAATATTATTGTCATGCTCCATCCCAGACATCCACTCCGCAGATTACGGATCTCCCACACCAGTGCCAATCCGGATCCGGGACGGGAGTTCCAGCTCACCTTTAAGTCACTTCCTGGTTTTCACCCCTGCTTATTTAAAGGCCGTTCTCAGACCCTGACATTGCCAGAACGTCTCGTTTTGCTATTCCAGCCACTTCTGTGCCTTTATTGCATTTCATGGTTTTTGCTCAAGCTATTTTTCTAGTTCATGGTTTTTGCACTTGGGTTTTCTTCTTGTTTATGGTTTTTTGCTCCAGCATTTTTGTCCTTGTCTGCCTTGTGTTTTTGTCAAGTTTTTTTCTCTTTTTACCTGGTCTATTTTGCCATTTGCTTTTGTCCCATTTGTTTATCTTTTTGCCACACCCTTTTTCCTGGATTAAATCACCTTATTTATTGGATTACTGTCTGTGTTCTGCTTGTGGATCCTTATCTCACCACACCTCCACCACCCCTAACAGTATGTTCTGTCCAACATGGATCCAGCGGAACTCATCCGTCTGAGAACAGCCATCCAGCAGCAAGGGACTCTCCTCAGGACCCATCAACAAGACCTCCAGCAGATCACCCAGAACCTCGCCACCCTGTCCAACTCACTCAACCTCCTCACCACACAGATGCAGCGCTATCAAGCCATGCCTACCCCTGCCCAGCCGTCTCCTACTTCAGCTCCTGCCACTGCTCTCCTCCGCGAACCGAGACTTCCAGCGCCTCAGCCCTATGATAGAGAACCAGGTACTTGCAGATCGTTTCTGTCTCAATGCTCTTTGAGCCTAGAGCTGCAACCTCTGGCCTTCCCCACAGAACGCTCCCGGGTAGCATATACAATCACGCTCCTCACCGGCAAGGCCAGAGAGTGGGGAACAGCGGTCTAGGACGTCAATACACCCTTTTGGTCCTGTTTCAAGGATTTCTCAGAGGAGATGAGGTGAACTTTCGACTGTTCTCTGTCCGGCTGGGAGGTGGCTAGAGGACACAAGGAGCTGCAGCAGGGTCCCCAGTCTACCTCAGACTATGCCATCAAGTTCCGGACATTGGCGGCATCGTGAGGTTGGAACCAGAGCACCCAGATTGACGTGTTCCTGCACAGCCTGTTTGACGCCATTAAGGACGGAATTGGTATCACGGGAACTGCCGTCGAACCTCTCCAGCCTCATGGACCTCACCAACCACATCGATGCCTGGGTCCAGCAATGGAGGAGAGAGAAGAACTGCCCCAGCTTCACCTCCTCTCCACCCCTGCCATATCCGTCAAACCCATGCAGGTAGACCAGGGTCGGGTGTCAGCGGAGGAACGACAGCGCCGGCAGAGCACAGGGGCCTGTTTCTATTGCGGTCAGCAAGGACACATCTGCCGAGCCTGCCCGCTAAAGAGAATGAGACCACCAGTGAATCGAGGGACCCTGGTGGGCAACACTCGGAACCAGCCCCCCCCACTGATTGACCGTTACTCCCTGTCATAGTCATCCATGACAACCAGCATCATCATCTCCAGACTCTTGTTGACTCAGGGGCAGACAGGAACCTGATTTGCTCCACCACTGCCAAGCGTATGGGAATTCTGTTACTCGTCCTCGACATTCCTCTCACAGTCCTGACACTCAGTGGCACTGGCTTGACCAGCATCACCCACCTTACCGCCCCACTCACCTTGAGGATTTCTGGCAACCACTCTGAAACCATCCAACTCCATGTCATGAACAACTCCCATGTACCCATCATCCTAGGATTACCCTGGTTAACGCAGCACAATCCCCACCTAAACTGGACCGATGATATCATCCTAGGCTGGAGCCATTCCTGCCTGAACTCTGCTCTGCCTCCCGCCAAACCACCGCAGCCTTCAGCCAGTGAGTTTCCCAACCTCTCTCACATGCCTTTAGAATACCTGGACTTAAGACTTGTTTTCAGCAAGAACCAAGCAGTGTCCCTCCCTCCTCACAGATCCTATGACTGTGGAATCGACCTCCTGCCTGGGACGGTGCCACCCAAAGGGCAACTCTAATCTCTTTCTCCCATTGAAAGGCAATCCATGGAGAGGTACATCTCCGAGTCTCTGGCAGCTGGGATCATCCGCCCTTCCTCCTCCCCAGCAGGGGCGGGATTTTTCTTTGTGGAAAAGGACAAGTTGCTCTGCTCCTACATTGACTATCGAGGTCTCAACGCCATCACCATCAAGAACCATTAACCCCTACCACTCATGGCTACGGCCTCTGAACTACTCCAGGGAGCCAAGATATTCACCAAGTTGGACATGCGCAATGTCTACCATCTCATCAGGACCAGGGAGGGGGATGAATGGAAGACAGCCTTTAACACTACCACTGGTCATAACGAGTACCTCGTGGTCCCTTTCGGCCTGACCAATGCGCCCGCAGTCTTCCAGGTACTTGTCAACAATATCCTAAGGGACTTTCTTAACATCTTCATTTTCATGTACCAGGATGACATCCTGATCTTCTCTCACTCCCTGGAGGAACATCGGGGCCATGTCTGGCAGGTCCTCCAGTGCCTGCTAGAAAACAAGCTGTTTGTCAAGGCAGAAAAGAGTGAATTCCACCAGAGCTCTGTCTTGTTTCTGGGGTTCATCATCTCCCCAGCTAGGATCCAGATGGACCCCCTCAAGCTTGAGGCAGTCACAGACTGGCCTACCCCATCCTCGTGAGGAGAGCTCCAGTGTTTCCTGGGATTTGCTAATTTCTACAGGTGCTTCATCTGCGACTTCAGCATGGTGGCCGGACCTCTCACTGCCTTGACCTCAATTAAGACCAAGTTCAAGTGGAGGGAGGAAGCAGAGAAAGTCTTCTCCATGCTCAAGTGGAAGTTCACCACAGCACCCATTCTCACCATACCCGATCCGACCAAACAGTTCATCGTGGAGGTCGACGCTTCTGAGTCCAGGGTCAGAGCCATTCTCTCCCAGAGGGCCAACGATAACAAGGTCTACCCCTGCTCCTTCTTCTCTTGCCGGCTGTCCCCTGCTGAATGTAATTAAGACATCAGCGACAGAGTGTTGTTGGCCATCAAGCTAGCCTTGGAGGAGTGGAGGCACTGGCTCGAGGGGTCGGATCTCCCCTTCCTAGTCTGGACCGACCATAAGAACCTGGAGTACCTCAAGTCTGCCAAACGTCTCAATTCCCATCAAGCCCATTGGTCTCTCTTCTTCTCCTGCTTCAACTTCATGCTCTCCTACCACCCAGGCTCCAAGAACGGCAAACCCGACGCCCTGTCTAGGATGTTCTCCTCACACCAAGAGGAGTCCAAGCCACCCGAGACCATCCTTCCTCCACGCTGCTTGGTGGGAGACACCATTCTAGAGGTTGAGACGCTCATGCAGAAGGCCCTGGAGCAGGACCCCGGTGAGGGTAACTCAGGCAACATACCACCTAACCATCTGTTTGTTCCCTGTTCTGTGCGAACCCAGGTGCTGCAGTGGGGTCATGGCTCCAAGTTGGCTTGTCACCCGGGAGCTGCTCGAATCCTGGCGCTCGTCCAGCAGCGCTTCTGGTAGCCATCCATCAAGGAAGATGTCCAGGAGTTCATGGCAGCCTGTGACACATGTGCCTGAAACAAGACAGCCAATTGACCCCCTGCCAACTTGCTAAGACCCCTCCCGATTCCTCATTGACCCTGGTCTCACATCGCCCTCGACTTTGTCACAGGACTGCCTAACTCAGGTGGCAACACGTGCATCCTCACAGTTATCGACCGTTTCTCCAAGACAGTCCATTTCATCCCTCTGCCCAAGCTTCCCACAGCTATAGAAACCACCGAATTACTTGTCCTTCACGTTTTCCACCTACACGGACTCCCCACTGACATCATCTCTGACCGGGGTCCTCAGTTCACTGCACAGTTCTGGAGGGCCTTCTGCAAATTCATCCAAGCCCGGATAAATTGGAGAGGGTTGCGTTAGGAAGGGCATCCAGCGTAAAACTGTGCCAAATCTAAATGTGGAATGAAAAGAGAAATACCATACCGGATCGGTCGGGGCCCGGGTTAACAACGACTGCCTCTGGTACTGTTGGTCAACAGGGTGCCAGTGGAAAGTGTGCTACTGTCGCGCCAAAACAGAGAAGGAGAAAGAGAGGGGGGAGGCATGTTAGAAGAGAACGTGAAAGATGGAAGGGAAGGAGCTAAGAATTGAGGGTAGGAACACTGAATGTGGGAACATTGACTGGCAGAGTGAGAGAGTTAGCAGGTATGATGGAAAGAAGGAAGTTGGACATTTTGTGTGTGCAGGAGATGAGGTGGAAAGGAAGCAAGGCCAAGAACATTGGAGATGGATGCAATCCATTATGGAGTCGATGGAAAGAGAAATGGTGTTGGTATTGTTTTGAGGGGAGAGTTGGTCAACAGTGTGATTGATGTGAAGAGGGTGTCAGAGTGATAGGCATGAAGTTGGAGATTCAAGGAGTGGTAATCAATGGTGTGTGTGCGCATATGCCCCACAGGTTGGATGTGAGAATGAAGAGAAAAAGTCTTTCTGGGAAAAGATGGATGAAGTGGTAGAAAGTATACCGAGGGAGGAGCACGTGCTGATAGGAGCAGATTTCAACGGACATGTTGGTGAGGGAAACAGAGGAGATGAGGACGTGATGGGCAGATATGGTGAAAGAGAGAGAAATGTTGAAGGGCAAATGGTGGTTGATTTTTCAAAGAGGATGAATTTGGCAATAGGGTTATCATCGGGAAGGAGGAAGGAAGACAAGGAGACATGGTGGTGGAACAAAGAAGTGCAGGAAATTATAAAAAAGAAGAGGCTAGCAAATAAGAATTGGGACGATCAGAGAGATGAGGAAAGCAGGTGGTTATACAGAGAGATGAGACAGAAGGCAAAAAGAGAGGTAGCGAAGGCGAAAGCAGATGCATACCAGGAGTTGTACGAAAGACTGGAGACCAAAGAAGGAGAGAAAGACCTGTACAGACTAGCTAGGCAGAGAAACAGGGAAGTGAGGGATGTACAGCAGGTAAGAGTGATGAAAGATGGAAACGTGCTGACAAAGAGAGTGTATTAAGAAGGTGAAAAGAGTACTTTGAGGATTTATTAAACGAGGAGAATCCAAGAGAGAAAAGGTCAGATTCATTGGAGACAGCAAATCAGGAAGCAGAGTTGGTTAGTAAGGATGAGGTGAGGGCAGCCATGAAAAGAATGAAGACTGGGAAAGCAGTCGGACCAGATGGTATCCCGATTGAGGCTTGGGGATGTTTGGGTGAGATGGCTGTGGAGTTCCTAACAAGATTGTTTAATAAGATCCTAGAGAATGAGGAAATGCCAAATGAATGGAGAAAGCGTGTGCTAGTCCCAATATACAAGAATAACGGAGATGTACAGAGCTGCAGTAATTACAGAGGAATAAAATTGATGAGCCACACCAGGAAGCTATGGGAAAGGGTATTGGTGGCGAGACTGAGAAGAGAGGTAGCAATCTGTGAAAAGCAGTACGGGTTTATGCCAAGGAAGAGCACGTCGGATGCAATTTTTGATTTAAGAATGTTAATGGAGAAGTACAGGGAAGGCCAGAGAATGCTACATTGTGTGTTTGTAGACCTGGAGAAGGCATATGATAGAGTGCCTAGAGATGAGGTATGGTATTGTATGAGAAAGAGTAGAGTGAATGAGAAGTATATTAGAGTGGTGCAAGACATGTATGAGAACAGTGAAACAGCAGTGAGGTGTGCAGTTGGAACAACTGAATGGTTCAAAGTGAAGGTGGGACTCCATCAAGGATCTGGTTTGAGTCTTTTCTTGTTTGCCATAGTGATGGATAGCTTGATGGATGAAGTGAGGCAAGAGTCACCATGAAACATGATGTTTGCAGATGATATTGTGATATGTGGTGAAAGTAGACAGGAGGTTGAGTTGGGTTTGGAGAGATGGAGGTATGCATTAGAACAAAGAGGAATGAAGGTGAGCAGTAGCAAAACAGAATACATGTGCATCAATGAGAATGGGGATGAGAGTGTAGTGAAGATGCAAGGAGTAGATGTAAAGAAAGTTGGTGAATTCAAGTACTGTACCTGGGGTCAACTGTGCAGGAAAATGGAGGCTGCGATAGTGAGGTGAGAAAGAGAGTGCAGGCAGGGTGGAGCAGTTAGAGAAGGATTTCAGGAGTCATTTGTGATAGGAAAGTCCCAGCAAAAGTGAAAGGTAAGATGTATAAGACAGTAGTGAGACCAGCTGTGATGTATGGATTGGAGACTGTACCCTTTTTGCCATATCCTTTTCCCTGGATTAAATAACCTTATTTATTGGATTCCTGTCTGTGTTTTGCTTGTGGATCCTTATCTCACCACACCTCCACCACCCATAACAATTATAACTTGCCAAGATGTCATTTTTTCCCGTGTACACCACAGGAAACTAATGGTACATATTGATTAAAAAAAGATGATTTTGCTTAAAATACATGTATGAATGTGTGTGCCTGTATTCTCAAAATTAAAATCAAGTTCCATGTTCTACTAGAATTATAAGTCCTGATTAAAGTCCTGTTGTTTCCCCTACATGGATTATAAAATTCAGTAGAAGCATAAAAGTCAGAATTCACATTTTTCCTAGACTGGAATTTATATCAAATATGATATCTTAAGGCCAATGCAAGAAAAAAAATCATGAGAATATGAATGATATTTTGTTGTTTTTTTATTTGCTGGTGCTACGAACCATTGGCTATATTTGTTTGCTTTGTCAGATTTACCTACAAATTGGTCTCTAACCTCCATATGCCCTTAATTTTTTTCCCCACAGACATGATGAAATTAATTACAGAAAAAGCAATTTAGGAAAAAGCAATGTGCAAAGATGAGTGCGGGAAAAGCATGGCTTTAGGCAACTGGACTCATTTAAGGAGAACAGATCCTCTGGCTTCCATTCAGGACTCACAGCAAATTACATGAGTAGGGAGTTGGTAATTCAATGAAAGTTAACAGTATGGTACATCATATTGACAAAATCTATTGTTTTTCAGTGTTAATTCTATTAAGGGAAAATGTGATTTCTAAAGGTGTATTTTTTCTGAATATTTCTTTTCACTTGTCAGTCATTGGGTACAACCAATCAACTTTATCAATAGGTAGGTTTTATATGTATAAAATTTATTTTTACCACTGACAAATGGAGTACTGTCAAGCTCCTTAACACTAATAATTTTATAATTTATACTGCATAATATAATCTTAACATTTGCAGAATAATAATAACATGTTAATGTTTCCGACTACTATATGTGTGATGAAGCATCAGAATATTCACCTTTAGATCATCTTAATCAAAATTCACATACACAATTAGCTGGTCAAGACCAAATCCAGTTACAAATTATGCTACTCATAACACATACAGTAAAAGAGAGTCAAGACAATTGGGGAAAAAATCAGTCACTCAATGGGACATTTAGAAAAAGTCCCTCAGTGGGACTTTCAGAGAGCTGATGATTCAAGATCATCCAAAATAGTCTTACAACTGCAAATATGTAAACCTTACAAGCCAACTTGTAAAAACATTAATGTTCATGGGTGGGTTGGTTGCACATGAATAGCAAGTATAACTTTTCCTTCAACTTGTTTTACAACTGTATAAAATGCAATGAAATCACATACAGTGAAACACCTGACTTGAGGTTGAGTTGGATGAGCCACACAACATCACCAACACCAAAGAAAGACAATTACAAGTTGATAAAAAGTATCTGTGTAGCCAGGGGAACGCATGCATCTATTAAGTGGAGATGCTGTTGGTTGACTTGTACCGATGCATGCAACTCCATTCAAGTACCAGTTTGGGTAAATTAAGCAGGCCTTGTATTGACAAAGTCCCTCCATCCAGCCCTGAACACAGACACACCCACACATGCATACACACGTGTGTGTGTGTGTGTGTGTGTGTATTATGTGTATGTACAGTATGTGTGTGTATGTGGGTGTTTCTCCAATTCTGGGCACTTTTAAGTCCCAGTGGTTGTTTTTCACCAAAACTAAGAGATTTTTATTTTAATAGTTTAATTTTATGAGGTTTACATCACAACATCCTCATAGACATCTAATCATGCCTGTATTTTTTTAACTGCTCTTCAAGTACCATTTATCAATGAATTTTGCTGTTTTATGTTTGTCCCAGACCCAGACTTGTAATCTTAAAATGTTAAAAACCATGACAAAAGTATTGTTTTAAAAATGTTCTTTTACATGCTTAAGAAAACATGAAATAAATACATACCCTTTCAATTTCCAATGCATGAGATCATTTTTAACTATTTTTCAAATAAAACATTGTCCCATAGTTATCGGTCATTTCCACCACAACTAACTATTTTAAACTACTCGAGCCACCTTACAAAATAGCTCATGTGATAACCAAGGAAACAATAGTATCAGTGAAGAGCAAGGTTGAGGTCAAACATGAGAGACATGTGGTGATCAAAAAAGAAGAAAAAATTCAGGTCACTATTACTTGTAAACAGAGTATTTTTATTGTGCGTCAGGCTGTAAATCTGTCAACTTATGTCAAATAAGAGGGAAAAAATATTTTTATATATTTTGGATATATTATGTGCTAGCACCAAACATGGCTTAGCATGGCAATGCTAATATAGTGCAAAAACCTCTTAGAATATCATTTCCACCACAGAATGAGTTGTGGTAGAAATTACTGTGGTGGAAAAGACAACTATATTTTATCTTATTATATAGGTGTGACAGTCAAAGTGTCCAGAAAAACTGTGACTAGTTCTGCAAGATGCTCAGTAAACCATACAGCTCATTTCCTTATAAAACTGCATTCACTGTACCTGAGTCAACTTTTTTTTTAAGCAAAGGGTCGTCTCACACCAAAATATTGACTTTGTTTTATTTATTATGGCTTACTGCTGTTTATAGGTTTTGTTGTTGTTGTTGTTAATGCTGAAACATTTCATTACTTTTTAAACAGTTTTGGTCAACAGCATTTCTTTACATGTGCCTAAGACTTTTGCACAGTACTGTGTTTTATTTATATATATATGAGAGAGACACACACTAGAATGGGGCGGCATGGTGGTGTAGTGGTTAGTGCTGTCGCCTCACAGCAAGAAGGTCCTGGGTTTGAGCCCCGGGGCCGGCGAGGGCCTTTCTGTGTGGAGTTTGCATGTTCTCCCCGTGTCCGCGTGGGTTTCCTCCGGGTGCTCCGGTTTCCCCCACAGTCCAAAGACATGCATGTTAGGTTAACTGGTGACTCTAAATTGACCGTAGGTGTGAGTGTGAATGGTTGTCTGTGTCTATGTGTCAGCCCTGTGATGACCTGGCGACTTGTCCAGGGTGTACCCCGCCTTTCGCCCGTAGTCAGCTGGGATAGGCTCCAGCTTGCCTGCGACCCTGTAGAAGGATAAAGCGGCTAGAAATAATGAGATGAGATGAGACACACTAGAATGACCTACATACAGTTGTGGTCAAAAGTTTACACACACTCATCATGGGCATGAATGTCATGGTAATTTTGGTCTGTTAATGATTTCCTTGAATTGTTCTTTTTCCAGGGTGGAATGATTGTATAGCATACATCTTTAATGACTTCAAAAAACAAGAATTGAGTGCACAAGTTTGAATTTATTTTGGATTTTCTCTAATCCACACAGGGTCAAAATTATGCATACAGTCTCAAATATACACATACATTTACTAAAATCTGTTAACAAATGGTGCTGAAGGTTCTACAATGTCTTTTAACTTGACAAAGCCAGGGCCTATTAACTTCTCGTTAGTGATCATGATTGACTACAACTGGTAGTTTCTCTTTGCCAGCATAAAAAGGATTTGTTTGACAGCACTCATTGGATTGACCAATACTCAGAACTATGGGAAAGTCCAAGGAACTCAGTAAAGCTCTAAGAAGGAGAATTGTAGATTTACACAAGTTGGGAAGGTCTCTTGGAGTCATTTCTAAACAACTGCAAATTCCAAGATCATCAGTTCAAACAATGGTACGTAAGTACAAGTTGTTCGGATGTGCCACCACTTTGGCAAGGTCTGGAAGAAGACCCAAATGGTCACCCTCAGACGACAGGAAATTAGGATGTTCAGGAACAACCCAGGAACCACCAGAGCTCAAGCCTGCCATGAACCGGAAATTGCTGGAGCACCAGCGTCACTGTCCACAGTGAAGTGAGTTTTACATTGCCATGGACTGAGAGGGTGCTGACCAAGAAAGAAACCCCTGCTCCAAAATTGACACCTTCAAGCTTGACTGAAATTTGCAGCTAACCACATGGACAAGCCAAATGCCTTCTGGAGAAAATTTTTATGGTCAGACAAGACAAATATTGAGCTATTTGGCCACAATGACAAGAGGTATGTTTGTAGGAGTAAAAGGTGAGGCTTTCAAACCTAAGAACACTCTACCAACTGTCAAGCATGGTGGTGGTAACATCATGCTCTGGGTTTGTTTTGCTGCCAGTAGTACTGGTGCATTGCACAAAGTGGATGGAATAATGAAGGAGGACTACCTCCAAATTCTTCAGCTTCACATCAAATCAATAGCTAGACAGTTGAAACTTGGACACAATTGAGTGTTCCAACAGGACAATGATCCCAAACACACATCAAAACTGGTTTTGGAATGGATAAAACAGGCTAACATTAAGCTTCTGGAATGGCCTTCCCAAAGCCCCAACCTCAATCCTATTGAAAATTTGTGGACTACTCTTAAAAGCGGGGTCCGTGCCAGGAAACCAACCAATTTAAATGAACTCTACCAATTCTACCAAGAAGAGTGGTCAAATATCCAGCCAGAATTATGCCAGAAGCTTGTTGATGGCTACCAAAAGCGTTTGGTTGAGGTGCAACTTGCTAAGGGACATTTAAACAAATATTAGTGGCGGTGTGTGTGTGTGTGTGTGTGTGTGTGTGTGTGTGTGTGTGTGTGTGTATTTGAGCCTGTAGGTATAATTTTGACCCTGTGTGGATTAGAGAAAATCCAAAATAAATTCAAACTTGTGCACTCAATTCTTGTTTTTTGAAGTCATTAAAGATGTATGCTATACAATAATTCCACCCTGGACAAAGAACAGTTCAAGGAAATCATTAACAGCCCAAAATTACCATGACATTCATGCCCATGATGAGTGGATGTAAACTTCTGACCACAACTGTATATACCTCAGCTTAATTACGTAAGACATGGTGGGCATGGTGTATAACAGAAACAATGATAGACATAGATTATAACATTTTGACTAGCAATTTCAGTAAAAACAACCAGGAACAAAACTTTCACTGTCATTTCCACCACGCACCGTCATTTCATATGATATGATATAGATTTAAACTGTTTCCCAAATTTTGAATTCATTTTTCTTTAGTGCTAGAAAATATATAAGTAACTTTAAAAATAACTATGGACCTGTACAAAATGAATTCCTGGCAATGGAAAACACAACTCACTGCATTTTGCAATGTTGAGAAATCATAAATTTAGTTCATGAAGTCATACGGTATATGACATGATTAGGTAGTCATAGGTATGGTAATTGAAACATAATGAGTTATATTCTATTATCTCCAAATAACAGACATAAATTGAGATGTGCATACTTGCCAACCCTCCCAATTTCGGCGGGAGGCTCCCGATTTTAGCCTCCATCTCCCGCCTCCCGATCGTATTTGTTAAAAACTGGATAATCTCCTGGTTTTGGGAAATCCCTAGCGCCAAGTTAAAAATACTCCCGATTATGTCCAATCAGAATCATATGAGAAACACTGCTGATGTCAACTGATTTTTAACCAATCAATGAACAGAACAACAGTCACTTCTGTAATGTAGGATTCACCCAGGCTGTCTGACATTTTTTACAAGCAGTCATTCATCATGGCCAGTAAACCAAATACCAAACGGCAAAACTATGAATGCAAATACCAGGTTGCATGGGAGAATGAATTTCCATGGATAAGCAAATGCTCGACCAGCCAGTTACACATTTTAAGGTAAAGATACCTTAAATCAGAATATAATGGACATTTGAGTGTGAAATTAAACTAGTCTTCCATATCATTTCAGAAACAAACTATACAACTTCTAAAGTGTTTAGTGAAATTTTGCATGACAGAGAATTTGTTTGATGAGTGTATTTGCATAGTGTAGTAGTGTCTTAGTGCTATTTTGAATTTATGTTTGAAAGTTTTAAGTGAAAGTTTACAAGTGAATTATCTGGAAAGTAATTGATTTTGATAGAGTTTTGAGGTTTTAAGTGAAAGATTACTAGTGAGTGTATTTTGGTAGTACTAAAATTTTGCATTCGAGTGAATTTCTTTGTGGAGTATATTTTGATAGTATGGTAGTATTTATAGTGCCATTTTTAAATTTTGTTTGAAAACTTTCAGTCAAAGTTTGCAAACGAGCAAATTCCTTTGATACATTCCGATAGGATTTTGATAGTATTTCTCATGCTTTTTAAAAATTCTGTTGGAAAGTGTTTAGTGAGAGCGATGCATTTTAGTAGTACTAAGACAGTGCAGTATTTATTTAATTGAGTTGTTACTATTTTGGTCAAATCTTATTAAAATTTAATTTATATATGATATTATAGTTCTCTGTATTTTTACATGAGCTTACAGAAGGAAAAACACATTTGATGTAATCCAATAATACTGTTCAATACAATTCACTGTGACTATTTTAAGAAATTATAAACATTCTTCTAAAGCATAACTTGTGTTATTTTCTGTGGGTCTCTGTATGTATACAATGTTCAGGCATGAGATTTTTCAGCTAAAAATCTGATTTAAGACTTCCCTTTCATTGTTATTATATTAAAATTCAAGACGAGTATTATTTCAGATTTTTCACTCTGAGCTCTCTCATGCCTGATACATGAATTCCATAACCTATAGTAATTGATAGAACAATATCAACAATTCAAAAACTCTTTAATTGTATCAATTTCAAATGGTTTGCAATTAATTGGGATCCACTGTTTTTATCATTTCAACCGTGCATCACACCCTCGTCCAATTGAAAATGTCATTCATGCACTTTTATCCCCATGAGAATTTTGAGGAAATGACATTTTTATGATGCTTGAGAAAAATGGGAAAAAAAATAACAATACTCCTCAGTCATGCAAATGTGCCCATGATCATACTTTGTTACAAGACAAATTAATGAAAGTAGGAAGAATGTTAAAAGTGTGTTTTGAGAGTATTCATTTCTTAACAGTTGTCAGGGCCAAAAGTGCACGGAGTTGAAGAAACACCCATGTACTCATTCATATTCTCTCACACACACATTCCCCAGTCATTTCTTCCTTAATTTAGAATTTTAATTTATGGATTTCCCTGACTTCATTTTCCAACTGTCATTTTGCCAGGGAACATGTTTGAATTTATTGACTCGAGTGATCTTTGCTATTATGGCCCACAGAGATGTATGGGGTGAGATAAGTGAGGCAATAGCTCTAAAATGTCCCTCAGAAAAAGCCAGGCTAAAGAACTCACAGAGCCCTGTTATTTGTCACTTCTCCCCTGTGCTGTTAGTAAAACACCATTTAGACACTGTCATCTGATAAGGCTGGAAATTCCCTCATCAAACCAACAGCAAATTTATAGTGTAGTAATCTTTGGTCAATTTTGTTGAGGATTACCTCCAGTGGCGGCTGCTGGTTTTTAAAACAGGGGAAGCCCATTTTACGCATTCATCGTAAAACCTGTAGGCTGGATATCAAAGCATAGAAAGGTGTGCTCCATTAGCATAGTGAACTAGACAACCCTACCTAGTGGCAGAAAGTATTTTTGCTTGTACATTTCATGTTATAGTCTGGCTTGCCAGGCTAGTGCCTCATATCCTTAATCAAAAATATCAAACATCCAAAAATCACTGGCTATTCAATGAAGAGCCTTGAACATCATACCCTGATATGCAACACAGAGTCTTTAACACAACACCCAGCTGTGCAACACATCCTTGAACATCTTCTGCAACACAGTCTGGAAATTCATAACCAGGTAGGCTATGCAACACACAGAACCTTGAATATTATACCCAGGTATAACCTATAACACAGAGCCCACCATTCTCTTAACATTACTGAACAATATACACACTTCAGATTCATGAACATGAACACTATTTATACACAAATTCTGCCCTCCGCTCCTTTTCCAGAAAATGGTCTGTGACCCTGTCATACCAGCTGGTTGTGCTTTCCAGAGACTTCACCAATTTCTGTTAGCAGCTAGCACTGCAGATCCCAGTAAGGCTCAAGCTAGCCTACAACCAGATTGAACTACAAATGAAATAAACGAGTGAATTCACGAATGATCAAACTGATAGAATGGATGAAAGTTAATGGAGCACAACGAGTAATATTTACATTTATTTACAGAGTAATGTACAGAGACATCAATGAGAAGAAACGTTTATATGAAAAGAAATTCGGACAGCACTTTGGCACACGACTACACTTTCTCGACATCCGCTAGGGACTGACTGATCTCATGCTTCCGTGTTCCTTGCCGAAGTACCGCCCTCCTCATGTCTTTCAAACACCACCTCCAATAATCCTTTATCAGCCTGGCTTCTTGTCCCTCCCACTGTCTCGTTTAGTCCCAGAGAAGCCCGGCTTCCCTGGAAGTGACGATTTTGTTAATTTTAACCAATAACAACTAGCCAAAATTGGCTGTTCAGAGCCGTCTCGTAGACTGCAACGGATACCCGGCTGCCAGTCAGTGTTGTCAGATACTGCTGACGTTTTCCATCTCAAAATATGTTCAAAACCCACCAAAATGCACTTAAAACTGCCCAATCTGGCAACACTGCTGCCAGTCCATAGAGCCCATTGAAATAAGAAAGGTTACAGCCTGGCAGCAAAGGTGATTCTCATAGCGAACTGCAAGTTCGTCAGACATCACTCAAATAAGTTAGAGGATAGTTATGAACATAAATACAATCTTGGGCATATATTATGTTATGCAAGTTATTGTTTTAATGAGAATTCAACGTCGTAGATGCCACAGTTTGGGGAGAGAATTTTAGGGGAAGCTTGGCTTCCCTTGTTGTCTCTGAGAAATCACCCCTGATTACCTCATAATAATCAGAATTTTAAAGATACCCTAGAAAAACTAGGATTCACAATATTAAGCTCTGTAGTGTTTTTGTTTCAGGTTTATATTATTATCTCATCTCATTATCTCTAGCCGCTTTATCCTGTTCTACAGGGTCGCAGGCAAGCTGGAGCCTATCCCACCTGACTACGGGCGAAAGGCGGGTACACCCTGGACAAGTCGCCAGGTCATCACAGGGCCAACACATAGACACAGACAACCATTCACACTCACATTCACACCTACGGTCAATTTAGAGTCACCAGTTAACCTAACCTGCATGTCTTTGGACTGTGGGGGAAACTGGAGCACCCGGAGGAAACCCACATGGACACGGGGAGAACATGCAAACTCCGCACAGAAAGGCCCTTGCCGGCCACGGGGCTCGAACCCGGACCTTCTTGCTGTGAGGCGACAGCGCTAACCACTACACCACTGTGCCACCATTATTATTATTATTATTATTACTACTACTACTAGATTTTATGGGGTCGGTCTCAGACCTGGCAACATCTATGATTATAGACCACTGTGGTGATACAGGAGACATCTGAAAACAAGAGTTTTCAGCTTTATTATCGAAATCAGTGGTCTAACTGAATGCAAATAAATCTAGATAAAGACTGTGACTAAAGTCACAGTAATATGCACTAGCTGTTACAAAACGGGATGTCTGGTCACTGTACCCTATAGATCCCGGAACAGTAAGAGATAAAGAATGACGCTTAGTGAGGAAAAAAAGCCAGCTTTTCATGGATCATTCCAGATCAGTGACTCAGATCAGCACCAAAAGTCATAGCAACTTAATCCAGCGCAAAAGTATTCTGCATGTGAAATTTGGTGATTGGTTGAAAATTGAGGGAGAAATAAGTGATTGAATAAAAGTCCCTTTTTCATGGATCATTCCAGTTCGGTGATCCAGATCAGCACCAAAAGCCATAGCAACTTAATTCAGCCCATTGTTATTCATGTGAAATTTGGTGATGGTTGGTTGAAAACTGAGGGAGAAATAGAGTCCTAAAAAATGTTTCCATTTCCATTATATAGACTTGCTAGTGCAAGTCTATATAATAAGTGGCAAAGTTTATTTGTTTGTCTTGAGCTAATTTCTCGACGGATTTTCACCAAATTTGGCAAGTAGGTCCGGGGATGACCTAGAATTTTGCAGATATAAACAAAATTCATGTAGAAGCCCCAGGGAGGTCCCTGGGGGGCACAATATCCACCCACCCCCTCCCTCAATGCCTTTCACATTACATTTATCAACACAAACTCTTGACAGATCTTCACTAAACTTGGCATGTAGATACAAGAGATAGCCAGAATTTGGCAGAACTCTGAAATTCCATATTTGGGCCCCAGGGGGTTCCAGGTGGGCCCCTAGGTGGTGGATGTTTGGATTTTTGTTTGTCTTGGGTTTGGTCTCGGATTTTCACAAAATTTGACATGGAAGTCTGGGGTCAACCCAGAATTTTGCAAAACCCAGGCAACACCGGGTAACCTGCTAGTTAGTAATAAAGTAGAAAGATCCTGAGTGAGAATAACAATTTGCACCAGTGCTGCTCACACAAATTAATTCACTCATTGTAAAAGACAGCTTATGAAAAGGGAAAAGGATGAGGTATCTGAGCTTTAAAAAATTTTTAAAAAAATGCCTACATTGGCCAATCAAAGTATCATAGGCATTTGATAGAGTTAATATTGAGCCATCATCACAAGACTTGAATGGAAGTTTCAGGTGTGGGCCCACTACTGTCTGATACAATCTCTGGAAGTCACAATTCATATATCTTGGAAAATAAGGAGTAACGTTACATAGTGAAAGTTATTTTTTGTTTGATTTATTTGCTTGTTCAAACTCTTTAAAAAAATTCCACCCACAAAAATTCATGATAATTTGCATATGTGAAATTACATACACGAACTAATCCTAAGATTTTTGTCTGATCTTCACAATTGTGGTGTCAAAGTACTCAGAGTGTGAATCTCAATAATTATCAAAAACTCAGGAACTGTAAGTCCAATGAAGCTGAAATGTGGCATGCTGCAATTACATGTAGCTGTGTAATGGTGTTTGTAATGATTACCTAATTACTTAAACATGGCCACCAACAGCTAATCAGCCTTCAGCAAGCATTTGACAGGGTAACCATGATGCTATTGTCATGAAACTGGAACAGTAAGTTCTGCTGGTGAGTGCTATTCACGTTCACTGGGTTTGTAGTTAAGTTTAAATAGCTGTTTCTCAGGAAACAAAATCGAACTGAGCTGAAATTTCATGTACTGCATTGATCTTTTACTATTACTTTTTACTCATCACTGAATTACATAAAAAACATGGCTGCCTGCAGCTAATCAGCTCCCAGCAGACATTTTCCACAACTAGCAATAACAACAAATATATAAGAACTATAATAACAAATTTGGCAAGAACTGACCAATGGGGACACTATCTGTAAGGAGTGCTTGGACCCCGCAGATTAAATACAGCTTGCTTTTGGTTTATTTTGTTTTTATTATTTGTTTTATGGTGAGAACGATTGCCATTATTGTTACTTATTGCTGAATAAGCTTAATACATTGCAAAAATTATGATATTTAGGTTTTGCATTTTTCTGCAACATTCAGCCATGGACATATTCAAACAGTATAGCTTCATATTATCACACCACAATACCCCACATCAAATATGTTTTTAGTTCATTTGGCATTAATTTTAGAAAAAGCCAACAATTCTGCATTACTGCATAACAGGAAGCACTTCCTTATAGTTTTAATTTGTTACTAGCAGCATGGGGATCTTGAGTGAGATGCACCTTTAAACAAATAAAAGGCAGCAGCACTGAGGAGGCAGGAACAGAGAGAGAGAGACAAGCCATTTAGCCAGCTGTGCTCGCCACGCTCTGTCTAACTGATCCTGACATCAATATTTTCATACCTGGCCCTTCAAAGACAAGCAATATAAAAGGATCACAGTGCCAGATGACAGGTATATAGAGTTGCCTACTGCTACTGGACTTAGCATCTTTGCAATGAGCAGAAATTTTTCACTTTCATACAGATGAGCTAATTCGGGAGCTGCATCACACACATCTAAATCAGTGTAAAACAGACCATTTTAATTTATGTGTATGTGAGAAGAAATGTGGATTAGCCATCAAGTTTTACTGTTCATGCTTTCAAGTGACTGAAACACCTCATGGGACTGATGACTGGGTTCAGGTGGGAAATATCAGGAAGATGAGGAAAGGTCACCAAAGACAATTAGTCCATTATTGCCCTCACTTTTCTCCAATTCATTTCCACTCATAACAGTAAAATTACTTTTCACTTAATGTTTCATGAAATCCCATAATGCTGTTAATTCTAGAAATGGCTCCAAGTGAAAAGCTTATCTTTCCATAACACCAATTTCTGAATGAATGTGCAGAAGATCACCTCAGGCCTGTTATGCTATAACATACTGTATAATGCTACAACAACAACAACAACAACAACAGTAGCTGCATTTCAAACGACAAGGTTATCCTGCTTTACAGGGCCTTGTCAATGTACATGTGACATTTATTGTAAATCAACTCCTTAGGGGAAGAAAATGAACCAAGAAAGATGGAAAGTAGGAAGAAACAGGAACTCACATATTTGCCAAGGCCATATGCTTGTTCCTGCTGACATTTGAGCCTTGTGCAGTTGTGTTCCAACATCACTTCACAACCGGAACCGGTGAAACCTTCTGGGCACATGCAAATGTACTTTTCACCACATTCTTCACATGTGCCTCTGTTCCTACAGGGCTGTGAGCTGCAGGGGCCTTTAATCTCTGTGCAGAATGTGCCTGTTCGCAAATACATATAGTAATACATCCAGAACTGCACAGATCATCGCTTTTTTAATTATAAAAATAAAAAGGAGTAAAAAAAAAACTACATTTCCTCATTCACAAAAATATCCATATATTAACTTGCACAGCAAAATGAAAAACACTACTTACAAATCCACGACTTTTAGAAACAGAATTCCTGAATACATATATAGTCAAAAACAATTAGAATAGCATGGCAATAGATCAGACAGGACAACAATATGCAAAAGAACAAATCAACTGAGGGTTATCAAAGTTGATGGTTGGCAGTGGTGTACCATCATTTTTAGAGGTGCTGATTCACATAGAGATATAAAATGGCAGAGTTCACTTTATTTATAACTATTATCTATCTATAGCCTACATGTAACATTATGCAGTTTGCTATCTAATTCAGCTAAAGAGGAAAATATTAACATGACCTATTCCGTACAGCTCACCTAACTACTGTTTTGATATTACAAATACATGAAATACTCTCTCCAATTAAAAAAAAAAAATCTGCTGCTATTAGTGACTTATGTGATAATGTGCAATGGAAGGGAAAGGATGTAGAGTCGTTGTCCATGGCATAAAACATTTGGAGAGATGTGCCTAAAAACAAAGCCCAAATAAACAACGGAACCTTCACATCTGTGGTGTCACTTTCTGAATGAAACCCAAACCATGTGTAATATTTGAGGGATAATGGACCGGTCTTACTTTAAGAAAGCTACAGCCAGAGACACTGCTGGGCCTTATATTAGTCGATATTTCAGACAACCTCAATCACTTTTTCCAGTACAATGACCAATAAGCACACTGCCACAACAGCAATAATTGAAGCAGAGAGCATAAAACTGGGTTCACACTCCTCCACAATGCCTGAAACTGAATCTAACTGAGATGCTGTAGTCTGGAATGTAGTCTCATCTCATCTCATCTCATTATCTCTAGCTGCTTTATCCTTCTACAGGGTCACAGGCAAGCTGGAGCCTATCCCAGCTGACTACGGGCAAAAGGCAGGGTACACCCTGGACAAGTCGCCAGGTCATCACAGGGCTGACACATAGACACAGACAACCATTCACACCTACAGTCAATTTAGAGTCACCAGTTAACCTAACCTGCATGTCTTTGGACTGTGGGGGAAACCGGAGCACCCGGAGGAAACCCATGCAGACACGGGGAGAACATGCAAACTCCACACAAAAAGGCCCTTGCCGGCCACGGGGCTCGAATCCAGGACCTTCTTGCTGTGAGGCGACAGCGCTAACCACTACACCACCGTGCCGCCCCTGGAATGTAGTAGTTTTATAGAATTAACCTAAGTAGCTATGGCAACTATGGCATAACTATTCCACCAATTTCAACTATCGGATCAGTGATGAGTTGTAACTGTAAACGAATAAAATATAAAATTTAATTGTTACATTTTTATACACAGTGAATCTAAATGTGCATAAATCCAGCCATTCTAGCTTGGAAAAAGATTGTTACTGTGAAGTTCACCAACATCACACTGACTACTTGCAGAACTAAGGGAGTTTCCCACTTGGTCCCCAAGTCTGCACTTAGGACTTGTTTGGGGATGGGGCTTATAATCACAGGTTTGTATTTACATTGATGAACCCCTTCCAAACCATGGATTGATTCTGCAATTCTGTGCATCACTTGCATGCAAGGCAAAAGGGTCAGCACTTCTGCAGGTAAAATTATTTCCTTGTGGCATCAACACTCAAGCAGTAAATAAACACTTTTGTGTCTTCGTGCAGGAATACTTGCAAATGAAAATCTGTTCTTGTACAAGAAGATCTTTATCTCTGCAGGTTCGTACAATATGTACATATTTCATGATGCACCACAAATGTGAGCTAATTACAGTGCTCCAGTCCTATAGACCCCTTCGCAGTAAACGTCATTCATACGTAAGAGGAAATTGCATGCGCAGCCTGGACCCAAAAAAGACTCAGTGACAGTAGAGATGAGAAGAAATATTTGGAAGAAATGCCTAGTTGTTGTGTTGTCGGGTGTCAGAATCGTAGCAGTGATGGGATTAAAATGTACAGAATTCCAGCAGGATCTCACCCATTCCAAAAAAATCGCCGACGTCTGTGGCTACAAGCCATCAAACGTGTAGACTGGGATGAAAGCACCATCAAAAATGCATGGGTTTGCAGTGCCCACTTCATCACAGGTAAGATCAGGCTATTTATTAAATCTTTCTTTTTTATTCTTTCTAGTCTTCGTTTATTGATGTAGCAAAATACTTTGGTAATGTTTGTCTGATTAGCTGGGTCATAGTTACACAATGTAATGAATATTGTTAGCATGTTAGCTTTGCATGCAATTTTGTTTGTAGGAGAGGTCTCGCTTGACTCAAGCAGTCCAGATTTTGTGCCATCATTATTTGTGTATGCCGAAAATCACAATTTTAAAGCAAGGATGGAAAGGTAAAATTGTATGCCCTCACTCTAAATGCCAACTTATGTTGACTGCTCTAACCTAGCTCCCGCCCCGTTCAGTTTCATTTCTGGTCTCTGCCTCTCGCTTTTTACGCAGCTCTGATTTCTCTTAGCTGCACTCTTTACACTATCATTCCTTTCATGCCATTACCTCCTGCAAATTGCTGTTTAGTGTTGGTATTTGCTGTTGTAGCTAAAGCCACATTGCCATCACATCACTGGCATAATTTGATTAAAACAAAATGAATATGAATGTCCCATTGTTAATCAAGTTGTAGTCTCACTGTAACCAGAATGTTGATGGCAGGCTACTTTTGTAAATAGTTTTTTTTTTTTTGAGTTTGACATTTTTTGTAAATAGTATGACTGCCTTCAGGTATCAGAGGAAAATGAGGAGGGAACTTACTAACATCGTCCGTCCACTCTTTAATTAAATACGGATCCGGTAGGCGATGTCCACTTGTTAGAGTTAACTTATTTATGTAGCATTCTCGATCTTGTAACGACAATTGTTTTGCATAATCCGACAGCTCATAATGCCGGTCTATGGGCAGCGCCATTGCTTCTGAGTCCAGGCTGCGCGCGCATCCTGGCAACGGTCGGTTTGTTTACAAACATGCGAAGGGGTCTATTGTAGTCTGGTTTAATCACAATAAAAATAATGGAATGGTTCAAAAAGAAGAAATGGAGGGTCATGGAATGGCCTCGTCAAAGCCCAGATGTGAACCCCACTGGAATGTTGTGGGTATCAGGTACGCGAGGGAGGCGGATGTATGTGCAGAAGTATTCAGTTTAATAATCATGAGTATATATACATATACACAAACATGTAAAACACACACAAGCAAACAATCCAAATCGGCAGGCTAGATCAGAAACATGTTGATAGGCAAAAAGGTCGGTCAAGGCACAAACAGTATATCAAAGGCAAAACTAGAACAAGAAACAGGCACAAGAATTGAGAAACAGGAAATCAAGAACATGGGTAGAAAGGCTCAGTAATGCATACTTGTGTATTGTAATACTTCGCGATGCAAACACATCAGCATAGGCCTTAAATAGGCAAACACATAGTTCCTTAATTGAGCTCAGGTGCACCTTGTTCACGGCGCGCGTGGTGGAGTCCACTCGGCGTGCCTTCAGGTGCACGTGCCACAGCGCATGGGACTGACAGAACTCCCTCCCAAAGAGCTCCCTCTGGGAGTGAAAACCCATAATACTTGGCCCCAGTGGGGGTTTGGGCTCAGGCTCAGGACACAATTTGGGTTCTTGGCTAGGAGTGGGCTTGAACTCAGGACTTGACTTGGGCTCTGGGCTGGAATCATGCTCAGACTTCGGACTTGATCTGGATCTTGGACTTGGCTTGGATCTGGAACTGCAGGTGGTCTCAAGCTCCGGGTTGAATTTGAGCTCTCGCGATGACTTGAGCTTTGGGATGGACTCTGGCTCCAGCTCAGGAGATGACTTGAGCTGGAGTTCAGGAACTGATTTGGACTCAGAGCAGGAAGTGAGCTTCAACTCAGGCTCCAGGCTGTATTTGGACTCAGGAGAGGACTCAGCCTCTGGGGATGACTCGAGTTCTGGACTTGGCTTGGACTGTGGACTTGGCTCTCTTTCAAACTCTGGACTTGGCTCAGGCATGGGCTCGAGCTCTATCACTGTGTTGCTTTGGTCCTGGTTAGGACCCGGTGGCAGGACGATGCAGATGTCTTCATGGCCTGCTGTGGCAGAGGTCGTTCTGACATCCTCTGACAGGTTGAGGAACAAGCTCAGATTCTGACCTTAACTCTGGCATCAGCACTGAAGCTGGCACAGTTGCCAACTCTGGTGCTGGTTCTGATGCAGGTTCTGATGCTGGCTCTGGAGTACACACTGGTGCAGGCTCTGACACTGGCTTTGGCACTGGTTCTGGAGCAGACACTGGCACAGGCTCTGGCACTGGTTCTGGAGCAGACACTGGTGCTGACTCTGGTTCTGATTCTGGCACTGGTTCTGGAGCAGGCATTGGAGCTGACTCCAACTCTGGAGCAGGTATTGGCACTCATTCTGGCACTGGAACAGATGCTGGCACTGGCACAGGTTCAGGCATGGGTTCTGATTCATAGACTGGTTTAGGCATTAATTCAGGTGCTGGTTACGGCTGAAAAAACAGCTCAGGGGAGACAGCCTCCAAGAGGGGCTCAGGAACAACAGCTTCCTCTGCTGTCTCTGCATCAGCCACTGGGGGGAGCTCTGGAGCGATGGCCTCCTCCACTGAGTCGACCACTGGCATGATTGCCCCTCCCAAAAAAATTTCATGAGGTTCCTCCTTTTCTAATGATTTGAAAATGAACTTGAGCATGGCAAAGAAAGTCTGTGAGCTTCGAAGGCATGGGTGATTGACATGAATCAGGTAGTCCACCCATTTGCTTGCTCATCCAGTAATGAACATTAGGATGAAGCCTACCTAGATGGGTTTGGGTGGCTTGGGTTCTTGGAGGTCGTCATAGAGGGCGCCACACTGGATGCGGAATCTATACAGGTGATATTCTCCATCATAGGGTGTAGGAGTGTAAGCATTGGTACACTGGCAGAAAAACAAGGCTAGAGGCAGAGACAAGGAAACCTGGAAGTGGCGTGGAATTGCATACTGAAATGCTTCTGCTACATCCATTGTACAGCAAAGTATTCTGTCAGGTATGCGAGGGAGGTGGATGTAAGTGCAGAAGTATTCAGTTTAATAACCATGAGTATATAATCAGTCCCCCCAGGATTTCACGGGCCTTTATTGTGATTGTTGCGGGCTAAAATGTCTGATGTTGCGGGGGGGTTTCCAAAAAATTGCGATGAAAGTTGCAGTGTTTTTTAGGTTTTTGTTGCGATTACATTGCGGGAGGAAGTGAAAGTTGCGGTGTTTTTTTTAGGTTTTTGTTGTGATTATATTGCAGGAGGAAGTGAAAGTTGCAAGGAATTGTTGCGATTTTCTCTTTTTGTGATTAAAATTGAGTGATAAGTTATTACTAAAAAACTATTGATTAAAAGAACAAAGACACTGAGAAATGGTCCTATAAACAACTTTACCAATATAAAAGATTACCAGGACTACAAAAATGCAGAAAAATAGGCTTTACTTATCCAAATGCACCTGTTGGTTCAAAAGTTAAAGTGCATAGAACCACACAGCAGAACATGAAGTTACCTTAAAATATAATATAAATGCCTCAGTTTTCATGTAAGAAAAAAAAAAACTATTAATAGTACTGTGTGCAGGCAGTCTCTCCTGAAGACTAAATTAAACAATAATTATAAACTAATAAGGATTCAAGGAACTTTATTGTCATACCAGCTCACATTCACATGTTTATAGTACGAAATTAGGACTCAGGTCCCGGGAGTGGTAAATAGACTATAAAATATAAAAAAATAAACATATAAAAGTACGAAGTAAAACTAACAGAAAATAAAATAAAAAAATATATAAAACTAGACATTTAAATAAGCTAAACAAACTTAAATAAGAAGCCGGTTTTAACATATAGCAGCCTAAGTATGCATGTACAAGTGTGTGCAAGTATGAGGTAATCCAAAAAGTAGTCCTTAGTATTGCACCTGTGGGTCCTTACTATTGCAATTGCACTTATAGGATAAAGTGTTTGTAGTGCGCGAGAGGGGGGTGGGGAGGGGGGCGTCAAGGGTGTGTGTGTGTGTGTGTATATGGATATAGGGGGACTACAGGGCATGGCTGGAGTTCAGCAGTCTGACAGCTTCGGGGAAGAAGCTGTTCCTGAGCCTGGTGGTCTTGCTCCGGATGCTCCTCAGCCGCCTGCCTGAGGGGAGGGGTTGGAAAAGTCCATGTGCTGGATGGGTGGAGTCCTTCATGATGCGGAGGGCCCTCCCCCTGCATCGTGCTGTATAGAGGTCTGAGGTGGTGGGGAGGCAGCCCCCCATGGTCCTCTGTGCAGCCTTTACCACCCTCTGCAGAACCTTCCTCTCAGCAGTGGTGCAGCTGCCGTGCCACACAGTAATGCAAGTGCAGAGGACGCTCTCCACCGCGCAGTGGTAGAAACTCCTCAGGACTGAGCTCCCAAGCCCAGCTCGCCGCAGCTTCCTGAGGAAGTAGAGATGCTGGTGGGCCTTCCTGACCAGCCGGGAAGTGTTGGTGTTCCAGGTAAGGTCCTCGGTTAGGTGCACACCAAGGTACCTGTAGCTGGAAACCACTTCCACAGCTACTCCTCCAATGTGCAGGGGAGGGATGGGGCGCCTGTCCTTTCTGAAGTCCACCACCATCTCTTTGGTCTTCGTCACATTGATGCAGAGGTTGTTTTCTCTGCACCACTGCACCAGGTGTTCCACCTCCTCTCTGTATCCCGACTCATCGTTGTTGTTGATGCATCCCACCACTGCTGTCATCTGCAAACTTCACTATGTGACAGCTGGGATGCCTTGCCGAGCAGTCGTACGTCAGCAGAGTGAACAGGAGGGGGCTCAGCACACAGCCCTGGGGGGAGCCAGTGCTGAGGGTGATGGAGGAGGAGGTGAAGTTGTGGATCCTGACTGTCTGGACCCAGTTCCCAAGTGTGTGACTCAGACCAAGGGTGGAGAGTTTCTGTACCAGGGTCTGTGGGACGATGATGTTAAAAGCAGAGGAGAAGTCCAGGAAGAGCAGGCGGACATAGGAGTTTCTGCTCTCCAGGTGGGTGAGGGCTGTGTGGACCACTGATGAGATGGTGTCATCCGTAGAGTGGTTTTTCCTGTAGGCGTACTGGTGGGGGTCCACAGTGACGTCGATAGAGTCTCTGATATGTGCCATAACCAGCCTCTCGAAGCACTTCATGACTACCGGGGTCAGAGCTATGGGTCGGTAGTCATTCAGGCCTGTCACTGTGGAACACTTTGAAACGGGGACAATAGTGGCAGTCTTTAGGCAAGTGGGGATGGACGCCAGTGACAGTGAGGTGTTGAAGATGTCTGTCAGCACCTCAGACAATTGGTGTGCACAGTCCCTCAGTACATGCCCTGGGATGTTGTCTGGGCCAGCAGCTTTGCGGGGGTTGATACCTTTAAGGGTCTTCCTCACATCCGCTGTGGACACACAGAGGGGCGTGTCACCGGGTAGTAGTGTAAGTCTAATGCGGGGGGGGGGGGGGTGTCAGGATCCTCGAAGCGAGTGTAGAACCTGTTAAGTTTGTCCGGCAGGGAAGGGTCCCTTGGGCATTGTGCATCTCTGATGCTATAGTCCGTGATGCACTTTATGCCCATCCACATGCTCCGGGGGTCGTTGGAGGTGAGGTGCCCCTGAATTTTATGAGCGTATGTGGCTTTGGTCCTGTTGATGCCTGCCGTCAGTTCTTTTCTCGCCACTCTCAGTGCTGATGCCTCACCTGCCCTGAACGCAGCATCCCTAGCTTTCAGGAGAGCTCTCACCTCAGCATTTAGCCAGGGTTTCTGGTTGGGAAAGCAGGTTACTGTCCTGGTGGTGGCGACATCATCAGCACACTTGGAAATAAAGCCGAGGACGGAGGAGGTGTATTCCTCCAGGTCCACCTCTCCCTCATATGTAGCTGCTTCTCTGAAGACCTGCCAGTCTGTGCACTGGAAGCAGTCCCGAAGCACAGAGGCTGCATCACTGGGCCACACAGTGACAGTCTTCTTTGTTGGCCTGATCCGTCTCAGCAAGGGGCAATAAGCTGGCGCCAGCAGGATGGAAATGTGGTCGGAGAGGCCAAGGTGGGGGCGAGGAAGAGCTCTATATGCATCGCGGATGTTGGTGTACACACAGTCCAGAATGTTGTTTCCCTGTGTGGGTATGGTGACATGCTGATAAAACCTGGGCAGAGTGTCCGTCAGTTTCACGTGATTAAAGTCCCCTGCAACCATGTAAAACGCCTCCGGGTGCCTAGTCTGCAGCGAGCTAATAGTTTCATGTAGCTCCTGTAGTGCTTCATTAACATTAGCACCCAGTGGGATGTAAACAATAGTGATGAACACCGCGGTGAACTCCCGAGGCAGATAGTGCGGCCGAAATTTCACTGTCATAAGTTCTATTGCCTCCGAGCAGTAGGCTTTTATCAGTCCACAATTTGTACACCAACCTTCATTCACGTACACACAGAGCCCTCCTCCTCATAACTTCCCTGACCGGTGGTCGCGATCCGCCTGGAAGAGCTGCAGGCTGTCAATCTGGAACGCCGAGTCCAGCATGTTGTGATTTAGCCAGGTTTCTGAGAGGCAAAGGATAGCACAATTCCTCATCTCTGTGGAAACACTCAGCCTCAGACGTAACAAGTCCACCTTGTTGTCCAGAGAGTGGACGTTGGCCAGGAAGAGAGTTGGAATTGGTGGCCTGCTAGCTTTCAGCTGGGCAAGCGTGCCTGCCCGTTTTCCTCGCTTTTGTTTTCGGGCACATCGTTTCCTCTTGCTGGCCGCTCCCCATACTCTGCTGCACCACTCCATTGTCCTCAGGAGCCCCTGTCTTCCAAGTGCGGATTTCAGCTTCGGTGAGATCGTAGTAACCGAACTATCTCTGATGAGCATAAGTTCGGTTGGGCTGTACTTCAGACGCTGAA
The DNA here is from genome assembly GCF_027579695.1 of Neoarius graeffei. Classification (NCBI taxonomy): domain Eukaryota; kingdom Metazoa; phylum Chordata; class Actinopteri; order Siluriformes; family Ariidae; genus Neoarius; species Neoarius graeffei. The sequence goes on along the minus strand of NC_083571.1, from coordinate 42,952,402 downwards.
TTAGCTCTAAACTAGCGCTAAAAATGGCCTCTGAGTAGCTAAAAAAGGGCTTAGTCCTGGGAGCTTGAGAAGCCGCTGCTCTACTGTGCACCGCCATGCTAATAAAATAAATGGCTCAGGCTTCATAGAATAAAAAAAAACAATTTGAACAGAATCTTACAGTATGATGCTGAAGCTGCCTGAACAATGGAAAATAAAATACCATTTTGGCAAGAATGTTGGCATCCATTAATTTCTTGTATTAAGTAAAAAAAATAATGTAAAGTGCACACAGTCCTTCACTGTAAACATAACACACTTTCAGTAACAGAATTTAAGCCTATATAAACACTGACTCGCACATGCTGCTTCTCTTGAATGTATACACGGAAGTAAGCAGTGTTGCCAGATACTGCTGACGTTTTCCAGCCCAAAATATGTTCAAAACCCACCAAAATGCACTTGAACCGCCCAGCTGGGTGGGAAAGCGCCCAATCTGGCAACACTGAAAGTAAGGCGGAAGGTAGTTTGTCGACGTCACCTCAAGACAATGCCAACGATTGGTCAAATTTGCGGGAAAGTTGCAGTGATTGGATATAATTGCAACACCGCCCTGAATTTGCGGGGATTGGTTGAATTTGCATTGAAGTTGCAAATCGCAACATCGTGAAATCCTGGAGGGTCTGATATATATGCACATATGCACAAACATGTAAAACACACACAAAGTCCAAATTGGCAGGCTAGATCAGAAACGTGATAACAGGCAAAAGGGTCGGTCAAGGCGCAAACAGTATATCAAAGGCAAAACTAGAATGAGAACAAGAAACAGGCACAAGAATCGAGAAACAGGAAATCAAGAACACAGGTAGAAAGACTCGATAATGTGTACTTGCACATCATAATACTTCATGATGCAAATGCATTAGCACAGTCCTTAAATAGGCAAACACATAGTCCCTTAATTGAGCTCAGGTGTGCCTCGTTCATGGCACATGTGCTGGAGTCCACTCGGTGCGCGCACAGCCCGAGGCGCGCCTTCAGGTGCATGCGCCACAGCGCACAGGACTGACAGTGGGGAGATATGAAAAGGGCAGTACATGCAAGAAAACCCTCAAACATCTTGCAGCTGAAGGAATTTTGCATGGAAGAGTGGTCAAAAATTTCAGCAAGCCAATGTCAGAGACTCATGGACAATCATGCAAAATGCCTACAAGAAGTTATTTCTGTTAAAGGGGACAATATTAGCTTCTGAAGCCAAGGGTGTACTTATTTTCTCCACAGAAGGATATTACATCTAGTGATAGTTTTGTTGAAATGATTGAAAGAGGTAATTTTCTTTGTTGTTTTGTTCAAGTATCTTACCTTTATCTGTAGGCAATGTATCAAAAGGGTGAAATGTTTGCTTGTTTAAATATGTTGAAAAAAAGTCTACAATTTCCATGGGACATACTCCCCCCCCCCATGACTGTATGTCAGTGGTAGTGCTTTCTGTAATTGCTTTTTGTACATGCAATCATATTTTCTAACAAATTTGGTTTTAGTAGTAGCCTAATTTTAAACAACAGCAACGCTGCACAGACAGTTACTATGTCAACGTATTGTCCAGTGCCACAATAGGCATTGTTTTTCTTCATTCTGCAAGCCTTGTATATGACCACTCACACATGCATGAAAGTAAAACTCTCCCACTTGTGACTTTTGTGTCATGCCCAAATACATGCTCCCAAAGAAAGTCTACTTCAAGAAGAAAAAGAAAAAGTGCACCAACTATCCCTATCTGTATTAATATCAGCTTAGAACACATCTGTTTAATCCAAAAATTGTGTGAATCAGTAGAGCTGGCAACTATGCAGTTGGTGAAATGGAAAGGAGATGATTATACACAAACATTGAGACTTGGAGACATTTTGCACATTGAAACACCTTGTTACACACAAATGAGTATGATGTGTAGTTTTATCTGTAACACGCACCATAGTCATTTGTGTGTCACAAGGTGCTTCAGTGTGCAAAACATCTCCAAATTTGTATCGTCTGTTTGTGTATAATCATCTCCTTTCCATTTCACCAACTACATACTTGCCAACTCTATCAATTCACACAGGAGTCTACTGCTTTTGACAGGTGGATACCACCTACAACAATTAGTTCTAAAAACTACCGCATTACAAAATGCAAACACTGTTGGATTTGCTCTTCCGACCTTGCTTCAGCTGTTTTCCACACAGGGGACAGCTGTTTTTCACAGTGTCAAATTGTCATATTAAGTGAAGCCGAGAGTCAATGGAGCGGCTGTTAGGGCTGGTGGAGGTGTGGTGAGATAGGATCCAAAAGCAGAACACGACTCAGACAGTAATCCAATAAATGAGGTGGTTTTAATCTAGGAAAAAAAAAGTAGCAAAACTAGTCCATGTAAAAAAGGAGACAAAAACTTGACAAAACAAATGAGACAGACAAGGACAAGAAAAACACTCGTGCAAAAAACCATCAAGAAAAAAAAGCTAGCGCAAAAAAACCATGAACAAGGGAAAAACACTGGAGAGAAAAAAAAACAAAGCATTAAGGCACAGAAACGACTAGGGAAAACAAACGAGATGTTCTGGCAAAAACAGAGTCTGAGAACAGCCTATTTATACACAGCAGTGAAAACCAGGAAGTGAGTTCAGGTGAGAAGGAATTCCTGTCCCGGATCCAGATCGGTGCTGGCATGAGAGATCCATAATCTCCGGAGTGGATGTCTGGGGTGGAGCGTGACAGTACCCCCCCTTCAACGAGCATCTCCAGGCGCTTTAGGAAAGAACTAGAGACCAGAGGTTTAAGCTGTGACACGTGGAACGTGGGGTGAATGCATCGCATGGTGAGTGGTAGTGCCAGTCTGACGGAACATGGGTTGATTACCTTTTTGATGAGGAAGGGTCCTAGGTACCTGGGAGCCAGCTTGCGGGAGATGGTTCTGAGTGGCAGATGACATGTGGAAAGCATGACTCGTTGCCCCACCCGGTAAGTGGGCGCCTTAGAGCGGCGTTTGTCGGCCTGCCTCTTGGATGCTAGGACGGAGCGAATGAGTCTTCTCTGGGCCAATGCCCACGTCCTCCTGCATTGGCATATGAAGATCTGGGCTGAGGGTATGGCCACCTCCTCCTCTTGGTTGGGGAAGAATGATGGTTGGTAACCTAGGGAGCACTGGAAGGGTGAGAGACCTGTGGCAGATGAAGGAAGAGTGTTATAAGCGTACTCAATCCAGGGTAGGTACTTACTCCAAGAAATGGCATCCCTGGACGCCATGCACCTGACTGCAACCTCCAAAGCCTGGTTCGCCTGTTCTGCCTGGCCGTTGGTCTGTGGGTGGAAGCCTCAGTAGAGACTACAGGCGGCCCCGATGAATTTGCAGAAAGCCTTCCAGAACTGTGCAGTGAACTGTGGACCCCGGTCAGAAACAATATCGGTGGGTAGTTCATGTAGGCAGAAAACGTGGTGGACGAGTAATTCTGCGGTTTCTTTGGCTGAGGGGAGCTTGGACAGAGGAATGAAATGGACAGTCTTGGAGAAACGGTCAATGACAGTGAGGATGCATGTGTTGCCACCTGAGTTGGGGAGTCCTGTGACAGTCAAGGGCGATGTGAGACCAAGGTTGATGTGGAGTCGGGAGGGGTCTTAGCAAGCCGGCAGGGGGTTGATTGGTTGTCTTGTTCCAGGAGCATGTGTCGCAGGCTGCCACAAACTCCTGGACATCCTCCTTGATGGATGGCCACCAAAAGCACTGCTGGATGAGTGCCAGGGTCTGGGCAGCTCCTGGATGACAGGCCAGCTTGGAGCCATGACCCCACTGTAGCGCCTGGGTTCACACTGGACAGGGAACAAACAGACGGTTAGGAGGAATCCTGTTGGGGTTACCTTCACCAGGGTCCTGCTCCAGGGCCTTCTGCACGAGCGTCTCAATCTCTAGAATGGCGGCTCCCACCAGGCAGCATGGAGGAAGGATGGTCTCAGGTGGCTTCAACTCCTCTTGGTGGAAGGAAAACATCCTGGACAGGGTGTTGGGTTTGCCATTCTTGGTGCATGGGCGGGAGGAGAGCATGAAGTTGAACCAGGAGAAGAAGAGAGACCAACGGGCTTGACAGGAATTAAGGTGTCTCCACTCCTCCAAGGCTAGTTTAACAGCCAGTAGTTCTCGGTCGCCGATGTCGTAATTCCGTTCTGCTGGGGATAGCCGGTGGGAGAAGAAGGAGCATGGGTGGACCTTGTCATCACTGGCCCTCTGGGACAGTATAGCCCTGACCCCTGACTTGGAAGCATCGACCTCGACAATAAACTGCTTGGTAGGATTGAGCATGGTGAGAATGGGTGCTGTGGTAAACCTGTGCTTGAGCATGGAAAAGGCTTTCTCTGCTTCCTCCCCCCATTTGAATTGGGTCTTGGTTGATGTCAAGGCTGAGAGAGATCTGGCCACCGTGCTGAAGTTGCGAATGAAGCACCTGTAGAAGTTGGCAGATCCTAGGAAGCGCTGGAGCTCTCGTCTCGAAGATGGGGTAGGCCAATCAGCAACTGCCTCGAGCTTGAGGGGGTCCATCTGGATCCTTGCTGGGGAGATGATGAATCCCAGAAATGAGACAGAACTCGGGTGAAATTTGCTCTTTTCCACCTTGACGAACAACTTGTTCTCTAACAGGCACTGGAGGACCTGCCGGACGTGACCCCAATGTTCCTCCAGGGAGTGGGAGAAGATCAGGATGTCATCCAGGTACACAAAAATGAAGATGTTTAGGACGTCCCTTAAGATGTCATTAACAAGTGCCTGGAAGACTGCGGGCCCATTGGTCAGGCCAAAAGGGACCACGAGGCACTAGTAGTGACCAGTGGTGGTGTTAAAGGCCATCTTCCACTCGTCCCCCTCCCTAATCCTGATGAGATGCTATGCACTGCGTAGATCTAGCTTGGTGAATAACTTGGCTCCCTGGAGTAGTTCAAAGGCCGTGGTCATGAGCGGTAGTGGGTTGCGGTTCTGAACCATGATAGCATTGAGACCCCGATAGTCAATGCAGGGGTGGAGTGACTTGTCCTTTTCCATGAAGAAGAATCCTGCCCCTAGAGGAAGAGGAAGGATGAATGATCCCAGCTGCCAAAGATTCAGAGATGTACTTTTCCATGGCTTGCCTTTCAATGGAAGAGAGAGATAGAGTCATCCTTTGGGTGGCGCTGTCCCGGGTAGGAGGCCGATTCCACAGTCATAGGGTCTGTGAGGAGGGAGCGACATTGCTCGGGTCTTGCTGAAAACAAGTTTGAGATCCAGAAATTCCAAAGGCACGTGACAGAGGTCGGGGAACTTGCTGGCTGAAGGCTGCAGTGGTTTGGCGGGAAGCAAAGCAGAGTTCAGACAGGAAGCTAGGCAGGAATGGCTCCAGCCTAGGATGGTGTTATCAGCCCAGTTAAGGTGAGGGTTGTGCTGCATTAACCATGGTAATCCTAGGATGATGGGTACGTGGGGGTTGTTCATGACGTGAAGCTGGGTGGTTTCTGAGTGGTTACCGGAAATCCTTAGGGTGAGTGGGGTGGTAAGGTGGGTGATGCTGGTCAATCTGGTGCCATTGAGTGTCAGGACAGTGAGGGGGATGTCAAGAGCAAGCAGCGGGATTCCCAGATGCTTGGCAGTGGCAGAGCAGATCAAGTTCCTGTCCACCCCTGAGCAAATGAGGGCCTGGAGGTGGTGATGCTGGTTGTCAAGGATAATGATGACAGGAAGTAACAGACAATTAGCAGGGGACTGGTTCCGAGCGTTGCCCACCAGGGCTCCTTGATTCACTGGTGGGCTTGTCCTTTTAGTGGGCAGGCTCAACAGATGTGTCCCAGCTGACCGCAGTAGAAGCAGGCCCCTGTGCTCCACTGGCGATGTCGTTCCTCCACTAACACCCAAACCCGGTCTACCTGCATGGGTCTGACAGACGCAGCGAGAGGTGGAGAGGAGGTGAATCTGGGGTGGTACTTCTCTCACCTCCATTCCTGGATCCAAGCATTGATGCGGTTGGCAAGGTCCATGAGGCTGGAGAGGTCTGACGGCAGTTCCCGTGATACTGATTTGCCCTTGATGGTATCAGACAAGCCGTGCGGGAACGTGTTGATCTGGGCATTCTCCTTCCAACCGCACGAAGCCACCAACGTCCGGAACTCGTTGGTGTAATCCGAGGTAGACCAGGACCCCTGCCACAGCTCCATGAGCTCTCTGGCCACCTGCCGGCCAGACAGAGAGCGGTCGAAAGTTCACCTCATCTCCTTAAAGAAATCCTTGAAACTGGAACAAAAGGGTGCATTGGCATCCCAGACTGCTGTTCCCCACTCTTTGGCCTTGCCGGTGAGGAGCGTTATTGTATAGAGGATGTGCAGTCACCTGACCCGCACATGTGTACTCCGCCATATTGGATGGCATCAGGATTGTTTACCTTGCGCGAGCGTAATGCATCCAGGGAGTAATCCCCAAGAAAATTCGGAAAATACCCCATCTACATCATGCGATAACTTGTCTAAGTTTGTTCAGCATCTTGAAGGTGACGTGAGCCAGCGTTACGTGGAAAAGTGTTCCAGGTTGGGGATTGCAGATCTGTACAACTTGCCGCAATCCTTGTTCAGGGAAATTCGGAGCTGCGGTGCCGGCGATTTGCCCGATCTGACCTACCACGACATTTACAATTTTCTTGTTAATCGTGAATCGTGTTACACTGGCAAAGCCCTCAAAAGCTTACAAGAGCCTGGAAGCTTATAAATATTTTGTTGCGGGATGGGTATCCCAACTATACCTCTGGAAGGTCTCGAAGAAGAATGTCTACTTGATAACCTCATGGGTAAGTGGCATTAAAACCCTTTGGTGACTGACCCCTTGAAAATGGTTCCTCCAGGAACGATGACGTTTCAGTTGTCAAGACAACGGAAAAACTAAAATACAAAAACAGAAAGATACGTCACAATGCTCTTGTGCACAAAACAAAATGCTCTTGTATTTTAGTTTTTCCGTTGTCTTGACAACTGAAACGTCATCGTTCCTGGAGGAACCATTTTCAAGGGGTCAGTCGCCAAAGGGTTAAGACGTTTAACATAAAGAGACTATGCAGGACGTTTTATCGTAAGAATGTTCGAAATCTAAACTCAGTTCCAGATAATGACAGGGTTGTAAATATGTACGTTTTTGTCTGAAAAACGGTAAATCAGAAAGCTGCACACGTTTGCACGGAAGCTGCGCAAATGTGTGCAGCTTTCTGATTTACTGTTTTCTTCTCATACTTATACTTCCTGTTTCATGGACTGTAACGGCATTTGCTCATTTAGTAATTTTAATACAGAATTTACTTTGATGAAATTATTCAGACACTCCAACACCCCCCCCAAAAAAAAAAAAACAGATCTGCATGATTCAGCCGTGAAAAAGGCGGCATCTGCCGTTTGCATCCCTGTTTAAATTCATAGGTTAACCGACTTTAACCGGCTAATGAGGCTCGGTGGTCGGTCAAGATTTTTTTTTAGTTTTCACCATCCCTACTATGGATTGGCCTTTCAAAGGCATATATGAGCCAAAAAAGATAAGACATTGTCATAGACTAGGCCAAGGTAGTAGGGCTAGGCATAGCCATTTTAAACGTTAGAGACTGTCTAGTTTCTAAGTATGCAGTTATCATTCAATCCGAAAATCAACTTAACAGATGTACTAGGAGTATAGAATTAGAAGATTACACCTACATACAGTACCTGATATGAAGTGTTCACTACAAATTCGGCTGGTAGAACTGGGGTTCCAGTTTTCTCTTCGCATAGCAGACACCCATTTTGCGCATCTCTCCTCGTCTGCGGGGAATCTATAAAATGGCAGGCCCTCCTTTTGGCCCTGTCTCTTGGTACAACCAAATGGTTATATCTTGTTCAGCATTCTTGAAAGATCTACTCCCACACACTTGATAATTAGAACGGGTTCGTCTAAGTTCTGTGCACGGCCTTGCCATCCAAGATGGCAGATAAACAAATATCACGTGACCTTGTGACATCACGTGCACGCTCTCTATATGCTACCCGGGAGCATTCTGTGGGGAAGGCCAGAGGTTGCAGTTCTAGGATTAATGAACATTGAGACAAAAACGATCTGCAAGTACCTGGTTCTCCATTGTAGGGCTGAGGCACTGGAAGTCTCAGTTCATGGAGAAAGGCGGTGGCAGGAGCTGAAATAGGAGATGGCTGAACAGGGGTAGGCACGGTTTGACAGTGCTGCATCTGCATGGTGAGAAGGTTGAGTGCATTGGACAGGGTGGCGAGGTTCTGGGTAATTTGTTGTAGGTCTTGTTGGTGGGTCCCGAGGAGAGGCCCTTGCTGCTGTATAGCCGTTCTCAGATGGATCAGTTCTGCTGGATCCATGTTGGCCAGAACGTACTGTTAGGGGTGATGGAGGTGTGGTGAGATAGGATCCAAAAGCAGAACACGACTCAGACAGTAATCCAATAAATGAGGTGGTTTTAATCCAGGAAAAAAGTAGCAAAAATAGTCCATGTAAAAAAGGAGACAAAAACTTGACAAAACAAAACAAGGCAGACAAGGACAAGAAAAACACTAGTGCAAAAAACCATAAATGAGAAAAAGCTAGTGCAAAAAACCATGAACAAGGGAAAAACACTGGAGAGAAAAAAAAACATGAAAAAGCATTAAGGCACAGAAACAACTAGGGAAAACAAATGAGACGTTCTGGCAAAAACAGAGTCTGAGAACAGCCTATTTATACACAGCAGTGAAAACCAGGAAGTGAGTTCAGGGGAGAAGGAATTCCTGTCCCGGATCCAGATCGGCACTGGCGTGAGAGATCCATAATCTCCGGAGTGGACGTCCGGGGCGGAGCATGACAGCGGCAGGATAATGATTTTGAATCTAAAACTGTATCCCTATAGTGCCATTCCACTAGCTCTTGTTATGGTTCGAACCAATCAGCAATGAGCTCACATACGTCAGAATGCAGGCACTTATGGATGTAGGCGCAAACGATAGACAGAGGTGAGATCAGGAAACAAGCAAGGGTCGGGCGATCGGTGAACAACATAGAATAGGCAAGACAAAGTCGTAGTCAAAAAGAGCAAGCAAAGGTCAGAAAAATAGAGAGACAAACAGAATGCAAGGCTTGATATGAACTAGGCAAACAGAACGATACTTCACACTGGAGTGCTGTGTGAGAGTGGCTTAAATAGGTGGAGTACTGATTAAGGGAATGTGTGGCAGCTGTAATTAATACTCAGGTGACAGATGGCGCTGTAGTTCTTGGGGATTGTAGTTCTGAGTGTCCACATTTGTAGTTTGTGTGTTCTCAGCAGATTTCCTGACATACAACAAATCTCACCAGTGTTTGTTTAAAAAAAATGCTGAAAATGAATTCTCTGAAGGAAAAAAAAAATTAGCTATGAAAACAAGTTCAAGGCGACTTGGTCATCAGATCATCCATGCATTGAGGCAAGGTGGGAAACATGCATTTTATGAAGTATGTCGGTCCGATTTTCTGATCAATTTTCTTCAGCATTCAGAATGCAGGAGAATGCACCATTTTACAATGTTTTTTTTTTTCTCTCCAAAATTTTCTGGGGAAGCATGTCCCCTGACTCCCCAAGAAGGGTGCAACTGCATCCTGTGATCTGATTTACTGCTTTTCATTCTCTGCTGGTTGGCAAGTATGCAACTGCAATTAAAAATAATAATAATAAAGTAAGCCTCTGAGCAGTCACTTCTCAGCATGGCCATACCGAACTACACTGATGGCTGAGAACTAATCAGAAAGTTTAAAACATAATGAAGTACTGAGGCAGCCCTTCCTGTGCCTCAGTAATATAAGTACGTACACAGTGAATTCATTTACCCTTATGCCTAGAACTGTGTCATAGTTTATTGCTGGTGCAATAAAATACAAACAACAAATCTAATAAGGACGGAGTAACATGATCTAATTTGCATGAAATAATTTCCATGATCAACAAGGTTGAAGTATTAATCTGGTCATCATAAAGCCACACTGGCTAAACCAAACAAAATCATACAAATACATGGGGTATCTGACATCAAACCAGATTTGGCTCATTCTCTTTGTGGGTTAAATTTAGACATCACGGTGCATAGCAAAAAGTTCAAGGTGAGCATGATTTGATTTTATTCCCTGATGGCATGCTTGGTTTTCTGTGTTCTTCAGAAGACACTAACTCATTTATCTTGCGAGCCCTTTTTCCCCCCGCCCTTAGCATATTCCTCTATGTTAAGCAGCAGGATGATAAAAAGTTGCCTGTCTATGAAGCACCAGGCAGATTTTGAGGAATGTCTCACTGGGCTCCATTTTTCATGTATTTTTTTCCCCTGTGTCTCCCCCCAGGTCCCCATGGTAGAATGTTGAAGAATACTGGAAATAGACCAGGTGATCTTTTTTCGAATCTTCAACTGTCCGGTTTACACGAGCCTGCGCCCATGACAGCCTTCTTGGTTTTGGCTGACAGGAGTGGAACACAGTGTGGTTTTCTGCTGTTATAAGCCATCCGACTCAACAGTCGATGGTTTGTGCATGCTGAGATGCTTTTCTGCTCACCATGGTTGTAAAGACTGATGGTTTGAGTTACTATATCCTTCCTAGCAGGTGAAACCAATTTGGCTATTTTCCACTGAACACTTTGTTTGATTTTTGCACCATCCTGTGTAAATTCTGGAGACTGCTGTATGTGAGAATCCCAGAATATTTTCAGCAGTTTCTGAAATACTCAAGCCAGCACATTTGGTACCAATGCCCATGACACAGTTAAAGTCACAGAGATACTTTTTCTTCATTCTGATGTTTGATGTGAACATGAACCAAAGCTCTTGACCTACATCTGCATGACTTTATGCAATGTGCTGCTGCAATATGATTGGTTGATTGGATAACTGCATAAATAATGAGCAGGTGCAGAGTAGTCTAAGTGGTGTGTATGTGTAATACACACACACACACACACTAGTGCATCTCAAACAATTACAGTAGAATATTGTGTGAAAAATTCAATATTTCCAATCAGTTTTTTTAAGCGAAGATTTAATATATTCTCAACTCATTACATGGAAAGTAAAAGGTTTAAAGCATTTTTCGATTTTAATTTTGATAATTATAGCCTTCAGCACAAAAAAAATCTCAAAATATTAGAGTACTTCATTTCGAGTTTGAGAAAAACAGTATAAAAATACTGTGTATTTTTTGGTCTAATTCAGTACACACAACCACAATCATGGGGAAAGACTGCTGACTTGACAGTTGTCCAGAAGATGATCATTGACACCCTCCACAAGCAGGGTAAGCAACAGAAGGTCATTGCTGAAAAGGATGCCTGAAAAAGGTACACAAGCAACAGGAATGACCACAGCTTTGAGAGAATTGTCAAGAAAAGTAAATTCAAGAAATTGGGAGAGCTTCACAAGGATTGGACTGAGGGTGGTGTCAGTGCATCAACAGCCACCATGCACAGATGGCTTCAGGAAAGGGGCTACAACTGTCACATTCCTAATATCAAGCCGCTCTTGAACCAGCAGCATCATCAGAAGCATCTTACCTGGGCTAAGGAGAGAAAGAACTGGGCAGTTGCTCAGTGGTCCAAAGTCCTCTTTTCAGATGAAAGTAAATTTTGCATTTAATTTGGAAATCAAGGTCCAAGAGTTTGGAGGAAGAGTGGAAAGGCACAGAATCCAAGTTGCTTGAAGTCCAGTGTAAATTTTCCACAGTCTATGATAATTTGGGGTGCCACGTCATCTGCTGGTTTTGGCCCACTGTGTTTTATCCAGTCCAAAGTCAACATAGCCATCTACCAGGAGATTTTAGAGCACTTCATTCTTCCATCTGCTGACAAGCTTTATAGAGATGCCAATTTCCTTTTTCAGCAGGACTTAGCACCTGCCCACAGTGCTAAAATTGCTACCAAATGGTTTGCTGACCATGATATTACTGTGCTTGATTGGCCAGCCAACTTGCCTGACCTGAACCCCATAGAGAATCAGTGGGGTATTCTCATCTTCCTCTTGACAAATACCCAACCCAAAAATATAGACAAGCTGAATGCCACTATAAAAACAACCTGGGCCTCAATTACACCTCAGCAGTGCCACAGGCTGATCGCCTTCATGCCACACTGCGTTGGTGCAGTAATTTGTGCTAAAAGGGGCTCCAACTAAGTATTGGGTGTATAAACGAACATACTTTTCAGAAATTGGGAGGTTTTGTCTTGTAAATCCCTTTTTGATTGATCTTAGGAAATATTCTAATAATTTGAGATACTGGATGTCTGATTTTTATGAGATATAAGCCATAATTAAACATTACAAAAAAAGGCTTGACGTATTTCAATTTAGGTGCCATGAATAGAGAACATATAAAAGTTAACTTTTTTAAATTAACTTATGAAAAAAAATAACTTTTGCATGATACTCTAATTGTTGGAGATGCACTAGTGTTTTATATCTATAATATATAAACACAAGGGTTGTACAATGTAACAAAACAAAAGACAATAGTCAAAAGACAGTCATGCATAGACAGTGAATACAAGATTTGTATAATTTGTAGTGATCAGTGATTTGTAGTATATACTGTACTAGTCAAAACTTTGTACATCCTGACTTATTTATAGGTTTTTCTGTATTTTTACCATTTTCTGCACTGCAGAACAATACTGAAGACATCAAAACAATAAAACAACATATGGAACATAAATGGAATTGTGCAGTCAACAAAAAAATGTGTAATTTTTTTTCATATTTTAGATTATTCAAAAGTAGCCACTGTTTAGCCTTCCCCCTTCCCCTTCTTCCTTACCCTTTTAATTTGATTGATTGATTGATTGATTGATTGATTGATTGATTGCTCAGAGGCTACAGGAATGAAATACAGGACAAGAAAAAAAAACAGACATAAAAATTAGAACAGAGATAATGGAAATAAAAAAAAAAACAATGACAAAAAAAGCCAAAAAGCAGGAAAGATAAACCAGAAACAGATTTAAAAAATATATATATTGTCATATTTATACAATGATCATGATGCAAAAGGAGAGCAAAAGAGAGCAAAACCCCATTATCCCCCAACCACCAATGAAGCAGACAGGCGCCCGATGCAGACATGACAATCACCAACAGACACATACCACTGCACCCAATACCCCAGACAGACCAACACAGGGCAGCAGGCATGAGGGGGGAGCTAGGCACCAGTGCTCAGCTTTGTCCTCACCCTGCACTGTGACTACCTCAGGCCATCTCTCCAGCAACTCAATGTCAGTCTGGCAATGAGCAGCTACAGCTGCCAGGTGGTCCACAGTATGTAGGGCACGGTTGGTGCTCTGGGCATTAGTGCCCTCTTCCAGGAGCATTTTTTTCCTCCCCCTGTTGACAGGTATCCATGCCGAGTCACTAATGCCCCTTTTCCACCAAAGCAGTTCCAGGGCTGGTTCGGGGCCAGTGCTTAGTTTGGAACCAGGTTTTCTGTTTCCACTGACAAAGAACTGGCTCTGGGGCCAGAAAAACCGGTTCCAGGCTAGCACCAACTCTCTGCTGGGCCAGAGGAAAGAACCGCTTATGTCAGTGGGGGGTCGGAGTTGTTAAGACCAACAACAATAACAAGACCGCGAAAGATCGCCATTTTTAAGCGACGAGAAGCCGCAGCTGTACAAACGCGAAGTCATCCATTATTATTGTTGTTGTTGCTGCTGCTTCTTCCGTGTTGTTTTTGCTTTGATATTTGCGCCAAGGTTTATGTAAACATAGCACCATAACTGACGTATACAGCGACGTAATGACGTATACAGCGACGTAATGACGTGGCTCCGCTTAGCACCGCGAGCTATAGAAAAGCAAACTGGTTCTCAGCTGGCTCGCAAGTTGAACGAGTTGTGAACCAGCACCAGCACTGGCCCCGAACCAGCCCTGGAACTGATTTGGTGGAAAAGGGGTATAAGTGGGAAGAGGTGTGGACCTGAGCTGTGTATTGTTGGATATTAGCACCATGGTTGAGCTCCAGGTGTACAGTGCTTGTGTGGCCTATCGAGGTCATAACATTTATTGGCAAGCAAAAGTCTGGACTGAATCTTCCACACATTTGTACCCAGCTCCACCAACCCATGCACCACCCCAGCCCAGCCCATTTGAGCTGCCAGATGCAGCAATGCACAACACCGGCCGCCCCATGCCCACACCAGCGCCCATCCACCAAGCCATCAGCCAGGAGACAGCAAAGCATCAGCTAGATTGACCCCACAGTTGTTAAGAGAGGAAAAAAAAAGTCATATCTATTTTTTTATTTGAAATTATATATAAATTATATAATGTACAGTATGATATTATAATAGACACATTATATGGATACATAGTGACAACAATGATGACAGCAAGGATACCAATATCTCATCTCATCTCATTATCTCTAGCTGCTTTATCCTTCTACAGGGTCGCAGGCAAGCTGGAGCCTATCCCAGCTGACTATGGGCGAAAGGCGGGGTACACCCTGGACAAGTATGTTGTGTTGTAGAATCAAGAAGCTTTCAATTAACTCGAATTCACTTTATTAAACTAACAGGTAAATCACTGAGGTCTATATAAAAGCTGGAGAGGTTATAGCCTATTCCCTGCTGTAGAGACAAGTGAAGCCATCTGGCCGCTATCTTACTACTGTACTCACATCACATGTATTTGGCTTATGTGTTAAACTGTCATATCTAATCAAAGTTGCCCCAAGAAAAGTACCTCCTGACTTTTTTTCTTTCATTACCTCTGCTTATTTTCTAAACTTTATCCATGTTCCCTACATATCTTTATCGCGCTCCCCTTCACTGTTATTGTTTTTTCTTCCTTTTCCATTCCAGTCTCTGATCAGTTTTTTTAACATCTCTTTTACTACTATAATTATTTTTATGGAGATTATTTCAGTTTTTCTATTATACAGTGTATCTTTTTCTTTTGTATGTTTCTTCATGGCGGCACAGTGGTGTAGTGGTTAGCACTGTCGCCTCACAGCAAGAAGGTCCTGGGTTCGAGCCCAGCGGCCGACGAGGGCCTTTCTGTGTGGAGTTTGCCTGTTCTCCCTGTGTCCGCATGGGTTTCCTCCGGGTGCTCCGGTTTCCCCCACACTCCAAAGACATGCAGGTTAGGTTAACTGGTGACTCTAAATGGACTGTGAGTGTGAATGGTTGTCTGTGTCTATGTGTCAGCCCTGTGATGACCTGGCGACTTATCCAGGGTGTACCCCGCCTTTTGCCTGTAGTCAGCTGGGATAGGCTCCAGCTTGCCTGCGACCCTGTAGGACAGGATAAAAGCGGCTAGAGATAATGAGATGAGATGAGATGTTTCTTCATCCTTTCTATTATTATTATTATTATTATTATTATACCAACACAAAGGCTGTACAATACTTCCTTTCTGTTTAGGACAGTTGTTGAAACAGGATCATTTTCTCATGTTAGTTGCCATTTTCACTTCATTCTCACATGCCTTAACAGTATTTATTGGTCACATAATTCACTGTTATTTTAGACACAAATGATTCAAGTTTGATGCTTTTTCTTTTTAAGACCATGCAGTGTTTAGCAAATGGGGTAACCTTTAATGTGGTAAACAAATGCAATGAGAAATACAACGTCTGACTGTATGGATGCTGGATGCACCATCTTGCCAAATGCTTCAATGAGAAGATGACTGGACTGGAACCACACTTCGCAAGCAGTTAACAAAACTCATTTTGCATAGGCATGAATGATTTTATTTTCCAATGCATACATCATTCATAATTCTGATAAAAGTTGCATTTGGCTGTCACATTGTTTGCCAGGTTGTATGTCATTTTGCATTGGTTTCATCTCTGTCTTAGTAATTAATATCATGAACTCCTGACACAAAATCCTTAGTCCATTCTGGAGCTCTTCTGAACCTGACTGGTCTGGCAAGTGGTGTAACTACATCAGGTTGTGGTGTAACTGGTGTATGTTCAAAGTCCAGAGGTAACTGTTCACCATCACCCCTGAAGAGAAGCCAGTGCAAGTTAAGAAGCATTCCAACAGCATCCATCCAACAGCAGGTAAGTGTACTATCCCTTCTTTTCCATCACTCTGAGTGGCTTGGAGAACTTGTAGTGAGTCTTAGGAAAAATGACAGATTTCTTCACCCAGACAAATGATACACACATGAAGGATACACCTCTGGCCCCTTGTTTGTAATCAGGGTAAGCTTTGCTTTTAGATTAGATTAAATTCACTTTATTCATCCCACATCAGGGAAATTCATGTGTTACAGTAACAAGAAAATGTCAAACAGATAACAAATAAACCTGAAATAAAAATTAGACAAAGGATTAAATACAAAGGGCTATTTGCATTATCTACAGTGAAAAAGTATAGAAAAAATTGCCTTATTGAGAGGCTTGGAAAAATTGCACATTACAGGTAGACTCTGTATACTATACACACATATATACATAAATTATATATATAAGTATGCATAAAAATAGTTTAAGGCCTATATTATTGCACATAATAATTGCATCGATGAGAGATGTCAGAGGTAGTAGTGGTGAAGTAGTGCAAATATAACGACAAACAGGTTATTGTTGCTACGTTACAAATTGTGGGTGTTATACAGTCTGACAGCAGCAGGTATGAATGACCTGTGGTATCTCTCCTTCTTACACCGTGGGTGTAGCAGTATACTACTAAAAGAGCTGCTTAAAGCCCCCACAGCCTCATGTAGGGGGTGAGAGGGGTTATCCATGATTGAGGTCAGCTTGGCTAACATCCTCCTCTCACCCACCACCTCAATGGAGTCCAGAGGACAGTCCAAGACTGAGCCAGCCTTTCTGACCAGTTTATTAAGTTTCTTCCTGTCCCTCTCTGAACTTCCACAGCCCCAGCAGACCACAGCATAAAAAAATCACTGATGCTACCACAGAGTCATAAAAAGTCCTAAGCAGTGTCCTGCACACAGCAAAAGACCTCAGTCTTCTCAACAGGTGGAGACGACTTTGGCCCTTCTTGTACAGGACATCTGTGTTGTTAGTCAAGTCCAGTTTGTTGTTGAGGTGAACACCCAGGTATTTGTACTCCTCCACGATCTCAATGTCCAAACCCTGGATGTTCACTGATGCAATCTGAGGAACCGTCCTTCTGAAATCGATCACCACCTCCTTTGTCTTGCTGGCGTTGATATGCAGGTGGTTCAGTTCGCACCAGGCGACAAAGTTGGTGATGACCTCTCTGTACTCCAGACTGTACCCCCTGACACACGTCCAATGATGGCTGTATCATCTGAGAACTTCTGGAGGTGGCAGCTGTCCGTGTTGTAGCTGAAGTCAGATGTGTAAAGAGTAAAGAGGAAAGGAGAGAGCACTGTACCCTGTGGAGCCCCTGTGCTGCAGACTACCACATCAGACACACAGTCACGGAGCCTCACATACTGCGGTCTGTTAATGAGGTAGTTGATGATCCATGCAGCCAGGTGGCAGTTGACACCAGCTCCCTCCAGCTTCCCCTTAAGCAGTGATGGCTGGATTGTGTTGAAAGCACTGGAGAAGTCAAAGAACATGATTCTCACAGTGCTCCCAGTGCCTTCCAGGTGCAAAAGTGACCGGTGTAGCAGATAAATGACAGCATCATTCACACCAATGCCTGGTCGATATGCAAACTGCAGGGGGTCCATCTCACTGTTCACCAGGTGTCGGAGGTGGGAGAGAACAATCCTCTCCATGATCTTCATTAGGTGAGACATTAAAGCTACTGGCCAAAAGTGGTTGAGCTTCCTGGGGTGCGCAGTCTTGGGAACTGGAACCACACATGATGTTTTGCACAGAAGTGGAACTTTCTCCAGACTGAGGCTCAGGTTGAAAATGTACAGAAGAATCCCACAGAGCTGATCTGCACAGTCCTTAAGCAGTCTGGAGTTGATACCATCAGGGCCAGCAGCTTTCCTTGTCTTGATCCTCCTCAGCTCCTTCAACACCTCATCAGCTGTTATGGAGAGGTGAGGGGTGTAGCTGAGGTGTGAGTCCTGTAGAGTGAGGTTGGGGGTGGAGTGTGTGGATTGGTCTGGCAGGGATTGGAGGGGAATGATGTGGTGTGAGGAGGGAGCTGTTGGTGTCAGAGGTATTATGGGGGGGAGGTGGAGGAGTGATATCACAGACCGGTCAGGACTATGGTGAGTGGGGGAGGGTGGGGTGGCACAGTCAAATCTGTTGAAAAAGAGATTCAACTCATTTGCCCAGTCTTGGCCCCCAGATACAGGGCCCCTCCCACTGTCCTTTGTGTGTCCAGAGATGGTTTCAGGCCTCTCCATACCTCTCCGGTATTGCTCCCCTTGAGGCACTCCTCCAGCTTCCTCCTGTAGCTGCCCTTGCCTCTCCTTATCCCCCTCTTCAGCTCCCTCTGCACTCTCCTCATTTCCTCCTTGTTGCCAGATTTAAAAACCCTCTTCTTCTCGTTTAATAGGGCTTTTAGTTCAGAGGTCACCCAGGGTTTATTGTTGGGAAAACACCATACCTTCCTGACTGGCACAGTATTGTCAACACAGAAATTAATGTAATCTGTGATGCAGGTTGTCAGGCTATCAATGTCATCCCCGTGAGGTTCACACAACACATCCCAGTCCGTGGTGTCAAAGCAGTCCCTCAGTGCCATACTGGTCTCCTCAGACCAGCTCCTTACATACCTCTTGGTGGGTGGTTGTTTATTCACCATAGGTATGTATGTAGGGGACAAGTGAACCAGATTGTGGTCAGAACGGCCCAGCGGGGGGAGGGGTGATGAACTATATGTGTCCTTGGTGTTCACATACATTAAATCCAAAGTTCTCTTGTCTCTGGTGTGGCATTTCACATACTGAGTGAAGGTTGGGAGAGTGGAGGACAGGGAAGCATGATTGAAGTCACCGGAGATTAGGAGCAGGGACTGGGGGTGCAATGTCTGAAGCTTTGACACTGTAGTGTGTAAGAGCTCACAGGCTGCAGCAGCATCGACCGCTGGGGGGATGTACACAGTTATCGCGATAACGTGCGAGAATTCCCTCGGGAGGTAATATGGCCGAATGCTAACCGCTAGCAGTTCAATGTTTTTACTGCAATACTGCTCCTTTACCCTGATGTGCCCCGGGTTACACCATCAGTCATTCACAAACATTGCTATACCCCCTCCTTTCTTCTTACCGCTCTCCTTGGCTTTCCTGTCCACTCTCATGAGTTGAAATCCGTCCAGAGTGACGTGTGAGTCCAGTGAGAGTTCATTCAGCCAAGTCTCTGTGAAGCACATAAGACTACACTCCCGGTACTCCTTCTGCAGCCTGGTTAGCACCGTTAGCTCATCCATCTTATTAGGGAGAGATCTTACGTTTCCCATGATGACAGAGGGTATACGTGGTTTATACCATCTTTTCTTCTCCCGGCACTTCATTCCAGCTCTGCATCCCCTTCTCCTTAATTCTGCGGGGATCACCAGTCTTTCCACGGGGAGTACCTTGGTGTTGCGCAGTGCTAACAGCTGCTCCCGAGTGTAAACAATGGAGCCATGGCTAAAAGGGTCCGCTGATGCTGATTTAAATAGCCCCAGAAAAAAAAGAGAAAAATACAAATGCACAGTCTCACGAGTAGTACATCCCGAGGTGCACACTTCCGACTGAGACTAGTGCAGAAAGAAACATGAAAAAAGTACAAAAACATACCAAAACACATAAACATGCTCGGAGCTACTGCAACTAGCTAACCCCTACCCTGAAGACACCTTGCTGTTGGGACAGTGAATGTCATTGTGGAAGTGGACATCCTGCCACATGGAGTTTGGTGTGCATGGGTCTGCCATGTAACAGTTCTGCAGGTGAGCATTGGGTTGTAGAGTGGGGTGTCATGCGATAAACACATAGAAACTCATGTGTTAATTCTTTCCATGGCTGCCCTTTGAGCAGCACAGTCTGCAAGCTGTCTTTCAAGCTGTGGTTGAAGTGTTCAACCTCACAATTTTCCCGAGCATAGACAGACAACTTCCGATGCATAATGCCCCTGTCCTCAAGGAATGCCTTGAACCCCCATGACACAAATGGTGAGCCATTGTCTGAAACAAGCTCTTTGGGATTCCCTTCCCTGCTGAAAACAGATAACAGGAACTGTATGACAGTATGAGAGGTGACATGGGAAAGAAAGGTCATTTCAGGCCACTTGCTGTGATAATCCATCAATGTAACAGCAAACCAAAACTCTATGGGTGCCCTTTCAAAAGGTCCCACCACACCTATTGCCACCTTCTCCCAGGCACCTGCAGGATATGGCACAGGCTGTAATGGCAGAGTGTGAGTGACCACAAACTTGTCATGTGACTGGCATGTGATACACAATTTGATGGCAGTCTCAACCTGAGCATCCATGCCGGACTACCAATATGCTTCTCTGAGTCTTTGCTTCGTCCTCACTATGCCTTGGTGTCATGGACCAGGGAGATCAACTTTGGCTGAAGACTGTCTGGCACCACGAGAGAGTTCATGTTGAAGTTTGAAGAATGGCTGCAGGGCTGGAGCGAGGCATTTCACTGAAGCAGGCCATTTTGAGGTAAGTAGCTCACGCAATTGTATTTCCACAGGACAGGGGATGCATGTGGCCTTGAACTCAGCATCAGTAACAGCTGACAGTGTAGAGATAAGAGCAACTTCTATGTCATCCTATAAGCTAGATTCTGAGTTGGGGAGTGGAAGACTAGATAAGCAGTTTGCTGTTACATTTTCCTGCCCTGGCTTGTACTGGATGTTGGATGGGAATGCAAGTAATCTAGATGACCACCTAGCAATCCACATGCCTGCTTTACCTTGACCTTTAGAAGCCAGCAGTGTGATCAAAGGGCTGTGATCAGTGCATAGTGTGAAACATCTCCACAAATAAGTTCGCCACTTTTTAGTGGCTTACACACACAAAAGCTTCTTTTTCTACAGTAGAGTATTTCCTTTCTGCCAGGGTGAGTGTGCATGATGCAAAAGCCATGGTTTTCTCTGAGCCATCTGGATATATCTGGGTAAGTAGCATGCCCAGACCATAATCAGCAGCATCTGTAGTGATGACTGTGGGTTAACCAGGGAGCTCAGGGTTAAACAGGGAGAGTGCATGGCTATTTACTAGGAGTTCAGTGTCAAAACTCTTCTGGGCCTTGGGTGTCCATGTGAATGACTCAGCACCAAGGAGAAGTACTCGCAGAGGTTCAACAACAGCAGCATAACCTGGTATGAACTTTGAGCACCAGGATGTTAGCCCTTGGAATGAGTGCAGTTTGGGTAAGTCTGTACACTGCAAAAAAATTGAAAACTGAATTTGAGGAGAAAATTACTTAATACTAGTGAAATTATGACCTGGCGACTTGTCCAGGGTGTACCCTGCCTTTCGCCCATAGTCAGCTGGGATAAGCTCCAGCTTGCCTGCGACCCTATAGAAGGATAAAGCGGCTAGAGATAATGAGATGAGATGAGATAGTGAAATTATCTTGCTGCATGGACAAATATTTTTACTTGATAAGATATCTTAAGCCTCGGTCACAACCGGCCGTACATGCTCCTATGGCCAGTCTACGTGCAAAAAACGCAAGAAACGCACGGAGGGCGTGCATGTGACGTGCTGATTTTCGAGCCATAGACTGGCCGCAGACCGGCCGCAGAGGTTCTTTGTCATGTCAAACAAACTCTATGGGTGCTTACGTTTTTTTCAGGTTGCAAGACAAACTTATGGCCTCATGCATCTTCTGTACGGCCAGCGTGCATCTTTCATATGATTTGCTGGTGTCAGGTCTGGGCAAAATGTCAATTTTTTCATACGTCGCACTTCCGGACTCCGTATGTGTGTTGTGCGCCACACGTGCACCCCACATACGTAATTAGTGCGGCCAACACACGTTCAGATATTTCGTACCTCCTCCATGCGTATCGAGTAAGTCAGCCATGCATCAATCGCACGGAAACTCAGGTATATAAAGCTGCAGGGGTGCCTACGGCCATTTGTACACGTCGTGCTCATTGAGAGAAAATCCAATTGAGTTATTTGCATTGCATTGTTTCGATATGCTGAAGGCAAAAGGGAAGAGGAGGAGAGAAAAGGTGTTAGAGAGGGAGGAGAGAGAGGGGGTGACAGAGAGGGAGGAGAGAGAGGGTGGCAGAGAGGGAGGAGAGAGAGAGGGTGGCAGAGAGGGAGGAGAGAGAGAGGACAAGGAGCAGTGAGGAGGAGGATGAAGACCACGACAGTGGCCAGCAGGCCAGGAGTTTGTCATACTCTTTCGGTGTAGCAGGCAAGGAGAGGTTGGTAGATTTTTTCCGTGCCAACCCTTGTTTCTACGACAAGACTTTGGACCTGTACAGCAACGCCACCCACAAACGGAAATTGACACAGGGCATTGCTACTGAACTACACACAACTGGTGAGTATTGACCTGCTAAATACTAATTATGGTGCTGTTTTGGCATTTTCTTAGTAAAAATTCTTGGATTTGTAAGTTTTGTGTAGACATACTTTGCACATGTACTGGTTAAAGCTTTGCTTGGTATATGTTGTCATTTTTTTCCAAGTTCATGTATGTAAATGTCTACAAATGCTGTGCACGTGAATTTTAACTTTCTTTTCTTTGCATTTCTTAATTTAAAATACAGAAATATTTTGTTTTATGTTATTGTTTACTGCAGTTGCCAAGGTAAATGGATGGTTCAAGAACCAGTGGGCTGTGGGAAAGGTATTCAAGAAAAAGTCAGGGCAAGCACTAGAGGCATTCACAGCCAGGAAAAGATGGCAGCTACAGAACTTTGGTTTCTTGAGGGATCACATCGTTCCAAGATCATACATGTCTGACACAGGAACAATTAGCATTTACCATGTATTGTTGCTTGGATTATTATAAATGATCATGATTAATGATGATTAACGATCACGATTAATTATTTCATTAATGATCATGATTAATGACTATTTTCTGCTTTGTGTTTCGTTCCTCCAGCCACCATCATCAGAGTCCGGGACAAGCAGGGGAGCTTCGACCAGTGAAGAAGAAGATCGAGCGAGTGACAGGTCAACCTCCAGCTGGGCCTATGTTCAAGCCCAAAAGAAGCGCTCAAAGAAGATTGACGGTCATTCTAGAATACATATTGAGGCCCAGGCCCTCTGAGGAGATTTCCCAAAAGGTATAAGACTTTAGCATTTGTTTGGCCAAAAGAATACAACTTATTTGTACAAAATGTATGTGTATAGTTTTTCTTTTTATGATATTCTTATTTAATGGTATATGGAGTTAAGAATCATTAATACCGCTCCTGTGAAGGATGGCCCCATGAGGACAGTGGAGGGTTATACCTGTTAAAACTGTTAATATTATAGTCAGGCTGTCTGTTGTTGCCCAAATGAGGATGGGTTCCCTTTTGAGTCTGGTTCCTCTCGAGGTTTCTTCCTCATGTCGTCTGAGGGAGTTTTTCCTTGCCACCGTCGCCACAGGCTTGCTCATTGGGGATAGATTAGGGATAAAATTAGCTCATGTTTTAAGTCATTCAAATTCTGTAAAGCTGCTTTGCGACAATGTTTATTGTTAAAAGCGCTATACAAATAAACTTGATTTGATTTAATAATCATTATGTTGTTTACATTTTTCCATGATCTTAAGCAGATTGAAGCAGCTTTAGCCACCAGTTCTGCAGGACCCCAAGACGAACGCACAGCACTGGGGAATTGGCTCGTGGCCAGGATCCCGAAGGTGCCCGATGAGAGATGGGAGGACTTCACTGTAGCTGTCCAGAATCTGATGCAGGAATTCACAAAGCCCATCATGCCCCCTCCACAAGCCCCAGACACTTTGTTGCCTCCTCGCATTGCCTCGCAACAGTCCTGGCAGCAGTCCTGGCAGCAGACCTGGCAGCAGACCTGGCAGCATGACCCACCCCGTTGCCACAGCACTCTGATGAGGCAGGTGCAGCAGGTGTGTATTACAATGGAGTAGCCAGCAACAAGATGACACATTCTACTCTGCACATGTGTATATCTTCATGATAAATTAGGTTGTGTATAATTATCTATTTTTAAATGACAAATTTTGATGACATATATAATTAAAAAAAAAAATCATCTTTTAAATGTTTAATGTTTCTTGTCACATTTAAAAAAAAAACAGTTAAACTAGAGATAACTAAAATTTAAATATCTTTTAACGTCTTTATTTTGCAGATATCGGTCCCTCTACCTAGGCCACATTCAGCAGGGCCACCCACAGCAGGGCCATTCACCCCAGGAAGCACATCAGGGGAGAGCTTCTCCAACATAGGTCCGAGCGACAGTTTCATGAAGCAGCTCGAAGGAGGGGACTCCGGATTGACCCCGACAAGCCAGAGGGCAGAGGAGGAGGACAATGTCTCAGATTAGCTATATAGGAGCGGAAAGACATGAATGTAATCTGTTTTGTTAATAAATGTTATGATTGACCATATATAATGACTTGTTGTTCATATTTTCCCAGAAATAAGACTTCTAAAAAAAATTACTACAGAAAGCAGAACGATGTGTGTGTGGGTGTGTCTGAACACATCTAGTTCTCCGAAAATATTTTACCAATTTCATTGAGACTTGGCAGAGGTATAATTAATCTAAATGTTATTTATCATATTTTGATAGTTACTTTATCTTTTTTAAAGAATTTTTTACATACACACATATATATATATATATATATATATATATATATAAATAAAATGTGTTAACTTATGATAATGTGGTCAAATTATTATATGCCGAAATATATATACCCCTTTCCAATCGCCGGGTAAGCTGTGCGACAAACGAACGTCGTTGGTACGCACAACGTACAGATCATGTGCAGTTCTTGCAACCTTCATACGAAGCCCGCATGGAACGCACGGTCAGTACGATTATTGCACGTTTGACGGGCGTTGGTCTTACAACTTACGTGCGTTGGCTGTATGAATGAAGCGACAGCTGTATGTCCGAGCAGCCTCAGATTTCGTGTGTGGTACGCACGTTCGACTTCCAGGTTATACGTTGGGTGCACGGTGATCTTACTCCTTCATGGTCACCACAACTAAGTTCTCCACGAACAAAAAAAAAACGCAGCGATTTGGGAAACGCCAAAAATCACACGGCCAAAAAAATTGTACGTCCGGTTGTGACCTAGGCTTTGGAATAAGTTGGTTGCAATCTAGAACTAGGTTTAATAATCTCAGAATTGGTGTCTTGTATTCTTCTAATAGGAAATTCTAGATCATTTCAAGATATTTTCACTGCTTAGATATAATTTTTTGCAGTGTAGGTGACAGTGCTTGGGTGGCAGCAGTCACATGTGCAGTGTCTGGCTGAAGGCCTTTTTCTGACACTGTATGCCCCAAGAAAGACAGTTCCTTTTGTCTGGTATTGCATTTCGACAGATTCAGTTTGAGTCCAGCCTCCTAGAGCACAGCTGTCAGCCTTTTGTCATGCTGCTCAGCTGTCAAACCTGCTATTATGGTATCATCCAGATAGCACTAGATCCCTGCCATGTCTTTCAGGATTGATGACATCATCTGCTGGAAACAGATGGGCATGGATGCCAGTTTGTATGGCACCCATTTAAATAAAAACAGTCCATCATGGGTGAAGAACATTGTCAAATTTCAGCTGTCTTCATGGAGTGGCACCTGGTGATAAGCACTCTGAAGTTCTAATGTAGAAAACAGTGTTGCCCCTCTCAACTCTGTAAATAGTTCTTCCATGTGTGGCAGTGGAAAGCCATGAACCACTATAGCCTTGTTAGGGTCTCGCAAGTCCACACAGAGCCTCAGTCCTCATCCTCCTTTCTTTGTGGTGACAACTATAAGTGAGACCCACTCTGAAGAATCTACAGGCTCTATGACATCCTGTTGCACCAGTCTTATTAACTCCTCAGACACTGCTTCTCTAACAGCAAAAGGTAACCTACACAGTTTCTGTTGGGCTGGTTTGATCTCTGTCCATACTTTAACAAGGTGTATAAATCCCTTAGCGCAAACCAGTGTGTCCACATTAACATTGTGGACAATGGCTGTAGATGGAACCGAAGCTGCTGTAACCTGGCCATTTATCACTTGCATTTGTAATGCAGTATATAAATCTTTACCTAACACTGCAGACCCATGTTCTGCAATGTAGAGGTCTGTGACAGTACTACAGTCACCAAAATTCATGGTTGCTTTCAGGCACCCCAGCACAGAGATATCATTCCTTCCCATAGTCCAAGACTGTAGGTTGGCTTCATAAGTGCAGCTTTAGGGAAGATCTTTGTGTACACAGTCTCTGGTAAGATGGACACTGCTGAGCCTATATCTAGCATTAACTCAATATCATGGCTGTCTATCCCTGGTGCCCTCACTTCAACTGTGCACATTATGTTGCAAGCATTACCCGCACTCACATTCAAAATAGTTACCTCAGGAACAGCGATCTTGTGAATCTGTTTGCTGGACAGAGTAACACAGTGGGAATAATCATAAAATACCCAATCTTCAGGTGTAATTATATACACTACAAATAAGTAACATGCAATAGAAAAAAAAAAACTCCATACAATAAAAAAAAAACCCCACCTGGTCCTATAGTTCTCACACGAATAAAAATACATGCAATTAGATTAAGCTACACTGATCAACCCCAGTCTTTTCCCAGAACAACTTCCCCCTGTTGTAACCTTAACAGTACTTTGGATCAGGTTTAAAGGAAAATAAAAACGGCCATAAAACAAATAAAGAAATAAACTGAATAAAATAACCCTAAAAACAATGGCTGACAATGGAGACAGTGCACCAAGCTCTGAAATGCAAGAGATAAAGTTACTATCCAAAATATTAACAAATAATTGAAATATACATTACATTCTAAAATAATTACTAAAAAGACAAATCATTAACATTTACCCCAATTGTTTGTGATCGGACTCGTATCACAGTGTCACCATCACTCACTGTCATTTTGGCTCATCTGCGCTATCTGACAGTACAACTCTGCCTCCTGTCTGTCGCTGCAGTTATTCCCGACAAAAGTGGTAAGACACTGGATAATCAGTACACATTAAAAACAAAGACAAACAACACATACCAGCTGCCTGTTTGTAGCATTCACCGCTAACCAGGTAACCGCCAGAAGACCCCTAAACAGCACATAGTTGTCTGCGGCTGTGCCTGATCCTAAATAATGACTAGGGGTTGGGCCAAATTACACACAGCTGTACCTGTTTGCCTACTCACCAGTCCCTGAGGTAGTCTCCCGGCCACATTTCCTCCCCCTCAATTGCATCGGTTACCCGATGATGGCAGTTCAATTGCCCCCCCCCCGGGTAGTGGCCATAGACTGAGGCAATCTGTGGGGATTTGGATGGTTGCCAGCATTTCTCCTTCCTGAACGCCTAGGTGTGGGTGGCAACACCAAATTTGGCTCCTGGGAACGGGGACTGATGGGTCTACTAAGATCAGGTTGGGCCATTTCTGATGGTCTCCTAGGCAACAAAATCCACTCTCCCTCCTCTGAGTCATCCTCCGATGGAGGTGACGCAGCTGGGACTGTAGAAGTGACATCACTTTGGTCAACAACATCTAATACCAATGCTTTTCTCATTTATGTGCAGTGAACATCCCAGACTAGCCCATCTTGGTGTACAGAAACAACAGAGTACACCACTTCACTTTCTTCTGGATGCCTGACAACTCTATAAACATGAGGATCCCAGTGGTCTTGGATTTTATTCCGACCACGCACCTGATGGTTTTTAAGGTGTACAAACTTGCTTATTGAAAGCCAGCATCAGTGACTTGAACATTATTGGCCTGATTTCTCTGCTCAGCTTTCTTGGTGATTCGCTGTCGGACATATTCATAGGCCATCCTCAACTAGTCTGGCTAACGCAACTTCAAAGCTCTGCGAGCATTGGTCTGGCATAGATATTAAGCCCAACCGTTTCCCAAAGCGCCTGGTTGACCCGCCTCCCTGAAATGCCTCAGTTTGCTACTGGTCGAAGCCAGAAAAGGCTGTGATGAAGCTTAAACCAATCACATCACTCTTTCCTCTGACGTATGTGACGTGATGGAAACTGCTTGAGTAACAGAAAGAAGGAGGAGCTGAAGAGGAAGAGGACGATAATAGCGTGATCAAAGGCGAGACGACCACAACGATAGGATTCTCGCTGAGCCCCATTGATTTGGCTACCAGCGGGGCTAACTGGTAGATTAAACTCTTACCGACGCCAGTCGGGAGCAAGGCGAAAACGTCCTTCCTTTCAATAAATACCTCCAGGGCTGCTCTTTGCTCCATTTTCAATGAGAACTTCCCATTGAATGCTTTCAATACAGCATCTACTGCTGTGTCAAAGGCTTGCCGCTGCTCCATGTTCGTAATGTTTCTAGTGAATGAAGCACTTCTGGCATAGATTCTGTAAACAATCTATGGCTTCTGGTCGCAGTTCTACTATGTCACTGCCTTGAACACGTCTCTACCCAGGGCCGTTGGAGATGCTCAAAGTTGATTGGCTCCCGATTTTTTGGGAGCTTGGAAGAGCTGGAGATAGCTTGCCTTGCCAGACTAAGTTCACAACAGCCCCCCGTGTTGCATCACACTTAGGATGGGCGGGCCCAGGCTAATCCTCAACTGGTCCTGATGCTGTTGAACCCAGTCCTCAGTGACTTCTACTCCAGCATCTGTGCCAAGCAAAAAGTCAACTAGCAGTTTAGGTTCTCAGACAAACATGAGATAAGGTGACAGGCCGGTAGTCTGGTGAGCCGTAGTGTTATAGGCTTATGTCACCTGTGGCAGATGCTGGGGCCAGTATCTTTTCTTCTCTGGAGGCAGTATCCTAAGTAAGTCATGTAAGGTATGATTAAATCATTCACATTGGCCATTACCTTATGGATGGTATGGTGCTGTATGGCTCTTCTGAATTCCATACACTTTGCAGAGCTTTAGAATGAGTTTACTCTCAAAGTTCTTCCCTTGATCAGAGTGAATCCAGGAGGGTACACCAAAGAGGTGAACCCAGTGCTGCACCAAGACTTTTGCTACCATACTGGCCCGCTGGTCTCTGGTTGGAATAGCCTGGGTATATTTAGAGAAAATGTCAGTAATGATTAACATGTTTTCAGTACCATCACTGACTGGTTCCATCACTGTAAAGTCAATGGCCAGTATTTCATGAGGTCATGAGGCCTGGATACTGCCAAGGTAAGAATGCACTTTAGGTTGTATAGCTTTAGCAAGGCTACATCTCTCACAGCTACAACACCATGTTTCAATATATTTTGTCATACCTGACCAATAGCAGTGGCTCCATACAAGTTGGAGTGTCCTATCCACTCCCTGGTGGCCGTGATCATTGTGTATGCTTGAAAGAACTTCTTTCTGGAGAGTCTGGGGTAGTAGCAGTTGGAAGATGTCCATGTTGGTCCCTGGGTTATGGTTGGTACAATAAAGAATGCCATGTCACTCTACCAACTTCTCCCACTGGTTTAGCACCTTTTTACAAGGAGCAGACAGCTTGGCTCTCTCCTCATGTCTTGGAAGGTGACTGGGGCTCCATGCCTCCCATACTGGACCAAGGACAGGGTTTTTCTGCTGCAGACCTCTCAAGTCAGCCTAGGTACATCCTGACAGGGCTGCAATGTCATTTTGATGTATAGCCATGGTGGGCTGCAGTCTGCAACTCGAACTTAAAAGAGCTACAGTTGTCCATGTTTTTCTCAATAGGCCTTAAGCTACAGCTAGCAAAGGCTATGGGTCGCAGCTTACCATCCACCTCCTGCGACAACACTGCTCTGAGTCCCCCATGACTGGCATCCACCTCCAGGACAAACGGCTTCTGAAAGTCAGCATATGCTAAAACAGATGAGTTTATCAGTGCTACTTTCAAGGACTGGAATGCTGATTCACACTCTTTAGTCCACAAAGAATGCAATGGTGTTTTGGGGATCTTTCCCTTTCTCTTTGAGCCATTCACTTGAGCTGCCAGATGGTTCAGCGGAGCCGCCATCTTTGCAAATCCCTTCACAAACCTTCTGTAGTAGCTGGTGAATCCCAGGAAAGATTTCAGCTCAGCCAGGTGTTTGGGATGCTCCCACTCCTGCACAACCAACACTTTGTCTGGGTCTGTGGATACCCCTTCCTCGCTGACAACATGGGCCAGGCACTTGACTCTCTGCTGAAAAAAAAAGGCCTTGAGAATTTTACTTTTAACCCTTGCCTGTGGAGCCAGGAAAAAACCTCCTCCAGTCTGTAAAGATGCTGCTGCACTGTAGACGAGAAGACAATTATGTCATCAAGGTACAGCAAAACAGATTGGTTTCTCCGATCTCCAAACAACCTTTCCATTAAACACTGGAATGTACAGGGGGCATTACACAACCCAAATGGCATTCAATTCCACTCAAAAAGGCCAAATTAGATTAGATTAGATAGAACTTTATTGATCCCTTTGGGAGGGTTCCCTCAGGAAAATTAAAATTCCAGCAGAATCATTACAGGATAAACAGAGAATAGAAAAATAGAGAAAACTTCTAGATAAATTAAGTATTTACATATACAAATATAAAAAATAATAAGATATGGGGAAAAAAGTCCAGCAGGAAAGGTATTGCACATTTATATTGCACATTGTCCAGTATTGCTTTTTGTCAGGCTAGGATTCTGCTCCTTCCCATCCTCTGTCCTCCTGTAACCCCTCCCCCCCCAGTGAGGAGTGCAAATGGGGTGCAAAAAGCAGTCTTGGCCCGGTCCTTTTCTACCACGGCCACCTGATTATATCCACTGGCTAAATCGAGAGTGGCAAAATACTTTGCACCACTAAGTGCATCCAGAGACTCCTTGATTCATGGAAGTGGATAAGCATCCCTGCGTGTTTTGGCACGCAACTGGCGGTAGTCTACACACAGTCTCAGTGTCCCATCTTTCTTTATGACAACCACTATTGGTGAAGAATACTGACTACAACTTTCTCAAATTACCTTGGAATCAAGGAGCTATTGGATATGTGCATTTACAATCTCATACTGGGACAGTGGAAGTCTGTGATAAGGCTGCCTCACTGGTGAATCATCTATCAATGTAATCTCATGTGTGATTAAATTAATGCATCCCAAGTCTCCCTCCCCTTTGGAAAACAAAGATTGATACTTTAAGAGGAGAGCTCTAGTCTCGGCTGCCTCAAATTCAGAAAGACCTTCAAAGCCTGCCAGTTCTAAGGTGGTTGTAATGGTTGTCTTTGCTTCTACTAGCTGGGATGAAACTGAGGCCAGATGTTGTGAGCATATCTTTGAGGGCTCTAATGGGACAACCTCAGGATTCATCACCTCAACCCACTGCGCTGTGGCTAATACTTGGTATGGGTGTAGCATGACATCAGTAGTGCAAACATTACTGATAGGAGCAAACAGAAGGCCTCCATTTGCTATTACAAGGCATGGGGACACTAATAAGCCATCAGATAGCATTCCCTCATCTGGTCCCAGAGGTTCAAGCAGCCAGCAGACAGAGTCACTTAATGGTACTTGGGGGACAAGTCACTGGGATCAAGGACAACATACTTGCTGAAACTCTTAGCTGGGACTCACCCAGCACACGAACAGGAAATGGGGATGAGGCATTGATGACAGCTTCCATTCTCTCACAAGCTCACAAGGCTTGTTGCCACGCCGGGCTGGATACTAACACTTGAAGGGACTGGAAAAGCTCAGGACCATATTAATCATACAGTTCCTTAAAACAATGATGGATTACATTCATGCCTAATACTCCAGGGACAGTGGCCTTTTGTTCTTTTAGAGCTGTACTAACCAGATCTTTAACAATCAGAATCCCTCATTTATGTAGCTTTTTCTCAATAACCTCAATGTCTAGCTCAAGGTAACCTAAATATGGCAGCTCTAAACCATTTGTGGCTGTAAGGCCCAACCAATTACAGTCCTTAAGACCCCTGGTACCTTTGTTGGCAAAACATGAAAAGAAAAACCTTTCTATAATGGTAGTAACCATTGAATCCGAAGCCAACAAGCAAGGCACATTTACGCCATCCATGATCATGTTTACAGTCTGGCATTCACCAGCCAACTTTAAAAGTTCTTCTGAGCCTACAGTTCCCCTTTCCAATGTGCGTCTCAACCCACTGGAGGGCTCTAGTTTTCCAACTGGCTAGATTGTGTTGCTTGAGTCATATTACTGTAAACATTCATCTGTGTATAACTGGGTGATAACTGATTAAAATGTACCTGCCGAGAATTAACCTGCAGCTATTGAGAGCCAGATTGTGGAGGATTTACATTTGATTGATGATAACTAGCCTGCAGAAGGCGAGTTCTTTTGCAATAATGGGAAATATGGCCTGGTTGATCACATTTGAGACAGATAGGTTGACCATCGGGTGTGCACTTATATGGCTTATTCCTTTTCTGTCTCCTATTCTCCTGACCATAGATGGAAGTAAAATGATTAGCCAAATGTGTGGCCTTCAGTAACTGGTCTAGCTGAGCCTGTTTTAGTACAAGAGCTTTGAGTTCTGAAAAGTCAGACCATTTAGCGACTGCAGCTTCACTACTAGCAGTTACCCGAGGTTCACAGGACTGAACAACATGTCAAGTATACCTTTCTCTGTTAGGCTGGCCCTCCTCTACCCATCAAATAGCCTCATGGCGAACATCGAGTATGAACAGACCTCCATCTTGTCACACCAACCTCAGAAGCTCTCTATGCAAGACCTAGTCACGCATAATTTCACAGAACTGGTCTCTTAACACATCCTGGGGTCTTGGCATGCCCAGGGGTCTAACCTGCAAAACTTGGTCCATTAAAGCCATCAGTGCATGGGAATTTTTTTGCAAAGACTCACCCTCACTTTGTTTCCTATCAAAAAACTTTTATTGCAATGCTACAAAGGATTGTGAGCCCCCATAAACTTCTCTTAATACTTAAAAAAAAATCTCTTGTGGGTCCTCTCTCACAATACTAGGCCTATATTTGATTTCATTGCAAGCTTTCCTCTCTAAATGGTCATACACAAACAATGCTGTGTCCACAAGTAACATATGTCTACCCCTTATACAGGCTTCAACCTCTTCAATCCATTCATCTAGGGCAAGGGAGCCCTTAATATGAGCACCTGAGAATTTTCACTCTCTTGGGAGATATAATAGTGGGGCAGCATAGCTAACCTATTGTGCATTTTGTGATACAAGCACCAAATTTGGCACAAATGTACATTGACATATGGCGAACATTTTCAGATATTGAGCCACTCGGAATTCTCTCTTCATGTCCGCCATATTGGAATTCAAAATGGCCGACATTTGAAATCTACATTTGCGCTTATCTGACCTAAACTTCACTTCCCTGTTGTTTCCATTCTGTGGACTGTTACATGAAGAATAGATATTTTTATATTCCAATTAAATTTAAGGTAATACTAGCACTGTGTTTGCCATCCAGACTGGTCCTATTGCAAGAGGATAGTGATGACCACATCAGTGGATTTTATACTTTTCCTCATTAAATAATATTTGGTGCAGGTGATGACCTAATCAATACCTCATTAAGTAAAATGAGATGTGTTGGAATCCCAGCACAGACACTGGAATGAAATGGCTGCCGTACACAGAGATGCTGATTTAAGAAAAGATTTAAGTGGTCTCTTATTTCTTTTTTTTTCCAGAGCTGTATGTCATGTCTCTACACAAAATAGCCCATATTATTGAGAAATGGATTGATCAGTATAGTTTGCAAAATTATTTACAAATAAAAAAATTAATTTGTCAACTATTCACCCTCCATTGGTGTAAAACCCCTAAATTAGTTATGGTTAAATCAGCTGAAAGTTTCCAGAAACTATGAGGTGATTTCCATTCTAAAGACAGTGATTTGATTGTAGAAAGCTCCAGGGTTTATTAGAGAGCATACTTAAGCAAACAGCATCATGAAAACCAATAACCTATGAAAACACATGCAGGACAAGGTTCTGAAAAAGTGTCAATTAGGGTTTGGTTATTAAAAAAAATATCCCAAACTTGGAGCACCCACAGAGCAATATTAAATCCATCATTTTAAAAAAAGGAAAGAATTTGGTACAATCATGAGGAAGTCATCCACCAAAAGTCAGTGACTGAGTAAGTAACCAAGAGGCAGAGGACGGAATAGATGCTCATTCTTGTTCATCAGCATTATCTAGTTGTTCCAGTTAAACTTTCAGGAACACACACCTTCTCCTGCTTGACAATGCAGTCACCTTCACCCTTCCATCTATCCATCCATCCATTATCTGTAGCCACTTATCCTCTCCAACAGGGTCACAGGCAAGCTGGAGCCTATCCCAGCTGACTACAGGCGAAAGGCGGGGTACACCCTGGACAAGTTGCCAGGTCATCACAGGGCTGGCACATAGACACAGACAACCATTCACACCTACGGTCAATTTAGAGTCACCAGTTAGCCTAACCTGCATGCCTTTGGACTGTGGGGGAAACTGGAGCACCCGGAGGAAACCCATGTAGACATGAGGAGAACATGCAAACTCCACACAGAAAGGCCCTCGTCAGCCACTGGGCTCGAACCCAGGACCTTCTTGCTGTGAGGCGACAGTGCTAACCACTACACCACCGTGCTGCCCGTCACCTTCACCTACTTTAGGATAATTAGCCTATTGCTTAACTGTTGGAACTCCTTCGGGTTCCATATCAAACCTAGAACAACACAGAATCTAATCAATAACTCAAACTTGTCAAAACAATTTTTACTTCACAGACTTTGAGTAAAATGTTGTCTTGTCAAAAATACATGATGAATATTCATCTCTCATGAATTAAGTGGAGTACTGTAATAAAGTATGTCATTTTGAAAAATGGATACCAGCAAATATTGTCATCTACTATAAAAATATTTGACCCAGAGGTAATCGCACATGTAGAATTCAAGTGGCGGCCATTTTGAAATCCAATATGTTGGCTAATTTATAAAGATACACAATGCAGATTGTAACCATTGGATTCCTTTCCTCCCGAAACATATATTTGGACACCAGAATCGAGCCAATAGCAGCATTAGACCCAAAGATAATCGAAAATGTAGATTTCAAACAACAGCCATTTTGAAATCCAATATGGCGTCTCATTGGTACAAAATATGCAATGCAGATTGTTACCATTGGATTCCTTGCCCCCAAAAACATACATTTAGACACCAGAATTGAGTCAATAGCAGCAATAGACCCAAAGATAATCGAAAATGTAGATTTCAAATGGCGGCCATTTTGAATTCCAATATGGCGGACATGAAGGAAGAATTCCGAGTGGCTCGATATCTGAAAATGTTCGCCATATATCAATGTACATTTGTGCCAAATTTGATGCTTGTATCACAAAATGCACAATCCTTTTGAATATTCGAGCTAAACCGGCCCACTATAATGGTCGCTCCCACCTAGCCTCATCACTAGGAACCGAAACAGAGTTCTCATCAGGGGTTACCCCCCGTTGCAACAGTCTCATTCTGTGCTCTGAGGGCAGGTCCTCCATTTTGGTGGTGGGCTCTCAAAACAATTCAGGCATTGGGACACCTCCCAACTCCCTCCAGTCCTCTGCAGAGAATCCTAATCTTCCTTCTGGGATCCTCTCCTGGTTACCAGCCACTGTTAAAAACCACTAAAAAAAACTGTGCAACACACACCATTATCAAAGGACCAAAAGGAAAAAAAAAAAGAAAAAAGGACACTTTCCAACAATAATGGGCTTTTAATCCTGCTGACTATGCCAAAATGTGGTACCAGGGTGGTAGGTGAGTTACATTACTTTTAACTGCCCATGGCTACTACAGACCCCAATTAGAGCCTGTAAATTCATCCAATTTGGAGAGCAAGCAATATTTTCTTAATTTAAAAAAGGTATTCAACAGGTGGGTTGATTTACAGACAATGAGGATTAAAATAGATCAAGTGGACAGAGTAACACAATGGGACTAATCATAAAATGCCCAATCTTCAGGTGTAACTATATACACTACAAACAAATAACATGCAATAGAAAAAAGAAACACTCCAAACAATAAAAACACCTGGTCCTATCGTTCTCACACAAACAAAAACACATGCAATTAGATTAAGCTACACTGATCAACCCCAGTCTTTCCCCAGATCAACTTCTCCCTGTTGTGACCTTAACAGTGCTTTGGCTCAGGTTTGAAGGAAAATAAAAACGGCCATAAAACAAATAAAGAAATAAACTGAATAAAATAACCCTAAAACAACGGCTGACATCTGAGACAGTGCACCGAGCTCTGAAATGCAAGAGATAAAGTTACTCTCCAAAATATTAACAAATAATTGAAATATACATTACATTCTGAAAAAAAAAAATGACTAAAAAGAAAATCATTAACATTTACCCCAATTGTTTGTGACCGGACTTGTATCACAGTGCCGCCATCACTCACTGTCACTCTGGCTCATCTGCTCTATCTGACAGTGCAACTATGCTTCCTGTCTGTTGCTGCAGTTATTCCCGATAAAAGTGGTAAGACACTGGATAATCAGTACACATTAAAAACAGTTTAAAAAAGACAAACAACACATACCAACTGCCTGTTTGTTACATTCACCGCTAACCAGGTAACAGGTAACCACCGAAGGACCCCCAAACAGCACATAGTTGTCTGCGGTTGTGCCTGATCCTAAATAGCAACTAGGGATTGGGCCAAATTACACACAGCTGTACCTGTTTGCCTACTCACCAGTCCCTGAGGTAGTCAGGAATACTTCCTGAAGCTTAGATAACCTACATTGAGCCTCTTGAGATGTTTTTGTCTCGAATCCATATCCCCGATGCTCGCGAGAGCCTCAGCAACACACTGGCTCAACACAGCCTAATCTTCACTGAGACTTAAAAATTGCATTTGCATTCGGGGATCCTTCGATTCTTCGGAGCACATTGTGTGTGCTCTTGGGACCCAGTTCTTATGGGAAAGACCTGATGCTGATTTGAGTTCAATCAGCACGCATATATAAGGATGCTGTTTCACAGAGACTTTGTGAAGGTATTCTGTCAGGTACCGGTATGTGGCAGTAGATGGATGTAAGTGCAGGAAGAGTGTTTATTAGCAGGCATGATATTTACAAACACAAAACATGTGCCAATGTCAGAGTAACAAAACACAAATGAAACCAAAACAGAAAGCAGAGTATTTAACAAGAGTTGTAAGCATGCCGAGAAACAAACATGACAGTGAGAATGATAATACTTTGCAAAGCCTCTGTGAAAACAGGAGGTATACCTCCTGTGGGACCTTCAGGCAGCCATTCTGGGTGAGTCCCGTCCATGATCAGCTGGTTCATCTGCGCTGCCAAGCACTCATGTAGTAAGGTCAGCCAGTAGGCGTTAACCATATATATAAATTTTTTTAAGCAAAGGGTTGTCTCACACCAAATATTAACTTTGTTTCATTTACTATGACGTACTGCTGTTTACAGTATTTTTTTAATGTTGAAACATTTAATTTCATTATTTTAAGCCATTTTAGTCGACACCATTTCTTTTGCGCAAAAGTCACCAAGACTTTTGCACAGTACTGTGTGTATGTTTATATATATATATATATATATATATATATATATATATATATATATATATACACACACACACACACACAGTGGATATAAAAAGTGTACACACCCCATTAAAATGATAGGTTTTTCTGATGGAAAAGAGTGAAACCATGATAAATAATTTCAAAACTTTTCCCACCTTTAATGTGACCTATAACCTGTCCAATTCAACTGATAATCAAATCTGTTAGGGGGGAAAACATAAAAAATAAAAAATGTACAATAAGCTGGTTGCATAAGTGCGCAAACCCTTAAACTAATACTTTGTTGAAGCACCTTTTAATTTAATTACAGCATCAGTCTTTTTGGGTACACACCTGCCATCAATTAAAATAAGACTGATTAACCCCAAATAAAGTTCAGCTGTCATAGTAGGATTTTCCTGACATTTACTCAGTTGCATCCTCCAGCAAAAGCCATGGCTCGCAGAGAGCATCAAAGCATCAAAGGGAACTCAATGTTGAAAGGTATCAGTCAGGAGAAGAGTACAAAAACTTTCCATGGCATTAGATATACCATGGAGCACAGTGAAGAGAGTCATCAAGAAGTGGAGAAAATATGGGACAACAGTGAGAGTGAAAATATGGGACAATTACTGAGAACTGGATGTCCCTCCAAAATTGATGGAAAGACAAGACAAAAACTGGTCAGGGAGGCTGCCAAGAGGCCTACAGCAACACTGAAGGAGCTACATGAATTTCTGGCAAATACTGGTTGTGTACTACATGTGACAACAATCTCCCATATTCTCCGTATGTCTGGACTATGGGGTAGGGTCACAAGATGGAAGCCTTTTCTTACAAAGAAAAACATCCAGGCCTGGCTAAATTTTGCAAAAAAAAATACATCAACTCTCCCAAAAGCATGTGCGAAAATGTGTTATGGTCTGATGAAACCAAGGTTGAACTTTTTGGCCACAATTCCAAAAGGTATGTCTCATCTCATCTCATTATCTGTAGCCACTTTATCCTGTTCTACAGGGTCGCAGGCAAGCTGGAGCCTATCCCAGCTGACTACAGGCGAAAGGCGGGGTACACCCTGGACAAGTCGCCAGGTCATCACAGGGCTGACACATAGATACAGACAACCATTCACACCTATGGTCAATTTAGAGTCACCAGTTAACCTAACCTGCATGTCTTTGGACTGTGGGGGAAACCGGAGCACCCAGAGGAAACCCACGCGGACAACATGCAAACTCCACACAGAAAGGCCCTCGCCAGCCCTGGGGCTCGAACCCAGGACCTTCTTGCTGTGAGGCGACAGCGCTAACCACTACACCACCGTGCCGCCCCTCCAAAAGGTATGTTTGGCACAAAAACAACACTTTGCATCACCAAAAGAATACCATACCCACTATGAAGCATGGTGGTGGCAGCATCATGTTTTGGGGTTGTTTTTCTTCAGCTAGAACAGGGGCTTTAGTCAAGGTGGAGAGAATTATGAACAGTTCCAAATACCAATTTTGGCCCCAAACCTTCAGGTGTCTGCTAGAAAGCTGAAGATGAATTTCATCTTTCAGCATGACACTGACCCCAAACATACATCAAAATCAACAAAAGAATGGCTTCACCAGAAGAAAATTAAAGTTTTGGAATGGCCAAGCCAGAGCCCAGACTTAAATCCAATTGAATATCTGTGGGGTGACCTGAAGAGGGCTGTGCACAAAATATGCTTTCACAATCTGACAGATTTGGAGTGCTTTTGCAAGGAAGTGTGAGCAAATATTGCCAAATCTAGATGTGGCAGGCTGATAGATTCCTACCTAAAAAGACTGAATGCTGTAATTAAATCAAAAGGTGCTTCAACAAAGTATTAGTTTCAGGGTGTGCACACTTATGCAACCAGCTTGTTGTACATTTTTTTTCTCCCAAACATATTTGTTTGTTTTTCAATTGAACTATACAGGTTATAGTTCACATTAAAGGTGGGAAAAGTTTTGAAATAATTTATCATGGTTTCATTTTTTTACATCAGAAATACGTATCATTTTAACGTGGTGTGTATACTTTTTATATCATTATATATATATTTTCCAATTCAATTTCAATTCAATTCAGGTTTATTTATCATATGCATATTAGTACAGAGTACCACAGCAATGAAAAACAACATGCCTTGGCACTCTCTCCGCACCGTTCAATAAATAAAAGAAAGACTATAAATACCATTAAAAAACATCCAAGTACAGTAAACCTAGTAACTAAGCTCAGACCTCAGTCCTTCTTCCAGTTGAACTATCATTCATTAGCCTAATTACCTGGGGGTAAAAACTATCCCTGAAACGTGATGTGTGTGTTGGGATACTCTGCAAACGCCTCCCTGATGGGAGGTAGGAGGAGAAATTGTGTGCGGGATGACTAGAATCCCACATAATACTTAGTGCCTTCTTAGTACTGCATTTCCAGCGGTTCAAGTGGAGCCCCAATAATTCTAGAGGCAGTTTTGACCACCCTTGCTAGAAGATTAAGATCATGTAAAGTAGCCCTGCCAAACCACACTACGATGTTGCCTGTCAATATACTCTCAATAGTACAATGGTAAAAGTTCTGTAGAATGTTGAGGGACATACCATATTTCTTGACACCTCAGGAAATAAAGTCTCTGCTGTGCCTTCTTAATGACACAGCTGATATGTGAGGACCATAAAAGGGCGTCTGAAATGTGGATGCCTAAGAACTTAAAGGTGTTGACAATTTCAACTGGGGAGTTGTTAATATAGACAGGTGTATGTGTGGATTTGTTTCTTCTGAAATCTATAATGACCTCCTTAGTTTTCCCCACATTGAGGGACAGGTTATTTCTGTGGCACCACATGATTAGATTACTCACCTCATCCCTATAGGCAGTTTCATTATTGCTGTCAATAAGTCCTACCACAGTAGTATCGTCTGCAAATTTCACAATACTGTTAGTGGGATGTTTTGCAATACAGTCATAAGTGTACAGATTATATAATAGTGGACTAAGACAGCAGCCTTGAGATGCTCCGGTGTTTAGCACTATAGGGGCTTAGTATGTAGTGCCAACTCTAACTGCCTGGGGGCGGCCTGTTAGGAAATCCTGTATCCACCTGCAGATGGAGTTGCAGAGGCCCAGGTCTAAAAGCTTGGGTATTAGAAAAGAAGGTCTGATGGTATTGAAGGCACTGCTATAATCAACAAATGACATCCTGGCATACGTATCCCTGCCCTCTAGGTGTTGGAACACAGTATGTAAGGCAAAGGATACAGCATCATCCACCGCTCTATTTGATCTACAGTATATGCAAATTGTAGTGAATCAGTGGAGACTGGTAAGCTATTGTTGATGTGTGCCTTCACAAGCTGTTCAAAACACTTCATAATCACAGAAGTCAAGGCAACAGGTCTAAAATCATTCATGCAGGTGACAGTCATTTTCTTAGGCACAGGAATTATGATTGATTTTTTAAAACAATTTGGAACCACACAAAGAGAGAGTGACCAGTTAAAAATATCAGTGAAAACAGAGGCAAGTTGGCTATAACATGTCCTCAAGACTCGTGGAGTAATACCATCAGGCCCCGCAGCCTTTCCTATTTTCACAGATTTAAAAAACTTTACGTGTGTCTGTCGGTGGTGTAGTGGTTAGCGCTGTCGCCTCACAGCAAGAAGGTCCTGGGTTCGAGCCCCGGGGCCGGCGAGGGCCTTTCTGTGTGGAGTTTGCATGTTGTCCGCGTGGGTTTCCTCCGGGTGCTCCGGTTTCCCCCACAGTCCAAAGACATGCAGGTTAGGTTAACTGGTGACTCTAAATTGACCGTAGGTGTGAGTGTGAATGGTTGTCTGTGTCTATGTGTCAGCCCTGTGATGACCTGGTGACTTGTCCAGGGTGTACCCCGCCTTTCGCCCATAGTCAGCTGGGACAGGCTCCAGCTTGCCTGCGACCCTGTAGAAGGATAAAGCGGCTAGAGATAATGAGATGAGATGAGACGTGTGTCTGTGACTGAGACCTGATATGTTTGTCTGCTAAAAGCATCCCTGGTTGGAGATGGTGTATCAGTGTGTGTGTGTATTCCCATTTGTAGGCATTTCGTCGCACAGAGATATTTTGACATGCGCATCCCCAGTTGGAGATGGTCTCAGCGCCAAAGACTCAGCAGCGCATTCAAAGCGAGCATAAAAAATGTTCAAGTCGTCAGGGAAGGAAACAGAGGTTGTTGTGACGCCACTAGGTTTGGCATTGTAGCTAGTGACTGCTTGTAGGCCTTGTCAAATGCGCCTAGAGTCCCCTTCAGAACAGAATCACTCTATATTGTCCCTGTGTTGTTTTTTAGCAGACTTGATTGCATGTCTAAGCTCATATCTCGCATTCTTGTAATGAGCATCGTCTCCAGATTTAAAAGCCGCCATTCTCTCGCAATTTCGTGCACACGTTGCTGTTTACCCATGGTTTTTCATTAGGATAAACGCAAAGAGTGCAAGTGGGAATACAGCTGTCCACACAAAATTTAACATAATCAGTGACTGCCTCAGTATACTCATGCAAGGTAGCAGCATCACTAAAAACTGTCCAGTCAGTAGATTCAAAACAGCCTTGCAACATTAGCACACCTTCAGCAGTCCAACGATGTACTGTCCTCACAGTGGGTTTCTCCCTCTTTATCTCCTGCTTGTACACACACACACACACACACACACACACACACACATATGTGTGTGTGTGTGTGTGTGTGTGTGTGTGTGTGTGTGTGTGTGAGAGAGAGATTTGGTTTGTGGAGCTGAAATACGTTGCTGTAGTTTCTCACACACACACACACACATATATATATATATATATATATATATATATATATATATATATATATATATATATATATGTGTGTGTGTGTGTGTGTGTGAGAAACTACAGCAACGTATTTCAGCTCCACAAACCAAATCAGTAACTCAGCCAGCCAAACTGCAATAAAAAAAAAAAATAGGTAAAGGAACAGCAAACCTATTAACATTAAATTCCACTGGACATCCCTTGTGATGTACCCTATTAGTTCCCCAAGACCTTGTTTTGATTAATCCTAGTAAAGTAAATGCACAGGAGAAAGTGTACAATCAAAAAAAAAAAAAGGATTTTGGATGGAATGGACACGTCCCACAACTGGGGTCTCATTATTATGTGTGAGGGCAGCTACTAACTTCACAATGATTAATGGCATGACAGCTAGAGCAAAGTCAAGGAACTGTTAACACCACTGGGACCAGGAAGGAACAGAAGTGAAGGTGAGCCCTTTAAGGTGTCGCCCAATGCACTGCCAAAAATGCACCTGGTGGAGATCAGGCAGATAGAAAAGCTGAAGTATAGATATTTTGTTGAAAGGATTTATGTGGTTATTTGCCCTGAGGAGAATTAATCTTGGATAAATGAGCACTAGAAGAGCATTAACAGTGTGAGTGACCAAGTGTACAAAATCCATAAGTAAAGAATGCAATCCCCATTTTTAATATTTAGTTGCTCCATAATAATAATAAAAAAGTGAATTTTTTTCTGTTAGTCATTTCACTGACCAGTAATACATAATATTTATTACCTGGCTTGTGCAGGTTAAGAACCATCTGCCTCTTCTGCACTGAAATCTTTTTTGGTCAATAGATTTGCACCAAATGGACCACACATTTTTAGCTCGATTCATTGCATGTACAAGAAACTATATTAAGAAATATTCTAAAAAGGTTGCAATACCAGTCAAGATTAAAAAAAAAATGGGCACAATTTATAGAAAACCCAACAGCCTGGGGTCCTTTAAATATGGTGTCCTCATCCTAACATGGAATTGGCACAGACAGCTTTCTGCTACCAGGGCACAACATAGCTTGAAGCAAAAGCTTGCATTAATGACCTTAAAGTCCTTGGGAAAATAAATTAAAAAACAGACAAATCACATTCAGTTTTGAGATGTAATTTCAGGTTTCTAGCTAACACTTTCTTTTCATTTTGTTTTCATTTTTGTCATCCTCTTCTTTCACCTTTTCTTTACTCTTCCAGATTACTTTCTAAATTTGGGACTCAAACAATTAAGCTCAACATTTTAACTGTATTAGACATATTGACAAAAAGTGTTCTGGCTTTTCTGTTTGTTTGTTTTTTTCCCCATTAATCTGTCAGATAATGCATTTTAGTGATTTTTTTTCACTCTGTTCCTTAGCTGCTCACTAAATGCTGATTGCTGCATCCTTAAAGTACCTCTCCCACCCTCACCAGCTGTCTGTGAACCTGGCATCATGCGAGTCTGTGTGTTTGTGAATAGGTGTCTACTTTCTCATCAGTTCAGATCCATCACTGTTGCTGGGCCTTTATGTACCTTGCAGTTTCCTGCTTTGCATTGAGGTGCTAGTTTTGGCTAACCTAGATTGTGACCACCATTTTCACCCAGTTCTACATAACTATTCACCAGTTCTACATAACAGCAATCAGACAGCCAGGAGAGAGCAAATGAGCCAAAGTGTTTCTTCAACAGGTTTAGCTTACAGCCCTCTGTCGTTTCCTCCACACATCCAGACCCCCACACACCCCCACTGCCCCAAATGCTTCCACCCCTCCTGCTCCCTCCCTGTGGTGAGCTCTCCTGTGCAGGACCCTTCCTCCTTGTCCTCCTCCACTGAAGATACCAGCACCCTCCCCTGCATGACTGTGACTACAGGCCAGGTTAGAAGACAACTGGAGAGACTCCACCAGTGAAAGGCTGCAGGACCTGATAGTATCAACCCCAGGATCATGAGGACCTGTGCCAACCAGCTGTCTCCTGTCCTGCAATACCTTTACAACCTCAACTTCAATCAGGAGAGAATACCAGTGCTTTGGAAGACTGTTAACTACTACACCACTGTGCCACC
Organism: Neoarius graeffei; assembly: GCF_027579695.1. Taxonomy (NCBI): domain Eukaryota; kingdom Metazoa; phylum Chordata; class Actinopteri; order Siluriformes; family Ariidae; genus Neoarius; species Neoarius graeffei. The sequence continues at coordinate 42,907,962 of NC_083571.1, read as the reverse complement.
CTAATAAATAAATAAACAAGAACCCTACTCCCTCAGACAATATGAGGAAGAAAGCTTGAGAAGAACCAAACTCAAAAGGGAACCCATCCTCATTTGGGTGATAACACAATATGATTATCAATAACTTGCTTCTATAACTGTGTCCTATATACGTAGTCACAAAGTACAATGGTGTAACCAGGAAATTCATTATAGTTTTAGCATGAAGTCTATTTTGTTGAAATGTGGAAGGAAACAAGAGCACCCAGAGGAAATGCATGCAGGTATGAGGAGAACACACAAACTCCACACAGAAAGGCCCCAGTCAACCAGCAGGTTTGAACTCGGAAACTGCTTACTGTGAGATGACAGTACTAACCAGTGCAACACTGTGCTGCCCACTTAAAACACATTTGCAATGAAGGTTTAAGGGCAGAAGTTGGGGCAATAAATAAATGTTTTAATCCAAAACATACTTTTGTATAGCACTTTCCTGTATTCATTAAAATGAATTTACACGTTTTAATTCAATATTCCCACACAAAAACTTTATAAGAAGTTATGGATACAAGATGGTGGTGCGTACGGACGTAGCGGCCCCTCTCTCTCCGTGTTTAGTGTCTAAAAGTGCGTGTTCTAGTGTATGACTATGTGCTTTATGTCTCTGTACATGTGCAAGTAGTGCACTGACAATGTTGGTCACAAGATATTGTCGCCACTGCCTTCTAGGTATAGGAAATATGACCAAACATCTCGTCTTGGACCAGAAAGTCATTGAGGAACTTCGAGGCCTGGGTCTTCTCCACCGGATTCCTACATCACTGGACTCACCTGCTGTGTCTCACCTAGAAAGGAGGTGCCGGAAGCCGTGTGAGAGGAAACGGAAGTGTGGCAAGCACGGAGGTATCCAGGCTAGTCTAGCCACTTGCCTGCACAGACCCGCGATACCATCCCTCATTCTGGCCAATGTACGCTCACTAGACAACAAAATAGATCACATAGAACTCGTGAGATCTGCGCTATGTGATGTGAGGGATTGCTGTTTTTTTCATCTTTATGGAATCCTGGCTGAATAATAACATCCCAGACTCTGCTATCCAGCTAGCTGGACTAACATGCTACTGCGCTGGCCGAGCCTTTATGGAAGGAGGCAAGACTTGCGGCGGGGGAGTGTGTTTTTACATCAGCGATGCTTGGTGCCGGAATGCTACTGTTGTGCACAAACACTGTTCTCTACTGGCAGAGTTTATCATCATCAAGTGCCGACCCTTCTATGGAGTTTACATTGATTCTGCTTGTCGCTTTTACATCCTTCCCACCGCTAACACCAACGTTAGGAGCGAGGCACTCAATGAACTCTACCAGGCCATCAGTGAACAACAGACAGTGCACCCAAATGGATTCATCACAGCAGGTGATTCAATCATGCAGATTTAAAGGTTTTACTGCCCAAATTACATCAACGCGGACTTTCCAACAAGAGGTGACAACTTACTGGACTTGGTGTACACAACTCACAAAGGAGCTTACAAGGCCTCCCCCACCTGGGTCTCTCTGATCACATCACCATCATGCTGAGACCTGCATATAGACCCAGAGTGAGAGCCATCAGACCAACACAAAAGGAGGTATGTGTGTGGGCAGAGGAGGCCTCCTATGCTTTGAAAGACTGTTTTAGCACTACACACTGGGATATTTTCAAAGAAGCAGCCACTTACAATGACCACATAGACTTAGAGGAATACACTGAGGCCGTCACAGTATACATCGCCAAATGCACTGATGATGTTACTGCAAAACAATCACTGTTCATGCTAACCAGAAGCCTTGGCTGACAGGAGAGGTTCACAGGCTCCTGCAGGCTCGGAACACAGCCTTTAGGGCCAGTGACACCGCAGGTCTAACAACAGCCAGAGCCAACCTGTCCCGCGGCATCAGGGAGGCAAAACGTCAGTACAGCAATAAAATATCTGGACACTTCAGCAACACCAGAGATGCACAGTGTCTCTCTGGCGTGGCATTCAAACCCTCACAAACTACAAACCCCCACCATGGGCCTGTGAGAGTGACATCGCATTGCTAAACTGCCTAAATGACTTCTTTGGACACTTTGAAACACAAAACAACACACCAGCACAGAAGACCACCCCTCCCCTGGATAAACAGGCTGTATGTCTGGCTCCAGCCAATGTGGAGAGGACCCTCTCCAGGATCAACCCACGTAAGGCAGCTGGACCAGACAACATACCTGGTCATGTTTTGAAGGACTGTGCCATGGAGCTCAAGGATGTCCTCACGGACATCTTTAACATCTCCCTGAACCAAGCTGTTGTCCCCATATGTTTCAAAGCTACAACCATCATACCAGTGCCAAAGAAGCCCCTCCCATCCAGCTATAATGACTATCAGCCCATAGCACTGACTTCCATCATCATGAAGTGCTTTGAGCGACTGGTCATGCAGAACATTAAGTCCATTCTCCCTCCCTCTCATGACCCATTCCAGTTTGCATATAGGTCAAACAGGTCCATAGAGGATGCTATCTCCACTGCTCTCCACCCAGCCCTCACTCACCTGGACTCAAAGAACACCTATGTGTGAATGCTGTTCTTGGATTACAGTTCGGCATTCAACACAATCATTCCCCAGCAGCTAATACAAAAACTCGGACATTTGGGACGCAACACCTCTCTTTGTAACTGGGTGCTGGACTTTCTTACAGGGAGGCCACAGAACGTTTGGGTTGGCAGTAACACCTCCAGGACCATCATGCTGAGCACAGGAGCCCCACAAGGGTGTGTGCTCAGCCCGCTGCTCTTCACCCTGCTGACCCATGACTGTGTACCAATCTACAGCACCAACCACATCATCAAGTTTGTGGATGACACGACTGTGGCAGGCCTCATCACTAACAATGATGAAGCCAACTACAAGAATGAGGTGAGCCAACTGGTCCAGTGGAGTAAAGACAACAAACTCTTCCTGAATGTGGAGAAGACCAAAGAGATTGTAGTCGACTTCAGGAGAGGTCACTCACAGCATCCCCCTCTGGCCATTGATGGCGCTGCAGTGGAGAGGGTGAGCAGCACCAAATTCCTAGGGGTGCACATCACTGAGGACCTCTCCTGGTCCAACAACACCGCATTGCTGGCCAAGAAGGCTCAAACTCACCTCTACTTCCTCCACAACCTGAGGAGTGCACGAGTCCCACCCCCCCCATCATGTACTCATTCTACAAGGGCACCACTGAGAGTGTCCTCACTGGCTGCATCACTGCGTGGTACAGAGGCTCCAGTGCCTCCTGCTGGAAGACTCTGCAGTGCATAGTGAACATGGCCAGCAAGATCATTGGTACCCCTCAGCCCTCCCTTACAGACATCTATCACTCCCGTCTCACCTGCAGAGCCATCAGCACCTCCCACCCTTCACACTCACTCTTCAACCTCCTGCCCTCAGGGAAAAGGTACCGGAGCCTCCAGGCCGCTCCACAAGACTGCTGAACAGCTTCATCCACCAGGCTGTCAGGATGCTGAACTCTGTCCACTACCTACCCCCTAGCCCTGGTCTGTAACACATTCATTCACACAAGAAACTCTCTCATACCCATTTGCACATCACACTACAAACATTTGCACAACTGATGTATCTGCTGCTATTGCTCATTTGCACTACTGTTCATATACACCTCATAAGCTGCTCTTCTAAGCACCTTCTCCGTTAGATATTGTACTGTATTTGCACTACTGCTATTTTGTACATTGATTTTAGAGTGTATTTTTTATCTATATTTATAAATATTTATATATAGTTTTTCTTTATATATATATATATATATATATATATATATATATATATATATTTGTAATCTTTATCTGTTTCTACGGGCGGCACGGTGGTGTAGTGGTTAGCGCTGTTGCCTCACAGCAAGAAGGTCTGGGTTCGAGCCCCATGGCCGGCGAGGGCCTTTCTGTGCAGAGTTTGCATGTTCTCCCCGTGTCCGCGTGGGTTTCCTCTGGGTGCTCCGGTTTCCCCCACAGTCCAAAGACATGCAGGTTAGGTTAACTGGTGACTCTAAATTGACCGTAGGTGTGAATGGTTGTCTGTGTCTGTGTGTCAGCCCTGTGATGACCTGGCGACTTGTCCAGGGTGTACCCCGCCTTTCGCCCATAGTCAGCTGGGATAGGCTCCAGCTTGCCTGCGACCCTGTAGAAGGATAAAGTGGCTAGAGATAATGAGATGAGATGAGATCTGTTTCTACAAGTAAGGTGAGAGAGAAACGGCATTTCAATTCCCCTATATGTCCTGGATATATAGTGACTATACAATAAAAAAATCTTTGAATCTTTGAAAGAACACAAGAAGTAAACAGTGGTCTTACAGTTTGTGTGCATGTTGAGCATTTCTAGGTTGTAAGCAGACATGCTGAGTGGATATTGCAACCTTGACTGTGGCAGTGTTTCCCCACACACAGACATTACCTTGGCACTTTGCCCATATACTGTCCCATTAAAATTCATTTTATTTATTAATCCATTGCAAAAAATCAAGGTGCTTCGTTTCCAATTTGGCAGTAACATGAACACAGCTGTATAGGGGCACAGGGAGGCAGTAACAAACTAATCAAAGAAAAAAGGTACTGAGCTGGCAAAACATTCTCATTTCCTATTAATGCTTAAATGTTAATTGACGTACAAGTATGAATGCTCTTCCAGGTGTAAAAAAGCTGGCAAACTGTGAGCTCATGTAGCAATCTCATGTAAAATTCATGGTCCATGCATTCACTTCCTACACATTTTTTGGCTATCCTGAAGCACAAACCATCATGAATAAAGAGGACCACATGTTGGAATACCGTAATGTTGCTTATCAAACAGTAACATGGGCTTACCCAATGAGAGACTAAAACCAATGAGAATATTTGCCATTTTCCCTGCTAGCTCACATTATTCATAATAAAACTGTTCAAATGTAGTCATACAATGCATTTTCAAGCTGCCAAATACAACTGATAGATAATGGTAATTCAAATCAATATCAATTTATTGTTGACAGTGACATATAGCAACACCTTGAACATTCTTTTAGCTACTTCATATGGTTTATAACTCAAATCCTGTTCTCAAGTGGCTAGTAAGAAGCTCAGACCCATAAATTTCACTCTTGTTAGAAGCTGAAAACGCAATATAAAAAGGTTACTGATTAATTAGCAGTTTTGCATTCATCAATGATTTGACTGCTACAGGAGAGCCATGATTTCATGCTATAATACAGATATAAATTGGAATGAGACCTTGACTCTATAAGGGTTGGCGGTTGATACAATCAGAGGGCTTATTTAACACATCTTTTATTATGTGTCAAATTTAATACATTTTAATAAACCTGAAAAACCATGATGTAACCACAAATTCATCTTCTTCTTCTTCATGTGTCAGGCCTGGCACAGGCATCGACGATCATGGTCTGTCAGCCAGTTCTGTTTCCAGTAAGGTGGATCAGTGAACTGTTGGTGGCAAAGGTGTTAAGGCTATTTGTATACCGGTATGTCATTCTCTGTCTTCCTCTTCCTTGCTTTCCTTCAATTTTACCACTTAACACAAGTTTTTCTAGGCCGTCTTTTCTGTTGATGTGGCCAAAGAAATCCAGTTGTCGTTTTCTGATTGTCTTAATAAGTGAACGTTTTGTTCCTGCCAACTGTAGCACTTCTTCATTTGTCTTTCTCTTTTTCCGAGATATTCTCAGCATTCGGGCGGCACGGTGGTGTAGTGGTTAGCGCTGTTGCCTCACAGCAAGAAGGTCCTGGGTTCGAGCCCCGTGGCCGGCGAGGGCCTTTCTGTGTGGAGTTTGCATGTTCTCCCTGTGTCCACGTGGGTTTGCTCCGGGTGCTCCGGTTTCCCCCACAGTCCAAAGACATGCAGGTTAGGTTAACTGGTGACTCTAAATTGACCGTAGGTGTGAATGTGAGTGTGAATGGTTGTCTGTGTCTATGTGTCAGCCCTGTGATGACCTGGCGACTTGTCCAGGGTGTACCCCGCCTTTCGCCCGTAGTCAGCTGGGATAGGCTCCAGCTTGCCTGCGACCCTGTAGAACAGGATAAAGCGGCTAGAGATAATGAGATGAAATGAGATTCTCAGCATTCGTCTGAGGAACCACATCTCTGTTGCCTCCAACTTCTTCTTTAAGTCATTCGTAATTGTCCAGCATTCGCAACCATATAGGACTGACCATACATATGATTTTAGTGTCCTTAGTTTCGTGTCTGTTGTGATGTTTCTGTTTTTGAGTATGGAGCTCATTTTACCAAAGGTATCTTTCGGCATTGCTATGCGTCTTTTAATCTCAGTACTGCATTTTGCATCTGATGTTACCATGAAGCCGATATATTTAAATTTAGTTACTTCTTTGATTTTTTCTCCTTTGCAGTTGATGTTGCATGTGGGCTTTTGCTCTTTCTTGGAGATCACCATGCATTCATCACAAAACCTAAATATCTTTATTATATGTCATGAAATATTAGGTGCACTGTATGCACAATTTTGACCATGTATTGATTTCATGTCTATTTTCACATAAATGAAAACCTGTGCAGAAAACTTTTTTTTTCTATGAAAGATGTCTCATCTCATCTCATCTCATCTCATCTCATTATCTCTAGCCGCTTTATCCTGTTCTACAGGGTCGCAGGCAAGCTGGAGCCTATCCCAGCTGACTACGGACGAAAGGCGGGGTACACCCTGGACAAGTTGCCAGGTCATCACAGGGCTGTATTAAAGATGTGTTACATACAATAATTCTGCCACAGAAAAAGAACAGTTATAAGAAATCAGTCAAAGACAAATATTGCCATGAAATTCATGTCCATGATGACATTTATGTCCGTGCATGTAGACTTCTGACCACAACAGTACACAGCATATTTTTGTTTATTATGAAATCTATTACATACCCTGTAGCCTAATGACAAACACACTGTACAATCCTGACATCATATATTAATCAGTTAAAGCTCACAGCATACAGAAAATGAGAAATGGGGTTTTAATTAGGGCTGTAATGAATAATGAGTAAATTATTTTTATTAACCAATTAACTGGACCAATTTGTAGCAGTGCAGTCAATTAATACTACTACAGAACTTTTAACTAGGCTTCGAGTAATGGGTCACCATCACTATTACTGACAGTTCTCAGATAATGTCCTCATGCTGTATGGATTATCAAGTGTTTACATCAACACACACACTATTCTGTACATGTTTTTGACTGCTTCTGCCCTTTGTTTTTTTTTTTAACTATACAGTATGTCTTGCCTGCATTTTGAGCCCTAATTTGTTCACACAGAAAATTTTGAAATAAATGCAAAATAAATATCTGCTGATTGGCTCACTAACTGGAATGCTTGAATGATGTATTAATTTTGTTTACAGTGTTTCAGAAAGCTGAATCATTTTTAGTGTGTGGAACTGACTCTGAAGTTTTGGAATTGAATTAGTTTTCAATGTTTGGAATCCGTAAAATCAACTTTGATGGGAACCAAAAGCAGGATGAAGACTTGATGACTGGAGGCATACCATTAATTTAAAAAACAGCATATAAACAGTACATGATGCACTTTATGCACCCAATACTGCATAATGCACATGCTTCATGACAGGAGTCAAGTCAGAAAACTTTCATACAAACCTTCAGACTAATCATTCTTTTGAAACCATGTTCAGCAGTACCTTAGTGCCAACTAAATGATGAAATTTTTTGGCAACTTTTTTTTTTAAATTAGTGGTTGCAGGGGGCGGTACGGTGGTGTAGTGGTTAGCGCTGTCGCCTAACAGCAAGAAGGTCCGGGTTCGAGCCCCGTGGCCGGTGAGGGCCTTTCTGTGCAGAGTTTGCATGTTCTCCCCGTGTCCGCGTGGGTTTCCTCTGGGTGCTCCGGTTTCCCCCACAGTCCAAAGACATGCAGGTTAGGTTAACTGGTGACTCTAAATTGACTGTAGGTGTGAATGGTTGTCTGTGTCTATTTGTCAGCCCTGTGATGACCTGGCGACTTGTCCAGGGTGTACCCCACCTTTCGCCCGTAGTCAGCTGGGATAGGCTCCAGCTTGCCTGCGACCCTGTAGAACAGGATAAAGCGGCTAGAGATAATGAGATGAGATAGTGGTCGCAGTCCAAGTTTAAATGCATCTTTATGGACTAAACAGAGTGCAGCACAAATGCAACAAGGTGCAGAGACTTACATTTTATGTGCATATATGATTGAACCACTGACTAAATGAAAGCATATTTGCCAAGTGCCTAAAAACATTTCAGAAATGCATCCAGTGGTGACTGGGCTTTCATTGAATGATGTAGTACAATATTCAAAATGCACCACCCAGCGTGGAGACATAATGAAAATGTTGAAAAAAAAAGCTGATGGAGGGATGAGAGATGAAGATGAATGATGTCCTCAGTATATATGTTCTTAGTGTACATAAACTTTTATGATTTCATCTTTACTATTACAGTAAAGAAGCTGTGTGGGCTTTTTTTCCTCCATATGGAATTATGGTAAACTGACTCATGAACATAATGAGATTAGAGAATAGATGCATTTATAGTTGTACAATGAAATATTCCTAATTTATGCCCATTCAGGGTCTTACCTACAAACACTTAATACCTTTTTTTTTTAAATTAGACCTGGGTGGCATGGTGGTGCAGTGGTCAGCACAGTCCCCTCGCAGAAAGAGGGTTCTGGGTTCACACCCAGTGGCCGGTGGGGGCCTTTCTGTGTGGAGTTTGCATGTTTTCCCTGTGTCTGTCCAAAGACATGCAGGTTGGGTTAACTGGCTACTTTAAATTGTCCATAGGTGTGAATGGTTGTTTCCCCAAGCCCCAAAATGGTAGGGTTGCAACAGGAAGGGCATCTGGTGTAAAATTATGCTCCAATTAATAGGGCATGTGGATCAATAGGATCCACATGGCAGCTACCCCACACACATACAGTGCTCAGCGTAAATGAGTACACCCCCTTTGAAAAGTAACATTTTAAACAATATCTCAATGAACACAAACAATTTCCAAAATGTTGCCAAGACAAAGTTTAATATAACATCTGTTTAACTTATAACGTGAAAGTAAAGGTTAATAATATAACGTAGATTACACATTTTTCAGTTTTACTCAAATTAGGGTGGTGTAAAAATGAGTACACCCCACTGAAAGTTTCTGGAGCAAAGCTAAATTGTAGACTACAAATGTCTAATTTAACAAGAATACAATCACAGGTGAGTCTAATTAGTTATTACACAGGTGTCCAGCAGACAGTTGATGATAAAAGGGTGTTACTTAAAGAAAGCCCCTTCCCATTTCATGCTGTCAGCAATGGCACCACATGGAAGAGAAATGACAAGACCTGTGAAAGAAAATAATTTCTTTACACCACAAAGGTGAAGACTACAAGATCAGCAAAGCTTTACTTATCAGTCAGAATACTGTCGCAAAAGTGGTACAAAAACTTAAAGATGGAACTGCAACCATCTCACAGAGACGTCCAGGTCGTCCACGGAAGTTAACACCTCGACAGGAGCATCTTCTGATGAGAAGGGTTGAAGAAATCGGCATGCAAGTTCACTGCAGTTATCTAAAGAAGTAGAAAGCCAAACTGGGGTGACCATTTCCTGTGACACAATACAGCGTACACTGCAGAGGAATGGCATGCATGGATGCCGTCCACGAAAGAAGCCTCTCCTAAAGCCCAGGCACAAAAAAGCCTGCCTAGAGTTTGCCAGGGCCCATGCTGACAAAGATGAAGACTACTGGGACTCTATACTCTGGAGTGATGAGACCAAGATAAATGTTTTTGGAACTGATGGCTTCAAAACTGTATGGCGTCGCAAAGGTGAGGAATACAAAGAAAAATGCATGGTGCCTACAGTGAAACATGCTGGCGGCAGTGTCCTTATGTGGGGCTGCATGAGTGCTGCTGGTGTCGGGGCACTGCATTTCATTGATAACATCATGAATTCACAGATGTATTGCTCTATACTGAAAGAGAAGATGCTACCATCACTCCATGCCCTTGATCGTCATGCACTTTTCCAACATGACAATGATCCTAAACACACATCTAAGGCCACTGTTGGATTTCTGAAGAAGAGGGTGAAAGTGATTTGGTGGCTAAGTATGTCTCCTGAGCTGAACCCAATCGAACACCTATGGGGAATTCTGAAGAGACAAGTTGAGCATCACTCTCCATCTAGCATCCAGTCACTAAAAGAGGTCATTGTTGAAGAATGGAAAAAGATTGATGTTGCAAAATGTCACCAACTTGTTCATTCCATGCCTAGAAGACTTGGTGCTGTCATTAAAAATCATGGAGGCCATACAAAGTACTAGATGTAGTAGTTTTTGTTGTGGGGTGTACTCATTTTTGCACCACCCTAATTTGAGTAAAACTGAAAAATGTGTAATCTAAGTTCTATTATTAACCTTACTTTCACGTTATAAGTTAAACAGATGTTATATTAAACTTTGTCTTGTCAACATTTTTGGAAATTGTTTGTGTTCAGTGAGATATTGTTTAAAATGTTACTTTTCAAAGGGGGTGTACTCATTTACGCTGAGCACTGTAAATGGGACAAGCTGGAAGAAGTAAGTGAGTGATTATCTTTATTAGAGCCATTGAACTTTCTGTTCCTGAACTTTCTATCAACAGAAGATATGAGGTCCAAGATGACAGTGTAGCATACTCTCTCTCCTCCCGTCAAGCATGAGTGCCTATGAACTTATATATGCAAAAGAGGGTGTGTTCCAAGTATGTTACTTAATTTGCCCTGACGCAACATGAGGAGCAATTAAAAAGGCTGTTATTGGCTGGTTTAAAGTGTCTTAGAGAAAGCATGTGTCAACCTGTCCTCATGGGAAATAGCAGGTGACCAAAAAAAATACACTTCATTAGGCACATCTGTACACTCGTGTAGTTCTCTAAATCATCCAATCATATAGAATTTGCACAATGCACACTAAATAAATAAATAAATAAATAAATAAATAAACGGTGATATAGGTCAAGAACTTCAGTTAATGTTCACAACCACCATCAGAACAAAGAAAAAAAAAAGTGGGCTCTGTGACTTTAATCATGCCATGTATGTTGGTACCAGAAAGGCTGGTTTTAGTATTTCAGAAGCTGCTATTCTCCTGGGAATTTCACATACAGTAGTCTCTAAATGGACACATTGTTTTAATAGTAGTAATTGTAGTGTTAACACCTTAGGAACTCAACATCTGCATTGTTGTTATTTGGAAATAAGTTTCAAGAACTAATGAATTGTTACTTTTGAATCACTGCAAACAACTAGACCACCTACAGAACTGCGATATGTTGGCTGAGTTCTGGAGCTGAAACAGATTCACCTTTGCCTGAGAATACAGCTGCAAAGGGCTGAGATACAACTATAGCCTTAGAAAATGCTGCTTAGTTGGACAAATTGCCCCTGCATATGGAATAATTAATCACTGTGTATGGCCACCTGGATTTTGAACCCCAGAGTCGATCATAACATTATTATCTGGGACGCCCAGGGGAGCAAGAAACTGTTGACACACCTTTGTGGGTGAGATGCTCAGTATCCCAAATGGGATTTTATTATTCATTACTGTCCTCAAGGGGTGATACAGCTTTGTCTCATAAACTGTCTGGGATATTTATATCAGTAATTATTATTTATTTCTCTGTACTTTCTGGGACATATTCAAAATTCAAATCAGGTCATGGACTCAGTTCAGTGCAGCAACACAGGCTATTTAAAAAATATTCAGTGGCCCACACTATAAAAGGAACACTTCAACATCAATGGCTAGTCATCCACAAAACACATTAAGGTGTACATCGACAGCCAATGTAAATATGTTTCTTTGTAAAAGAAAAAGAGTTCATAATTTCCATATTATTTTTTTTTTTTAAAGGGGGAGCACACTATGTTACACATGCCAAACAAAATAGTGAACCACTTGGTCTCCAATCAGTACAATAAACACCTGCATACTTTAAGGGACTTTATACTGCAAATAAAATACACCTAAATTAGAGCTGGGTAAACTTGTAAAAAATATCTATAAAAAAAGTAAGTTTATGAACAATTCTCAATTACAATTTAGAATTTTTAGTTATATTACATAATGCAATTGAAAACAAAAAAGGATTTCATTAGAATGGACTTTGGAAAAAAAACAAATGTGCAAAAATAGTAACAGTACCATCAGTAGCAACTTGTGCAAACAATGGTTCTTTTAACTGAGAAATATTTAAAATAAAGGATATTTAAAAGAACCTTTGCACTATTAGTTATAGATTGCGCTGTTACTATTTTAGCACAACTTAAAGGAAAGCTGTGGGATTTTTTTTAACCTGGGCCTGATTTTCCCAAAACAATGTATTTCTATGGGGCAAAACATCCATGTCAAACTAAACCACTTGTTTTCAAAACTGACAGGCTGATAAATGTTCTTATAAGTGTCTGACAACATGGAAATGATCAAATTCCTTTTCACTGGAAAACAACGTTTTGCAATATCATTTTAGCCACTTATTTTAGTATGTATTCTGGTCTTTAAAAAAACAAAACTGTTACTCTTGCACATAAACCAATGGGCTGTAATGCTTAAGCTACGATTTAACAAGCAGTGTAACAAGGATGATACATTGACATGACTATCAGGACAGATTTATTAAAAAAAAAAAAAACACCCCATCTAAAGTCAACCAAAATGTGACCATCAGATCAATTAAAATAAATAAATAAACGAATAAATAAATAAATATAAAGGGTCATCCCAATGTCCTGTGCTCGCTGTCCTTTCTCTTATAATGGAGTCCTCACTCTTTCACTATTCTCTTAAACTCAGCTCTCATGAGAAATATTTTATAGACTATCAGATTAAAGATTTAGTTAGAAGGAAAAAGGGGAAAGGTTTATTAATATAAATATTGATTTGCCAAAGCACATTTATGAGGAGAAAAAAAAATCAAAGAAGCTTCAGTCAGAGGCAGATGTGCATAACTGCATTTGCATTGTATTTCACTGTAAGAGCCAGAAAATTACCAACCATTCATATATGCCTCATTATCAAAATATAATGAGTTAAAGGAGGTTGAGCAATAACAATGAAAATTAACAATCTTTAGAGAATTTAAAATAAAGGGAATTGACTTAATTCTAGCTTTCTTGATCAGGTGAAGAAATCTATTTCACTCCAATGTAACTAAATGCGTGACAATTTTTTTTCCTCCTTGCCCCTATATCCAATGAAGCATTCACACCAAAAGGAGTTTGATGACCCTGATGGACACACAACCAATTGTATCAATGCCTGATACAATTGGTTTGGCCATAAATTTCAGAGCAGTTAATACAGCTATCAGTTAATATTTTATGTGTTTAAAAAAAAAAGATTGTGTGCGCGCGAGAGAGAGAGAGAAAAAGGATATGTGGAGTACTGTAGATGATCTGAGAAGAATCATTTTATGTTTCAGTGAGAAAAGTACAATTTCTGGGCGTATGGTAGTAGAATTCATAATGGTAACCCCCCAAAAGGGTGTATTAAAAAGGTATATTATTTCAAAACTCCTCTGTGATTTATGCTTGAGGTAATGAAGACAAGTCATTTCTACTGTAACTCGTATTTTACTTTACACTTGCAATTGACAAACCATTTCAATCAAGACTTTAGTAGAAACCATTCCACTCCAGTACAAAATGAAAATCCCACCTGAATACTTAGTTCCTAACAATTTGTAAGCATTCAGTGTAATAATTCAAGTAGATATCAATATAACAAGTCAAGCCACTTGCAATCATACTACAGGTGATCAATCTTAATGTTTAAAAATACACTGAAATGTCATTTGAAGTGCTCACCGAGAGCCCTATGTTTATACTGTGTTTGAGGACAGATTTTATTGATCACTGCACACAGAGAGAAAACATTTAACTCTGAATGCTAGGGGAGGAAAACAAAGCAACAAGTAATTAAACATGCTTTCAGGTACTTATCACAAAAAAAAAATAATTTTTCAAATAATTATCCAATGGGAGAATCATATTATCAAGTAGCAATTGCACTGAGCTAAACTGAACTAGTAATGATCACAGATAAATAATTAATAGCGATTTGTAAAGAAACAAGAAAACATTCAAGATGGGTGAAATCATGGAGCCTTCACTTCACATATGAGAGATTAATTTTAATTCCACAAAGGGATCCTTCAGTTTAGAAAGTTTTATTTAAATATGACTTATCTAGACAACACATCTTTAAATGTTGCTTACAGAAACATAATAAACTATTACAGATGCTCCAGTTTGATGTTTTCCCACAGTATGACAACCTTGCCCATCAACTTTACTGTATCAAATGTAGTAGTAATAATAACAACAACGAGTAGCAGCAAATGTAATAACATGGAGTATAAAAAGTAATTTGCTCATGTTTGACACCATCTTTAAACTATTGTTTTGAGCAATGTGTTTATACACATACATTGTACATTTTTGTGAGAAATTTCAATAATTGTACTTTTATAATTTTCAAGTTTTTAAATCAATTACAAATGGAAATCTGTGCATTAGGGCAATGCTGATTTTTGCTGCAAGAAAACCGTATCATATTGAGACACTAGCATATTGTATCAAATTCAGAATTTGAAATTTGTGTGTTGTTAGACCCCTAGTGATAATGTAATAAATAAATTTGTAATGCTTATTTGCTGAAGAATGAGATGTATAGTATGAAAAGATATGGCAAATGATGCACTCACCTGTAAAATCTGATGGGCACAAGCACTGGTAAGAAGCATGATTTGAATCAGCAGAGTGATTACTTATGCAGGTTGCACCATTTAAGCATGGACCTTCAGAACACATGTCCAAAGCTTCACAGTAAGGTTCAGAGTAGGGCTTGTGGCACTGACAGCCATATGCAAGCTGTCCAATTTTCACCCTACAAACACCTTTTCCTGAACACAGGTGGAGATGCGGAGAGCTCTGACAGTGTTGCTCTTTGATTAGCACACCAAAGCGGAGGCCGAGCTGACATAAATGGCTACTGCCTTTATGAGTGGCGGCAAAATAACGAACGCCAGGGGAAAGCCACTTTGAGGCCACCTGCATGCTACCATTCATGCTGCTGGCAAAAACATGTTTGTTCTGTACATGCTCTGTAAAGCAACGGTCAAATTCTTCTTTTGACACATTGATTAGATTTATTCCATACTGCTCTAGTATCAAGTCAGTGAAGACAAATAGTGCATCTTCCAACTGAACCTCCACAGGGCATAACTGATGAAATGCATACGACTGATCTGTCCAATGCTCTTGAATGCTTTCCAAAGTACCAGTCCAGC
Source organism: Neoarius graeffei (assembly GCF_027579695.1). NCBI lineage: Eukaryota > Metazoa > Chordata > Actinopteri > Siluriformes > Ariidae > Neoarius > Neoarius graeffei. The sequence goes on along the minus strand of NC_083571.1, from coordinate 42,892,602 downwards.
ATTCATTCACATTCTTGCAGGTGTTCTCCATGAGAGACAATCTCAGGGTGATGTTCCTTGGTTCGGGGTGCCAGTCATGATACTGGGGTCTGTGGCAGATTAACTGGCTTGAGACAGTAAAATGGCTAAAAAGGAGAATAAGCACTTTAAGCACATGTGTCTTCTCTGGTGTTGTCATGTTCCATACACTACAGACACTTTTAGACAGTCTCCAGTACAGATCAGGTGAAGTTAATGCTCTGCCTGCTATGGTGTTAATCGTCAGAGGACAGATGCACATCTAAGGGGGAAAACATACATTAGTTAATGTAACCTCATTTTGGCAAAGACCCATGAATTTAATATCAGGTATCCAGCATAACAGCAGCATTTATCATCCACTGATGATTAAAATAGGCTACAGCAGTGCTTTCTCTTCATCTTTTCAACCTTTCCAATCACTATCAATTAGAGCAATTTCTTTCCCATGATTTTGATCACTGTTTTGAACCCCTGTTTGTCTTCATTTGACAGTGCAATGGTTTCACAAATATCCAGTTATGCTGATGCCAGTCTATAAATGTATTCCCATATTGTTGCTTCCACCAATAAGCCACCTTCTTAGTAACCACAGAACAACAACAAAAAAAAGTGTCTGTAGTAAAGCTGTGTAAAATGCAATCTTAACCCTCCAATTTACTCACTTAATGGGGTATATTCTTTTGGTTGGAGGAGTGCAGATTGTCTTGACAGCAGGAGTGAAAGTCAGATGAACATCAGTTTAGTTTATTGAGTTTGCCACAGTCTTGAAAAAAAAAAAGTTACCAATTATGAACAAACAAAATGTGGCAGGGGAAAGGAGCAGGACTTGCATCCCAATTGCCACCTAACCCTGGCATGCTAAAACATGGTAATACAAAGATTGCATCACAATACACCATAATAACAGCAGACATTAAAAAAATGTGCTGACACAAATCAATGTATATGTACATGTTGATGAATAAATATAAGCTATATTTAAAAAAAATTAAGTCCGACACATTAGCATAGGACCTGGCTTAGACATGTATGCACATAACTCAAATGTTATAGGCTAATTTGACCCCAAGGAATAACTTGGGATGTGTGCCAAAATCACTATCCGGGGCAAACAGCCTGACAATTACCAATCCAAGATGGCCACCGGTATTACGGTATTATTATTGTGTTACCCTTCATGTTCCTGACCCTGGTTTATGTGACACATAAACAGTAATAATGTGATGTTAAAAGTTGTACTGTTGGCTGTTAAGCATTTAAGCTCTCAAGATATTGCTGCCTACTAAAGTAACAAGTTTTGTTTGGTATTTTTCACTTTAAGTTAACATTCCATTGATCATAATAGTATGATTGAAAATACAATTTCTATACATCAATCAAATGCTTGGTTTCTTATATTCTAAATTATGTGCATAGGTCTCCCAATTCCATGATTTCATGTTTGAGGTCGGGCTATTCTGTTTTTCTCATGTTTTCTGTGAAACTGCAATTTTGACCAATTTTTGGTGCTTTTTTTTTTTTTTACCTTGCCCTTGACCATATCTTGTTCCCTTTTCCTTCAATCATGAAAATGAGGTCACTAATGGATTCCCCATACCCCAAAACCCATACAATTAAGTATTGTACATACTTCTGTGGTGAGTGGTTCAAAAATGAATATTTTCAACATGGCTACCGACAGCCATCTTGGATTTGTAATTTTCGGTCTGTTCGCCACAGATAGCAATTTTGGTACACATACCAAATTGTTGCTTGGGTTCAAAGTAGCCTATAACAGTTGAGTTATCCTCTCCTAAATTACGTGCATACATATCTAACCCAGGTCTTCTACTATGGTACATGGTACAATATAAGCACTAGATGACAAAAAGAGAAAAGGGGGAAAGAGCCAAATAAATAGACATAAAGGAAAACTACCTATTTAAAACCAGATACTAAAATTTGAGTGATTTTAATGAATTAACTATATAATGAGGAAAATATGAATAAAAATATCATTACATTTTCATTGTATCATTACATTAACATTAGATGCTAACACAGGGAACTACAAGTTGCTCATTTTGGTTGATAAATATCAAGCAGGCAAGATTTAAACATGGATAATGAATTAAGGGATTTAATGAAAGATGGCAAAGTGTTCCACAGTTCAGCAGACCTAATAAAACTATGATTTCCTATAATAATCCTGTCTATGTTCATAAATAAGGTCGTCATTATTAGGATCAAAGTTCTGTGTATGATAATGAAATTCAAAAGTCTGCAGATATTTTCCAATATCAATAAGACCATTTCTAGATTTAAAAAAAAGCAGCAAATCTGAGACCTCTCTGCAGTATTTTAAATGGAGCAAGTTTAAATTAGTTAGTCTCTCTGTGTAGGTCATATTCTGAGGTGATTCAATTATGAATTTTGATGCCCTTCATCGGACATCTTCAAGCAATGCACAGTGCTTTACAGCGAATGGGGACCACAGGTTGCTGCCATATTCCAGTTTTGGATGCACTAGAGCACAATACAGGAGCTTCCTCGTGCTGGGGTCAGATAAGCCTCAGCATACCCTTTTAAGAAGGCCAAGGGTCGTATTGGGTTTTGCAACTATGACTTATGTGCTTTGCCCAAGACAGATTGCTGGAAACAGTAATATTAAGGTCACTGATGGAAGATAGACACTCAAGCTGCTGATTGTCTAGACTGTAACTTCTGGTACTTGTACATGGTGTCGTCTTCTTGAAAATGTGCAGTGCCTTACATTTTGATGAATTAAATTCCATTGCACCCTGCGATGACCTGACGACTTGTCCAGGGTGTACCCCACCTCTTACCCATAGTCACCTGGGATAGGCTCCAGCTTGCTTGTGACCCTGCACAGGATAAGCGGTTACAGATAATGGATAGATGGACAAATTCCATTGCCCAGTCAAGACTCCATTTGTAGAGATCCTTTTGAAGAAAGCTGACAGCACATGGAGGGTCCAAAGCACAATACAATTTCGAGTCATCCATGAAGTGGGCTATGGTGGAGTTAAAATTAATATAATCAGGAACATCATTTACATAAACAAGAAACATGAGTGGGCCAAGAATTGACCCCTGTGGTATGCCGGCTGTCAAGAGCAGCCAATCAGAGAAAGTGCCATCAAGAACAACTCTTTGTCTGCCAGCAAGATAGCTGCGAAACCAAGAAAGCACTGGACGACTGATACCATACTGTGAGTTTATACAACAGAGTGTGGGATACCTTGTCAAATGCTTTTTCCCCCCCTCCAAATGCTGTAAATAGTGTCTACCTCTATGCTATTAGCCACAGAGTCCAATATGTCTTGGTCAAGCTCTAGAAGTTGGGTTATTGTAGATTTGCCCTTAAGAAAGTCATATTGAAATTGATATAACTGAGGTGCAAGGTGTTGATAGTGTCGATTAAAGAGTCATCATTCAGGTACCTTGGAGAATATGCTAAGCAGGGAGATGAGCCTGTAATTAGATGAGATTAAACTATTAGTATGAGATCAGCACTTAACAGTCATCCTTCATGTTATTTTATTTGAAAAGCAAAATTCTAACAGTCAGGATCATTGACCATGAATTCACATACATGTCAACCTTTGGTCAATCAAACCTGTATAACCAACCTCCAAAATCCATATTTCCCTTATAAAATCCGTATAAGATGCAAATTAAAATAATTTACCTAAAATTTGAATGTTAATTAACAATGATATATCCAAGTTACTTTTTATTCAATATTAATAACAATAAACCTTCAGAATGAATACAAAGCTCCAATGTTTGACAAAAACACAAAGTGTCACTCTAATGTTCTGAATTGTACTCCATGACAGCTTTTTTTTAGCACTCCGCACCAATACCTCATTAGGCTGCATGTCACAGCAAGTGTCTGTGTTGATCTTGCCGGAGTGCCCATTCAGAATCTTTTCAGTCGCTAGTGAAAGTCGCTCAGGTGGAAATATGCTTTTCAAACAAAACGTTACTTCACGGTTAGCAGGATTCTCGCAATGTGGTGTGCGCATGATCAGAAATGGAACGAAGTCTCGCTACCACAAGATAATGCGCGATTTCATAAGACTCTTTACTGGCTGTCTGTGCTTTGTGTGGTGTACAGTACGTTTGTAAATGTTATGCGCTCTTATCATCGTGGGAATTGATTATAGCTCTAAATAAATATTTAAGTTTTTTTTAAAGAATCCGTATAACTTTATTTGTACGCCTGTATACTACGTTTATTGAATCAAATCCGTATAAAATATGGACATTACGTATAGGTTGACATGTATGAATTCAGTATGTATAATCTGAAAGAGTGTGGCATTTTATTTTCTGAAGATTTTGTAGTGTGGGATTTGATGACTGAAGGATGATCCAGGATAAAATAAACTCAGGTCTTTCACATTTTCAACATTTCAAAGAATTTCACTACAGGATCTTAAGCTACGGTCACACTCCAAGCTCATGATACTTTGCGATGGGTTATCAATGAAAATTAGGTATTTTGGTGGCAATGCATGGCAATATACAGGCAAGCTAAAAGTTGTGGTCACACAGCAGGCAAACACTTAGATTGTCACGCCTTCATGCACTTGAGCCTGGCACAGCTTGCACAGCCATGCTCGCTCACAGAGCGTGTTGTGCATGCTCTTGGGACCTAGTCGTTATGGGAAACATCTGGTGCCGATTTGAGCACAATCAGCACACGTATATAAGGATGTCGTTTTTACAGAGGCTTTGCAAAATATCATTATCATGGTCACCTTGGTTTCTAGACATGCTTATGACTCTGGTTAACTACTCTGCTTTAGGAATCTGCTTTTTGTTTTTGTTAGGGTTTTGCTGGGATTCGAACCTGGTTCGTTGGTGTGATGATCCAGCAAACCCCCACTAGGCCACCAGGGGGATGACTCAAATGCAGAGGCGTGAGGCGGAAGTAGAAAAAGAATCAAAAAGGTTTATTTAAACTATATACACTATATACAGGGCAAAACAAAAGACAAAAAAAACCAAAGAGTGTAATCCAAAAGAAAAGCAAAGTGCAAAAATACAAAAGCTAAGAAGATCAAAAAAACACAGTACAAAGGAAACTGGAGATAAACATAACAGCACAAAGACTCCGTGACAAGAGGACTGAACTCAGGGGTATAAATAGACAAACTAATTAAGGACACAGGTGAAGATAATTAGGCAATTAACACAAACTCAAAACACAGGAACAGTGGCGGCCTCTAGAGGCCAAAATGAACACGACATGAAAAGGAAATAACAGCGGCCTCTAGAGGCCAAAACAGTCCTAGTCCTAACAGGACCCCCCCCTCTAGGAGCGTCTCCTGACGTTCCCAGGGCGATCCGGATGGGCCGAATGGAAGTCCCGACATAGTTCTTTATCAAGGACATCCCGAGCAGGAACCCAGCAGCGCTCCTCAGGACCATAGCCCTCCCAGTCCACCAGATATTGCAACCCGCCGCGGACCCGGCGGGAGTCAAGCAGGCGATTCACAGTGAACACAGTCTGCCCCTGGAAGATGCGGGGTGGTGGGGGGTTCCTAGGGGCAGGGGCATACGTAGACGTCAGTACGGGCCGTAACAGGGAAACATGGAAAGTGGGGTTGATCCTCAGAGTCCGGGGCAACTGGAGCCGGTAGGAGACAGGGTTCACCCTGCGCACCACCTTGAAGGGGCCAATGTAGCGAGGAGCAAGCTTGCGGTTCTCCACCCGCAGTGGAAGGTCCTTAGTGGACAGCCAAACACGCTGCCCAGGGCGGAAAGCGTGTGCAGGTCTTCTATGGCGGTTGGCCTGAGTCTGGTTGGTTCTGGAGGTCTGTATGAGGGTCTTCCTGACCTTGCTCCAGGTCTTGCAACACCGTCTCACATATTGGTTGACCGAGGGCACCCCCGCGTCCTCCTCCTGGTCCGGGAACAGAGGTGGCTGGAACCCGAATTGGCACTGGAATGGCGACAGCTTGGTGGCCGATGACTGCAGGGTGTTGTGGGCGTACTCCGCCCATGGCAGCCAGGTGCTCCACGATGTCGGGTTATCCATAGCCAGGCCTCGCAGGGTGGTTTCCAGGTCCTGGTTGAGCCTCTCCGTCTGACCATTGGACTGTGGGTGAAACCCAGAGGAGAGGCTGGCAGTGGCTCCGATGACCTTGCAGAACCCGTGCCACACTCGGGAGGAGAACTGGGGCCCTCGGTCTGAGACGATGTCCTGTGGAAGACCAAAGACTCGGAAGACATGATTAAACAAAAGTTTCGCAGTTTCAAGAGCAGAGGGGAGTTTGCACAGTGGTATGAAGCGGCAGGCCTTGGAGAATCTGTCAACTAAGACCAAAATGACCGTGTTACCTTGTGACTCAGGGAGACCCGTGATAAAGTCGACTGCCACGTGGGACCAGGGACGCCGGGGAATGGTCAGAGGATGCAGGAGACCCTGGGGACGCTGTCGTGGGTTCTTGGTTCTGGTGCAAACCTCACAGGACAGGACAAATGACCTTACTTCCTGCTCCATGTTAGGCCACCAGAAGCGTCTTTTCAGGAAGTCCAGGGTCCTCCGAGCTCCCGGGTGGGCGGTGAGAGGGGAAGAGTGACCCCACTGGAGAACCTTGGCCCGGGCTTGATGTGGGACGTACAAGAGGCCTGGTGGCCCCGTCCCAGGACCGGGGTCCTGGCGTTGGGCTCGTCGGACAGCCTCCTCAATACCCCAGCGGACAGGGGCCACAATCCGGGACACAGGGATAATAGGCCCGACTTCATTCTCCCTGTTAGTGGCAGAGAACAGTCTGGACAGTGCGTCAGGTTTGGTGTTCTTGGAGCCGGGGCGGTATGAGAGGGTGAAGTCAAATCGACTGAAAAACAGGGCCCACCTAGCCTGTCGAGGGTTCAGTCTCTTGGCTTGCTGGAGGTACTCCAGGTTCTTGTGGTCAGTCCAAACCAGGAATGGATGTTGTGCTCCCTCCAGCCAGTGCCTCCACTCCTCAAGGGCCAGTTTGACCGCTAGCAGTTCTCGATCCCCCACATCGTACCGGGACTCAGCAGGACTCAGGCGGTGGGAGAAGTAAGCGCAGGGGTGCAGCTTTCCTTCCGAACGTTGAGAGAGCACCGCGCCGACACCACTGTCCGAGGCGTCCACCTCCACGATGAATGGTTGGGAGGTGTCCGGGAGAACCAGAATGGGTGCCGTGCAGAAGCGGTCCTTGAGGTCTTTGAACGCCTTTTCTGCCTGAGGAGACCAGCCATAAGATCCACCTGTCCCTTTGGTGAGGTCTGACATGGGTGCTGCCACAGAACTGAAGTTCCTGATGAACTTGCGGTAGAAGTTAGCGAATCCTAAGAACCGCTGAACCTCCTTAACGGACTTGGGAGTAGGCCAATCCCGGACGGCCAGGGTCTTGGCAGGGTCCATTTGGAGTTGGCCTGTCCGTACAATAAATCCCAGAAAGGAGACCTCGGGAACATGAAATTCGCATTTCTGGGCCTTGGCGAACAGATTGTTCTGTAGCAGCCTCTGGAGAACCTGGCGGACATGGTGGCGGTGCTCCTGCACGGTCTTGGAAAAGATAAGGATGTCATCGAGGTAGACAAAAACGTATAGGTTAATCATGTCCCTTAAGACGTCGTTGATTAGGGCCTGAAAAACAGCTGGTGCGTTGGTGAGTCCGAAGGGCATCACCTGGTATTCGTAGTGCCCAGACGGGGTGTTAAAGGCAGTCTTCCACTCGTCTCCCTGTCGGATACGGATGAGGTGGTATGCGTTCCGTAGGTCCAACTTGGTGAAGACGGTGGCGCCTTGGAGCAGGTCGAAAGCTGTGGACATCAGCGGAAGGGGATATCGGTTGCGCACAGTGATCTTATTCAGGCCCCTGTAATCAATACATGGTCGGAGCCCCCCATCCTTCTTGCCGACAAAGAAGAAGCCGGCTCCAGCAGGTGAAGTGGAGGGTCGAATAAACCCAGAGACCAGGGCATCTTTGAGGTATTCCTCCATGGCCTTGCGTTCTGGCTGAGAGAGTGAAAACAGTCTGCCACGAGGAGGGGTAGTCCCAGGGAGCAAGTCGATGGCACAGTCGTAGGCCCGGTGCGGAGGAAGAACGGCGGCCCTGCTCTTGCTGAATACCTCCTTGAGATCCCAGTACTCTGTGGGAACTTGAGATAACTCGGTGAGATCAGGGGGCTCGGCAGGAGACACAGGAGAGCTAGAGAGCAGACAAGAGGCATGGCATGCAGGGCCCCATTCCACAACCTGGCTTGTTACCCAGTCTATGCGAGGGTTGTGGCGAGTAAGCCAAGGAAGGCCTAGAATAACTGGGAACTCAGGTGAAGGAATCAGGTGCAGGGATATTTCTTCCTTGTGACCTTGAGACTGGAGGAAGACTGGAGAAGTAACTTGAGTGACTCTTCCATCACCTAATGCTTGGCCATCGAGGGCAGACACAGACAGTGGGACTTCAAGAGGTGCAGTCGGAATATTGATGCTTTGGGCGAAGTGAATATCCATAAAGTTCCCAGCCGCCCCTGAGTCTATCAAAGCTTGACAAGAGTGGACAGACTCACCCCAGGAGATGGAGACCGGGATGTAGATTCCTTGGCCAGGGAGTCCGGGAGAGAGGGTAGGCCCCGTCACAACCCTCCCTCGGCTGGACGGGGCGGTCCTTTTCCCAAGAGTTCGGGACATGATGCTCGGAAGTGACCAGGTTTGCCACAGTAGATGCAGCACTTGTCCCTCCTTCTGCGCTCCCTCTCAGATGCGGAGAGGCGAGTACGACCCACTTGCATGGGTTCTGGACAGTCACTGAAGGAGGTAGATGGTCTCCAGGTAGAGGTAGGGAGGCTGGGGGGGCTCAAGGCTTGGTGGCGTTCTCTCATCCTGTTGTCCAGACGAATAGCATGTGAGATGAGGGTTTCGAGGTCACTTGGGCATCCAATAGAGGCCAGACCGTCCTTGATGGGGTCAGACAGACCATGGTGGAAGGCTGACACCAGGGCAGTCTCGTTCCATCCACTTACTGCTGCGAGTGTTCGGAACGAGATGGCGTAATCTGCGACGCTTCCTCCTTGCCGGATGGACATGAGCTTTCGGGCTGCGTCGGTACTGATGTCTGCCTGATCGAAGACCCGAAGCATCTCTTCAGAAAACAGCTGGAAATCAAAGCACTCAGGTCCCTGTCTTTGCCAGATAGCAGTAGCCCAGGCTCGCGCCTTACCAGCTAATAAGGTGATCACAAAGGCAATCTTGCGGCGATCCGTAGTGTAGGTGGTAGGCTGAAGCTCAAAGGTGAGTTGACACTGGGTAAGGAACTCTCGGCACTCACTGTGCTTGCCGTCATACCTCTGTGGTGCAGGAAGGCTGGGTTCGCGAGGTGAAGAAGGCAGCATTGCAGGAGGCACTGGAGCAGGAGTGGGAGCTGGATCAGGAACTGGATCAGGAGCAGGAGATGCAGGCAGAGATGTCAGCTGTGCCAGGGTTTTCCCAATTTGCTGAAGCAGTTCCTCGTGGCGAGCGAGGGCCTCACGTTGGCTGGTGAGCGTACGTCCATGAGCGTCCATGGTTGCTCCGAAGCGTGTCAAAGCTGCCATAATTCCCTGAAGGTTGGCCGGGTAGACAGTTGAAGCAGCCTCTGCTGAGTCGGTCATGACGGAGTCTTTCTGTTAGGGTTTTGCTGGGATTCGAACCTGGTTCGTTGGTGTGATGATCCAGCAAACCCCCACTAGGCCACCAGGGGGATGACTCAAATGCAGAGGCGTGAGGCGGAAGTAGAAAAAGAATCAAAAAGGTTTATTTAAACTATATACACTATATACAGGGCAAAACAAAAGACAAAAAAAACCAAAGAGTGTAATCCAAAAGAAAAGCAAAGTGCAAAAATACAAAAGCTAAGAAGATCAAAAAAACACAGTACAAAGGAAACTGGAGATAAACATAACAGCACAAAGACTCCGTGACAAGAGGACTGAACTCAGGGGTATAAATAGACAAACTAATTAAGGACACAGGTGAAGATAATTAGGCAATTAACACAAACTCAAAACACAGGAACAGTGGCGGCCTCTAGAGGCCAAAATGAACACGACATGAAAAGGAAATAACAGCGGCCTCTAGAGGCCAAAACAGTCCTAGTCCTAACAGTTTTGCTTGTGTTTTGCTACCCTGACCTTGCCTCAAGTTTTGTTTTTGTAAATAGTACCCCTGTTAATAAACACTCTTCCTACACTTACATCCGTCTACTGCCACATACCGACAGAATACTTCACAAAGTCTTTGTGAAAACAGTGTCCAATTGCGCTTAAATCAGCATCAGACGTTTCCCATTATGACTGGGTCCCAAAAGTGCACACAACATGCTCCAGAGGATCCACGAATGTAAATGCACGTTTTAAGTCTCAGCGAAGGTTAGGCTATGTTAAGCCACTGTGTTAATGAGGCACCCGCGAGCATTGGGGACATGGATTCGAGAAAAATCTCAAGAGCCTCAGCGAAGGTTCCCAGAGCTTTAGGAAGTATTCCCAAACCCACCTGCGAGTATTCACCACTTAGTTTGTTGACGAAAACATCGCCACCAAATTTCAATGCATACACTGAAATTTTTTGTGGTGTTTTTGGCCACTCATGAGGCGGAGAAATAACAACTTGCAAAGCTTGAAGAATATTTGCAGTGCATTGCACGCACGATTGGTGGCGATGCTACCAATTTTTCACCAAGTATTTGCAAACCCATCATGAGCTGTAGTGTGACCAGGGCCTTATATTGCAGCAGGCATTTAATTGACCTGTCCATCCACTATTATGTCCATCCAATGCTTTTATTTAGAAATAAACCCAAGTTCTCAACATGGAGTAGCCAGAAAGAAGCAATGAGCCTGAGGCAGTAATTAAGCAATGGTTGGTTTTAAAAAAAAGTTACCATCTAAATCCAGCATGGTATTAATCCCAACTGAGAAATGAACTAATGCTAGAGAGAGCATCTGCCATCAACTGGAAAAGTTGATCCGCAATTTAAAATGAAATCAAATCCTTTTATATAACCCATGGTACAACTAATGTGACATAAACCATCAAATATTCATTTAAAAAAAAAAAAAAAAAAAAATATATATATATATATATATATATATATTATATGGCTAAAACATTAATGAGTCATTCCAAATGCTAATTTGACACAGACAGGCAGACCATATGCTCCCACTTGTAAAGCTTGAGCATGGGTTGCCATAGCAAAAGTGAATTCTCTGTAGTCCTTTTTATATGCAGCCTACTATTAAATTTGCCTAGTATTAAAAACCGGAACTTGGGATTAAAAGCACAGACATTATACTTACAGCTGTGGTCAGATACTTACACTCATCATGGACACGAAATGTTGTGTCAGTAACAGTGCTGAGAGCGTAAGCTCGAAACAGCCTCCAAACATGGCCACCATGAGCTACACTTCCCAAGAACCACAGTGCCCTCTGTCTCCAGCTTATTAATTACACCTGTGTAGTCAATCCCTGAAGTGGATTAAAAGCACAGACATTATACTTACAGCTGTGGTCAGATACTTACACTCATCATGGACATGAAATGTTGTGTCAGTAACAGTGCTGAGAGCGTAAGCTCGAAACAGCCTCCAAACATGGCCACCATGAGCTACACTTCCCAAGAACCACAGTGCCCTCTGTCTCCAGCTTATTAATTACACCTGTGTAGTCAATCCCTGAAGTGGATGGAATACTGAAGCATGGCAGGTGGGAAGTGCTGTTCACACAGACTTTATTTTCAATGTTTTCATTGCTTTTCAGCTTTACACACACACACGGGTTGAGAGATATCCCTTCTCTTCACTCCTCCTTCCTTTTCGACTCTCTGCAGTTACTGCAAAGCACACAGACAACTTTAAATCGCCCTCTATTCACAAACCGACACTTGGCCACGCCCCCGCTGCCACATACCACCACCACCCAACTCAGGCCGAGGAGCCATCCGGCTTGCAGCAGACCCCCCCCGATGGGACAGGAAGTCTGCCACGACCATCTGTGACCCTGGCCAGTGGACCACCTTGAATTTAAATGGCTGGAAGGTGAGATACCAATGGGTGATCCACGCATTGGCATCCTTCATGCGGTGGAGCCACAAGAGGGGTGCGTGGTCCAAACAGAGGGTGAATGGGCACCCCAGCAGGTAGTATCAGAGGGTGAGGACCGCCCCACTTAATGGCCAGGCAACTCCTTCTCGATGGTTCTGTACTTACTTTCACGCATCAAGAACTTACAGCTGATGTATGTCATAGGTTGTTCCTCACCCTCCACCTTCAGAGACAGAACGGCTCCCAGCCCTCTGTCTGATGTGTCCATCTGCAAAATAAAAGGTAGAGAGAAGTCAGGGGAGTGTAAAAGTGGACCTCCACACAGTGCAGCTTTTACCTTGGTGAATGCCTGTTGGCACTGCTCCGTCCACTGGACCAGATCTGGTGTCCCCTTTTTAGTGAGATCAATCAGCAGGCTAGTGACATCCGAATAATTAGGTAGAAACCTGCAATAATAGCCAACCAGCCCCAGGAACTGTCTCACCCCCTCTTTGGTCTTGGGCCTTGGCAGGCCGCAATCGCTGCAGTCTTGTCAATTTGGGGATGCACCTGCCTGTGACCCAAGTGGAAACCCAGATACCGAACTTGCAGCCACCCAATTGCACACTTTTTCAGGTTAGCTGTGAGCCCCGCATGCCTCAGCAACTCTAGGATGGCCCTAAGGTAGTCTAGGTGCCATGGCCAATCATTGCTGAATATAATAATGTTGTCAAGGTGAGTTGCGGCGTAGGCGGCATGGGGAGCAGAGGATCTTGTCCATGAGCCGCTGAAACGTAGCAGGAGCCCTGAATAACCGAAGAGGGAGTGTGATAAATTGGTATAATCCAAACAATGTGGAAAAGGCCATTTTTTCTCTGGATAGAGGAGTCAAAGGGATCTGCCAATGTCCCTTTGTCAAATCCAGTGTCGAATGAAACCGAGCAGTGTGTAGGTATCATGCCGCCATTCTGTCTCTAAGAACTACAATTCCCAGTCCTCTGCCGCGTGACCTATGTCACGCGTGGGCGGGATCATCTATGTCAGTCCACCATGCGCACATAAATCCGGGCGGAAGTTCCGCTCTTTGTCTCTCGCATCCGGATTTCAAGGAGTCTAGATGCACAAAAGAGATGCTCTCCACCAAAAAGACGTCTTTTTCCCTTTCTTTCTTGCAAGATCCATCACTCAGCGCAATTTTCTTTCTTACCCTTGGCCAAGGTAAACTCTAGAATAGCGCGATCTTTAAACTCAACCTGAGTTACAACTGGTTTATTCGTATTAGAAGTGACATCACGACTGCAGCCCAGGCAGTTAAAAGTTGAGAAGCGATTGAATCCTTTTTAACTCACAAGCGCTGTGCACCTTATTCTGATCAGAGACTTTTCCTCTCGAACGCTGAGGTTCGGACCAAGAATCCTCTGCTTTCCACGGGAACCACCCAAGTGCTCCGCTGGACCCGAAAGTTTTCTATGCCTCCATCGCAAGCGGCTCACGTGCTCCAACGGCAAGGCCCGGAACTACACCGGCGAACATCTTCATATCTTGCTAAAAGCAGGATTAAGTAAGATTTTGGCATTTGGGCATAATTAAGATAGTCTTAGGAATTTGCTTTTATTTGAAATGGTGTGAATTTAAACCCAGGTTTATTCATTACACTGTTAGACACGCAGCATGTTGAATTGTTCTGTTCTATGTTCTCTCAATTGTTTTAATAGGTTGTGCATGCTTTTCTCTCTGACTAACACTTTAATTTCCTTATCATACATTTTGACCTTATCAAGGTTTCAGTGAGTTTGGTAATGTTATGAGTGTGGAATCTTTGTTACTGAGAAAACACGTGCTCAACAGGCCTGACCAGGCCTGATGCACTTTAGACAGCTTCCCTTTGTCTTTAGCAACACGTGCTCAGTAGGCCTCACCAGGCCTAACAAACACACTTTAGCTAGGCCATAGGGCCTTTCACAAACACACTAGCAACACAAGGCTAATCTAGGCCTCCACCACGTGTAGTTAGCTACATGAGGCTAAACACATGGTCAAGTCCTTCCCCCCCCCCCCACACACACAAGCACACATTAGCAACAGAGCTAATCCTTTGTTCTATTTAGATAACATTCCTTTGTTTTAGCTAGCAACAAGCTAGGCCATACACACACCATACTTGTATATATTGATTTATTTTTCTTTGTATAATAAATTCATTTATTAAACAAACTGTTTGTGTGAACAATATCTGAAGTCCCCAATCTCTCAAAGAATTCAAAAGGGTGCATATAAAAAAGTTATGTAATATGGTAAGTGATTGTAATCATTTGGAAATATACCATAATCTAGCTGTTTGGTAATTTATCCAGGATTAATGGTATGATTCACTAAACGATTCATTGAATGATTCACTAAATGAGACTGATTCTATGGTATGATTCAATTCAAATGAGTCAAAGTAAACGATTCAATGGGATTGATTCATTTTAATTATTGACCTTCAAAATTTAATGAGACTGATTTAACGAGATTGATCACTTAATTCCAATAATTAACTGATTGCACCCACAGTAAATTGGTGCCTCGTGTGAGGAGATTGGTTTGTTGACTTCTGAAATATTGTTCAACAACAAATAAACTATCAGTTGATTCAGCAACTGCTAAGGTATATCCCCAGGTGTGCTAAAACGGTTAACAGTAGTGTGATAACCATATCACAAATACTCATAACCTATTTAACTTAGGATAAGAGAGCATTTCCAAATAAACCTTATTAATTAATTACATAGTTAATGTTAATAATGATTAAATTAATAATTAACTCATTGATTAATTATCTAGTATCCAGCCTAAGTAAAATGGCATCCCCTCGTGTCTCAAAAATGGAAGACAACGCTCAAGACATGTCTCTCCTTGAGGTCATCGCAGACCTCTGCTCTGCCTTTGAAAAGGCAAACATTAAGTACACGAGTGAGAGTGAATGCCAAAACAACTTGGATAACTCAAACAAACACGAGAGATCCAAAAAGAACAACTATTAGTGTCCAAGCGGCACTAGGTAAGCTATTCCTATCATACTTCCAAAATGCTGATTCAGAAATCAGACACCTTTGCAGAGAGGTTGAAAGGCTGACTACCAGCAACGCTGAGCTGACAGCCGATAATAATGATTTACATAGGGAGCGTGAGCTCTTGAAGACCTCCCTTGATGATTGCACCAAATGGCTAGAGAAAGCCGAAATGGTTGCTAAGAGGGCTGCCCAGGAGCAGACCCCCCAAGAGCAGCGCGAGGGGCGTGAAAGACCCCCAACAATGCGCCAAAGCTCAGAGTGGGAAGAGGCGTCCAAACCGGACACCGTAAATGATCTGGTCGAGGACCAGACACCCCGCCAAACTCCATCAACTCGCTACTCGACTCTGTCGTTTAGCCTAAGATGGAGCCATCCTGCGCTCATCTGGAGCCCAGGACCCTAGTACACCCAGGTCAGTGTGCTACAGTACCCCTGATCAATCTTCAGATGAATCAGACTATGAATCTAGTGCAAAACGGGAACACCAGAGTAGCTTAGATAGTGAGTGCTCAGAAGAGCCAAGAAGGTCGCACAAGGACGTGCACCAAACCCTTCGCTTACGGCAAATTGACCTACTTGCCAAAGATGTCGAACAATTCGATCCCGACAATGAAAGAACTAATGTAAATAACTATTTACGAGAAATTGATTGATGCCTGATGTACCTGCCGAACGCCACAACACGTGAAAAACTTAGACTAATCTGGAAGACCTCCAGTAGTAGCATTCGTGCCTTTTTAGAGACACTACCCCCAAACATTCGTGATAGTTATTCGAAACTTCGCAATTACATGAGGGAAGAATATGCACCATACACGGACGAAACCTCCGCGACATTGTGTGCATTACAAATCAAACAAAAACGGTCTGAGGCGCCTCGTGAATATTACAGATGGCTACGTACTGCCTATTTCCAAGGTAGTAGCGCACCAGGGTTGGAAGAAGATAGAGGTTTCATATCTCTCTTCTTACATAACCTCCACCCAAGCATGCAGACCCATGTCACACTGACGTGTCGACGAGGTCGCTATTCGATGAGGGAAATTAGGCGACTAGCCCAAATGACCTGGGAGACCATCGTCAAAAACGGAAATGATGACCCCAGAGTCCTTAGGCTCCAGGATGCAAATGGGCCCCCGCTAACCTTAGAAGGAGGCGAAGCTCCAAAAGGGGGACCCACCTGGAAAAATTCCGGTCCAGCCCGATCCTTGCCAAGCCATCACAAGGGTGAGTGGAAAAATCGACAAGGTAAGGCCAGGAGGGACCGAGGGCGAGTCCACAGTGACTATGGCAATCGCCCATCACATGAAAAGGGTCGTAGGGAACAAAATGGTTGGCAGCAAAACAGTCATCCCCGCTCTGACCAGAAACGGCAGAAGTGTTCCGACCGTAGCTCTAAATGTAAGGGTAGAGACGACCAACACAGTGACTCAGACCAACCTGGTGAGTTCCCCTCAGAGCTGGACTCTTTAAAAGCCCAGTTGGCTGAGATTAAAGAACTGTTACAGGAGACGTCAGACCCCTCTCATCTCGTCTCATCTTCTTCCGCTTATCCGGGACCGGGTCGCGGAGGCAGCAGTCTAAGCATGGAAGCCCAAACTTCCCTTTCCCCAGACACCTCGGCCAGCTCCTTGGGAAGAACACCGAGGCGTTCCCAGGCCAGCCGAGAGACATAGTCCCTCCAGCGTGTCCTGGGTCTTCCCCGGGGCCTCCTCCCGGGGGGACATGCCTGGAACACCTCCCCAGGGAGGCGTCCAGGAGGCATCCGAAAAAGATGCCCGAGCCACCTCAGCTGGTTCCTCTCGATGTGGAGGAGCAGCGGCTCTACTCCGAGCTCCTCCCGAGTGACTGTGCTTCTCACCCTATCTCTAAGGGAGCGCCCAGCCACCCTGCAAAGGAAACTCATTTCAGCCGCTTGTATCCGCAATCTTGTTCTTTCTGTCATTACCCAAAGCTCATGACCATAGGTGAGAGTCGGAACGTAGATCGACCGGTAAATTGAGAGCTTCGCCTTTTGGCTCAGCTCCTTCTTCACCACGACGGACTGGTAAAGCGACCGCATCACTGCGGCGGCTGCACCGATCTGCCTGTCGATCTCACGCTCCATCCTTCCCTCACTCGTGAACAAGATCCCGAGATACTTAAACTCCTCCACTTGAGGCAGGACTTCTCCACCAACCTGGAGAGGGCAAGCCACCCTTTTCCAGTCGAGAACCATGGCCTCGGACTTGGAGGTGCTGATTCTCATCCCAGCCGCTTCACACTCGACTGCAAACCGCCCCAGTGCATGCTGAAGGTCCTGGTTTGAAGAAGCCAACAGGACAACATCATCCGCAAAAAGCAGAGATGAAATCCTGTGGTTCCCAAACAGGATTCCTTCCGGCCCCTGGCTGCGCCTAGAAATTGTCCATAAAAATTATGAACAGAACCGGTGACAAAGGGCAGCCCTGACGGAGTCCAACATGCACTGGGAACAGGTCTGACTTACTGCCGGCAATGCGAACCAGACTCCTGCTCCGTTCGTACAGGGACCGGACAGCCCTTAGCAAAGAGACCCGAACCCCATACTCCCGAAGCACCCCCCACAGAATACCATGGGGCACACGGTCGAATGCCTTCTCCAGATCCACAAAGCACATGTGGACTGGTTGGGCAAACTCCCATGAACCCTCGAGCACCCTATGAAGGGTATAGAGCTGGTCCAGTGTTCTGCGACCAGGACCAAAACCGCATTGTTCCTCCTGGATCCGAGGTTCGACTATTGGTCGAATTCTCCTCTCCAGTACCCTGGAGTAAACTTTCCCTGGGAGGCTGAGAAGTGTGATTCCCCTATAATTGGAGCACACTCTCCGGTCCTCTTTCTTAAAAAGAGGGACCACCACCCCAGTCTGCCACTCCAGAGGCACTGTCCCCGACCACCACGCGATGTTGCAGAGGCATGTCAACCAAGACAGCCCCACAACATCCAGAGACTTGAGATACTCAGGGCGGATCTCATCCACCCCCGGTGCCTTGCCACCGAGGAGCTTGCAAACCACCTCAGTGACTTCGGCTTGGGTAATGGACGAGTCCACCTCTGAGTCATCAGCCCCAGTCTCCTCAGTGGAAGACATGACGGTGGGATTGAGGAGATCCTCAAAATATTCCTTCCACCGCCCGACAATGTCCCCAGTCGAGGTCAACAGCTCCCCACCCGCACTGTAAACAGTGTTGACAGAGTACTGCTTCCCCCTCCTGAGGCGCCGGACGGTTTGCCAGAATTTCTTCGAGGCCGACCAATAGTCCTTCTCCATGGCCTCCCTGAACTCCTCCCAGTTCCGAGTTTTTGCCTCCGCAACTGCCCGAGCTGCAGCACGCCTGGCCTGCCGATACCCATCGGCTGCCTCAGGAGTCCCGGAGGTCAACATGGCCCGATAGGACTCCTTCTTCAGCTTGATGGCATCCCTTACTTCCGGTGTCCACCACCGGGTTCAGGGATTGCCGCCACGACAGGCACCGGAGACCTTGCGGCCACAGCTCCGAACAGCTGCGTCCACAATGGAGGTAGAGAACATGGTCCACTCAGACTCAATGTCCCCCGCCTCCCTCGGAAGCTGGGAAAAGCTCTCCCGGAGGTGGGAGTTAAAGACCTCCCCAACCGAGTGCTCGGCCAGACGTTCCCAGCAGACCCTCACCATACATTTGGGCCTGCCAGGTCTGTCCAGCTTCCTCCTCTGCCAGCGGATCCAACTCACCACCAGGTGGTGATCAGTTGACAGCTCAGCCCCTCTCTTCACCCGAGTGTCCAAGACATAGGGCCGGAGATCAGATGAAACGACTACAAAGTCGATCATCGACCTCCGACCTAAGGTGTCCTGGTGCCACGTGCACTTATGGACATCCCTATGCTCGAACATGGTGTTCATTATGGACAAACCATGACTAGCACAGAAGTCCAATAACAAAACACCACTCGGGTTCAGATCGGGGAGGCCGTTCCTCCCAACCACGCCCCTCCAGGTGTCACTGTTGTTGCCCACGTGAGCATTGAAGTCCCCCAGTAGCACAATGGAGTCCCCAGTCTGAGCACCCCTCAGTACCTCTCCCAGGGACTCCAAGAAGGCCGGATACTCTATACTGCTATTTGGCCCGTAGGCACAAACAGCAGCAAGAGCCCTCTCCCCAGTCCGAAGGCGCAGAGAGGCGACCCTCTCGTTCACTGGGGTAAACTCCAACACATGGCGGCTGAGCTGGGGAGCTATAAGCAAGCCCACACCAGCCTGCCGCTGCTCACCACGGGCGACTCCAGAGAAGTGGAAAGTCCAGCCCCTCTCGAGGAGCTGGGTTCCAGAGCCCAAGCTGTGCGTGGAGGTGAGCCTGACTATCTCTAGCCGGTACCTCTCAACCTCCCGCACAAGCTCAGGCTCTTTCCCCCCCAGCGAAGTGACATTCCATGTCCCAACAGCCAGCCGCTGTGTCCGGGGATCAGGTCGTCGAGGCCCCTGCCTTCGACTGCCACCCAATCCACACTGCACCAAACCCCCACTGCTACCTCCGTGGGTGGTGAACCCACAGGAGGTCGGGCCCACGTCACCTCTTCGGGCTGAGCCCGGCCGGGCCCCATGGGCAAAGGCCCGGCCACCAAGCGCTCGCATATGAGCCCCAACCCCGGGCCTGGCTCCAGGGTGGGGCCCCGGCTGCGTCATACCGGGTGACATCACAGTCCTGGATTTTTTCTCCATAGGGGTTTTTGGTGAACTGCTCTTGGTCTGGCCTGTCACCTAGGACCTGTCTGCCTTGGGAAACCCTAACGGGCATAATGCCCCCGACAACATAGCTCCTAGGATCATTCAAGCACACAAACCCCTCCACCACAATAAGGTGGCAGTTCTAGGAGGGGACCCCCTAGACCCCTCAACAGATAAAACAAAAAGAGCCCAAGAAAAATGACAAAAAGCTATTCGCTGGCATGACTAGGCCAGGAACCACGGGTATATCTCGTGAAAGGGGGAGGAGATCCCTCTGAAACAGCAGGCGAGGGTCAGGATGTAGGGCCCCCCCTGGTGGCGAAGGCAAACACACAAAATGCACCTCTCATGTGCGCTAAAGTCTTCACCACCATCTCTCAGACACACGGCTCTCACAAGGCGACCCAATCCCAACCAAGCCCTGCGACATAAACTTAGTCAACTTCACACAAAACAAAACCCCACAGTCGTTGGATCCCACAAAATATGCACAAACCCGTTGCGACGAGATTAGTGCGAACACCGATCAACTGAGCGCCACGCGAGATCAAATTTCTGATGAACTTCAGTTCATGTCTTTGCACACCGAGTCTGGTGTCGAAACACCCGACATCGCGATTCCCCCTAGTGGCCACAATTCTTTGAAAAACCTCCCTCTATCCATCGACTCAGACACAGACACCCATTTCACTGCTGGTGTAATGGCTGCGCTGTGGAACATGTTAGGTGTCGAGGCAAAATTCGATATCGCGCACCACCCTCAATTCTCTGGTCAGGCTGAACGAGCCATTCAAACCATTGTGAGCATGCTGCGAGAGTATGTCACCCACCATGGTAAAATTTGGGATGTGAAACTTCCCTTGGTGCTAAGGGCCATTCGGTCCACCCCTCATTGCGCCACTGAAGTCACACCCTTTGGGATGATGACTGGGCGAGAGTCAGTTCTTTCCCCGCATCTCCTATACAAACCAGAGACCATGAGCGTCACAATTGCATACACCGCACATCAACATGTCGCCGACCTACGACGCCACCTACAGTCAACCTTTACAGGTGCCCAAAAGAATCTCGATTCGAGTGTAGTAGGACACAAAGCCTACTATGCCCGAATCTCAGAGAAGTTCCTACCACCCTGGTCGAGACCTTTCGATCGTGAGAAAACCGTTCCCCATCGCGTATCACATTAGGACATCTAGGCCTAATCAAACGCTTTCATATCGATTTCCATGATAATCAAATCAAACCTTTTGAACAGTCCTCACTCCAAAAGGGGGTGGACGATAGCTAGGCCCATCATGTCCACCTAGCTTGTACACATCACTCAACCATAAGCGTACACTAACATTCCCAGTCAGACTTCACCAACCCAATGAAGTAATAACCCTTCAGTATAACATGGTAGATAAAATACTAAAATCCGTCATTATTACTAGTGTGCGCATCGCAAATACACCCGGCATATAGTCTTGGCAGTGCTATCCTCATTTTGGTGAATCGACAAGACTTAGAGATATGCACCCCCACTAAAGACATCCACTGGGTCTGCCCAGGCAACCCATACATAATACATTGCCAAGCTAGATGAGATGGTCTGTGTCCCTGACAGCTTTAGCCGCAGTAGCGCACGCTCTCTGACCAGCCCACCCACTGCTATTACCAAACACAGAAGATTTCTAGAAGATTAGGTTTGCCAACCCAAACACTAACACTTCTTTTCTTCCTTTATTTCTTCTCTTTTCTTGTTTTTTATGCATAAGAAATTAAACACTACATGTTTCATGTTCAATGTTTAATGTTTTTTTTTTTTATGTGGTTTTGATCTAGTTAGTTAGATAGTGATTATATGCCCAAAATGCCTCTGTCTCCAACTGTCTTACTGGAACTCACAAGTTTACACAGTCTTCACAGGACACCATGAACTGTGCAGAACAAGTCTACCTCAAGGACTATGGACACGGCGATGATACGATACGGTGCTCTCAGTGCTACGACCCCGTCATACCCCTGAGACCAAAAGGGGGACTGTAGGTATCATGCCGCCATTCTGTCTCTAAGAACTACAATTCCCAGTCCTCTGCCGCATGACCTACGTCACGCGTGGGCGGGATCATCTACGTCAGTCCGCCATGCGCACATAAGTCCGGGCGGAAGTTCCGCTCTTTGTCTCTCGCGTCCGGATTTCAAGGAGTCTAGATGCACAAAAGAGATTCTCTCCACCAAAAAGACATCTTTTTCCTTTCTTTCTTGCAAGATCCATCACTCAGCGTGATTTTCTTTCTTACCCTTGGCCAAGGTAAACTCTAGAATAGCGCGATCTTTAAACTCAACCTGAGTTACAACCGGTTTATTCGTATTAGAAGTGACGTCACGACTGCAGCCCAGGCAGTTAAAAGTTGAGAAGGGATTGAATCCTTTTTAACTCACAAGCGCTGTGCGCCTTATTCTGATCAGAGACTTTTCCTCTCGAACGCTGAGGTTCGGACCAAGAATCCTCTGCTTTCCACGGGAACCACCCAAGTGCTCCGCTGGACCCGAAAGTTTTCTACGCCTCCATCGCGAGCGGCTCACGTGCTCCAACGGCGAGGCCCGGAACTACACCGGCGAACATCTTCATATCTTGCTAAAAGCAGGATTAAGTAAGATTTTGGCATTTGGGCATAATTAAGATAGTCTTAGGAATTTGCTTTTATTTGAAATGGTGTGAATTTAAACCCAGGTTTATTCATTACACTGTTAGACACGCAGCGTGTTGAATTGTTCTGTTCTATGTTCTCTCAATTGTTTTAATAGGTTGTGCATGCTTTTCTCTCTGACTAACACTTTAATTTCCTTATCATACATTTTGACCTTATCAAGGTTTCAGTGAGTTTGGTAATGTTATGAGTGTGGAATCTTTGTTACTGAGAAAACACATGCTCAACAGGCCTGACCAGGCCTGATGCACTTTAGACAGCTTCCCTTTGTCTTTAGCAACACGTGCTCAGTAGGCCTCACCAGGCCTAACAAACACACTTTAGCTAGGCCATAGGGCCTTTCACAAACACACTAGCAACACAAGGCTAATCTAGGCCTCCACCACGTGTAGTTAGCTACACGAGGCTAAACACATGGTCAAGTCCTCCCCCCCCCCACACACAAGCACACATTAGCAACAGAGCTAATCCTTTGTTCTATTTAGATAACATTCCTTTGTTTTAGCTAGCAACAAGCTAGGCCATACACACACCATACTTGTATATATTGATTTATTATTTTTCTTTGTATAATAAATTCATTTATTAAACAAACTGTGTTTATTTGTGTGAACAATATCTGAAGTCCCCAATCTCTCAAAGAATTCAAAAGGGTGCATATAAAAGTTATGTAATATGGTAAGTGATTGTAATCATTTGGAAATATACCATAATCTAGCTGTTTGGTAATTTATCCAGGATTAATGGTATGATTCACTAAATGATTCATTGAACGATTCACTAAATGAGACTGATTCTATGGTATGATTCAATTCAAATGAGTCAAAGTAAGCGATTCAATGGGATTGATTCATTTTAATTATTGACCTTCAAAATTTAATGAGACTGATTTAACGAGATTGATCACTTAATTTCAATAATTAACTGATTGCACCCACAAGTGCCTAATTGATCAAGCAACTCGTCAATGCGAGGCATTGGGTACACATCAAATTTTGAAACTGCATTGACTTTTCTGTAGTCCACACGGAACCGAACTGACCCATCGGCCTTGGGAACCAGGACCACCGGGCTGCTCTATTCACTGTGTGACTCCTTGATTATGCCCATTTGAGTTCATCCTGAACCACTTTTTTCTCGTGTTCGGGTAAGCAATAAGGGCGGCTACGCACCACCACCCTGGGGGCATTTAAATGTGGTGTTCTATGATGTGGGTGCGACTGGGAAGGGGCAAGAACGCGTTGGAAAATCCCTTTTGCAACCTGGCAACCTGTGAGTGGTGGTCTCCACAGGGGACCAGAGTGGTCTGAGTGGTTATTATTTTTTAACCTCCGGTCCCAGCTCTGCCTTCTATGGGACTACCAACGCCAATGCCACAGGGACCCTCTCATTCCAAGGTTTCAGCAGGTTGAGGTGGTATATTTGCAATGCCTCTCCCCATCCGTTCACCTCACCTCATAGTCAACATCCCCGATTTGCTGTATGGCCTCAAAGGGCCCTTGCCACTTGGTGACCAATTTGGAGCTCGATGTGGGCAATAATACGTGCCCACATCGTGCCCTTATTTTTATTTAACATCGTTAAATAAAAGAGTGTATTATCATAAAAGGATTAAACATGATAAGTACAGACAGTAAGGCTACTTGGAACATTCTAAATCAGCTAATGGGGAAGATGGGCAGATCCATACCATCATTTTTAGAGGCAGAGGGTAATTTTATCACTAAACCAGTAGATATAGCAAATTGAGTATGTTTTTTAGAGATAAAATTCAGAAGTTAAATAATGGGATGGCAGTAAATGATGGAGGACTAGAACTTGCATCCAAACTTATCATAAATAAAGTTATGAAGAATAAAAGTTGTATTTTTCACTTTGATAAAGTCCAAGTGTCTACTGTTGAACAATGTATTAGATCTAGTAAGAATAAACCAGCTGGTATTGATAATTTGGATGCAAGGTTGCTTAATCCTGTTGCTGATGTTGTGGCTATTCCCATTTGTTATATAATTAATTTAAGTTTTGAAAAATCAATTTGCCCTGCGGATTGGAAGATAGCTAAGATTATTCCACTGCCCAAGAATAATAAAGAGATCTTCTCAGGGAAGAATAGTAGGTCAATAAGTATTTTACCTTTGTTAAGCAAAATTATGGAAAGAATAGCTTATGAGCAAATACAATATTTCTGTACAAATGATTTGAATACAGTACATCAACATGCATATAGGAAGGGGCACTCCACAGCTACTGCACTCACTGAAATGACCGATGAATGGTTGAAAGAAATAGATGCAGGTAAGATAGTTGGTTCTGTTTTATTAGATTTTAGTGCAGCGTTTGATATTCTTGACCATAGATTATTGGTGAATAAGTTACATTGTTATGGCTTTGATCGAGGTTCTGCTGCCTGGATAAGTAGTTACCTTAACAATAGGAAATATTGTGTGTATTTTAATGGTGGTTTTTCAGATGTTAGAGAGATGAATTGTGGAGTTCCACAAGGGAGTTGTTTAGGGCCATTATTATTTTCTATATTTACTAATGATTTACCTTTAATTTTACAACAGTCGTCCATTACAATGTATGCAGATGACTCTACTATTTATGTAGCAGCTTCAACATCAAATGAGTTAGAAAAAAATCCTAAATGATGAGCTTGTATTGATAAGGAAATTGGTTAATTTAAATAAATTGGTTCTAAAGGCTGACAAAACAAAATGTATAGTATTGTCCTCTAAACAGGGAGGGAGAGTAGAATCAAAACTGAATGTAAAAATAGATGATAAAACAATAGAACAGGTTACAGAAGTGAAATTACTTGGTGTGTTGATTGATAGCAGAATGTCGTGGACGAGTCATGTAAATGAAATGGTGAAGAAAATGGGTAGAGGAATGGCTGCAATTAGATATTGTAGAAAATATTTACCAGGATGCTTTGTTAAGCAATTAATGCAGGCTGTGGTTCTCTCTCAGATGGACTATTGTACTGTAATATGGTCAAACACATCAGAAAATAATCTTCAAAGGCTACAGGTTGCGCAAAACAAAGCTGCACGTATAGTGCTCAATTGTTCTTTCAGAACAAGAGTGTCTGATATGTTAAAAACATTGAATTGGTTACCAGTTAAAGATAGGTTATATCACACTCTTCTTAGTTTTGTAAGAAATGTAATTATGACAAAGCGTCCTGTTACTTTGTTTAAATCCTTGATGTTTTCTAGTAATATACATACATACTTTACAAGACATTCAGTACAGAGAAGATTTTTGTTGCCTGAGTATAGAACAGGGGCTGGGCAGAGAACACTGCATTATAGAGGAATGTTAGCGTGGAATTCTTTACCCTGTTTTTTGGTTAATGAAGTAAATGAGAAAGCTTTTAAAATTAAATTAAAACTGTATTTGTTTACTCAAAATATGATTATTTTCTGTTCCTCTATAAATAGGATATGTGGTACGATGACTAATTGATGGGACCAACATATTTGAAACAAATTTATTTCCTCTTTTGTTTTTATTTTATGTTTTTGTTTGTACAGTCTGTAAAAATGCATGTCTATGTTAAAAAAAAGTTAAGGAATTGTAAATTTGACCACAGGGAGAACAGCACCCTTCTGTGAAGGGGAAGCTGATGTGGATCAATACAAATAAATAAAAATAAAAAATAAAATACGAGCACTTTATCTCCCGGGGTGAATTCTCCAAGGTGTGCGCCCCTGTTATACAGCCAGGCTTGATGTTCTTGTGCCTGCCATAAATTCTTCTGGGTTAAACACATGTGGGTGTCAAGTTTTGCATGCAGATCAAGAACGTATTGAATTTCATTTTTACTCATTGAAGGTCCCCCTCCTCCCAATTTTCCCACAGCACATTTAAAATGCCATATGGCTTTCGCCCATATAATAATTCAAATGGTGAAAATCCCATGGAGGCTTGTGGGACCTCTCCTACTGCAAAGAACAGGAGCTCGAGCCATTTATCCCAGGTACGTGCATCTTCGCTTACAAACTTCTGAATTAGATTTTTGAGTGTTTGAATTGTTCCACTTGGCCATCTGTTTGTGGGTGACAAACGTTGGTATGGATAGATTTAATCCCCAATAACCCATATAGTGTGCATGACATACATGTAGTGTCTTGGTCAGTCAGGATTTCTTTTGGAATCCCAACTTGGGAGATAACATGGAAGAGCACCTCTGCAATACTGCGTGCTGAAATACTGCAGAGAGGCACCGCTTCCAAATATCGCGTTGCATAGTCCACCAGCACCAAAATAAAGCAATATCCTCATGCCGACCGATCCAATAGCCTGACGAGATCGATGCCAATTCTCTTGAAGTGGGTCTCGATTAGAGGGAGAGGGCACAAAGGTGCTTTTGAAGTAACCACGGGATTTACTAATTGGCAGTTGCAGCATGCTGCACACCACTGACAAACATCCATGCAAATCCCTGGCCAATAGAACCGGGCCATTATTTGGGCTAGTGTTTTATCCTGCCCCAAGTGTCTGGCCATGGGATTAAAGAGAGCCACATGGAACACAAGCTCCCTACAGCTCTTTGGGATTAACAACTGTTATCTGTTCACTGTTTTGAGTGTCCTGCGTCACTTGATACAGCCGTTCCTTAAATAATAGTGAAGTACGGGAAGGAGGGTGGCGGATTTGGCTGGAGAGTTTGACCATCGATTACTCTCACTTGGCCAAATGCTTGACGCAGAGTCCCGTCTCGTGACTGCTCTAATGGGAAATCCTCAAAGGAATCCCCGAGAGAGAGAGGAGGGGCAAGCTGCTCCTCACTCCTCATATTGCCCTGACATGGTGCTGATGTAGACGGCTCTGTGACAACTTCCCCAGTCAATAACACATCGGGATTCCCCCCAGTGACATACTATCGCAGGACCCACCCCTTACTATGTGTTCCATTAACCCTCTGAATCCTCGCCAACCAGTCCCCAAAATCAGCGGGTGGGTGAGACGAGGATTAACCGCCACCTTTATACTATGATTTTCTCCCTGAAATAGAATGTGGACAGACACCAAGGGATAATCATGAATATCCCCATGCACACATAAAACTTTCACCACTTGTGTTCTCCCCAGTGCCTCGCCTTGCACCAGGCTTTGGTAGATTGAGGTCTGATTACAGCCGGAATCCACCAACGCATGATGCGTATCCCCTTGAACACTCCCCAGTATATGATACACTCCGGCCCGATCGAGGGCAGTCTCTGGCACGTTGGGGATCCAGACCACAGCTCCCACCTCCATCACAGAGCACTGGCCCTGGAGATGCCTGGGCTTCCCACAGTGCCAGCATCCCGGCTCAGGCTTCACCTCTGCACAGGCAAAAGGAGAGTGACTCACCTGGGGGGGGGGTTGAGACAGACATAGAAGGGGCAGACGGGAGGGAAACACCACAGGTGCAGCGAGCCGGCTGGGAACCGTCCCCCACCTCCGTGGTGGTGGGGGGGAACAGGTCAGGGATGGGAAGAGGAGGGAGGGTGAGAGAGAGGAGGCAGAATGTCTGCCTGCCGCCTGAACTGCTGCCAAGTGATCCTCTGCCAACTCGATGGCTTGATCCAGCGACATCGGACGGTGGCACTGGATCCACTCTGCTGTTCCTTCCAGAAGCCGGGCAATGAACTGTTCCAGTGTCACCAGGTTGATGATCCCATACATGTCAACCTTTGGTCAATCAAACCTGTATAACCAACCTCCAAAATCCTTATTTCCCGTATAAGATCCTTATAAGATGCAAATTAAAATAATTTACCTAAAATTTGAATGATAATTAACAATGATATATCCCAGTTACTTTGTATTCAATATTAATAACAATAAACCTTCAGAATGAATACAAAGTTCCAATGTTTGACAAAAACAAAATGCCACTCTAATGTTCTGAATTGTACTCCATGACAATTTTTTTAGCACTCTGCACCAATACCTCACTAGGCTGCATGTCACAGCAAGTGTCTAGCTGTGTTGCTCTTACACTGCAGTAGGCCAGGTCAGTGTGTCTGCATTCAGGTTCTTTCTGCTCTCTGTGTGTATCTTCCTGACTTGAGAGAAAACTCTCTCACAGTCAGCATTACTGTGTGGTAAACAGAGCACTGCCTAACTTGAACTAAAACGCCCACTACCTTGTGTTTTCTGTCTTTTCCAGTTGTTGGCATATCCATTTTTGAGCGCACAAATACTGTCATCAGTGGCTGATTTTGCCTTTGGCTTGCATTCCGCTGATGTTTAGTTTCGATTTGAAATGTTCTTTCACATCATACACTCCCGATGCTGCAACTTTGATGTCATGCACACACAGTGTGCAGTGTGCGTATTCGTCGTTTTTGGAGGCTGCCGGTTGGATTATGCCATTGAAAAGGTCCTTCCATTCAGGGTGTCAAGTCGTGTCAGTTTTGTTTGGTTATTTCTGTGCAATTTCCCCAAGTTGAATAAAGGATTGTGGCATCTGGTGGAGGTTTAGCACGGGCGATTGCTCTAAGAGAACGAGGGAGGCTCAGCCTCCTCTAAAAATGACGAACATCATGTAGGATGAATTGCGCTAGGCTTATGTTATAGCCGACCTTATAACATTGCTATTCCAGATCCAGAATCATAGAAATATATGTGCTCAACCCAACTACAGTGCAAAATCATTCCGTTATAACGTTAATGTGTGAGTGAGTTTTTCCCCCTCGTGACAGCGTGATGCAGCCCAGCCTCAGTGGACTTCAATGGCATTTGGGAGCTATGCGCTTTCAATATCAAAATGCAAGACGGTTATTGGACAAATACTGCGAAAACGTCTGCCCCACAGACTCCCAGCCTCAGTGGACTTCAATGGCATTTGGGAGCTATGTGATTTTCAATCTCAAAATGCAAGATGATTATTGGACAAATACTGCGAAAATGCCCGCCTACGGACTCCGAGCCTCACATGGGAGGGACATGGCAAAGCTTTCCGCGAGGAGACTGGTGATTGGTGAAAGCGGCCGGTATTTTCTTTGATTGACAGCTCGTTTCAAATATAGACAGGCAGCGGTGAATTTCAGTTCAGTCCCATGCGGATTCACAAGTGCTGTGGTGTATTGTAAGAGATCAGCTTACATTTCGATTTCATTCATTACATACGGTTTCTACCAGCTTTTTTAGTTTGTATATATTTTCATTGTAAATAAAGTGTATAGTGTTGTCAAGTTTGCTATCTTAGTTCCAGAAATTTCGTTTATTTGAGTGACTGAACTTGAGGGGGCTAGTCAGCTAGCAAGAAAGCTGTGCACGGATGCCAAGCATTGCTGATTTAATTTTGGCGAAGCCATTTGCCAGTCTTCCTTTCGAGGAAAAAATTAAAATTAAAGAGCAGGGTAGACCAACGCCTCAAATTGACTTGGTGAAAAAGGTAGGGAATAATACTCGTTCCTTTCAGCTCTCCTGGTACGAGAAAGTGAATTGGCTAACAGCAAGTGACCCACAACAACAGTAAATAGGCTACTTTAGTAATATGTCATGGATGGACCAAAAATATAGAATCTATTTAAAATGTTTATGCTGACTATATTATCTTGGAATATATATTTTTCTGGATATGAATTAAACACAGCTACAATTTGGAAAGCATTTTTAAACAAAAACACAGCTGAGAACATTTCACACTACAAACCTGGATTAAAAGTGAAGGGTTATCAAAATTGTCAATAAAACATTTCTCAGTCAAAATAAGTAAAATATAGGGAAAGTGTCATTGAATGAAATGTGTGGCACCCAGCTCTGTTTGGCTCCCCAAGGTCAGTGCTTGTGCCTATTCCAGAACACTCTGCTGTTACTGCTGAGGTTCCTGACAAAGAGCTGCTTTCAATAATGATCAATTTTTAAACAACATGCCACAATTTTAAAATATAAAATTTTAAAATATACCCCCCCCCCCCAACACCACCATCATGTATATTGGACAGTAGGCTAATGGGCCAAAAGAACCTGCTATTTCACAGTTTGTGACCCTGCCAACAATCAGCCAGATCAGAGGCAAGAGTATGGGCAAAATTGATGTGTTTTTTCTTTTTTCTTTTAAAATCTGGAAATATCGTAACCGACCAGCCTCCTCTGTTTGAAAGACTACCAGCCGCCACTGAGGTTTAGGGTAACTGGACTTCACTCAAAGGATTCGACAAGACAACTGTTTCCGTTTCCTCTTTTTTTCTCTTTTTATTAAAGTTCAAGGCACATCCATAAAATTGCAATGGCAGGTAGATGGTAGAAACAGTTAACAGGTCTTTAGCTCCAAGTCTTTAGTTCTCTCTTTAGCTCTTAACACTTTTCCTTTAGCTTTGTCTTTAATTTTCTCTTTAGGTGAAAAACCTTTGAAAATATACAAATAGAAAAACCACCACAACAATTATTAACAGTTAAAATGCAAAAATGCAATGCTTCTGTGCAAAATACACATGTAGAAATGCACTATGCAAAATATGCCTTAAATACTTATGCAAAATAGACATATGAGAATAAATATGTTAAACTACAAACCAGATAACACTTAAATATGACTGTAGAAAAATAAGATTTAACTACTTAGTATACACATTAAAATCACAAGGAAATAAACTACCAGAAGAACCAATACAACCACACAAGCCATAGCAGTACGCTCAATTTGGCCATTCACAGCTGCTTTAAGTAGCCCACAAATCCACTGCAACTACCAATACCATATAATGCAGATAAATATTGCAATGAAGGAATCTGTGCCCAGGTTTATACTTAACCACACAACAATAAGACACCAACAATGGAGTACAAACACTACACTGCGTGTATTCAAATAGAAAGCCCAACACCGTTGCACGGCCACGCATTGTCAAAGCAAATACCAAACACAGAGATGCAGCACAATAAATTTCAACATTAAATAAAGCAGAACAAAATACAAATGAGCAATTCCAGTGTTATGGACGTGACACTTGAACTCAGAATGGCAACAAATGACCCAGTGCATGTTTTATTGTCTCCCAGTATTTAAACAGGTGTTGCATATTTTAAGGCTGTACCATACTGGAGAAGTGATAGAACAAGAACAATTCCCATAGTACATCTAGGGCATGCCAGAAAATGCCAATAAAAGATGCATTATGGATGTGACAGAAAAAATATCACTTTTCTTGGGTGACTGTACATTTTTATCAAACTCTGTGAAATTGTAAACCTAATGTCGAAATGGAGATATCCATTTGATAGAGGGGTCCAAGGTGAATATTAAAAAATCTTTGTTTAAAATATTTTATATTTCATGCAGAGTTTCGGAAGGAAAAGTCAGCGTTATGGATGTGATGAAATTCCGTTATGGATGTGACGCGTCTGAAATAGACATGGCATATGTTTAGAAAATCAGCAATTTAACCACCATAACCCTTTGAAAAACTCTCTAAATATCAGCTAAAACTATCAAAGTTCTTAAATAATATTTAGGACGGCTATTGTTTTGCTGTTTTGTGGATTTTAGCATACATTTCTGTGGCTTGTGGCAATAATATAGAATTGTACATGATCAAAGTTGATTTTAGCTTGGGTTTTACATTATAAGAAAGAAAGACTGACGGTGACATATTAGGTGATCAAAATGTGACAAATTGGTTCAACTTATTCACATCTGTAAAATACAGGCCTAGGTGATATCTCTGGGAGTGGTTTTGATGTATTACATGTTGCTTTATTTTTGCATGGTGAGGTTGACATTTACATGGAATTGCCCACATGCTTACCGGCTGCCTCTCCAGTTTCCCAAATACCACATTTGCACAGTGTTAGCTCAAGTAGGTCAGAAGCACAACAGTTTTAAAGTAACTCTTACTAGTCTCCCACCACCCCACAACTAATCAGCTGATTAACACACCTATGAGCCTTCAGTTTGCAGCTCACACTCAGCTGCAACGAGCCCAGCTGCAATTGATAATCAGCTAACTAGCAATGCTCGTTCCAGCCAATCAGCTGAGTTGCAGTGATCTCACTTTCAAACACACACTTTTTTCCAGTTTTCTAAACACATTTTTCCCGTGTTTCCCAAATGTAAACAAACGCCATTAAAAACCAGTTTGACTTTACACAGGGAGAAACCGACCGCTGTATTGTGTTTTGAATTTCTTTGCCGGAGTGCCTATTCAGAATCTTTTCAGTCGCTATTGAAATTCGTTCAGGTGGAAATACACTTTTCAAACAAAATGTTACTTCGCAGTTGGCGGGATTCTTGCAATGTGGTGTGAGCATGATCAAAAGTGGAACGAAGTCTCGCTACCACAAGATAACGCGCGATTTCATAAGACTCTTTACTGGCTGTCTGTGCTTTGTGTGGTGTACAGTACGTTTGTAAATGTTATGCGCTCTTTTATCATCGTGGGAATTGATTATAGCTCTAAATAAATATTGAAGTTTTTTTTTAAAAATCCGTATAACTTTATTTGTACGCCCGTATACTACATTTATTGAATCAAATCCGTATAAAATACGGACATTCCGTATAGGTCGACATGTATGTGATCCCCTCAATGTCACGGTCTTCTGCCCTCAGCCACTGCCGGCAGGCATCCTAGAGTTGTTGGCCAAACGTGAACAGCTGGCCGACTTCCTCCAGCATCAGTGTGCATAAAAATTGGTGATGTTGCTCTGGAGAGCAGCCAACATGATCCAGGATGGCTCGCTTCAGGTTGGTGTAGATGAGCAGACAGTCAGCGGGGAGCTGTTGCGCAGCAAGCTGCGCTTCCCCAGTCAGCAGCGGTAGTAGACGTGCCACACATTGCTCGACCAGTCACCCTCACACTTCGGACGCTTACTCAAACAGGGCGATAAATGGCTCGGGCTTGTCATCCGGTCCCATCTTCGTCAGCATGACATGGGGTCGGTCTGCTATGGTGGTGGTCAAGGACCCCACCAATGTGAGCAGGTGCCGGAACGTCTGACAATCTTCCTGCTGGGCCAGCAGCAAGGCTTTGAAATGTTGCTCCTGTTCTTTCTGGAGGGTGATCAGCACTTGATGCTGGATCTGTTGGGTGGTGGCAAGGGCATGTATTAGATCTTTTAGTGGGGAGGACTCCATGGGGCGGTTCCCTTCAGTATCCCGGCTTTCGGCACCACTTTAGTCAATCCCTGAAGTCAGTGGAATACTGATGCGTGGCAGGCGGGAAGTGTTGTTCACATAGACTTTTTATTTTCAATGTTTTCCTTGCTTTTCAGCTTTCCACACACACATGTTCTGGTTGGAAGAGATCCCCTCTCTTTGCTCCCTCCTGCCTTTTCTACTCTGCAGTTTCTGCAGTTACTGCAAAGCACACAGACACCGTGTGAATCGGGAACAGGTGTACTGACTTTGCCACTCACTTTCCCTGGCCCCGCCCTCCATTCGCAAACCAACGCTCAGCCATGCCCCCACTGCCACAATCTGTCACTCATTTCCTCTGTAATAAGCTCCTCTACTTAAAACACCACTTTTACTCACAGTCCGTGCAAAGTATCATTCAGTGTTCATCTCCTGTTGTTACTGAGCCGTTTACTTTCTGTCTGCCAGTTCGCTACTCAACCTTATTTTACATTTTCCCCGACCTCATCTCTGTCCCAGAAAAAGAACAGTTCAAAAAAAATCACCGAAAGCTCAATATTTCGATGACATTTGTGTCCATGATTAGTGTATGTAAACTTCAGACTGCAACTGTAAAAATACATATAGACACAGTTGAATGCAACCAAACACAAAAAATATTCCCAACAAATACCACTGTACACAATGTCATCTCAAAAACATGAGTGTTATTCAGTAGTGTGTGAGCTTGTTCACTTAGAAATAATTAACAAGAAAAAGAGAAAATATAATGCCTTATCAGTTATGTTTAACACAGTTTAATGCTTGCTTTCTCAACTACTGCATGGTAAACAGTGCTTGGGCCCTGGGCATGTTTTGTCTCATCATCTGGAGATGGCTCGTTCAAATCCCAATGATCCATGGCTGGGAGCTCAAGAGAGCAAAAATGACCTGTGCTTTCAGGGATGGCATACTTTATCTCCCTTGTCAATTACAGTGACACTAGCCAATCATGGGCATCTGTTAGCTCATGGATAAGGAAGTGGGTAGATAGCGCAGATATTTTGTTTCACCACCCCTGACATTGCATGAGCAGAAGTTCAATGTAGTTGGCTGGCTTCGCAGAGGAAGCATGTGATAGCTTAAGCCCTCCCTGGCTGATAGCAGTCATGCAATAGGGGAGAGCTGTCCAGTGGTGGGAATTGGCCATGCCTAAATTAGGGAGAAAATTGAGGGAGAAAAATTGAGATAAAGAAAAAAATATTCAACAGAAATTAAACAACTACATGCAGATAATTAAAATAAGAAAATAAATGCACTTTAACACTGTTACTACTGTATGTTGGACAATGGCCATGAGGCTGCTCACCATGGTAAAATGGTTTGGAATAAGGGAAATTATTACTTCACTGGTTGTGGTTGAGTTGTTGTAGGCCTGAAAAGATGACATTGTGTGATTGACATTTCCACAGCAGAGTGGTGATTATCTTTAAAATTGGCAGGCTGCTGA
Organism: Neoarius graeffei; assembly: GCF_027579695.1. NCBI lineage: Eukaryota > Metazoa > Chordata > Actinopteri > Siluriformes > Ariidae > Neoarius > Neoarius graeffei. Next base: position 42,857,486 of record NC_083571.1, on the reverse strand, counting down.
GCTAGAAACTTCACATTTCATAACACTTCCTACTCTGGACAATACCGGCTAGAGCTATAGTTAGTTACTAACTTTATCCATTTTAAATACACCAACAAGTGGAAGCAAGAAATTGGACAAATTAATTAATATGAATTTGTTCCAGGGTTTTGGGTCTGTTTTGCCACTTCAATTTTTTTTTTTAAACTTTGTGTGCTTTTATACTCCAGGTAGCTTCATGAGCACCACTTTTTTGTTATCTTTGGACATTAGTTACACTTGTTGCCTAATTTAGTTATGTAAATTGCAGTTTTGCACTTCACAGGAGTCCCCTGTGGCTGCCTAATAACACAAATTATTTCACCAAATTAAAAAGCGTGCTTTTATATGTAAAATTACAGTTTCCTCCTGCAGTCCAAAGACATGCTGATTAGATCAACTGGCTACTCTATGTTGCCCATAAGCATGAGTGAGAATGGCTGCCTGTCTCTATGTGATAGCCTTGTGATAGACTGGTAACCTGTCAAGGGTGTGCCCCACCTCTCATCCAATGTCAGCTGGGATTGGTTCCAGTGCTCCTGTAACTAGCAGTGGATAAATAGTATAGAGATTGAATGAATGAGCATACAAGCTTAAGCAGTGTAACCCCAAACCTGCAACAAACAAGATTAGACTCCATCTGATAGTTAATAAACCACACCTCACACCAATAATTTGTCAGAACATGCAGAGTATACCACCAGAGTAAATACTGAGGGGGGAGGGGGAAAAACCCTGAGGTGTCAGCAAAGTGGAAAGGGCCAAGTTGTGTTGTTTCTGGATACAATTTAATGACTATTCAAATGACCGACATGTTCGGGTACCAGAGCTACATACAAACTGCAAGACAAGCTGAGCAATCAATGATTTACTGCTGAAATCTGCTGTTTTGTTAGGTTGGTCAGATTATATTCCCGTTATATTTTTGATGTGATATCCAGTCTAACACCACTCGGAGCAGGTACAGAACTGAACCATATATACACAAAAGAACAGTGATTGTATCTAGAAGAAAGCTAGTGAGGAGTAAAATGGAAGATTGAGATTCATCTTGTGAAATGAGACGCAAACAATGTCAAGGTTTTGTGGTTGCAATTCCTGTAACTACTGCTACCAAAAAAAAAAAAAAAAACAAACAAAAAAAAAAGTTTCCCATTTTACACAATCTGACCTTTTAAATATTCCAGCCCCCCTCCTTTCTGTTTAGTAAACTTCACAAAACTATAAAAACAACAAGTTTTTTTTTTTTTTTTTGGGGGGGGGCATCCCTGGTGCTCAAAACACTGTTTGCATCACAGGCTGCTGAAGACCTTGACACCACCGGGGAAAGATGGTTATATTTTTGAGTCGAAGATATTTTACCCAACTTTACAAATGATCAAAAGACAAAACAAATCAACTAGGGTTAGTTATCCCAGGATAACTTTATAAGGACTGTTGTGTGAATGGAAGAATGTCTTTGGCCGTTCTCTGCTTCTTTCTAGAGTTTTTGTGTTTGCTGATCACACGTTTAAATGCAAGGTGACTGCAAACCGTTTCTGTTGAATTAAAAGCTCACTGAAGCATTTTAAAATCATTGCCGCTTTAACAAACTCTGCTTTGAAACCGATGTGTGGAAAGCAACTTTGGGTTAGCAAGTCTGAATAAGCTAGCTTAGGTGGTCAAGCTATTAAATTTTATTTGATTGTATGCAACAGTAAAGCATATTTACAGTGGTGCTTGAAAGTTTGCGAAGCCTTTAGAATTGTCTATACTTCTGCATAAATATGACCTAAAACATCATCAGATTTTCACACAAGTCCTAAAAGTAGATAAAGATAACCCAGTTAAACAAATGAGACAAAAATATAATACTTGTATTTACTGAAGAAAATGATCCAATATTACATATCTGTGAGTGGCAAAAGTATGTGAACCTTTGCTTTACAGTGGTGCTTGAAAGTTTGTGAACCCTTTAGAATTTTCTATATTTCTGCATAAATATGACCTAAAACATCATCAGATTTTCACACAAGTCCTAAAAGTAGATAAAGAGAACCCAGTTAAACAAATGAGACAAAAATATTGTACTTGGTCATTTATTTATTGAGGAAAATGATCCAATATTACGTATCTGTGAGTGGCAAAAGTATGTGAACCTCTAGGATTAGCAGTTAATTTAAAGGTGAAATTAGAGTCAGCTGTTTTCAATCAATGGGATGACAATCAGGTGTGAGTGGGCACCCTGTTTTATTTAAAGAACAGGGATCTATCAAAGTCTGATCTTCATAACACATGTTTGTGGAAGTGTATCATGGCACGAACAAAGGAGATTTCTGAGGACCTCAGAAAAAGCGTTGTTGATGCTCATCAGGCTGGAAAAGATTACAAAACCATCTCTAAAGAGTTTGGACTCCACCAATCCACAGTCAGACAGATTGTGTACAAATGGAGGAAATTCAAGACCATTGTTACCCTCCCCAGGAGTGGTCGACCAACAAGGATCACTCCAAAATCAAGGCATGTAATAGTCGGCGAGGTCACAAAGGACCCCAGGGTAACTTCTAAGCAACTGAAGGCCTCTCTCACATTGGCTAATGTTAATGTTCATGAGTCCACCATCAGGAGAACACTGAACAACAATGGTGTGCATGGCAGGATTGCAAGGAGAAAGCCACTGCTCTCCAAAAAGAACATTGCTGCTCATCTACAGTTTGCTAAAGATCATGTGGACAAGCCAGAAGGTTACTGGAAAAATCTTTTGTGGATGGATGAGACCAAAATAGAACTTTTTGGTTTAAATGAGAAGTGTTATGTTTGGAGAAAGGAAAACATTGCATTCCAGCATAAGAACCTTATCCCATCTGTGAAACATGGTGGTGGTAGTATCATGGTTTGGGCCTGTTTTGCTGCATCTGGGCCAGGACGGCTTGCCGTCATTGATATGAGCAATGAATTCCAAATTATACCAGTGAATTCTAAAGGAAAATGTCAGGACATCTATCCATGAACTGAATCTCAAGAGAAGGTGGGTCATGCAGCAAGACAACAACCCTAAGCACACAAGTCGTTCTACCAAAGAATGGTTAAAGAAGAATAAAGTGAATGTTTTGGAATGGCCAAGTCAAAGTCCTGACTTTAATCCAATGGAAATGTTGTGGAAGGACCTGAAGCGAGCAGCCCTGCTTCAAACATAACACTTCTCATTTAAACCAAAAAGTTCTATTTTGGTCTCATCTGTACACAATTTTTTTTTCCAATAGCCTTCTGGCTTATCCATGTGATCTTTAGCAAAGTGCAGACAAGCAGCAATGTTCTTTTTGGACAGCAGAGACTTTCTCCTTGCAACCCTGCCATGCACACCATTGTTGCTCAGTGTTCTCCTGATGGTGGACACATGAACATTAGCCAATGTGAGAGAGGCCTTCAGTTGCTTACAAGTTACCCTGGGGTCCTTTGTGATCTTGCTGACTATTACATGCCTTGCTCGTGGAGTGATCTTTGTTGGTCAACCACTCCTGGGGAAGGTAACAATGGTCTTGAATTTCCTCTATTTGTACACAATCTGTCTAACTGTGGATTGGTGGAGTCCAAACGCTTTAGAGATGATTTTGTAACCTTTTCCAACCTGATAAGCATCAACAACACTTTTTCTGAGGTCCTCAGAAATCTCCTTTGTTCGTGCCATGATACACTTCCACAAACATGTTGTGAAGATCAGACTTTGATACATCCCTGTTCTTTAAATAAAACAGGGTGCCCACTCACACCTGATTGCATGGCTGTATGTGAGTTCATGCACCAGTTAGAGATGAGTGTGGCTGAAAAAGATAACAGTGTTGACATACTTTTTTACTGTGTTCAGTGACCACTTGTATCCAGTATATATTTTAATTGCTTACGAAATAAATATATATGCATACATACACACACACACACACACACACACACACACACACACAGACACACATATATATATGTATGTATGTGGCAGCGGGGGTGTGGTCAAGCATCGGTCTGTGACAGGAGGGCGGAGTCAGGGAAGGTAAGTGGCAGAATCACTACACCTGTCGTTAATTAATGTGTTTGTGTGTCTTCCCAGTGACCGCGCCCTATTTAAGGAGAGAGAGCGAGAGAAGAAGGAGCTCTCTCCCGAATCAGACGGCTGATGTGTGTGTGTGTGTGTGTGTGTGTGTCTGAGTGTGTGAGAGTGTTTAAAAAAAGCTGAAAAGCTGAATAAAAGAGAGTTTTGTGAACTCAGTTCTGGCCTGCCATCCTTCTGTGCTCCACCCACCTACATGAACTGTTAAAGTGGTGCTGAAACCTGGGACATGAGCACAGAAGAGAACAGCCCCATGGAGTCCTCCCCCTTTGCGGACCTGATCCACGCCCTTACCACGGCCCAACAGAGCCAGCACCAGGCGCTGCTCGCTCTTCAAAAGGAGCAAGAACAACGGTTCGAGGCCCTGGTGCTGGCACAACAGAAAGATCGTCGGGCGTTCCGGCACCTCCTTGCGTCGGCGGGGTGTACCAATGCTTCCACTGTGGGCCCGTCCCCCCCCACCCTAACAAAGATGGGCTCGCAGGATGACCCCGAGGCATTCATCAGGCTCTTTGAGCAAGTCGTGGAGACCTCGGGGTGGCCAATGGATCAGCGCGCGGCGTGCCTCCTCCCCCTGCTAACGGGAGAGGCGCAGCTGGCCGCGCTACAGCTCCCCGCCGACCGCTGGCTGGCCTACACGGACCTTCGCCGGGCCGTCCTCCAGCGGGTGGGGCGCACCCCCAAGCAGCAGCGTCAGCGCTTCCGCGCTTTGCGCTTGGAGGAAGTCGGCCGGCCATTCGCATTTGGCCAGCAACTCCAGGATGCCTGCTGGCAGTGGTTGAGGGCCGACAGCTGCGACACCGAGGGACTCATCGACCAGGTGGTACTGGAACAGTTCATTGCCTGTTTACCAGCAGGAACTGCAGAGTGGGTCCAGTGCCACCGCCCGGCGTTGCTGGATCAGGCAATCGAGCTGGCAGAGGACCATTTGGCGGCTGTCCCGACGGCAGGACAGCAGACGACCTCTTCTCTCCTCTCTCTCTCTCTCTCCTCCTCCTGTGTCTCATCCTTGCCCCATTCCCCCAGCGCGGAGGCGGGGGCTGGTGCCACCCCAGCCGGCCCGCCGCACCCGCGGTGCCCTTCCGTTTCTCCCTTCTGTGTCTCTCTCCCCCCCCCCCTCAGGTGAGTGAGCCCCAGAGCACTAGTGCAGAGAGGAAGCCCGGGCCAGTTTGCTGGCACTGCGGGGAACCGGGCCACCTCCAACAGCAGTGCTCGGTAATGGAGGTGGGCGCGGTGGTTCGGTGGCTCCTCTCTCTGTTGGGGAATCCCTCATGGATTTCCCATTAGAGCAATCACGAGATGAGACTCTGTGGCATGCGTTTGACCAAGTGAAAGTAATCAATGGTCAAACGCTCCAGCCGAACGCCACCCCGTCCTTCCCCTACTTCGCGATTATGAAGGATAGATTATACCGAGTGACACAGGACACTCAAACTAAAGAGCGAGTCACGCAGCTTTTGATTCCAAAGAGCCGCCGGGAATTGGTATTCCAGGCAGCTCACTTTAATCCCATGGCTGGACACTAAGGGCAGGATAAAACACTAGCCCGAATAATGGCCTGATTCTATTGGCCGGGGATTCGCGGCGATGTCTGTAGGTGGTGTACGGCGTGCCGCGAATGCCAGTTAGTAAATCCAGCGGCCATTCCAAAAGCGCCTTTGCGCCCTCTACCATTAATCGAGACCCCGTTCGAAAGAATTGGGATGGATCTCGTCGGGCCATTAGATCGGTCAACATGAGGGTACCGCTTTATATTAGTCCTAGTGAACTATGCAACGCGATACCTGGAAGCAGTGCCTCTTCGCAATATCTCAGCATGCAGTATTGTGGAGGCACTCTTCCGCGTCATTTCCCGAGTTGGAATCCCGAAAGAGATTCTGACTGATCAAGGCACCGCGTTTATGTCACGAACACTGAACGAACTGTATGGCTTATTAGGTATTAAGCCGATCCGCACCAGCGTGTATCACCCACAAATGGACGGTTTAGTGGAACGGTTTAATCGCACCCTCAAAAACAATTTAAAAATTTGTAAGTGAGGATACGCATAACTGGGATAAATGGCTCGAACCCTTGTTATTTGCAGTGCGAGAGGTCCCCCAAGCCTCCACGGGGTTCTCCCCGTTTGAATTATTATATGGGCATAAGCCGCGTGGCATTTTAGATGTGCTGCAAGAAAATTGGGAGGAGGGACCTTCACCAAGCAAAAATGAAATTCAATACGTTATTGACCTGTGCACAAAACTCCACACACTCACACACCTAACCCAGGAGAATTTGCGTCAGGCCAAGAACGGCAAACCCGCCTGTACGACAAGGGTACGTGCCTTAGAGAGTTCGCACCGGGAGATAAAGTACTCATACTGTTGCCCACACCGAGCTCTAAATTAGTCGCCAAGGTGGTTCGGGAAGAACTCGAAGCCATGCTCGAAATGGGCATCGTTGAGGAGTCCCACAGTGACTGGAGCAGCCCAGTGGTCTTGGTACCCAAGGCCGATGGGTCGGTCAAGTTCTGTGTGGACTATAGAAAAGTCAACGCGGTGTCTAAATTCGATGCATACCCAATGCCTCGTATTGATGAGTTGCTCGATCGGCTAGGCACGGCTCGTTTTTACTCGACACTGGATTTAACGAAGGGTTATTGGCAGATCCCCTTGACTCCATTATCCCGGGAAAAAACGGCTGTTTGGGGCACCCACTACGTTTCAGCGGCTGATGGACAGGGTCCTCCGCCCCCACGCCACCTATGCGGCCGCCTACCTAGACGGCATCATCATCTATAGTAACGACTGGCTGAGGCACCTCGAACATTTGAGGGCTGTCCTTAGGTCGCTGAGGCGAGCGGGTCTCATTAAATTAATATTAAATATTTAATATTAGATTTAAATACAAAACAACAGGCATAACATGTAAAACTAATGTTACATGCAATCAAGTAGAATCAAGGTTCTCATCTCTGGTCCTGAAGTTCTGCATACTGAAGTTTCCCACGGTCCAGCACACCCACTTCAACTCAGGAAAGGGCTGTGCTGGTTTGGTCATTTGAGCGAGAGCAGGGAACACACTAAAAAAAATTAATGTGCAGAACAAAAGGTATTCCAGGACGAGAGTTGAGAACCCGTGTCAAAATAATAAACTCTAATTGATTAGACTAGTGAACGCATAAGGCACGCAGAGCCTCGCGCATGCGCGAGCACGCACGCAAATTTAACAACATGAACGCTATATCACAGCCCTTTCCTGAGTTGAAGTGGGTCATGCTGGACCATTGGAAATACTTCAATATGCAGAACTTCAGGACCAGAGATGAGAACCTTCGTTCTACTTAATTGCATCTCATTCTCTCATATTTATATAAGCATTGAATACACCACAACGAATATGTATAAACATGAAAATAAATAAGGTAAAGTCTTCTTACCTTTGTGCAGATAAAATATTCCACAGATCTGAGATGATGTAGTCCATAAATCTTTTTGGTAAAACCAAAGGTTAACGAAAAAGCGTCTGATGGTTTTTGTATGTTATCGTCAATCTAATAGATAATTTGAAAACTACATACAAATGCAATTGTTGAAAATGCAACACCGTGTATTAAGTACAGAGCAGAATTTAAGGCCCCGGTCACACCGCCCGAACTTTGCTGGAGCGTTCCTGGAGCGGTGAAAAAAATTCATCACCGCTCGTAACCGTTCACCACCGTTTAACAAAAGTTGGCCCCCGTTAAAGCAACGCCGTATACTCTCGGCCACCGCTGATGTTTCTCGAGGGGCCCTCCTACCGCTCCAAAAGTTTTGAGCTGCACAAAATATTGCGAGCGGTGAGGAGGGGGCAATTTTCCACCCCGGCAAAGTTCACCCCCGCTCCACCAACGCCCAGTCAAAGTTTGGCACCGCTAGACGCAAGTTCGTGGACGCTTGGGTCCGCTAGGCCAACACAGAAATCTTGAACGCTGGACCACCGCTGCTTCGCCAGCGTTGCCCGGGCGGCGATTAAACGTTGCACAAACTTTGGTGGAGCGGTTGTAAGCGTTTTACGAGCGGACACGGGGTTGCTGGAACGGTGTCGGGCGTTGAAGCAGCTATCCATGGCGGCGATGAACTTTGGTTTGGCGTTGGTATAGAGGTGTCGGAGCGGGACCAGAATTTGGCTATAAATACGGGCAGGGGCGCAGATACGTTTTTTGAACTGGGGGGGACAAAAAACTGGGGGGGGCAAAGCTGCCAGCAAACCAACCCCAACCCCGATATGCCTGTCAAGCTTGTTGTGGGTTACCATAGCAACCAAGCTCGAGCTCGCAACCTGTGCAGTCTGCGCAGCTCAACCAACCGAATATCAGTCTTTGTTTTGTTTTATGTGAGTTGTTGCAACTATGTATACACTGCTGTGCACATCAATAAACCGAATGGTAATTAGTCTTTTGATTTTTCCGTGAGGTTTGCCTTATGCAAAGAAAGACAGCATAGACGTTTTTTCCTCCCTATAAGTGGGGGGGACCGAACGAAGTGAATTTAAATCTGGGTGGGACGAATCCCCCCCGTCCCACCCTCTATCTGCGCCCATGAATACGGGGAGAAATGGACCAGGAGCTCATTTGGAATCGAGCTGCCGTTGAGTTCAGACCTCATCTATATCGAATTTGCTCAAAGTTACAGTAAAACTGTATCACCATGGATGCTGAGAGACTTGCTATGATTGGTGCTAAACCAACTTTATACCCCCGCCGAGCCAAAGCCCGCATGCGCAGAACGCCGCTATACCAACGCTCGCTACCGCTCGCTACCGCTAAACCAACGCTAAAGCAATGCCGGCTTCAGCGGTGCACCGCTAAGCCAATGCCCGTGTTTTCGATTTTTTTTCCCATTTTGTGCGCGGTGACGAGCGTTGTCGAAATTCGGCCCCCCCTCCCTACCGTTCAAGGAACGCTCCAGCAAAGTTCGGGCGGTGTGACCGGGGCCTAAGGAGGTCAGGCGCTTTTGTGTTTAGTGCAACGCAGGGTTGCCATGTTGGTGGGACAAAAACGGAACTTGATCCCAAAACCGTGTTTGAACACAAAAAACAAAACTACCAAGCAATATTAAAGCAATGCAGTTTTCCACGTAGATATGCATTCATCAACGTGCTGAATGGGGAATATTATTTTGAATATTCTCAGAAATAAAGCATGAGTCAACTAATTTTACTGAAGCACAACAAGCACAGTCAAACAAAGTAATCCAAGCCTATGCATTTTACATTACGCTACATTATTTTAATTTTATTTATTCATTCATTCATTCATTCATTATCTCTAGCCGCTTTATCCTTCTACAGGGTCGCAGGCAAGCTGGAGCCTATCCCAGCTGACTACGGGCGAAAGGCGGGGTACACCCTGGACAAGTCGCCAGGTCATCACAGGGCTGACACATAGACACAGACCACCATTCACACTCACATTCACACCTACGGTCAATTTAGAGTCACCAGTTAACCTAACCTGCATGTCTTTGGACTGTGGGGGAAACCGGAGCACCCGGAGGAAACCCATGCGGACACGGGGAGAACATGCAAACTCCACACAGAAAGGCCCTTGCCGGCCCCGGGGCTCGAACCCAGGACCTTCTTGCTGTGAGGCGACAGCGCTAACCACTACACCACCGTGCCGCCCTAATTTTATTTAATTCTGTAGATTATTTCACTAATAATCACCACAGCCTAAACAACTTGCAAAATAATACAAATACACCACTCTGAGAGGTTGACCCAAATTGAAAATTACGGACATGACAACCACACACTGATTAAGAGCTAATCTGAAAACAGCCAGACGGGACTGAGGAGGTTTGTGGGTATTTAGTTTTAGTACGGATTGTCGCAAAAAAAAAAAAAAGTGTGTGTATACACACAGGTTTATATAAAACCTATCTCTTTAGAATGAGAAACTCGACTTGAAACTCCACTGTTTGTTTCCGAAGATGAGAAGGCAGTCAAAGGGGGGATACTCAAGTGAATAAAATAACCTTAGTTTATATACTAATTTATGAAATTGCAGTCAACTTAATAGGTGAAAAAAAGATAGCCACTCTGAACCAATGTGTAAAAAAATTCTCATAACTTTAATTTCAATATTTATAGAAGAAAGGAAACATATACTTACAGTTGGAAATTAAACTGGAACCTTGAAGTGCAGCTGTATGTGCAAAGAAAGCGCTGCAGTTTTTCCTCGTCGTTTTTCCTTTAAAGATCCTCTACGTGTAGAGACCTCATTTAATCTCAGATAAATCCGCCATCTGTTTGCAATCCTGCCCTGACCTGGCGCACACCACTCACTTCTCCTATGGCAATATAATTTAACCTTAAATATAATTTATTTTTGATGTTTAAACTAAAAGTCTACGAAGTACAGCCTATAACTTGTTTTCATTTACATCACCTGTATTATTAGTAGTGGGCATTATATAGGCTACATCACGTTTTAATCCGATTGCGTGACCGGATTAAATTGTGTTTCTGCAGGATTAACTAAAATCTGCTAATTTTCCAAACCAGTTATAGGACAAAGCAACTCAATGTTGATTATCATCATCTCTGGTTTATATTAATTGTCAGTGACATTTTGAGTGAACTTTTTTTTTTGTCTAAACCTCTTTGGTCTGTTTTTGTTTAATGGTTTCCGATTGATAAAGTAGTTTTTGGTTATCCCTGTCACAGTGTCGATTGTATTCAGTAGTTTTCAGTTATCCTAGTCACACGCATACATTGATCGTATAAGGGCCTCTGCATGCTCTTGCGACAAGGCTTTCGCAGATAGCTTTTCGCAGAGAATTGTAATTTATCGTGGAGCAGGGAGTAATAGGCGTGCGTGATGTTATTCACCGCCACAACGCAAGGGGGCGCGAAGTCGCGAAATCGCTAGGAGTAGTTGGTGGGTGTGGTTAGTGGAGTGTTTATCCTCCGGTTACTTATAATGACTAGAACTGGAGTCGTATAGATGTACGTACTTCCTCACTTCCTCGATCAACCGCTCTTCGTGCTGCTCCATCTTCGCTCGTGTTTTTAAAAATGGCGGTAGTGAAAACAAACCAAACTGGGAAAGTAGGGAAGCTGAAGTGCGTGTACAGCTGATGTAGAGTGGACCAATCAGAGCCCTCTTGTCTGCGACGCTGTCTGCGAGGCTTCTGCGGTGGTCACAATTTTTGGGAGGTGCGCGCAGAGCGTCTGCGAAGGGGGGGGGCTACGCAGACACCATCTGCGACGCCATCTGCGAGGACTGGGTTGTCAGCATAAATTGGCCTTAAATCAGTGTTTCTCAACCACTAATGGGCCGCAGCGCGCCATCTAGTGGGCCGTGAATTTTTTTCCAAGTTTGAAGCCAAATACTAAATAGTTCAGGATGTTATAGTGTACCAAATCCGGTAGCTGGTTTGATGTACATCTTTCAAGTGGAATAAATACATTTGTGGGTAAATTATGAAGAACAAGTCTTTATTATTGTCAGGTTCCTCCTTTGCATTTAACCCCCACGCACGCATACACACAGCATGTGTGTGCGTGCACATAGAGCATACACGTGCAGTGGGCAGAATAAATAAATATGTTTGTGGGTAAATTATATGGACCTGTGATGCCTGCTGGAAGAGAAGAGCAGGGAGGATTGTGAATCGAACAGCAGTTTGTTTAACCCAATACTAAAACTTCTAGCATCCTAGCAACCATAGCAAAGACGCATACAAAGCCCAGAAATTCCTCCTTACCCGGGCATAAACGATACAGGATTTATCTTGTAGTGTCTTGATCCCCACATCTTTAACCCAGCCACATATAAAAAGTTGTTCACTTCCATGCTCTTCCAGGTAGTTTGAGATGTCAGGGAACTCAATGGATGGATAATTTTCCAGCTCATAATGAATGAATGAATGAATGAATAACTTTATTTAAACATGATAAGTTGATCCATAGGTCGCGTTAACCGACAATTGTCCGTCATTGACGGATTTTTTTTAGCTATGACGGAAAAATCTGAAGGCCGTCGGTCATTTTGACGGATGTTTACCGTTACCATTACCAATAACAATAATAGCCTAATAATAACAATAATAAAACATAATGAAACACACAATTGAAATTATTGGCAAGTTGTGGCAGAGTTTTCTTACATACAGTATACATAGTCTTCACTGCCGTCACTTTCAATCTGAGCCGACATTGCGGCGAGTCTTGATGTTCAGTGCATAGGCTACTCATGTATAGACCCTTTTCACATGACGTCACGACAAACGCGGCCGCCATTTTGGACATGTACTACCAGTAGTTTACCACAGCCAACATTGAGGAACGGCAGCAAAGAAAAATTTTTTACTTTCAGCAAGACTTCCATCATGCCACTATATTGTTGTGCACCTGGATGTAGTAACCATCAACAAACAAGGCAAGTTTTACCATTTTATCGGATCCCGACGGAGAAGATGGATAGCGGCCATTAACAGGAAAGATTGGCAGCCCTCGGCATACCAACGCTTGTGTACTGACCACTTTGTTGGAGGTAAGACGAATAAAATTAGCCAGAAAAGGCATTACATTGCATTACATTACATTACATTCTGTGGCGGCGAGTGTGTAACCAAATAGGTTAAAATAACCCATTGTAACCTCTTTGTTCTTCTGTAGTAGCTATTGTTGACTAGCTAATGTCAACAACATAGTAGCTAGTATGTTACTGTAGCAATGTTTACGTTCAGTCATTTGGATGACTGTTAAAACCTTTCAGTCTCAAGTTTTTCCTTTACTGTATTTACTAGTTTACTGTAATTATGATCCGGCAGCTATTTACACCGGATCCAGTGTAAATAGCTGCCGGAGCCAACGTCTGAGGTTCCGGAGCGCGCTCCGGAACCTCGGACGTTGACTCCGGCAGCTATTTACCTGTACAGGGCTTAATTTGAGGGAGAGCAAGCCGGAGCGCGCTCCGGAACCTCGGACGTTGGCTCCGGCAGCTATTTACCTGTACAGGGCTTAATTTGAGGGAGAGCAAGCCGGAGCGCGCTCCGGAACCTCGGACGTTGGCTCCGGCAGCTATTTACCTGTACAGGGCTTAATTTGAGGAGAGCAAGCCGGAGCGCGCTCCGGTACCTCGGATGTTGGCTCCGGCAGCTATTTACACTGGATCCGGTGTAAATAGCTGCCGGATTATAATTACAGTAAACTAGTAAATACAGTAAAGGGAAAAACTTGAGACTGAAAGGTTTTAACAGTCATCCAAATTACTGAACGTAAACATTGCTACAGTAACATACTAGCTACTATGTTGTTGACATTAGCTAGTGCTAACAGCTAGCTGCTAGTACACTGCTACAACACAGACACCGACCCTAATAATACAGTTCTTGGTCATTGCCTGGTAACAGCAAATTTATAACGGGCCATGTCTCAACAGACTAAGAAGTTATTTCAATGACATTTAATAACATTTTGTTTATTCTGAGGACCGAAAGTAAATGAAAATGTGAACAAACCTTAGCTGTAATAAGATGGCGACCACCGGCTCCAGGGACAACCCGCTGATGTAGGCATGTTACCCAGCCTGACACAAAATATTTGTAGGCATCCAAACTCTTATACGCTTTCAGATCAATACCTGTGTATGGCGATGGGTTTTTAACGACATAGGTATACAGATCATGTGGGCCGAAGTCAGGTAAAGACGAGGGCTTCATGTACTTCCGTACGTCAGTGAGCAATCCTGGTGGAAGCAGGTAAACGTCGTTCTCTAAGCCTGCTAACCTCAATTTTTGCAAATACCTCTCCCTCTGCTCGCCCTGTAAATGCCCTATGTTGCTGGATAGTGAAGGTGTTTTCTGCATCTCGCTCCTTTTTCTTTTATGTTTTTCGTTTGTCGCCTTCCTCGCATTCAAACTGATTCGAGCCGAAGTCCACTACATGTCCAAAATGGCGGTCGCGTTTACGAAGGTCACGTGACTGAAAAGGGTCTATACATTGTAGCCACTGCGCAAGGCTGTTCCCCCCATCGTGCTCCTGACCGCGCTCTGACTTTTCTAACCACTAGCACAGTGAGATGTATTAATGTTTCCCTTCTCTGCAGAAGACACGTCATTTTTTGCTATTAAAAAAAAGAGATGCATTGGGTTGTTTGTGTCGTTTCCCTGCCTGTACGTCTTAATGCAATAGCACTCATTTAGGCTAGTTGTTTTCTTGTTTTTAAAATGAAACAAATGTCGATTTATTGTATTCTTCCCCAGCAAGCTTAGGAAGCTTAGGAACATCACTGCTCGAATATCTGCTAAACTATCATTTTAATGAGAGCACGGGTAGACAAACTAACATTTAAACATAACTTCGTTTTATTTAAGACCTTCCATGTCAGGTTCCAGGCTCCGCCGAGCCGAGACGTGGGGTGCAGCTGCACCACTGGTGCAGAAAGACCGCATGCTGCAGGATTTCCTCCCTATGAAGAGAGTACTAGCAGGGTCGGGAAATCCAACTTTCAGAGGCTCTTGCCGGCTTCTGATCACTTCCCTGGGAGAAAAGTTCTGAAGTCGGGAAACATTGGCTGAAGTGGCGCTGGTTATTCCAGTGTCCAGTGTCGCAGCAGAGCGTGGGTTCAGCCTTCAGAATAAAATTAAAACGTCAATGAGAAGTCGTCTGTCCGAGGCAAAGACGCAAAATTTAATGACAATTGCCTCGGCAGCAGTCTCCATTGACGACTTTGATTATGCACAAGCGAGCTCCCAATTTAAATCCATGCGAGCCAGAAGGAAGGTTTGAGCTCACGCAAACAGGTCAAATTAGATTGTCACTTAAATCGTTGTAGTGGACTGTTCATATTTTAACTGCAATTGTCTTGCTACGTTGTAAAATAACATTGTTCATATGCCCGTTAAGGCACAACAGCCGCAATGTTTTTAGCGGAGCGAAAATGGGTTCACAAGTGACCGAACGTCAGAATCTCTGTTCATCTTTTTGCATCATAAATACATAAATAAATGATTAAATAATACAAGCTTGTTCTGTGAATTAATTTTTAAATGAAAATGAGTCCATGAAAACACAAGTTATTAAATATATAGCATTTATAGCCTATATACATTGTCATTTAAAAGTTAAAATAAAATGACAGATAATAATGGACAATGACGGAATTTTTACGACCCTGTCCGTCAAAATGACGGACAATGAAAAAGTCTAACGTAACCACTGAGTTGATCAGCAGAAGTGGTGGGGTCATGCATGTACATATGCAAATAATTACGAATACAAAAGACTAAAAATATACACAGTCTTAAAAAAAACCCCTTAAAATCTGTTATCTTCTCATTAAGTTAATTAATAGTAAGCATAACTATTGCCTTTGTATTTAGTTCTGGCTACAATATGATCAAAATTTATTCTACTAATGTCAAGTTTAGCAAGTAAATTCTTCTTTCATAGGAAAAATCCTTCTTTGTTAATGTGTAAGGATCTATCCCACTGAGTGGTTTCTACAGTGCCTTGCAAAAGTATTCATCCCCCTTGGTGTTTGTCCTGTTTTGTTGCATTACAAGCTGGAATTAAAAATGGATTTTTGGGGGGTTAGCAACATTTGATTTACACAACATGCCTGCAACTTTAAAGGTGCACATTTTTTTTTTAAGTGTGACACAAACAATAAGATGAAAAAACAGAAATCTGGAGTGTGCATAGGTATTCACCCCCTTTTGTATGAAACCCCTAAATAAGAGCTGGTCCAACCAATACACTTCATAAGTCACATAATTAGTTGATTAAGATCCACCTGTGTGCAATCAAAGTGTTGCGTGATCTGTCACATGATGTCTGTATAAATCAACCTGTTCTGGAAGGATCCCGACTCTGCTACACTACTAAGCAAGCAACATGAAAACCAAGGAGCACTACAAACAAGGCAGAGACAAAGTTGTGGAGAAGTATAGATCAGGGTTGGGTCATAAAAAAATATCCCAAACTTTGAATATCTCAGGGAGCACCATTAAATCCATTATAGCAAAGTGGAAAAAATATGGCACCACTACAAACCTGACAAGAGAAGGCCACCCACCAAAACTCACAGACCAGGCAAGGAGGGCATTAATCAGAGATGTAACAAAGACACCAACGTTAATGCTGAGGGAGCTGCAAAGATCCACAGTGGAGATGGGAATATCTGTCCATAGGACCACTTTAAGCCATACACTCCACAGAGTGGGGCTTTATGAAAGAGTGGCCAGAAAAAAGTCATTGCTTAAAAAATCACATTTGGACTTTGCCCAACAGCATGTGGCAGACTCCCCAAACACATGGAAGAAGATTATTTGGTCAAACAAGACAAAAAATGAACTTTTTGGCCATCATGGGAAATGCCATGCGTAGTGCAATCCCAACACCCTGAGAACACCATCCCTACAATGAAGCATGGTAGTGGCAGCATCATGCTGTGGGGCTGTTTTTCATCTGCAGGGACAGGAAAGCTGTTCAGGACTGAAGGAAAGGTGGATGGCACTAAATGCAGGGCAATTCTGTAGGAAAACCACAGAATTAACCTAACCACAGTCCAAAGACATGCAGGTTAGGCTAATTGGTGGCTCTATATTGACCGTAAGTGTAAATTGTTGTTTGTCTCTATGCATCAGCCCTGCGTTGATCTCACGACTTGTCCAGGGTGTACCCCGCCTCTCGCCCATAGTCAGCTGGGATAGGTTCCAGCTTGCCCGTGACCCTGCACAGGATAAGCGGTTACGGATAATGGAGGGATGGCTGGATGTTTGACTTGGAGATGGACTGGACATGTTGACCTGTTTAAACTCAGTATACCCTATAGGAATCATGGGGCACTAAGTATGAAGTGAATAATTTCATTTTGTGTAACCTGTCAGTGGTCAAAATACTTTTTTCCAGTGTTCTGCAATATTGCAGAATGTCAAAATTTTGTTCTGCAATTTGGAAATATTTTCTGCAAATACACAAGCCTCCATACTACACCCTCATCTCATCTCATTATCTCTAGCCGCTTTATCCTTCTACAGGGTCGCAGGCAAGCTGGAGCCTATCCCAGCTGACTACGGGCGAAAGGCGGGGTACACCCTGGACAAGTCGCCAGGTCTACTACACCCTTCTCAACCTAATAATGCCTATATTTACATCATATCTAGCTTTACAACTCATAGCATTACCAGGGTGTCTACAGGTTTGTCCAAGTTAAATTTAAGACTTTTTAAGACTTTTTAAGACCATGTTCCAAAAAAAATTAAGACCAAATCTAAAGTCACGCAAAATCGTACTCTTCTGAAAAAAAAAACTATATAATTTAATGTAACTTATTGTTCTTGTAAACATTCACCAGAAAACACTATTCTAGTAGAAGTACTTAATTTCTTTTCCTTGACAGGCATTCACACACTCAGAACACAATATAAGGATCGGATAAACTTGTAACTATGTGACAATCAGAATGCAGTCACAACGTTTGAATCCAAGGCCATCCTTAAAAAAAAATCCGTTTCCTGTCCACCAGGTGAGCAAAAAAATTTTCAGTAGGGAGGGAGGGATTTATTTTTTTTAATGGATGGATAAGAAAATCGCAATGCTGTGTTTGCTTTTTCTTTCAGTACTTTTTTATTACAAAAGCAGACACATTTAATAAAATGACAGTTTAATCAACTGAAACTTGTACAAAAATTTTAAGTTAGAATTTGCAACATTTGCAAAACTTTTACAAAGGTACTTAAAATGTCCGACACACGGACTTTTTGTAGCTCTAAATCGACCGTTAGGCCTAGTTCGGATAAAATTACACTATTAAAATGATCACTGAATGATTTGTTTTTCTGAATCTTTACTATTTTGTTGTTCGCTAGAATACCATTTTGCGATTTCACACTTAAGCAAATGTTTGAAAACTCCGGATCTCCTTCCTTCATGGTGGCTGCCATTTTTTGTGCCGCACGGCGCATGCGCAGAGCTGATTCAACAGGGCTTTCCACAAGCGCCGGCTGCCGGCCATACAGCCGACTACACAATTAAGTCCAGCCGGCTACTTTAATGACTATTATTTTTGTAGCCCACAGGCTCTAAATATTAATTTTCGATTTTAATAAAATTAAATGTTTATCTAACGGACTGACAATAATGTCAAACTGAACCGCACTCATTTAAGTTGTGATTCGCGCTGTTTGTACCGATAATAACCACAAATTCCCAGCCGACTTCATTGATCAAGGGGGAGTAACTCATCCACGGCCCCGACATGCGGTGTGTGTGCGCGCGCACTCAGCGGAGGCAGTAGTGTGTCGGGGCTGTCGGAGGGAACAGAAGCAGAGATGACACTTATTTTATCTCCGGTAAACCAGTCTTCTCTCGTTCAATTACGTGCTGGCATCAAAAGACACCATTGGTTGTAAGTGAAACCAAACTGAGTGGTTGGAGTGTATTTTCATACACAAATGGAGAAATGTTCGCTGAGTGTTTAATTGCGTAGCCACCACTGCAGACCGCTGTCGTTGTTAATTCATAGCATGCTTAGCTGCGTGAATGTGTCATGCACCGAAAATAAGAGATTTACAAGCCAGGAACGCCTCATGATGCAATACGCAAGAAAAGAAAGAAGATTTACTGCCATTTTACTTTGTATTTGAGTAAAGTGAATAAATAAATGGTCTGTGGAAAATACATTTAATCCTGGGAACTGCGTGCACAGGAGTTTATTATTAGTGATGCAGTGCTATGCATTGCAAACTATTGACTCCCATATAGGGAGCAGTGCAAAGCACAGCAAACTCTTGTTCTTACGTTTTTCATCTTCTGTACAAATTTCGATTTCGAATAACCCAATAACCGTACATCGCACACAGACAAACAATACATCAAAACGTGCGGCTCGATCGGACTCACTATGCTATTACTTTGTTCAGCATTCTACGATTTTTTTCGCGATGTAGTCGCGAAAAAAATCACACAAAATTTCCCATTCATTTTCTATGGAATTAATTGAAAAAATCGCACAATGTTTTTCAAACATCCGCTGCTCTGGCATGCTTTCACCTAGAGACATGATTCAAACTTTAAAACGGAGACAAAATTCTCCTGTGTGGATCTGGCATTCAACTTTTTTGCTAGGTTCTATACTTTTTGATCAGTCACAGATCAAACACCATGAGCAAATCTGGAGAAAATCAGACTTTATAATGGGTGTCTATTGCATTACACACCAGTGTGGCTCAGGAGTTTAGAGTGTAGGCAGCTTGAAAAAAAAAGGTCTAACTTTCTCATTTAAATTGTGTTTTCAGCCACAAATTTCACTCCACACACATAATTTTCTCAAAAGTTGTAGTCACACTTGTCTTGATTCACACAATGTGTCTACCTGAGCGATAGGATTTACAGTTTTTGAATGAGAAGCCTGAAAGTAAGGAGAGGACAGGCGCGCTGCCCCATAGACTCCCATTATAAACGTGGCAGCGCTTTGACTGCAAAATCAGAAAAGTCACTTGTTTTTAACTCGCTCTATTGTCCACATTTTTATACTAGGGACAAAAAAACTTACATCAATGTGTTCATGGGAGCCTTGTAGCGCTCAATGTGCAAGAATTTTGTGAATAGCTCCTTTCGTTTCCATGTAAATCAGTGTTGTCTGAGGAGAGGGAACTCTGAGAAAAAGCACTCTAGGCCGTAAGGTGAACCCCGAAAAGTCTTTCAGAAACAAGATTCCACTCCGACGTCTCCGAACTACATAATATCCAATTCTTAAAAATGGACGTATTATGAAATGATATCATCAAAAAGTTCTCACCTTGTAATGCTGTCAATTTTTCGCACGAAGGCTTGAAAAAGCAAACTAATGTCATTGGCGCGGAATGATATTTTGGCACCGCGGAATAAGATTTCGCTACAGAACAGGTTCCACGGTTGCTGACGTAGCCCCATTTCGTAAACAAGAGACCAACATGGCAGCCGCCACAGCCTCGTCTAGCAGCAGTGGAGGAGAGGAAAGTTTGGAAATAACGGCAAAAAGGAGAAAACTTCTTGCACGTAAGCAGTGCTATATGCATATAGCTTCTGTGAAGCACGGAGTGACCCAGGAATTTACCTTCAAATGGTGGAATACATACCGGGACAGTATCCGACAGTGGCTGCAGTTGAGCGGTGAGAACAGGAGAGTAGCCGAAAACTACAAACACTGTTTAGATTTAGAGTTTGACAAGATACCCGAGGATGCTGCCTTCCACCCTGCATGTTACCGCAGGTTTACGGACAAACTTGCTATTGAACGAGCGGGAAAGCATATGGTGCGCGAGAAAGAAGGGGGAGATGAAACTCAAGACGCCGCAAGACCCCCCGAAGCTGCCCCCCCCCCTCCGAAGCTGGCCCCTCAACATCGGGCAGCACTAAGAGTCTTAGATCCAGGTCAGCACTGCCTATGTCCAGCTCAGGTCCCGTCCTTCCTGCCCTGTGCATTATATGTAAAAAAAAAACCCTCAAATTCGTCTTAAAGGGAGGCAAACGACAAAGGGAAGCTCTTTCAAAAGCTGAGACCTTAACAGCAGGTAAGCAAACCCACCCATCCCCCCCCCACACACACACACACTCACACAAAGGGTCACAATCACTGATCAACCCACCAACCCCCCTGCCCCCCCCCCCCACACACACACACACAAAGGGTCACTATCACTGATGACTATCTACAGTGCTATCTCCCTCTGCAAGTGTGTTTGCATGCATGGATGTTATGTTTCAATGTTTGTATGCATGTAACATATGTGTGCCTTTATGTGAATATGCTACTGGCAAACTTAAATTCCTATGTGGTAATAAGCATGTCTTTCTGTCTGGCAAGGCAAGTTGCAGACTGCTGCTGAGACTAAAGATGACCACAGTATTCTGGTATACATTAAGGTCAAAGACTGTGTGGCTCTGGAGGTGCAGTACCACAAGAGCTGCTACCAGCAGTACACCAGATTTCTGAATGAGCCTGCTAGACAAGAGAAGGACAAGTAAGCCATGTATTAACTTCTCATACATGACCATAGAATGCTACTTGCTACTGTTCAATGTGAAGACAATTAGTCACAGCACTGTGTGTGTGTGTTTGTGTGTGTGTGTGTGTGTGTGTGTGTCTTCCCCCCCTCTCTCTTTCTCTGTCACTGACACCTAGGTCATTGCCTGGATGCTGACCCCTGCCTTTTTGCACCGTGCCACAGGACTTATATATATATATATATATATATATATATATATATATATATATATATATATATATATATATATATATATTTGGTTTTTTTTTTTGTATATATAAATTTGCATTTGTAATGTGTATATATCACTGTTTTGTTGTTTACATTTTCTATTAAAGTTTGCAATTTGCCACATAGTTCTGTTGTGTGATGTATGATGACTCAGTCTTGCATCTTCTTTGTTGCTGCTGCTGCAGGTGCATAGTGCTGCCTAGTGCGTTTACCTACCTCTACTGTGCCACTGCATAGGTAGTGAATACTTGAATCCCTGCCATTGTGCCTCTGAACTGAGCAATAGAACTGCAATATGATATATAGGTTGTATTATTATTATTGTGTATTATTATTCCTATGGACTCTTCTCCTTCCTGCACAATTTCTTAAATCTTGATCTGAAATCACACGCATTGCCTATATATTATATATGCCATTTTATGGCTAATCCATGGTGTGTATAGCCCACAATGACGAGTCAATACTCTATTCCATTACTGCCTGTGTAACATTGTAGGTCTGTTTTTCAAGCAAATTGTTTTATGGTTGATCAGTACTTTATAGTTAATAACCTAAGAGAATGAATACATGAATGGTCCTAGTCATAGACCATTACACCATATTTTGTACTATAATAATGGTGATAATAAAAAATATTTTTATTCTAATAATAATATAAACACTTCAATATACCACATATATGCAATATTGTCTTAGTGATGTATTTAAAGCACTATTTAGGACTTAGAAGACATTTCACCCACTTTGGAGGGTGTTTTGGAGACTTTTTCTACTAATGTGACTGTTAGGACTAGGACTGTTTTGGCCTCTAGAGGCCGCTGTTATTTCCTTTTCATGTCGTGTTTATTTTGGCCTCTAGAGGCCGCCACTGTTCCTGTGTTTTGTGTTTGTGTTAATTGCCTAATTATCTTCACCTGTGTCCTTAATTAGTTTGTCTATTTATACCCCTGAGTTCAGTCCTCTTGTCACGGAGTCTTTGTGCTGTTATGTTTATCTCCAGTTTCCTTTGTACTGTGTTTTTTGATCTTCTTAGCTTTTGTATTTTTGCACTTTGCTTTTCTTTTGGATTATACTCTTTGGTTTTTTTTTGTCTTTTGTTTTGCCCTGTATATAGTGTATATAGTTTAAATAAACCTTTTGATTCTTTTTCTACTTCCGCCTCACGCCTCTGCATTTGAGTCATCCCCCTGGTGGCCTAGTGGGGGTTTGCTGGATTATCACACCAACGAACCAGGTTCGAATCCCAGCAAAACCCTAACAGAAAGACTCTGTCATGACCGACTCAGCAGAGGCTGCTTCAACTGTCTACCCGGCCAACCTTCAGGGAATTATGGCAGCTTTGACACGCTTCGGAGCGACCATGGACGCTCATGGACGTACGCTCACCAGCCAACGTGAGGCCCTCGCTCGCCACGAGGAACTGCTTCAGCAAATTGGGAAAACCCTGGCACAGCTGACATCTCTGCCTGCATCTCCTGCTCCTGATCCAGTTCCTGCTCCTGCTCCAGTGCCTCCTGCAATGCTGCCTTCTTCACCTCGCGAACCCAGCCTTCCTGCACCACAGAGGTATGACGGCAAGCACAGTGAGTGCCGAGAGTTCCTTACCCAGTGTCAACTCACCTTTGAGCTTCAGCCTACCACCTACACTACGGATCGCCGCAAGATTGCCTTTGTGATCACCTTATTAGCTGGTAAGGCGCGAGCCTGGGCTACTGCTATCTGGCAAAGACAGGGACCTGAGTGCTTTGATTTCCAGCTGTTTTCTGAAGAGATGCTTCGGGTCTTCGATCAGGCAGACATCAGTACCGACGCAGCCCGAAAGCTCATGTCCATCCGGCAAGGAGGAAGCGTCGCAGATTACGCCATCTCGTTCCGAACACTCGCAGCAGTAAGTGGATGGAACGAGACTGCCCTGGTGTCAGCCTTCCACCATGGTCTGTCTGACCCCATCAAGGACGGTCTGGCCTCTATTGGATGCCCAAGTGACCTCGAAACCCTCATCTCACATGCTATTCGTCTGGACAACAGGATGAGAGAACGCCACCAAGCCTTGAGCCCCCCCAGCCTCCCTACCTCTACCTGGAGACCGTCTACCTCCTTCAGTGACTGTCCAGAACCCATGCAAGTGGGTCGTACTCGCCTCTCCACATCTGAGAGGGAGCGCAGAAGGAGGGACAAGTGCTGCATCTACTGTGGCAAGCCTGGTCACTTCCGAGCATCATGTCCCGAACTCTTGGGAAAAGGACCGCCCCGTCCAGCCGAGGGAGGGTTGTGACGGGGCCTACCCTCTCTCCCGGACTCCCTGGCCAAGGAATCTACATCCCGGTCTCCATCTCCTGGGGTGAGTCTGTCCACTCTTGTCAAGCTTTGATAGACTCAGGGGCGGCTGGGAACTTTATGGATATTCACTTCGCCCAAAGCATCAATATTCCGACTGCACCTCTTGAAGTCCCACTGTCTGTGTCTGCCCTCGATGGCCAAGCGTTAGGTGATGGAAGAGTCACCCAAGTTACTTCTCCAGTTTTCCTCCAGTCTCAAGGTCACAAGGAAGAAATATCCCTGCACCTGATTCCTTCACCTGAGTTCCCAGTTATTCTAGGCCTTCCTTGGCTTACTCGCCACAACCCTCGCATAGACTGGGTAACAAGCCAGGTTGTGGAATGGGGCCCTGCATGCCATGCCTCTTGTCTGCTCTCTAGCTCTCCTGTGTCTCCTGCCGAGCCCCCTGATCTCACCGAGTTATCTCAAGTTCCCACAGAGTACTGGGATCTCAAGGAGGTATTCAGCAAGAGCAGGGCCGCCGTTCTTCCTCCGCACCGGGCCTACGACTGTGCCATCGACTTGCTCCCTGGGACTACCCCTCCTCGTGGCAGACTGTTTTCACTCTCTCAGCCAGAACGCAAGGCCATGGAGGAATACCTCAAAGATGCCCTGGTCTCTGGGTTTATTCGACCCTCCACTTCACCTGCTGGAGCCGGCTTCTTCTTTGTCGGCAAGAAGGATGGGGGGCTCCGACCATGTATTGATTACAGGGGCCTGAATAAGATCACTGTGCGCAACCGATATCCCCTTCCGCTGATGTCCACAGCTTTCGACCTGCTCCAAGGCGCCACCGTCTTCACCAAGTTGGACCTACGGAACGCATACCACCTCATCCGTATCCGACAGGGAGACGAGTGGAAGACTGCCTTTAACACCCCGTCTGGGCACTACGAATACCAGGTGATGCCCTTCGGACTCACCAACGCACCAGCTGTTTTTCAGGCCCTAATCAACGACGTCTTAAGGGACATGATTAACCTATACGTTTTTGTCTACCTCGACGACATCCTTATCTTTTCCAAGACCGTGCAGGAGCACCGCCACCATGTCCGCCAGGTTCTCCAGAGGCTGCTACAGAACAATCTGTTCGCCAAGGCCCAGAAATGCGAATTTCATGTTCCCGAGGTCTCCTTTCTGGGATTTATTGTACGGACAGGCCAACTCCAAATGGACCCTGCCAAGACCCTGGCCGTCCGGGATTGGCCTACTCCCAAGTCCGTTAAGGAGGTTCAGCGGTTCTTAGGATTCGCTAACTTCTACCGCAAGTTCATCAGGAACTTCAGTTCTGTGGCAGCACCCATGTCTGACCTCACCAAAGGGACAGGTGGATCTTATGGCTGGTCTCCTCAGGCAGAAAAGGCGTTCAAAGACCTCAAGGACCGCTTCTGCACGGCACCCATTCTGGTTCTCCCGGACACCTCCCAACCATTCATCGTGGAGGTGGACGCCTCGGACAGTGGTGTCGGC
This sequence comes from Neoarius graeffei, assembly GCF_027579695.1. Classification (NCBI taxonomy): domain Eukaryota; kingdom Metazoa; phylum Chordata; class Actinopteri; order Siluriformes; family Ariidae; genus Neoarius; species Neoarius graeffei. The sequence continues at coordinate 42,832,361 of NC_083571.1, read as the reverse complement.
GCGGTGCTCTCTCAACGTTCGGAAGGAAAGCTGCACCCCTGCGCTTACTTCTCCCACCGCCTGAGTCCTGCTGAGTCCCGGTACGATGTGGGGGATCGAGAACTGCTAGCGGTCAAACTGGCCCTTGAGGAGTGGAGGCACTGGCTGGAGGGAGCACAACATCCATTCCTGGTTTGGACTGACCACAAGAACCTGGAGTACCTCCAGCAAGCCAAGAGACTGAACCCTCGACAGGCTAGGTGGGCCCTGTTTTTCAGTCGGTTTGACTTCACCCTCTCATACCGCCCCGGCTCCAAGAACACCAAACCTGACGCACTGTCCAGACTGTTCTCTGCCACTAACAGGGAGAATGAAGTCAGGCCTATTATCCCTGTGTCCCGGATTGTGGCCCCTGTCCGCTGGGGTATTGAGGAGGCTGTCCGACGAGCCCAACGCCAGGACCCCGGTCCTGGGACGGGGCCACCAGGCCTCTTGTACGTCCCACATCAAGCCCGGGCCAAGGTTCTCCAGTGGGGTCACTCTTCCCCTCTCACCGCCCACCCGGGAGCTCGGAGGACCCTGGACTTCCTGAAAAGACGCTTCTGGTGGCCTAACATGGAGAAGGAAGTAAGGTCATTTGTCCTGTCCTGTGAGGTTTGCACCAGAACCAAGAACCCACGACAGCGTCCCCAGGGTCTCCTGCATCCTCTGACCATTCCCCGGCGTCCCTGGTCCCATGTGGCAGTCGACTTTATCACGGGTCTCCCTGAGTCACAAGGTAACACGGTCATTTTGGTCTTAGTTGACAGATTCTCCAAGGCCTGCCGCTTCATACCACTGTGCAAACTCCCCTCTGCTCTTGAAACTGCGAAACTTTTGTTTAATCATGTCTTCCGAGTCTTTGGTCTTCCACAGGACATCGTCTCAGACCGAGGGCCCCAGTTCTCCTCCCGAGTGTGGCACGGGTTCTGCAAGGTCATCGGAGCCACTGCCAGCCTCTCCTCTGGGTTTCACCCACAGTCCAATGGTCAGACGGAGAGGCTCAACCAGGACCTGGAAACCACCCTGCGAGGCCTGGCTATGGATAACCCGACATCGTGGAGCACCTGGCTGCCATGGGCGGAGTACGCCCACAACACCCTGCAGTCATCGGCCACCAAGCTGTCGCCATTCCAGTGCCAATTCGGGTTCCAGCCACCTCTGTTCCCGGACCAGGAGGAGGACGCGGGGGTGCCCTCGGTCAACCAATATGTGAGACGGTGTCGCAAGACCTGGAGCAAGGTCAGGAAGACCCTCATACAGACCTCCAGAACCAACCAGACTCAGGCCAACCGCCATAGAAGACCTGCACACGCTTTCCGCCCTGGGCAGCGTGTTTGGCTGTCCACTAAGGACCTTCCACTGCGGGTGGAGAACCGCAAGCTTGCTCCTCGCTACATTGGCCCCTTCAAGGTGGTGCGCAGGGTGAACCCTGTCTCCTACCGGCTCCAGTTGCCCCGGACTCTGAGGATCAACCCCACTTTCCATGTTTCCCTGTTACGGCCCGTACTGACGTCTACGTATGCCCCTGCCCCTAGGAACCCCCCACCCCCCCGCATCTTCCAGGGGCAGACTGTGTTCACTGTGAATCGCCTGCTTGACTCCCGCCGGGTCCGCGGCGGGTTGCAATATCTGGTGGACTGGGAGGGCTATGGTCCTGAGGAGCGCTGCTGGGTTCCTGCTCGGGATGTCCTTGATAAAGAACTATGTCGGGACTTCCATTCGGCCCATCCGGATTGCCCTGGGAACGTCAGGAGACGCTCCTAGAGGGGGGGGTCCTGTTAGGACTAGGACTGTTTTGGCCTCTAGAGGCCGCTGTTATTTCCTTTTCATGTCGTGTTTATTTTGGCCTCTAGAGGCCGCCACTGTTCCTGTGTTTTGTGTTTGTGTTAATTGCCTAATTATCTTCACCTGTGTCCTTAATTAGTTTGTCTATTTATACCCCTGAGTTCAGTCCTCTTGTCACGGAGTCTTTGTGCTGTTATGTTTATCTCCAGTTTCCTTTGTACTGTGTTTTTTGATCTTCTTAGCTTTTGTATTTTTGCACTTTGCTTTTCTTTTGGATTATACTCTTTGGTTTTTTTTTGTCTTTTGTTTTGCCCTGTATATAGTGTATATAGTTTAAATAAACCTTTTGATTCTTTTTCTACTTCCGCCTCACGCCTCTGCATTTGAGTCATCCCCCTGGTGGCCTAGTGGGGGTTTGCTGGATTATCACACCAACGAACCAGGTTCGAATCCCAGCAAAACCCTAACAGTGACTGTAATTACGCAAGCTGTCAGCTGATCTGTGGTCAAAAATCGGCAACGCGATTGGTCCAGACCGGTCACGTGATGTCCCGACACGTCATTTTTAGAGGAAAATACTTCACCACATGATCGCTCGGTGCGAGGAATTGACAGGATTATAAGGTGAGAACTTTTTTCGCCACACTTTTTAGTACTCATTCTTAGTTTTAAAATAAATATTTCGTACTTCGGAGACATCGGAGCGAGATGAAACGAAAATGGGGTTCACCTTACGGCCTACTCTTTGCTTTGCCTCTTTGCCTGCACCTGACCACCGTTACCAAGGCGACGAGCTCCACTCAGGGAGGGGAGGGGCTGCTCTCTCTCTCAAACGATAGGACTTACACAACAGATCAGGCACTGAGTGGTTGTCAAGCACGCGTGTGTCTAGCAACCGGCGGATTCGGAGCCTGTGCGGCATAATTGTGAGCATCAAAAACGATTAAACTTTTTCCCCATCCAAAGTGTACCACATTTTAACGATATGACTGAGTGAAATCTCCATAAATTTAAGATCAAAAATTTAAGACCACGGGGTTTGAAATTTAAGACAATTTAAGACTTTTTAATGGCCTTATTTTAGGAAAATTAAATTTAAGACTTTTTAAGGACCCGCGGCCACCCTGAAATTACTGTAATTCTTTATTCTCTCTATTTTTAATTTCAGTCTTCACAGATCCTTCTCTGCAGCAAAGTTATCATTCCATGATACCTCCACAGGTCTTTCATCCCCCTCGCCCTGACACTACGGGCTACTACAACTTGAAGTGTACCAACTAATTCATAAATGTACTAGTTATCACACCCACACATTATTCTTCCACACAACATACTAATAAAGGTATCACCACAATAAAAAATAGAATACAACTGTTCTTCAAGAAACAAAACATTCATTTTCATGTTACACGTCATGTTACATTTTGTCAAGATTTAGTTTCTAGCTTGAACAATAGATTGTTACCCAAAATGTACTTCATTCAGTGTTTGCATCTGGAACCTGTAGTTTTAAATTGAAAGCAAGGTTTCAATTCTACACTCTGTTACATCTTACGATGATGCAAAGAATTGATGCCATTAAGGAATAAAACCCAACTGGCAAATGGAAAGACGTTTGGGTTCATTGTGTTTGCCTGGCTTCTAAAGTGCAAGGTCATGAACTGAACTAAGAACTACTGCAGGGGCTTCACTGCTCTAAACTAACAGCAGAGAACTGGGTACAAACTAATCATGGCAGAACTGAGAGCTACAGAACTGAACCTATGAGCTTTGTCTTACAGGGCAACTGTTTTACTTTGTGCTAGTCTGCACCACAGGCAAGACAGCACTAGAAGAAAAATAGAACATGTAGACAAAACATGTTAGTGTAGCTTGGTATGAGAAAACAAAATTAGAGATGCACTGATTGCAATTTTTTGGGCCGATTCCGATTTTCCATGGAGTGTGAAAATGGCTCCTCTTCTTGGGAGCCATGTTTGTTGTGCCGCATTGAATTCTGGGAGATGGATGGCGGAAACTGCCGAATACTGCCGAGGTAGTTGTCGGGTCCTCCCGGCGGGTATTAAAAGTGACAAAATCTTACATCGGAAAATGGCAGCTGCCCTTATTTGGTTGTCATCACCTTTCGTCGGTATTACATAAATATTGCTCAACTTTGACCTGGAAAACGCCGTCAGGTTCGTGCTGCACAGGTTTCAGTTTATTTACAGCACCGCTAGTTTGCTAAATTGAGAACCATTGAATCCCGAGCCTGATTTTTTCATTCTGCAAAATTGCAGGTTGTTTAATTTTTCTTCTGCAAAATGCAGACTGCAGACGGGTATTTCGAACACTGCCTGTAGACAATTTTTATAATTCTTGGTCAAGCCAGAGTACCAGGTGGAGCTGGCATAGTTAAAATGTCATTGGATAAGAGCAAACATTAAAAGTTTCTTGATTGCCTTATCAAGGTCCCTGGGCTGCATATATAAAAACTTGAGTTTGGCATTGGCCTTACGTGTAATATTGTCAGCAATATGGCTAGCACTAAGAGACTGGTCTAAATCCATGCCTAAGTATTTGACTGTCATGCTCCCAGGCTCACCGAACACTCAGGACTCCACTTCCCACAATCCCCCTCACACACCAGTCAGTGCCACATGCACTCCATCAGCCAACCCGGAGCCACTTCCTAGGAGTGGCTCCCCCGAGTTCGAATTACCATCACCTGTATCTTTTTGTTTCCATTTGTATTTATACCCCTTTGTTTGTTTTGTTCCTCACACAGTATTGCCTACTGAGCATTACTATTCTGATTCTATTCCTGTGTATGACCCTTTTTGCCTTCCGGTTTTCTCCCGTTTTGCCTAGCCCTTGTGTTTGTTTGCTCATTTCTCTTGCTTCCCGGTTTCTCGATCCTCGCCTGTTTTCCGACTATGATTTGTCTAGCCCTCATTACTGTTTTGGATCTCTCGGTATTGACCTAGCCTGGCTGTTGTACACTGTCTTTTTCCATTGTGCTCATTAAAACCTTGAGTTCATTAATAATCCGTGAGCATCTGGTTTGTTATAGAATATTGTACCATCATGCAGATGGCGGATTACATGGAGCTACAGGTAGCGCTTAGCAGCCAAAGACAGATGCTTGGACAACATCACCAGCATTTCGACTCTGTGACTCAGTCAATCCAGACTCTTACGCAGCAGCAAGGTGAGCAGCAAAAACAGTTGATGCAGATTGTTGAAAGCATGAGAGAAATCACCACCCAACTCCAATGACTTAGCTCCTCCAGCTTGCCTATAGTTACTGATCTAGCTGCTCCTTCCACGGCGGATACCAGTTCGTTTGTGTCAGCAAACCGGATAAATTTGATGGCTCACCTAATCAGCGTAAAGGGCTTTTGTTACAATGTTCGATATTTTTTGCGAATTCCCCTCTGAGCTCTGACAAGGCTCGTATTTCTTTTATGATTTCTTGCCTTATGGGCAAGGCCTTAGATTGGGCTACCAGAGTTTGGCCCATAGTCCAGTCCGACACTTATGACAATTTGGTTAAAGAATTTAAAGCAGTTTTCAATCACGCCAATGAGGGCTGCTCTCAAGGGGAATTACTCACCCGTTTACGTCAGGGTAATCGCTCAGTTTCTGACAACGCTTTGGAATTTCGCCCTCTTGCGGCTGGGAGTGGTTGGAATGAGCCGGTTTTACGAGTGACATTTCGCAATGGATTGAATTCCGACATACTAGCAGAAATGGCGTGTAAGGGCAATGATCTTTCACTAGAGAAGCTGATTTCATTAGCCATTTGCCTAGACCAACCGAAGCACGGGAGAGGTCTTCGTAAATCCCCTACGGTTCTAGCTGCTGCACTGACTCCTCACCACCCGTGTCCACCTCCGACCTGGACTCATGAGGATCCATAATCCCTAGAACCCATGCAGTGTGCAGTGTTTTCCCCAGAAAAAATTAAAGCCCTAAATTCTGGCATGATAATACACAGACAATTGAGCGCCAATGGTGTGAAAACAAGTGCCAAAGGCGTAAAGCGAAACTAGGAGGGTCCGGGAGCATGCTCCCCCGGAAAATTTTTTGAAAATAGATGCTCTCAGGTGCATTTTCAGGGTCTCTGAGAGGTTTTAGATGCATGATTCTAGGATAGATTTTACCAGTGTTTCAATGATTTCTGACCTAAATAGTATTAATATATACACATTTGAAATTTCACCTTAATGTTCAACATGCAAGTTAAACTGTTTTGTTATAGATTACTGAGGTATATGATAGATTGAAAATCTATGGGGATCCCTTAATTACCTATGATCAAGTATTGTAACAAAAATGTGCATGAAAATATGAACAGTGGTTTGCCCCATCTTATGCAATCCAATGAAGAGAATCGATCATCATGACCTCCTGTTGATCATGAAGGGATCTGAACCTAAGAACTGCCACCTTAAAATAAGTTGCTGTATTACTATAACTGTAATGATTTAGAATGTTTCAGATGCAATTACCATAATATATGTAGAACTAAGATGCACTGAAAAGAAAAGTAAGGCAACTGCATATTATAAAGTTTAAATTTTGGCACTTTATTAAATGGACTAGATTAAGATTAAAACATATATTTAAAGGAAAAGAAAACTTAATTTCTACAGTTTAAGTTTGCAGAAAGATTATGTACTTTTAAACACATTTCATGAAGGGAATTTGTTTATAAGTGTCAAATGTAGCATAATTGCAAATAATAATGATAAGCATATTTGTGACCCCTCACCGAATCCAGGGACACATGTCGGCCGAAACAAATCCGAGATAATCGCAAAAGAAGCATTTTTTTTTTTTTAATTTGTGATTTTTGTTTTTTCCATCATGTGCAAGTTGAGATCTTGAAGAACGCAATCAGTATTTCAGATAATAGATTGTTTTGTTGGAAAAGCATACATTTTTTGTTGCAAATTGTCTCGTTTTTGTCAGGACTGTAGCCTGCTGGGGGGGGGGGTAAATTACCATATGGGCCATTCACATGATGATTTAAGTCTTTTGTTTTTTTTTCCGCGAATCAGCTGTATGATCCGAGCTGAGCGCATGGCTACTTAACTGCATACCGGCGTGTGATTTCACTATGGAATGAGTTACTAAACAGAGCGCAGAGGACCTGACACACCGTGAAGCAAACAGACACATGGTGTTTACATCGGAGATGACCATTTCTAGCAAAAAAACCCGCAACCTCGTTTTCCAGATTGAATGGAATACTTGAATGATCGGATGATACACGGACCGTTCTAGGACTACATTCCATCGGAGGCATTGGTGTGTGCAAGGCGCCGTTTCTCTTTCTGATGGGGTAAGTTTATTAATCTAAGGCTGTGTGCTTATTTTTGCATGTAACGGAGAGTGTTGTGGTTTGGTTAAGCCTAGATCACAACCAGACGTACGATTTTTTGGCCGTGTGATTTTTGGCGTTTCCCAAGTTGCTGCAGTTTTTTTTTGTTCACGGAGAAAGACACGCATTGGCCGTAAGTTTGTCTTGCAATCTGAAAAAAACGTAAGCGCCCGTAGAGTTTGTTTGACATGACAAAGAACCTCTGCGGCCGGTCTGCGGCTCGAAAATCAGCACATCACACGCGTGCTCTCGTGTGTTTCTTGCGCACTCTCCGTGCGTTTCTTGCGTTTTTTGCATGTAGACCGGCCGTAGGAGCACGGTACAGCCGGTTGTGACCGAGGCTTTACATGAAACTAGTGTTGTGTTAGTTGTGTCATCATCGTGCTATCTTTCTTATGGTGTGAGTAATTTTTCAACCACAAAACGTTAAAGTATACTTTAGGACTTATTTTTGTACTTCATAATTGTTTTGGGCATACTTTGCATGGAAGGAAAATTGACGTGGTGATCTTTGTTTACATCAAAGTAGTATCGCGCTAGCTAGTAGGGGGTAGGGCTTTCCTTAATGTCATGCAAATGAGCACCATTATGTGCCTGCCCTACACCCAGAGTAGCTGAGATGGAAAACTTTGAGGGCAATTTTCTCCCTTTTCTGTTTTAAGAAGTATACACTTTCAAAAGGCCACACATTCTTCAAATATTGTCAGATCTCCACATGGAAGGCATCATTGGAAAGCTTAGAAACTGTACTTTCTGAATCTGTCAATAACTCAAAATGCCCCCGGGCAGACATGTGTCCCTGGATTCTGTGATCTGCCACATTTGGCAGTGTGAGGTCACTGTGAGCCTTTAACAAAAGAATAATCCGGAGCCTTCTTTTGTTAAATGGATCCCAGTGACATCACACTGCCAAAAATGCTTATGATTATTATTTGAAATTATGCTGTATTTGACACATTTGGACAACTTCACTTCATGTGTTTATAAGTACATAATCTTTCTGCAAACCCAAACTAATGAATTAAGTTTTCTACTCCTTTTAAAGCAGATTAATTCTCCTTGGCTTTTGCTTGTCCCAATGTTGGGCAATGCTCTCATAGTCCATCTCGCTGTCATCCATGCTGATGTGGATTAATTTGTCCAGCGAGTCTTTTCCTAGCTTATTAAAATCAGTCAGCTTTGTCCGTCTGGTGGTGGACAACATTGGCAGCCAATGAGATCGCTTATAATGAATCGGAAAATTCTGGGATGTCTGATGTTTTCTTTCGATGTTTTTATTGGACGGTTTGAACACGTGATCTTGACATAGCCAACAGATTAGTTTGTTTACATCATACCACGCGGACATATTACTTTGACAGAATCAACACAAACATTGAGAAAAAAAGACCGCTTGTTTAACACAAATATCAATCAATATGTAAATGGATCTGTTATTTGCTCTCCTATGTATCTAGTTACTTGTGGGTAGGAAATTTAACGTATCGGTATAACTTTAAGCATATCGGATTTTAACTAAAGCGACTAAGCGTATCGGCAGGCAGACCAAGCGGATCGGGCCCGATATGCTAAAACGCTTTGGGGAAAACCATGAGTGTGAGTCATTCCATTTGTCTGCAGAGGAGAAGCAACGATGTCTTCATGATGGGCTGTGTCTCTATTGTGGAACTGCTGGTCACATTCTACATGACTGTCAAATCTGCCGATGCAGTACTCTGGCACCGACCCCGGGAAAGCGTGTGGAGCCTGCTCCATGTGCTAATATGGTGAGTGCACCCACTAAGGGGTTGGTCTCCAAGTCTTTCTTCCTACCTGTGACAGTTAACTGCCCTCAGTCTGTCTTTGTGTTCTCAGCATTAATTGATTCCGGAGCTAAAGGGGACTTTATCCACACCAAGCTGGTGGAGCAACTCCAGATTCCTGTGGAGCCACTGGAAGAGCCGCTGAGATTGACTGCTGTCGATGGGGACCCCGTGGGAGGACTTGTTAACTGGGTCACGAAACCCATTAATATGACTGTCAGTGCTTTACATTCTGAAAAGATTCATTTTTTTGTATTGAATTCTTGTGAGTATGCTATTATTTTAAGTTTGCCCTGGCTTAGAAAACATAACCCCATCATATCCTGGTCCGATAAAGAAATACTCTCGTGGTCCAGTTACTGCTATGACCATTGTCTAGGGCTTCCCACAGTTTTGGTATCGTGAACGACTGTCGAAAGCCCCAATGCCAATGTCGTACTTTCTGTGCCCCCCCGAATGCAGTGATTTGTTAGAAGTATTTAGTAAGAAAAGTGATACCAAACTTCCCCCTCACAGAGAATATAGATAGATAGATAGATAGATAGATAGATAGATAGATAGATAGATAGATAGATAGATAGATAGATAGATAGATAGATAGATACTTTAATGATCCAAAAGGAAATTTAGACATCCCGTAGCTCTTAAGACACATACTTATAGAGGGCTGCCACGTGACATCACTGTACCGTGTGATTTTGTTAGGGCGCCATATTGGAAGACCAAGTACGTACGTACATACATACATACATACATACATACATACATATATACATACATACTCACAATACAAAACCAACTATGAGCAAGAGTGAAGTGATATTACAGCTGTTGTGAAGTGACACGATGAATGAAGTGACACGATGGCTGATAAGTCTGGTTATGTGAGTACATTACCAGCTGCAGAAAGGGCACGGTATGTGGAGAAACTGGCTGTGATAGATGGGTTTGACCCATATGATAAGACTCGGGGCAAGGGAGAATGGAAACATAAGGAGGACCTGACACCAATTCTGCCATCTGTTTGCTACCCAGACATTGTAAACTATTGCAATCTGTAATCATGCTGTTATGGATTTTTTTATTTCATAATTTATTTTTAATTTACTACTTATGTTTTTATTTATATATCTTTGAATTATTTGGACATGGGGAAAAACTATATTTAAAATCCAAAGAGGGATGGAGGGAGGAAAATTGAAACAAAAGAAAGAAATAAAATATATAACATAAATGTGATAAAATTAAGGATGTTTTTATTCAGTAAACATTTTAAAAAATGTTCTACAACACTCTAGCCTAGTGACTTACCAGTAACAAAATGGTCTGAACATATTCTGTACTGCTGTTGACTTGAAGTATTCAGATCTGCTCTGCATAAAGCAGCTAAATACTCTCTCTGTCTCCTGGCAGAAAGCTCCTTGGTTTGCTCCCCTTGTGTCTCAATCACAGCTGGTATTCTGAAGAAAGACTTCTTTTCACCTTTCCCATCAGCTTTGTTAGAACACCCTAAAACAGCACAAAAGTTTACCATTGTAGGTTTTTGATGAATCAAGTGCCTCGTGGGTTCACATACCGCGCACTGCCGTTATTTCCCCCTAATCACGAGTTTGTTGGTCTTCCAATATGGCGCAGGGTTTGTTTACTTCCGGTTTCGGGTGACGTCAGTGCAAAGGGTCTATACTATATGTTCAACATACACAAGGACAAAGAAAAACATACCACCAATGGAATGGACATTCATGGTAAATGCATATTCCACATTCAGTCACTGTGAGTGCACCAATAGGGGGATAGTGCAAAGGGTGGGTCAAAGTGTCTATAGGGATGAAGCATAAAACTCACAAAGTCAGTCAGAACAGGAAAGTACTGATTACTGCACTGGCTTGACATAAGGAATATTTACTTAAATTCAAGCATAAAAACGGGTGAATTCCCAGAAAACGGAACTCAAACCCAGTAGTCCATTTTTCCCTACCCCTTCAGGGAAGAGTTAAAAAGTTGAATGGCCTAAGGAACAAAAGATTTTCTCAACCTGTCTGTTGAGCATGACAGAGAGAGCAGTCTGCCACTGAACAGGCTTTTCTGCCTGTTCAAGTGCTGTATAGGGGATGGTGCTCATTGTCCATAATTAGCAGGAGTTTGCTGAGGGTCCTTTTCTCAACTATCGATGCTATGGGCTCTAGCTCAGCACCAACCACAGAGCCAGCTTTTCTCACCAGTCTGTCTATACATCCAGTGTCCCTTCTCTTGGCACTGCTGCCCCAGCATACCACAGCATGGAAGAGAATGCTGGCAATGACAGACTGGTAAAACATCAGCAGGAGTTTACTGCAGATGTTAAAAGACCCCAGCCTTCTCAGAAAATAGAGTCGACTCTGCCCCTTCTTGTAAAGTGCATCTGTGTTAGCTGTCCAGTCCAGTTTATTATCCAGGTGCAGCCCCAGGTACTTGTAGGACTTAACTACTTCCACATTGACCTCCTCAATGGAGACTGGGAGTGGAGGGGAGCTGGACCTCCTATAATCCACCACCATCTCCTTGGTCTTGGAGGTATTCAGCAGCAGATGGTTTGCCCTGCACCATTCCACAAAGTTCTTCACCAGGTTCCTGTACTCCCTTTCTTGTCCATCCCTGATACATGCCACAATAGCTGTGTCGTTAGAGAACTTCTGCATATGGCATAGCTCAGAGTTGTAACTAAAATCTGACGTGTAGAGGGTGAACAAAAGAGGAGAGAGGACAGTACCTTGTGGGGCACCCATACTACTGATCACAGTCCCAGAGACACAGTCCTTCAGCCTCACAAACTGTGGTCTCATGGTAAGATAGTCTATTATCCAGGAGACTAGGTGTGGGTCTACCCTCATCTGCAGTAGCTTATCTCTCAACAGGGGGGGCTGAATGGTGTTAAAGGCACTGGAGAAGTCGAAGAACATGATTCTCACAGCACCATTTCCTCTGTCTAGGTGAGAGTAAGCTCTGTGCAGCAGGTAGATGATGGCATCATCCACTCCTACTTTATCCTTGTATGCGAACTGTAGCTGATCAAGTGCATGACTGACTTGGGGTCTGAGGAGTTGCAGTAGTAGCTGCTCCATTGTCTTCATTCTGTGGGAGGTTAAGGCAACAGGCCTAAAATCATTCAGTTCACTGGGATGTGGCTTCTTAGGAACTGGGATGAGGCATGATGTCTTCCACAATGTTGACACCCTCCCAAGATGTAGGCTAAGGTTGAAGACATGTTGTAAAGGCTCACCTAGTTCAGCCGCACATACTTTCAGGAGTCTGGGACACACTCTATCCGGTCCAGCGGCCTTCCTAGGCTGCAGTCTCCTGAGCTCACGTGTCGCCATCTCTGATGTTATGGAGACAGCAGGGGGAGGAAGCTTCCGGTGAACAGGCTGGAGGTTGTTGATTGGTGTGCGTGGAACATTGAGTGAGGTAGCTGCCGGGGGGGGGGGGGGGGGCATCAATGGTAGAGGAAAGCAGTGAGGGGTGAGTGTGGGGTGATGTACGTGTAGCCCCAGCCGATGGAGGAGGTTGGGGGGTGGTGCTGGGGCAAACAGCTCCATCAAAACGATTATAAAAATGATTGAGCTGATTTGCCCTCTCCACATTACCCTCCACTACACTGCTGGTCTTTTTGCAGCCTGTGATGGTTCTCAACCCATTCCAAACCTCCCTCATGTTGTTATTCTGCAACTTTTCCTCCACCTTTCTGCTATACTTCTCCTTTGCCTCTCTCAGCCTGACCTTGAGCTCCCTTTGTATGCGCCTCAGCTCTATCTGGTCACCATCCTTGAACGCCCTCTTCTTATTCAGGAGCATCCTCTACCTCAGGGGACCATACCCTGAATGAACGTGTGGTGATTGGCTGTCTGCGCACACATGGAATGTACTGTGGCTGCAGAAAAACCAAGTTATGGTCTGATTTACCCAGCAGAGGCAGTGAAATGTCCTTGTAAGCTTCCCTCACATTGGCATACATGAGGTCAATTGTACGATTTTTCCTTGTGGGGCAGTTAACAAACTGATGGAATGCAGGCAGAGTTGACTCCAATGTAACATGATTAAAGTCCCCAGAAATAAAAATGAAGGCATTAGGATGTTGAATCTGGAGCTTAGCAACAGTGGAGTGGATGACGTCACATGCCTTATCTGGAAGTGCATGCGGCGAGATGTATACACAGACAGTGATCATATGGCTGAACTCTCTAGGCAAGTAATATGGTCTGAAGCTGACAGCTAAAAGCTCAATGTCTGGACAGCAAACCGTTTCTTTCACAGTGACATGTCCTGGATTACACCACTTGATGTTGATAAAAAGTGCAAGCCCCCCACCTTACGTTTTCCGCTTAACTCCGGACTTCTATCCAATCTCACTGTGGAAAAGCCGGGTAGCTCCACGTTAGCGTCAGGGATGTTGCTGTTTAGCCACATCTCTGTGAAGCAGAGTAAACTGCACTCCCGGTATAGCTTGACATTCCTCACCAGAGCCGCCAGCTCATCAGTCTTATTGGCAAGCGAGTTGACATTCCCCATCACAACCGAAGGAACAGAGGGTTTATACCGCCATCGTTTCTCCAGTTATCTGTCCTTCAGCTTCTTGCCCGCTCTGCAACCGCGGTAAGTTTTCCTTAACTCCCTGGGTATGATGTAGATATCTGTAACATTACATCCAATTGATCGTAGTGCCAGCAGCCACTCCCATGTGTAAACAAGTTTCTTGCAGCCCTTATGAGCTGTGTGAAGACTGGTATCCATAGGATAGAATAAATATCCACGGAAGTTTGGCGTTCAACAGTACAAACTTTAGACGAAAAAGTGATTAAAAACACTAAAAACAAACTAGACAGACAGAGCTCGAGAAAGGCAGCCACACTTGTCGGCGCCAAATTACCCGGATGCCGGTTTGGTGACTGTTCCACTGAATTAATAGATGATGCTATTCCACCTAAGTCTAGGATTTATCCACTCACTCAGGTGGAGGAGAGAGCTATGGAGGAGTTCAGGAGGCCATAGAACTGGGTTTCATCCGTCCTTCTACTTCTCCCACAGCTGCAGGGTTCTTTTTCATCAAGAAAGATGGGGGACTTAGGCCCTGCATTGACTATCGTGGGTTAAATCAGATCACTAAACCCTATTCTTACCCACTGCCTTTAGTCCCCATAGCACTAGAACAACCTCGTGGAGCATTTTATATTTACAAAACTCGACTTAAGAAGTGCATACAATTTAGTCCGTATAAAGGAAGGTGATGAATAGAAAACAGCATTTCTTACCACTAGGGGGCACTATGAGTACTTAGTAATGCCCTTTGGGTTGTGTAATGCTTCATCCATATTGCAAGTGTTTGTAAATGATGTTCACAGGGATATGCTTGGCAAATATATTATTGCCTACATTGAAGACATTTTGATTTACTCCACTAATCTCGAAACTCATATTCGTCATGTCTGTTCTGTCCTTACGCATCTGCTTGAGAACCAGCTGTATGTTAAAGGGGAGAATTGTGAATTTCATCTCCCTTCTACTTCTTTCCTAGGCTACGTCATCAGTCTAGAGGGTGTCGTTATAGACAGTAAGAAAGTAGAAGCCATAACTAATTGGCCCGTCCCTACTTCCATAAAGGAGCTCCAGTGATTTCTTGGTTTTGCTAATTTCTACCATTGTTTCATTTGCAATTTCAGTAGTCTAGCAGCTCCTCTTACCACCTTATTGAAAGGAAATGCCAAAAAAGTCTTGTGGAATCCCAGGCACAGGAAGCATTCGAATCCCTCAAGGTAGCCTTCACCTCTGCCCCCATTCTGAAGCATCCTGATCCCACTCAGCCTTTCATGGTGGAGGTGGACACCTCTGAGGTAGGCACTGGAGCTGTGCTGTCCCAGCATGTAGGTGACCCCTGCAAATTACATCCGATAGCCTTCTACTCCCATAAACTGATCCCTGCCGAATGTAATTACGGTATCGGAGATAGAGAATTGCTGGCCATGAAATTAGCTTTCGAAGAATGGCACCATTGGCTAGAGGGACCTATGCATACCTTCCTTGTGTTAATGGATCATAAAAACCTTGAATATTTATGGTCAACTAAACGGCTCAACCCCCGTCAGGCTCGGTGGTCTCTATTCTTTTCTTGATTTGATTTTTCCAACTCTTATCACCCCAGTTCCTGTAATACTAAAGCAGATGTCCTGTCTCGTGTATATATCCCAGTCCCGATTCCTCTCTTGAGGTAGTTAATGTACTACCCCCATCAGTTGTGGTCGCCCCCATTCGATGGGAAGTAAACAAAGAGATAGACAGCTCTTGGTCTGTCACTCCTGCTCCTGAATCTTGCCATGTAGGAAGGAAATATGTACCCACTCAAAGCAGGGACAAGTTAATTACATGGGCCCACTCCTCTTTGACTTCTGGCCATCCTGGAGAGACACATATGCACCAGTTATTGTCTGGCAGATATTGGTGGGAAAATATGCTATCAGATATCCATAGGTTTGTCTCCTCATGCACCACCTGTTCAAAATGCAAAACACCCAAAACTCTCCCTGCCGTTAAACTCATGCCCTTGCCTGTCCCTACTCATCCATGGTCACATTTAGTGGTAGACTTTGTTACTGACTTGCCCCCCTCATAGAACTACACGGTCATTCTAACCATTGTTGATAGGTTCTCATGAGGAATTAGATTTATTCCCTCCGTGAGCCTACCTACCACCTTTCAGACAGCTGAAACCTTTTTTAACTATGTGTTCCATATATTTGGTATTCCAGAAGATATAGTGTCTGATCGTGGGCCTCAATTCACCTCGCATGTACCAGTATGGTCTGCTTTCTTTGAGAGACTGGGAGTTAATGTCAGTCTCACCTCCGGTTACCATCCCCAGTCTAATGGTCAATGTGAAAGGGTAAACCAAAAACAGGGAAAGTTTTTGAGAATGTACTGTCATGAAAAACAAGCCGACTGGTCCAACTACTTGCCCTGGGCCGAAATGGCCTAAAACTTGTTAATTAGCTCTGCTACAGGTCTCACACCCTTTCAATGTATGCTGGGTTACCAACCCCCCTTAATGCCATGGTCTGCCACGCCCTCTGACAACCCGGCCGCTGACAGTTGGATGCAACAGAGAGAGAAGGTCTGGGAACAGACCCACCAGCGGATTGAGAATGTCCTCAGCCGATACAAGAGGCTGGCGGATCGACATAGAGGTGACACACCTACCTACCTCCCTTGGGACCGAGATATCCTGGATCTGGGATAGGTGGAGGAGTTCCATCAGAATCATCCAGAGAAGCCCGCGCCTCAGTCCAGGGGCTGTCCCAGGTGCCATGGGTCCAGCCCTCCCGGCAGTCTGTGCAGCAGTGGTCCCAGAGGTCGTCCGCGGTGATGGCCCTCTGTCCAGCACCACGGCAGTTCTGATGGCTCGCTCAGGAGTGTTCCCAGCAGCATGGGTGGCAGTCATCGTGGTCGCCTTCATCCCTCGGCCTCCTTAGACTCCTTGGGGGGGTACTGTCATGCTTCCAGGCTCACCTAACACTCAGAACTCCACTTCCCACAATCCCCCTCACACACCAGTCACTACCACATGCACTCTGTCAGCCAACCCGGAGCCACTTCCTAGGAGTGGCTCCCTCAAGTTCTAATTACCATCACCTGTATCTTTTTGTTTTCATTTGTATTTATACCCCTTTGTTTGTTTTGTTCCTCACACAGTATTGCCTCCACATTTTGTGTGCCTACTGAGCATTACTATTCTGATTGTATTCCTGTGTTTGACCCTTTTTGCCTTCTGGTTTTCTCCCATTTTGCCTACCCCTTGTGTTTGCTCGTTTCTCTTGCTTCCTGGTTTTTTGATCCTCACCTCTTTTCCGACCATGATTTGTCTAGCCATCGTTACTGTTTTGGATCTCTCGGTATTGACCTGGCCTGGCTGTTGTATGCGGTCTTTTTCCATTGTGCTTATTAAAACCTTGAGTTCATTCATAATCCATGAGCATCTGGTTTGTTACAGCTGCGTTATGTTGACACAGGATTTACTGGTAATTTTTTGACCATTATATGTGACATCCAGAGACTCGTTACTTTTAAGTCTATGTTTGGAGCCAAAAAGTATGGATTCTGTCTTGCCAAGGTGCAGAGACAATTTGTTTTCTCCAAGCCACTCTTGGACTGATTGAAGCTCACAAGACATATGCTGCTGAATATTCAGTGGTTTTGCCCGATACCAGAAGGGCAGAATCATCAGCATACAGCAGTAGTTTACATTTTACTGCTGAGGGCATATCATGAACATAAATCAAAAAGAGTAAGGAACCTAATATTGATCCCTGGGAGACCCCACAGACCACATTTGCAGGTGAGGAGGTGATGCCACCAACCTCAACACTGCTGCCTATCAGAAAGGTAGGCTTTAAACCAGTTAACAGCAGGTTTTTGAAGACCAAAAGCTTCCAATTTAATTAACAAAATACTATGTTCCACAGTGTCAAGGGCCTTCTGAAGGTCCAATAAAGCCAATCCTGTGAAATTGCCTTTGTCCTCTTCTGACTTGATATAGTCAGTAAGAGATGTCAAACCAGAAACCTGCCTGGTGCTCATATAGGTGCCTGTGATCTGTGAAATAATTAATAAGTTGTTCATAAACAGCTTTTTCCAAGACTTTACTAACAATTCTGATGATTGAGACTAGACAATAGTTGCCAGCTTCAGTTTTTCTGTATTTCTTATAGATAGGGGAAATTTTAGCAGACTTAAAGTCAGAAGGGGTCTTACCAGTAGAAAAGGACAGATTTAGAATGTGTGTGAGTGGAGAGGTTATGAACTCAGCTCCATCTTTTAAAAACCGTGCATGAATCTGATCTAGTCCAGTAGCCTTATTTGGATTTAGAGTGAGGAGAGTCTTTTGGATGAATTCCTCAGCGATTGGTTCAAATGAGAACTGACAGCCAGAGAGACACACCTGTTCATAGTACTTATACACATGATTAGGGCCATATTTTCCACATCCAGATGGTAACTGTGATTGCAAAGATGATGCAATGGTTGAAAAGAAGTTATTGAATTTCTCTGCTACCTTGGGCTAATCAAAACAGATCTGGTCATCAATGTTTAAACCAATAATCTGAGGGTTGGACTTTACTTGAGAAATGCCAAGGTTTTTTAAAATTCGCCAAAGTTCTTTGGGGTTGTTTTTATTTTCCTCAACCTTGTTTACGAAGAAGCTGGATTTAGCTTGCTGTTTTCTAATTTGCACAGCATTTCTAAGAGATGCATACTTTTCATACCAAAGATTAAGCTTAGCTTTTTTTTTAACTGTTTGAATGCCTTGTTCTTCGCATGAATTAGGTGGAGTATCTCACCTGACATCCATGGGGCTGAGTTTTGTTTGACTCTTACTACTCTAATGGGAGCAAGTTCATCAATGACTATTAAAAATTTATTTTTGAATTTGCACCATGCCTCATCAGTATCATTACACTCCTGAATACCTGACCAATTAGTAGCCTGTAGCTTATTACACAATGAATCTTTGGAGTAGGCTTTTTTTTAGAGATCTAAGTTTAATTGGATTATGCTTGTTAAGCATTTCTTGACCTTACGGGTACAATAAATCATGTGATCACTAAAATAGTTGTCAGTGACCCCACACTGACTGATCTTCTGTGGGTCTGACACCAGAATGGAGTCCAACATAGTGGACCTGATATTTGTGACCCTAGTTGGACTAGTTATTAACTGACTGAGGTCAAACATTGACATAAATTGTTTTAATTGGACAGAGTGACGATTCTAGTTTGAATTTATGACATTGAAATCAGAATTGAAGTCACCCAGTATAATATGTTCTGAATCAGAAAAACTTGGGCAGTTACCACAAGAGTCCTCCAATTGGCTATAAAAGTCAGAATCAGTAGGTTGTCTGTAACATACCCCAACAAGAATAGGCTTGGTCTTAGGAAGGTAAAGTTCTATTCAGGTTGTCGCTAAGCTGCTCTCCATGTCTCTTCAAGGACTGAAAGCAATATCAGAGAGTACATAGACACAAATACCACCACCTAATTGATTCCTATCATGCCTCTGGAATCTCTACTTCAGAAGCTGGGACTGTGTTGTCCAGCCATGTCTCTGACACACTGATGATTGCTGGGCGTGAGTTATGTGTGAAAACTCTTAGTTCATCCAGTTTTGGCAGCAAGCTCCATGCGTTGACATGGATGAAGTGAAGCCCTTTCTCTTTGAGGCAGACAGGTACTAGGGTAGCAGATGGACTTAACAATGCGTGATGAATCGAAGGATCCAGGACAGGATCAGTTGAGTTATCATCAAGTGCGATATCGGCAGTTTCAGGGTCATGACAGTTTGCATTCGCAATGTGGCACTTCAAACATAGCCACGGCTCATCACACTTAGTTAGACTGTTAGAGGCAGCAATATCGATGTCTATGCAGTGGCAGTGAACCCACAGATCACATACATCACACTGTAGAACTCTCTGATTTGAACGAACTGGCTTTTTTGCAAGCACTGCATGGGAGCTGGATAGGGACAGGGTTGGGGTGCAAGTCACCCGCTAGCAAAATGAGGATAATGGAAAGATACAAAGTCACTTTCACCAGCTGCCAATCGTGTTTATGTTTGATGGCTGTGTCCTTAACTTTTGAGTGGTGCCTGGTGTTATTGGTTACCGAGTTCAACAGCAGCAATTCGGTTGACCACAATATAATTGTATCAATGTCACGTTTATCCAGAAGGTATCTGTTGATAGGAGCTATGTATCCTTCTGTGCAATAAAAGTTACTGCAGTAGTTGGGGTTTGGCCATAAACCAGCATAAAAAGAAGAAAATAGTAGAGCTATGAAAACTCAGTTCACACCCGCTATTTTTGACCTCTTGCAAAGGGTAGTAGGTCTTATGGAGTGCATCCCTTCCAAAATTAGAATAAGTCCCAATTCAAGATCCAAACTGTCTCCTTTTGAGGTAATTATGGGCCTACCATTTCCAACCCCTTGGACCAAAAGTAACCCCGGTGTTTCATTTACAGGTGATCTGGACGTAAATGAAACACCGGGGTTACTTAAGCTCTGATTGAAAACTTGAACAGTATACATGGTGATGTCTCTGTTTCTTCCAGGTGATTATTAGTGTGCAGCCTGAACGAGAACAGCTGATAAGAACAGCCATCCTCACTGACTCCCAGCCACAGTGAATACATGCCAATCATCTGAAAAGGTGTCCTCCAATATCCCTAACTTCTCTCATCTCACCTGAAAAGACGGGCAATACAGCAATCAAAAAGTCCCTAGGGGACCTCATCTCATCTTGTCTTTGACAGGAGCAATACAGCAATCAAGAAGTCCTTAGGAGACCTCTTCTCATCTCATCTTTTCAAAGATACATATAGTAAATTTTGTATTAGCTTTTTGACACAATCAAATTTCTAAACCGTACATCCCTATTCCTGCATAATAGTGCATGTAGCATCTCAATATTGATAGTGACATATGTCCCACATTACTTATTTCTGTGTGATGTTACTAGTCACCAACTAGCCTTTGCAGTTGTGGGTTGATATCCTCTTGTCATATAGGTGAAATTATTCATGTCGCTTTTCCTGAGCTCTCCCCTTTCACTGGTTGTGTGAAAGGTAGCCTATACAGTGGTCACTGGCTAATAGTCCATAACCCTCCTCTAAACTAATACATGCCTAAGAAAATTACACCCCCTAGCAAATAGTCCATAACCCTCCCCTAAACTAATACATGGCGAGGGTTATGGACTGGTTTTGTATTCTTTTTGGTCATTCTGTAACTTGCAGAAGGTGCTTCCCTGACGGTGAAATTACACCTCTGGTTACTAAGCCTAATTGCCCTCATAATTCTTCAAAGCAGTACTTGCCTAATTTACCCTGACGGAGAAGACCAAGAGCTCTTTTAGTGTGCTGGTAATGTAGCCTTTGCTCTCTCTGTCTCAAAAGCCTGCCATTTGTCGAGCAAGAATTATGGATCCTGTTGTATTTGCCATGCCTTTCAACAGGCCTGGGCAGTACTTCCATTAGATCATGACACTTGTACCAGGGAAAATGCTATTTATAACTCCTGTAATGTTCCCATAACTATAGCGTATCTCCTGGAATTAGGACTTCAACTATGTATGAAGCATTCTCTTCTCCCAGGACAAAGGCCAAATAGTACAATTCAAGATGTTTGCTGAAGGGTTGGGTGGTTTGTCAGGCTCCACTCAAATCCTTTTTTACTTATTTTCTCTGCTACTAATTGGCAGAATAGTTCTGCTTTTAATCAAATAGTTACTGGTTCAAGAACAAAACAAAGAAACCAGTCAAATCTTAATCATAGAGATGAAAGAAATGTTTGCACACTACTGCTTTGCAGCTGGCTTCTGTTGTTACCACTTGGTCAACACCTAAATGCGAACAAACAAATGGCCCAAGTTGACAATGACCAGTCAGTAAATATGAATGAAACACCGAGATTGAACTTTTTCGGACATGGATACCTTGCCATCTATTCGATCATCAAACAATTTGATCACCCCCGTCACGGCACAACAAGCAAACAAAATAACCTTGCCTTCTACTTGATCATCACCAAACAATTTGATCTCCCCCGTCGTGGCACGCCAAGTAAGCAAAACAACCAGAGAAGAGGCAACTGGTATGGTTTCAATGTATTTTTTATTCTGATCCTATTATCCGAGGACATGCAATTAAACCCTGGTCCATCTACTAACCTTTCCCCGGAAAATGCACCGACAAGTAGACTGTACGAGTGGCAACTGAGCTCCGGAGGGACGGACATCTTCGCCAAAGCAACAGGAATCCCACACTGTGATAATGGTATCCAATCAGTAAGAAAACAATGAGAATTCAGATTTTTTCAGACTGTAAATCACGCAAGGGTAATATGGGAACTTACGTCTAAACCTAAGGGCATTCTGGGTGGACAGTTGAACATTAGGAATGTATTGCTGAAATGTGATCAGATTCAACATCTGCTAACTGACTCTAATTTAGATTTTTTAGTGTTGAGTGAAACCTGGCTACACAGTAACATCCCGACTAGCATAACTGATGTCCCTGGTTACACTTGTCACAGAAAGGATAGAACATTTGACAAGGGCTGGGGAGGAGTATTATTCTGTTAGAGACACTCTGAAATGTAATGAAATCAAACTGGATACACCATTAGAATGTTTGGCTTTGAATGTTGTGTTATCCCCCAAGATGAATTTTAATATTGTAGTGCTGTATAACCCACCATCTCATGATGTCTCATTTTATGATGACTTGGACAAAGTTCTTAAATATGTAAATAATCGCACCGAATCCATCTTTTTTGGTGATTTTAATATTAACTGGCTAGAGAAAAGCCACAGAACAAACTTAGAGGCTGCTATTAAAACACAGTCTTCAGCAGATGGTGAAGGGCCCAACAAGGATTACGCGAACAAGTAAAACTATGATAGATCTGATAGTCACTAACAGACCCCAGCGAATCATTAGAACATATAATCTATTAACAGGGCTCCCTGATCATAACATGACCATGGTTGTCCAAAAACTCACCAAACAGCGTTTATCAAAATTTGCGAATGAAAGTAAACCAGGGAACTCTGCTATCCCTAAAAACAAGCTGACACAAGTTGAAAATGATCTAAATAATTTATACTGGAATAATGTTCTACAATCGCATGATTTAGAAAATTGTTGTAATTCCCTGATGAAAAACCTCACAAACCTGATTGGGAAATACACTAAGGCATTTAAAGGTAGGCAACGAAAAGTCTCCTTACCATGGCTGAAAAATGACATCCCTCAGCAAATGAAAAAAGAGACTATGCATTGAAAAAATCGCTGCTCATCAAAACAAATACTGATCTCCTTATCTTTAAAGGATTGAGAAATGCAGTAGTCAGAGAACTGCATAAAGCAAAGACAGCCTATTTTATGCAACTGATTGAGGAATCTGAAGGGAACAGCGCTTCCGTTTGGAAGCACCTCAACAGTCTTATTAAACTCAAGCCTAGTCAACAAAAAATAATGACAGAATTGGAAGTGAATGGCGTTATCAGCACTAACAATTCAGCTATTGCAAATGAATTCAGTAATTTCTTTATTCAGCCAGTGGAGGAGCTTGCTGAGAATTTTGAACCAGCAACTCCATCACAGACCACAAAGTCTGAAACATCAAAGTTTTTCCAAATTAAGGAGATTAGTCAGGAAAAAGAGGGCGGCACGGTGGTGTAGTGGTTAGCGCTGTCGCCTCACAGCAAGAAGGTCCGGGTTCGAGCCCCGTGGCCGGCGAGGGCCTTTCTGTGTGGAGTTTGCATGTTCTCCCCGTGTCCGCGTGGGTTTCCTCCGGGTGCTCTGGTTTCCCCCACAGTCCAAAGACATGCAGGTTAGGTTAACTGGTGACTCTAAATTGACCGTAGGTGTGAATGTGAGTGTGAATGGTTGTCTGTGTCTATGTGTCAGCCCTGTGATGACCTGGCGACTTGTCCAGGGTGTACCCCGCCTTTCGCCCGTAGTCAGCTGGAATAGGCTCCAGCTTGCCTACGACCCTGTAGAACAGGATAAAGCGGCTAGAGATAATGAGATGAGATGAGATGAGTCAGGAAAAAGTACATAAAATAATTTATAAACTAAATAAGTCAAAGGCAAAGGATGTGTTTGGGTTGGACACTGGCTTTATTAGAACTCATTGCTCTGCCCTGGTTGAACCTGTAACCCACCTGGTAAACCTTTCTATCAGAGTCAGCAAATTTCCACAAAGCTGGAAACAAGCCATTATTACCCCAATTTTCAAGGCAGGCGCAAAGGATCAAGCATGTAACTATAGGCCAATATCAATATTGCCTGCTCTTTCCAAAATTCTAGAAAATATTATCATAGAACAGTTCGTTGAGCATCTCGAAAGCAATAAACTTATCAACTCAAAACAGTTTGGATTTAGACCAGGGTATTCTACAGAAATGGCTAACTGCTATCTTACCAAGAACATCAAGAGTAAGCTGGACAAGGGTAATGTTGTGGGAGCTGTGTTTATAGACATCAAAAAGGCCTTTGATACCATGAACCACAATATACTCCTGAATAAACTCATCACCTTCAACTTCTCTGAACATGCTATTGGCTGGTTCACATCATATTTGGAGCACAGAGAGCAACGAGTTAAAATAAATACTGAACTCTCAACATCACTACAATTCACAATGGGTATCCCACAGGGCTCCATCTTGGGGCCTCTGCTCTTTAGTTTATATATAAACGATTTACCAACATGCTGCCAGTCAGCTAACTGTCAAATGTATGCTGATGACACAGTAATTTATGCATCAGCCAAAAAATCAAGTGCAGCAGCAGAGACCCTGACCAAGGAAATGGAGGGTGTATCCCAGTGGCTCAAAGACAACCATCTGATGCTTAACGTCAAAAAGACTGTATCTATGTGCTTCTCCATAAGAGGGAAAGCCAAATGTACTGTCAAAATAGACCAAGAGGCCATAGAGGAAGTTGACGAATTTAAATTTTTAGGTATTATTTTGGATTCTCAATTCAAATTCAATAAACACATTAATTAACTCTGTAAGACTTCAGACAAACCTGAACTGTTTTAGAATGATAAGGCATCACATACCTGTGAAGGCAGCTTTGCTGTTTTTTCATGTTATGATACTTTCTCACTTATCTTACAACCCCGATTCCAAAAAAGTTGGGACACAGTACAAATTGTAAATAAAAACAGAATGCAATGATGTGGAAGTTTCAAAATTCCATATTTTATTCAGAATAGAACATGGATGACATATCAAATGTTTAAACTGAGAAAATGTATCATTTAAAGAGAAAAATTAGGTGATTTTAAATTTCATGACAACAACACATCTCAAAAAAGTTGGGACAAGGCCATGTTTACCACTGTGAGACATCCCCTTTTCTCTTTACAACAGTCTGTAAACGTCTGGGGACTGAAGAGACAAGTTGCTCAAGTTTAGGGATAGGAATGTTAACCCATTCTTGTCTAATATAGGATTCTAGTTGCTCAACTGTCTTAGGTCTTTTTTGTCATATCTTCCATTTTATGATGCGCCAAATGTTTTCTATGGGTGAAAGATTTGGATTGCAGGCTGGCCAGTTCAGTACCCGAACCCTTCTTCTACGCAGCCATGATGCTGTAATTGATGCAGTATGTGGTTTGGCATTGTCATGTTGGAAAATGAAAGGTCTTCCCTGAAAGAGATGTCGTCTGGATGGGAGCATATGTTGCTCTAGAACCTGGATACATCTTTCAGCATTGATGGTGTCTTTCCAGATGTGTAAGCTGCCCATGCCACAATCACTAATGCAACCCCATACCATCAGAGATGCAGGCTTCTGAACTGAGCACTGATAACAACTTGGGTTGTCCTTCTCTTCTTTAGTCCGAATGACACGGCGTCCCTGATTTCCATAAAGAACTTCAAATTTTGATTCGTCTGACCACAGAACAGTTTTCTACTTTGCCACAGTCCATTTTAAATGAGCCTTGGCCCAGAGAAGACGTCTGCACTTCTGGATCATGTTTAGATACGGCTTCTTCTTTGAACTATAGAGTTTTAGCTGGCAATGGCGGATGGCATGGTGAATTGCGTTCACAGATAATGTTCTCTGGAAATATTCCTGAGCCCATTTTGTGATTTCCAATACAGAAGCATGCCTGTATGTGATGCAGTGCCGCCTAAGGGCCCGAAGATCATGGGCACCCAGTATGGTTTTCCAGCCTTGACCCATACGCACAGAGATTCTTCCAGATTCTCTGAATCTTTTGATGATATTATGCACTGTAGATGATGATATGTTTAAATTCTTTGCAATTTTACACTGTCGAACTCCTTTCTGATATTGCTTCATGATTTGTCGGCGCAGAATTAGGGGGATTGGTGATCCTCTTCCCATCTTTACTTCTGAGAGCCGCTGCCACTCCAAGATGCTCTTTTTATACCCAGTCATGTTAGTGACCTATTGCCAATTGACCTAATGAGTTGCAATTTGGTCCTCCAGCTGTTCCTTTTTTGTACCTTTAACTTTTCCAGCCTCTTATTGCCCCTGTCCCAACTTTTTTGAGATGTGTTGCTGTCATGAAATTTCAAATGAGCCAATATTTGGCATGAAATTTCAAAATGTCTCACTTTCGATATTTGATATGTTGTCTATGTTCTATTGTGAATACAATATCAGTTTGAGATTTGTAAATTATTGCATTCCATTTTAATTTACAATTTGTACTTTGTCCCTACTTTTTTGGAATCGGGGTTGTATTGTGTTACTGTATGGGGCCAAGCCTCTCAGACGACAATCAAACCCATCTTATCATTATACAAACAGGCATTGAAAATAATGGATCAGGAACCAACAATGTGGCACCACTGTCTGATTGTACAGAAATACAAGCTTTTAAGTTTTGACAGTTTTATTAAGTTTACTTTTCTTAAATTGATTTTTAAATGTGCAAATAATTTAGCTCCCGCCGTACTCCGTCCTTTTGTAACAAAAACAAATACAAGGAGAATGGCCACAAGGGGAGCAGTGGGTGGCAGCTGCATAGCAGAGAGGTGCAAAACCACTTTCGGCCAGTCATGTTTCTCAGTGATAGGGACCTATTTCTGGAATGATTTACCAACTGAAATAAAAACACAAACTGAACTGAAAACATTTAATAGAAAGGTGAAATACTGGCTGAAAGAAAACCAAACATGTAATCACTGAGTCAGGACCATGGGTGTAGGGGCAGAGGTGTGTGCATGTGCATGCATACACCCTGTTGCTCTTGCTGTGGTGTGTTGTCTGTGCTGGATGCCTGGCTGTTCGTACATGGCTGCCGGGGCTCGCCCCGTGGGGCGGGGTCTGGATATGGGAGCTAAATATGTAGTGGCCCGGGCCCCTCACTGTCGGGGTGAGTGTGGGTGGGCAGGTGTGAGTGGCTGGGTGTTTGGGGTTTATTTGGTTGTGTGATGTGCTGTTTTTGTGATGTTTTTAATGTTGTATGTTTATATAAAGAAAGGAGAAAGAAAAAAGGGAAAAAAGCAACGGCAACTGCACACATGCATACGGTGCGCTGCTCTTGTGATATGGTCATAATTCTGTGAAATATTGATGTAATGTATAGTTATCCAATATTTCTGCTGCTACTGTGTAACTCGCATTATGCTGCGCTTTTAAAAATTACATTTGGACTAATTTTTTAGAAAGGCCTGACCAGGGACTGGGGTTGCAAATTAGCCAATTGGCTAGAAACCTTTTATGCAACACATCTCTACATATTGTTATGGCATTGACTGTGATATTATGTATGTAATAATGTGCACTGCATTGTCCCTGACAAATAAACTAATAAATAAAATAAAAAAATAAATAAATAGTGAAATGGGTAACTGCTCTTCCTGCAATTGGCATGGCTATACACCCTCAGGGGGTGGATGGGGGCATTGGTTATTTACTGAGGGTGTGCCCATGCTTTGTGTCCTGCGTGTGTATGTATCCTGTGCATTATTCAAGGTTTGTAATTGTTTATAACCTGTGCAATTGCACGACTTGTGAATTCTACTCATATAGCCATACCATTGCAAGATCTTGAAATTCAGACTGAGGAAAGTCCAATTTGAACAAGCATGCATCAGACCCTTTCAGGATCTAAGAGGGCATTGATAAAAAATATTTGGCTGGCATACTTAAAACTGGTATAGGCTGGTCTGATTGCTACTTGTTCTTGAAACTGATACAGGCAATCCTGATTGCTACTTGTTTTGGTTAAGTTAAATCTTCATGGGTGCAAGAATAAAATTTTCAAAAACCTGAAAACGCTGACAAAGTCAGACATGCATGGCGCAGCCATGCAGGGGGGGGGTTACAAAGGGGGGTGAGCCCCCCCTTAGGGCTCGAAAAAAATTTAAATTACAAGTTAAAATGGTGGGCGGCACGGTGGTGTAGTGGTTAGCGCTGTCGCCTCACAGCAAGAAGGTCCTGGGTTCGAGCCCCGGGGCCGGCGAGGGCCTTTCTGTGCGGAGTTTGCATGTTCTCCCCGTGTCCGCGTGGGTTTCCTCCGGGTGCTCCGGTTTCCCCCACAGTCCAAAGACATGCAGGTTAGGTTAACTGGTGACTCTAAATTGACCGTAGGTGTGAATGAGAGTGTGAATGGTTGTCTGTGTCTATGTGTCAGCCCTGTGATGACCTGGCGACTTGTCCAGGGTGTACCCCGCCTTTCGCCCGTAGTCAGCTGGGATAGGCTCCAGCTTGCCTGCGACCCTGTAGAACAGGATAAAGCGGCTAGAGATAATGAGATGAGATGAGATGAGTTAAAATGGTTGTCTTTCATGTAATCTCCTGCAAACATTTATAATGTTAATAGTTATATGATTTGCATTTTCACATCAAATGTTTAATACATTTCATCAATTCATCTGAAATAACAATATTTCAAGTACAAGGCTTGATATTTCAAAACATCTAGCAACTACTAATTTAAATGTTGAAACAACCATTTTTAATATGCTTTTGCTGTGATACCTTTTTTACAATATATACACAGCTTGAGTTAAAATAAGGGGCAACATGTCTTTATGTCCTCAGAAACTCCTGGATTTTAGCAAATAACAAGATTCAGCTTTTTCCATATACAAAAATAACTACATTTTATAATCCATTACTGACTACAAATGAGTTTTCAACCTAACAACCACATTAGAAAAGATGATAAAAAAGCTAACAAACTTATTTCAAGACCTACCTTACTTTTATTTAATAATTGAAAGGTAATCAAATAAAAAAAAAAAACGTTTATAAAAGCAGATACGTGGGTGAAACATGATATCACACATGTATAACACCGTGAAACAATGAGCTAGTCAGGATCACTCGTCGGTGAGCGGAGTATAAATTGAATGAGGTTTGTGGCGAAGACGAGATGAAAAGATTTGTCTCGTGCAGAGACTGTACCGCGGTAACACGGTAATACGCTGAGAGTGAGACAGTGAGAGGGCCACCCCCCCGAAAATCCCAATGGATTTACACGATTTGGAAAAATGACTTTTTCAGAACCGAAAAAAAACCGGAGCTTCCGGCACATGCTGGAAAACTTGCACCCATGAATCTTTGTTATTTATCTTTGTTCACACATTCTGCCCTCTGCTTAATGAAGGTTATGTTGATCAGTGATGTATTTCTTCTTTTCATAAGACAATAATCCTGATGGGCGATGTTATACTACATAGTGTCTCTTTTGTTTCAGACAGTAGTGTAGTCTAAATCAGTGATGTAATGCTTCATCACCCATTTAAGTTATACATAAATAAATTAGTAGTCAATTAAATCATCATCATCCAATCACAGAGCTACAGCATGCTCTTGAATCTGAATATATACCCATATTTGTCCTACAATAAACTGAGAAACATCTCTGAGCAACTGCATCTGTGTCAGGAACTGTTTGCTCCCAGATCAATCTGTGAAGCAGAATCTCTCAGATATCCATGAGGCACAATCTCTTAGGTGGCAGAAATCTAAATTCCTAGATCATACTTTGTCAATTCAACCTCCTTCGGTACAGACAGATGAAAACCTAACACCAAAATTACCCACAATGCCACTTGAGTACCTGCTGATAATGTTGCCATTGGGAATTCATCTCTCTATAAAGAGGGTGTTGCAGCAAAACTTTAGTCCTTCAGTCCGTCCACCTGATTTCTACAAAGCTGCAACTTTCAAGTTAATACCACCACCAATGCTATCATGCTCGTCATCTTGATCACTGAGTAGCCAAGCCAAGCGTCTGCCATAATGTAGCACAACTGAATCATATAGTCACATTGGATTCTGAAACTTTGAGACCAGACCTTTTTGTACCTCCTACTTCTATGGTGGATTTTTCACTGAGTTTTCATTGAGTTTCATATGAGTTTGGACATTACTGGAATACAGCGAGTGAGAAATAAAGCTCTTATTCTTTTGTTTTTAGGAGATAACAGCAAAACATTACTGTTATCACTTATGTTTGAGATTTGTCAAAATGTTTTCTTCTGTCAAATGCCTTTGGAACTGCACAAACAATGTCCCTTGTGATATCATTGTGGCCCAAAATGGCTAACATCACACAAGAACCATGAAAATACAGGAACAATGAACAAATTGGCAACAAAAACACTGAAAACATCACAAATATTTCAATTTAAGCACACTTAATTTGTTTCAGGATGGACCTTTTCTTTAAGTTTGAAAATCTGGTGATGGCAGCACTGCCTGCTTTGAAACGACAAAAGCCCCAAATGCCAAGAAGACTGAAAAAAGTGTTACACTAACAGGAAGCCTCAGCAGTATAGATAATGGATGGATGGATGACAAAAGGAATGGCCGTAGACTTCAAAAGAAATATTTACCCAGTTATTTCAAACCCCAAAAAAGACACTTATGATTAATTAGGGGAAGTGGTAGAGAATGTGTTAATGCATTACAACTCTGACCTTCTAACTTCCACAGGGTAAAATGTTGTTTTATATTGGGGGCGATTTCTCAGAGACAACAAGGGAAGCCGAGCTTCCCCTAAAATTCTCTCCCCAAACTGCGGCATCTATGACGTTGAATTCTCATTAAAACAATAACTTGCATAACATAATATATGCCCAAGATTGTATTTACGTTCATAACTATCCTGTAACTTATTTGAGTGATGTCTGACGAACTTGCAGTTCGCTACGAGAATCACCTTTGCTGCCAGGCTGTAATCAGCGTTGCCAGATACTGCTGATGTTTTCCAGCCAAAATATGTTCAAAACCTGCCAAAATGCACTTAAAACCTCCCAATCTGGCAACACTGGCTGTAACCTTTCTTATTTCAATGGGCTCTATGCTCTGGCAGCCGGGTATCCGTTGCAGTCTATGAGAGGGCTCTGAACAGCCAATTTCGGCTAGTTGTTATTGGTTAAAATCGACAAAATCGTCACTTCCAGGGAAGCCAGGCTTCTCTGGGACTAAACGAGACAGTGGGAGGGGCAAGAAGCCGGGCTGATGAAGGATTATTGGAGGTGGTGTTTGAAAGACATGAGGAGGGCGGGCTCTGTCGGCGAGGAACACGGAAGCATGATCAGTCCCTAGCGGATGTCGAGAAAGTGTAGTCGTGTGCCAAAGTGCTGTCCGAATTTCTTTTCATATAAACGTTTCTTCTCATTGATGTCTCTGTACATTACTCTGTAAATAAATGTAAATATTACTCGTTGTGCTCTGTTAACTTTCATCCATTCTATCAGTTTGATCATTCCAGAGGTGGAAAGAGTACTAAAATATTATACTCAAGTACAAGTACTGTTACTCTGATGAAATTTTACTTAAGTACAAGTAAAGTTACCAGACAAAAAATCTACTCAAGTAAAAGTAAAAAGTAGATCATTTAAAATGTACTTTGAGTAAAAGTAAAGCGTTACTTTTAACAATAGGTGTTTTCTGCCTCCATTGTGTTGTGCAAAAATGAAAAAGAAGAGGAAACAAGGATATATGTACATCTCAACCCAGATGTTTTATTTAAAGGAAGTGTATCAAATTGAATGCTTAGGATAATGCTGCATTAAAACTGAGACAAACAAAAAAGGTCAAGACACACAGTCATGTCGTTTACATCGCCCTGACCACACACAAAGCATTGTACACAAAATATGAAAGTGAAATGTTGCACCGAAATCTCGTAACTTGCCTGTGTGCACTGTGTGTTATTGAACAATTCAATTCAAACATTATTTGTTTTGCTTAGTATTCCTTTCTGGCCTGTTGGATGTAGAATGGTAGGAGGACTGATCACATCAGGTTGGCGAGCTAACTTGCTTGCATGATTAGCCAACCGAATAACAGACTAGTTACCGTTATGTTACAGTACCAACAGGTTGCTACTTCAACATTAGCAATGCCATCCACTATTTTTGGAATATAACCAGCCTATCGTCGGTTTTACTATGGAAAGGAAACATTATGCCAATGACAATATTTACCTCAACATGCTTGCGCAGATTAGACGTCGAATTTTTGTATGCCGCAATGGTTGTCTTCTTGGGCACACATAATCTGCATTGCATAATGAAACTGTCACCCCTTTTCTCTACGAAGCTGAAGTGATCACGTATGTAGGACCAGGGGTGCACTTCATTAGTGGAAGAAATTGCATTTTCTGCAGGGTCGTCCACCACAGGTTCCTCGGTCTCCTCCATGTCTGCAGGGGTGCTTTATCAACACCCGTGGCCCAGGGACTAGGCCCCTCATAGGCTACCTGTCAACCCTACCCTTACCGTTGGCCAGGAAAACACTCTTATTTTATTTGCAATACGTGTCAAGCATTTACAGTGTAAGCGCATAGTTAGCCTAGAAGCCTACGATAGGTTACGTTTGGCTCAGCGTAGCTGCGCAAGGCCCATGCTCACATCGCTCAACACATCCGACCACAGAGGGAGAGAAGAACGCGCGCATTATCATTACAGAGCCTGTTCTGATTATTACCACGGACAGGACAGTGATACTGCGTAACTTTCACGCAGGGGCATGGCCAGAGATAACCACACAAGCGCGTGTGCGCGATAATGTAGACCTATGTGTAAACATAAAACACACACACCTACAGACAAGGCCTTTTAAAAAATAAAATACATAAAAATAGCTCAGCGGCATGAAAACAAACATTCACTGCAAGTCAAGGTACTTGGCTCGGCGGCCACATGAAACGTAAACACCATGGACAGCGGCCAAACTCATAACTCTACAGACCGAAATACACGAAACCGAGTCCTACTAGGGTCTATTTTACCGATCTATGTTCAAGCATCATGCAAGTCTTCCTTCTCCTTGAATAAGACCGTGCATTCAACTGCCTTTTTGACATGACTGCATCGAAATACCACTTGCAACAATATTTCACGCACTCCATCAAGAAAAAAGTTAAACATGATGAACACGGGCATACTGTTTTGAGCATACGATTTTTTAAAAAGAACCTAGCTACATCAAAGTCCTTCAATAAACCCATCCTTTAGCACAAATGAGCTTAACCTAGTTCAAAGCATGACGCTAGCAGTAGCTGCATAAGGCAAAATCACGTGGGCCTTTCGTCAACAACAAGCCACGGCGGGCAAACATTAATAATCAAGTGTCCTTACCTTAAAACGTTGTCTTGACCACAGAACTTCTCAAGTATTTCACTTAAATCCACATGGGTTAACAACACACCCAACACAGCTAGCGAGAAATGTGGATCTGCGCTAGCTTTGTATTGCTATTCCCCTCAGTATGCTTACTCTGTCTGCTGCCCGAACTGTGAACATTATAGGCTACAATCTTTTCATCAATTTCTTCAGTAGATGCCGTTTTAGACATTTTATTATCCCCATAGAAATATGCTATTATACTAACAGGATTATAACCCATACGAAAAAAAACAGTAAAGAACATATAAGAATTTACCACTGTCTTAGTAGTAAATCCTTATAAATATAAGGATAAATCCTTATAAGGATTTATAAATAAATATATATGCCATGTATGATTTACTCCTGAAAGTGGCCCCTTTTGCATTTTCCTCATACAAATTTTTTATGAAAATCTAGTATGTATGAAGTGAACATTGTGCATGGTTTTTACAGATAATGTGTATGATGAATTACACTGTCTTTGTATGCTTCATGTAATGTTTGTAGTTTTAAATTATATTTTACAGTTTAAAATGTATATGCCTTTTATATGTAAATCCACACAAACATATATATTTTTGTTTGAATTGTGGATGTATCGTAAAGGTATTCTATGATGGCTCTCTATGTTTTTTATATGTCAACATTACATTGACAGTAATTGGTTGACATTTTAAAAACATAGATAAACCTGAACAATTCATACAAAAAAACCTCTTCTATTTTTACATTTATAGTAATTGATCGACATATAAAAACATCTATAAACCTAAAGAAGTCATACAATAAACCTGTCTTTTTCAGTAGGTTGACATATAAAAAACATAGAGAGCCATCATAGAATACCTTTACGATACATCCACAATTCAAACAAAAACATATATGTTTGTGTGGATTTACATATAAAAGGCATATACATTTTAAACTGTAAAATATAATTTAAAACTACAAACATTACGTGAAGCATACAAAGACGGTGTAATTCATCATACACATTATCTGTAAAAACCATGCACAATGTTCACTTCATACATACTAGATTTTCATAAAAAATTTGTATGAGGAAAATGCAAAAGGGGCCACTTTCAGGAGTAAATCATACATGGCATATATATTTATTTATAAATCCTTATAAGGATTTATCCTTATATTTATAAGGATTTACTACTAAGACAGTGGTAAATTCTTATAAGTTCAAATCACACGACACGTATTCAAATCACAACTGATTTATTTTACTGTTGGACAGATCATAGCATATCTAGCCTAGCTACACATAGCCTAGCTGCTGGTAGGCTGATAACTGATAAGTAGCTGATATTCTGAACAGATTGGTGATCCTTACCTTAAAAAAGTCTGTGACTTTAGGCAATGATTCTATCATTACCTGCATCTCTCTTTTTTCCTTTTATGCGCCCCGCTAACATGTGAACGCTTCATCTTTCAAAACCTCTAAATTTGTGTCTCAGTAGTCTGCAGTCTTTGGCGCGCTTTCGTGCATGACGTTACATTTTGTTCCATTTTATTCTGGTACAGTTGTGGGTGTTCGTTTCGCGAACCACATCCACCATGTCTCTTACAGCAGGCTACTGTGCGCTCATTTATTTCTAACCTTATTTCTATCCGTACATTAATGTAGGCCCACGATTCCGACAGTTTATTATTTTATTAATATTACAAGGCTCCTGATTGGCTGTGGCCCAGGGGCTTGAGCCCCCCGAAGCCCCCCCCCCCCTTAAAGCGCCGGTGCATGTCCGCCATCGTCTGTGTGAGACTCGCGCGCGTGACAACTGTCCTTCCCGTGATTCATTTCCAGAACGCATTTCCCCTTCTCCGTTTTAGCCTTTTTTTATTATTTATTTATTTATTTATTTATTTTTTACTCAGTAACGGTTGTGATGTAAAATGTACCGAAGTACACTACTTAAAAGAAAACATACTTAAGTAAAAGTAAAAGTACACTCTTTAAAAATTACTTGAAAAAGTATAAGTACACAAAAAAGCTACTCAAGTACAGTAACGCGAGTAATGTAATTCGTTACTTTCCACCTCTGGCATAATGGAAGTCTTGCTGAAAGTAAAAACTTTCTTTGCTGCCATTCCTCAATGTTGGCTGTGGTAAACTACTGGTAGTACATGTCCAAAATGGCAGCCGCGTTTGTCGTGACGTCATGTGAAAAGGGTCCATACATAAGCAGTTGTAATTCTGAAGTCATTGCCAAAGTGGTGCTTGAGCAGATGCTTTGCCTCAGCATAACCAGTTGCAGCATCCATATGAAAATAGCTTCTCACAAGCTCCTTTGGTTGTCCTGTTGTAAACTGTTTGAGAAAGTACAGTCTGTCTTCATAATTGTCAGTTTTGTCTTCTATGTTGTGCTTAAAGGCTTGCATGAACAACTGAAATTCTAGGTGGTCACCATTGAATACAGGGACTTCTTTCCTCAGAAAAGATGACTGTGATACAACAGATACCAGCAGATTTGTCAGATCTGGGGGTTCTAATGGTTCCCTTCCTGGGGTTGATTGTGTTTGTCTCTGTCTAGTTGAAATGGGCCTGGATGGGCCCTGGCTTGATACATTTGGCCTTGCTGGTGCAGCAGTTGTTTGTTGTGGCAGCACAGCTGATCTCTGATGTGCATGCATAGCTTTCTGTAGTGGCATTTTAGGGATAGCTCCTACTTCCACAAAATCCATTTGAGACATGCCTGTAACTCTGCTTCTTTCCACTGATTTTGCCTCAATTGGCTCATCCAGTCTATGTGATCCTCTTTGTAAATATTGCTCCAGGTCGTCGTTCACATCATCCTGTGATCTTATGAAAGTTTTCTTGAAGTTGATTCTATTGTTTCAATTTCCTTCAAGGCCTGCGGTTTGGCATCAGTGACAGCAAGATCCTCTCTTAATTGTATAGCTTCTATTATTGCTTGCAATTTCACTTTATCCATTTCCACTTCATGTTTCTCTCTCAAGGATTTGGCTCGTGCCAGTAAATCAGCTTTGTCCACAACAAATTTAATGCGCACTGTCTCAGCAGATGATGCCTTTGAACCAGATTTAGACACCCTTGATACTCTTGATACACTGTTAGTGACATCAACATGTGACTGTGGATCAATTAGGGGTAACTCACTAATTTCAACCAAATGTCAACTTGAGAAATAAAATCATCATATACTGCCATCTTAGGTTCATACCAGTCAGCACTTTCATTTTCTTTCACATCATCTGGTAACAGCATTTGCACAGATTTATGAAGGGATTTAAATTAATTCAATATTGCATGAAAGTCTTCCATACGTGCTTTTATATCATCACACAAGTTATCTTCCTTTATTCCATACATGAGCTTTTCTTTTATTTCATTCATTTTGAGAGTGCAATACCTGAGTTTGCCGTGAAGCATTGCGCTGAGCGCTAGGAGACTTTGATTGGGCTGCACTGGCTCATTATTTGTATCATTTGTTTCTTCACCTATGACCTCCTCTTCAGTTTGTGTTGTTTGTTTGGGGTTTGTTTTTTGCTCGGACATGATCACGGTTATTTTGTTTCGTTCGGATTTATATTGTTACTTCATAGTTTTTCACAGCAACATAAACATTGATGATGCCGTGCAATCACTTCATTTCATTCATTTGCATTCGCCTGTTCATTCATTCAGTGTTGCGTGCATTTGTCCATTTGCAGGCTCGTAATTATTTTGTTGCTTTAGTATAGGCTATATTTAATGACTGAAGTATTCATTTGTCACCAGCAGCCTTCTAGAAAAAGTATCCAATTTAAATCAAGACGTCAGGATTTCCGTGATAAACATTAGATTGAGATTTTGGTGATCGTGCAAGATACAGACAGATGATGATGGAGGTAGGCCTATTTCCAAATCCAAGCACACAATCCAGGCTTGTCCGAAGTTTTGGGTGCAGTATTCAGCTTATCTGTAGATGCAGCTTTTCAGTTGCGGCTTCTTGGAGCAGTGATAGTACTACGGAAAATGTGCGTATAAAAATAAAGAGTGGTTTATTTTCCAAATAACTCAAAACAAGATCTCTATCATAGACGTGTACATGCGGTTGAAAACTGTTTGCACTTCACCGCCCACCTTACCACAGGTGGGCCGGCTCTATATCACATGTTAACCAGACGTCCATCAATCTTTCAATTAGTCTGCCAGAAAATTGGCTATGACATGGTAATCACGTTCATCACCAAACTAAACATGGCAATGTATTCACTGTTCACAACTTTAAACCATGAATCTAGTATTTCATTGACTTAAATTGCATTGCATTGGAATCTTATCAACAGAAATAATTTAAATAAATTCATTAACTTAGAGTTCAAAAATGGCTCCAACACACTAACTCAAAATCTGATTGGTTAATTCATCTCTCACTTCTGACATAAACATACACTTCCATGGCCTTCTGTCCTGGCAGTGAAGTCCAAACCAATTAGTGAGCCAGCTCTAAACTCTCCTCAGCCTAGAGACAACAAAGAAAATAGCTCATTGAATAACTCTGTTTGAATGTTTTCAGGACAGTAACCCTTTCATTTCTGAAGCAAATTTGATACAACTCTATCCATCCATTATCCTGAACCACTTATCCTGTATAGGGTTGCAGGCAAGCTGGAGTCTATCCCAGCTGACTATGGGCAAGAGGCCAGGTACATCCTGGACAAGTCATCAAGTCATCACAGGGCTGACACAGAGAGAGAAACAACCATTCACACTCACATCTATGGTCAATTTAACCCTTTTATGCAAAACATGGGTCAAAAGTGACCCGGCTGAGTTTTTATCTTCTATATCTTTGCAATAAATTAATTCCATCATTCATTATTCAAAGTATTCCTCAATTAAGTTGTTTTTGATCATCATACATCCTTATTTTATTTTTTCCTTTCTTACTTTTTGAATAAAAACCCTTTTTGTATCACTACCCTTCTAATGCAGAACATGGGTCAAAAATGACCTGCATTCATTTTCCAGGTTATTTCATGTATGGCTGAGTGTTTCTATGATATACTTTTGAAATAAATTCATTTTGTCATTTACTTTTCCAAATATGCAGTAAACATCTTGTTTTTGTTTAGCACAAATCATCATTTTTATTTTTCCTTTCTTAAATTATGAACAAGCACAGCTTTTGTAATTCTACATCAAGTTTACACACATGGGTCAGAAACAACCCGCATGCATTTACTACAGTGTTTGGTGGGAACTGTGAATTGTGTTTGTGTCAGACATTTCACAGCTCAGCACAGTGCCCTTTGCCCATCTAATACATGGAAGTAATGTTTTTCAATTGTTCTAACATTACCTTAGAAAAAAATTGATTATGTTTAGGTTATCTTGAGAGTGAGTAGATTACTTGTCAGAAAGTTACAAGTAATTACTATTACCCGGAGGAAACTCATGCAGACACAGGAAGAACATGTAAACTCCACACATAAAAAGACCCCTGTCGGCTGCTGGGTTCAAACCCAGAACCTTCTTGCTGTGAGGTGACAGTGCTAAACACGACACCACCATGCCGCCAATTTGACAGAAAATGAGGCCAAATTAGAAAAGAATGATTATAATGAAATTATGAAAGAAATTAAAGAATGAAAGAAGTTAAATATAACATTTGAAATGCTGATATATATATATATATATATATATATATATATATATATATATATATATATATATATATATGGGTGCTGTGGGGGTACCCCACTAAATATACTCACAATCAATAAACTGTACGGTTTTGAATGGTGATGTTGGTTTCAATTTGAAATAAAATGATGAAAGAAATAATACTGATAAAACTAAATATTTTATGTGAATACTCTATTCAGAATTTGGCAAAAATTCTGCAAATTTGTGGAAAAATGGCAGCTTGATCTGGGACATGATAAATGGTTGACTACATTGCATTCCCTTAAAAAGGTTGTAGTCCACTGAAAAGTCTACAGTTATCACTAATTGTATTTTAAGTTGTAACTTTGTACACCTAAGGATTGGTGTGCTCACAGAATAATAATAACCGTAATAAAACATCATGCAAAATATTTGATCACCATTATAATTCCATTTTCCGCATCCCCAAAACCAATACAATCATGTGTTTTGATCTAAACGGAAAGGCTCAGGGTCAAGGTCACTACCTCACCAAAAGTAGTAACTTCAAATCACTATGCCATATAAAAATGTATTTATAAACCTGTGATTTTGTTTTTTTTTTAAATGAAAGCTGAAAGTTAGATAGAGAATATGTTGCTTACAGAGTATGTTATGATGGTAGCTGGTCTTGTATGAATTTCTGAGCTATAAAATTAGTTGTGGTCTATTTTTTACCGTAGCCTGTTATTTGTGTGCAGGGAAGGACACACATTAACAATTTGCATGTATAGAATGGAATTTTCCACTCCCACAGTTAGAAGTTGATCGTGCTTCCATTTGAGGTCTTTCTGTTACATGAGTGATCTGTTTGGACGTTATCACTGAAAAGGTGAGTTTCGACAGTTTTATATTGTTTTAGTCTTGCAGTATAAGGCAATATAATGTTTCTTTTTCATGTTATTTCATATTTCGTAGTGTTTGCATATTTTTGGCCAATATTTTGCAACCATGGTCAATTTAGACCAAACTTTTGATAGAATCTATGGCCAGTCATTTTGCCCCACTCCCACTCTGTCTGGTGCGGTAGTGATGTCCCGTTGCTTGCGCACCGCAACAGAGACCCGCGCAACCTTCAGCCGGTACAGTTGCTGTTCTTTTACCAGCGCCGTTATTCTCATCTTTCGGGTGTGTTCTTGATTTTTCCATTGTGTCCTATTGTCCTATTTCGCCATATCAAATACCCAAAATGTATCATATTATTCATATTTAAGTGAATAATCAATTCAGTCATCATAACTTGGCATTTTTAACCCAAGCAATCAAAAAGAGGAAATTTATTCAATATTTTCATTCATCTGCGAAGGAGGGGCTTTAATTCTTCATGATATAGTTATTTTATATGTAAATCAATTTTACAAAAGCATTTGAATTGTAATCAAAAAATTTTTTCCACAGTGGAGGCCAGATAAAGCAAGATACTATCTTTATTCTTATTAAACATGACAAAAGAAATATTGAGTGTTAGGTAAATGCAAAAAAAAAAAGTAAAATTAGAAAATTTATTTTTTGACCATAATGTCCCAAATGAGAGAACAGTTTCTCAGATGTACCATATATATATATATATATATATATATATATATATACACACACACACACACACAGTTGTGGTCAGAAGGTTACATACAATGACATGAATGTCATCTTGGAGATGTATGTCATGGCAATATTTGGGCTTTCAATAATTTATTTGAACTGTTCTTTTTCTGTGGCAGAATGATTGTACAGCATACATCTTTAATTAAAAAAAACCCTAGAATTTGGTGCACAAGTTTTAATTTTCTTTGGGTTTTCTGAAATTATGTACTGTATGTATCTGAAATTTTAAATACAGGGTCAAAAATGTACATACACTCACTTAGATGATTAATTAAGAGATGCTGAAACTTCCAAAATTTTTTTATCTTGCCATGGCCAAGGTCTCTTAACTTCCTGTTAGTGATCATGATTGACTACACCTGGTAGTTTCTCTGTTCCCTCATAAAAAGGGTTAGTTTATAGCACTCATTGGATAGACCAACACACAATACAATGGGAAAGTCCAAGGAGCTCAGTGCAGATCTGAGAAAGAGGATCGTAGATGTACACAACTCCGGAATGTCTCTTGGAGCCATTTCTAAACAACTGCAAATTCCAAGATCAGTTCAAACAATTGTATCCAAGTTATTGTGAGGTGTAGTCATTTTGCCAAGCCACTTTGCTTCAAGAAAACCCAAACTGTCACCCTCAGCTGAAAGGAAATTGGTTTGGATGGTCAGGAACAACCTGGGAACCACCATGGCATGGCCCTGCCATGAACTGGAAGCTAATGGATCACTAGCTACAGTTCAGTGAGTTTTACATCACCATGGACTAAGAGGCTGCTATCCAAGAAATAACCCCCCTGCTCCAAAATTGACACCTTCAAGCTTAACTAAAGTTTGAAGCTGACCACACAGACAAAGAAAAAAGCCTTCTGAAGAATAGCTATATGGTCAGATGAGACAAAGATTGAGTTGTTTGGCCACAATGACCACCATGTACAGAGGGACACTGTCCCAGCTGGTGGTGGTGGTGGTGGTAGGATCATCATGCTCTGGGGCTGTTTTGCTGCCAGTGGAACTGTTCATTGTACCAAGTGGATGGAATAATGAAGCAGGACTACCTCAGAATTCTTCAGCATAAACCAAAACTTGAACATGACTTGTTCATAAACTTGGTTTCATTCATTTGGTTCGATAGCATGCAATATTGTTAGTATATCATTTAGCCTACATATATTACTCCAGTCTACCCAATGGAGAATGAGCACACAATATGGTTTATGATATTGCATGTTGTCAAGACAACATGATGTCACGCATAGGAGCTGATGCGAATATCCGCTGAGAAAGTTTTCTACTGCGCATATGCAGAACCATTTCTTTGTTCACTGGTAAACAGAAAGGCTTGGCTAATCCAGTGCAAGGATTAGCTATGCTATAATTAAGCATGAAATAAATAAACTGGGTGGCACAGTGGTGTAATGGTTAGCACTGTCATCTCAGCAAGAAGGTTCTGGATTCGAGCCCAGTGGCCGACAGGGGCCTTTCTATGTGGAGTTTGCATGTTCTCCCCATGTCTACGTGGGTTTCCTCCAGGTGCTCAAGTTTCCCCCACAGTCCAAAGACATGCAGGTTAGGCTAATTGGTGGCTCTAAATTGACTATAGGTGTGTGTGTGAATGGTTGTTTGTCTCTATGTGTCAGCCCTGCGATGATCTGGCAACTTGTCCAGAGTGTACCCCACCTCTCGCCCATAGTCAGCTGGGATAGACTCCAGCTTGCCCGTGACCCTGCACAGGATAAGCGGTTATGGATAATGGATGGATGGATGGATGGATGGATGGATAAATAAACTGACAACTGAAACTAAAGATGCATTGAATACCCAATAGGCTACCAAAACTTCATTAGATATTCTTCATGCATATTTACAAGCAGTAGTGAACTGTTACTATTAGAGCTAGGACTTGAGCTCAGCCAAAGCTTAGCCAGACACACCAACAAAGCAACAGGGCAAAGGATTTTGCAAGGGATTAGCAGTAGGCTACCAGGTAGCTCCACTGTGTGTATCTGTCAATGTTGATTTTAAAAGTAATTAAGTAAATTACATAGGGAAGTGAATACGTAAGTATGAGTGACCAATACTCTATCAAGGTAGGAGCACATGGTTTTCCAGCGGTGTCATGCTGCAAGATGTTGGCAGCCTTTAGAGGAACTACGAAAAGAGCCATGAATGCCATGGCTCAGGGAGCAGAGAGAGCATCCAGTTGGCTTTGGCTGTGAAGAACAATAGTAGCTGGAAGCCTGACCATCAAGAGCCGAAGACTGATCAACTTCTGCTGTCCCACCATCCCAAGGACGTTCCGAGTTAAGGGATGAAACATCTGCAGACGGATGGACTCAGCTGATGATGATAATAGTAATAATAACAACAAGTACAATTTATATACTGTAGCACCTTTCACAAACCCAAGGATGCTTTCCACAGGAGTTACACACACACACACACACACACTAGGAAGAATAGTGTGAGGTAAAGAGGAAAGTTTTCAGGTTAGCTTTGAAGGAAGAGAGAGTGGAACAGTCACAAAGTGATTGTGGTAATGAATTCCAAAGTTTAGGAGCAGCAACACTGAATGATCTGCCACCCATAGATGCCAGTTTAAAACGTGGGACAGTTAAAAGTCCAGAGACAGAAGATCCGAGGGAGCAGGAGGGACAGTACAAATTAATTAGCTCACAGAGATCGGAAGAGGTGAGACCATGAAGAGCTTTATAGGTTAGAAGTAAGATTTTGCATTTCATCTGAGAGATACAGTGGTGCTTGAAAGTTTGTGAACCCTTTAGAATTTTCTATATTTCTGCATAAATATGACCTAAAACATCATCAGATTTTCACACAAGTCCTAAAAGTAGATAAAGAGAACCCAGTTAAACAAATGAGACAAAAATATTATACTTGGTCATTTATTTATTGAGGAAAATGATCGAATATTACATATCTGTGAGTAGCAAAAGTATGTGAACCTTTGCTTTTAGTTTCTGGTGTGACCCCCTTGTGCAGCAATAACTGCAACTAAACATTTCTGGTAACTGTTGATCAGTCCTGCACACCGGCTTGGAGGAATTTTAGCCCATTCCTCCATACAGAACAGCTTCAACTCTGGGATGTTGGTGGGTTTCCTCACATGAACT
The DNA here is from genome assembly GCF_027579695.1 of Neoarius graeffei. NCBI lineage: Eukaryota > Metazoa > Chordata > Actinopteri > Siluriformes > Ariidae > Neoarius > Neoarius graeffei. The sequence goes on along the minus strand of NC_083571.1, from coordinate 42,788,790 downwards.
GCTCGCTTCAGGTCCTTCCACAACATTTCGATTGGATTAAGGTCAGGACTTTGACTTGGCCATTCCAAAACATTAACTTTATTCTTCTTTAACCATTCTTTGGTAGAATGACTTGTGTGCTTAGGGTCGCTGTCTTGCTGCATGACTCACCTTCTCTTGAGATTCAGTTCATGGACAGATGTCCTGACATTTTCCTTTAGAATTTACTGGTATAATTCAGAATTCATTGTTCCATCAATGATGGCAACCCATCCTGGCTGAGATGCAGCAAAACAGGCCCAAACCATGATACTACCACCACCATGTTTCACAGATGGCATAAGGTTCTTATGCTGGAATGCAGTGTTTTCCTTTCTCCAAACATAACACTTCTCATTTAAACCAAAAAGTTCTATTTTGGTCTGATCCGTCCACAAAACATCTTTCCAGTAGCCTTCTGGCTTGTCCATGTGTTCTTTAGCAAACTGCAGACGAGCAGCAATGTTCTTTTTGGAGAGCAGTGGCTTTCTCCTTGCAATCCTGCCATGCACACCATTGTTGTTCAGTGTTCTCCTGATGTTGGACTCATGAACCTTAACATTAGCTAATGTGAGAGAGGCCTTCAGTTGCTTAGAAGTTACCCTGGAGTCCTTTGTGTCCTCACTGACTGTTACACACCTTGCTCTTGGAGTGATCTTTGTTGGTCGACCACTCCTGGGGAGGATAACGATGGTCTTGAATTTCCTCCATTTGTACACAATCTGTCTGACTGTGGATTGGTGGAGTCCAAACTCTTTAGAGATGGTTTTGTAACTTTTTCCAGCCTGATGAGCATCAACAACACTTTTTCTGAGATCCTCAGAAATCTCCTTTTGTTCATGCCATGATACACTTCCACAAACATGTGTTGTGAAGATCAGACTTTGATAGAGTCCTGTTCTTTAAATAAAACAGGGTGCCCACTCACACCTGATTGTCATCCCATTGATTGAAAACACCTGACTCTAATTTCACCTTCAAATTAACTGCCAATCCTAGAGGTTCACATATTTTTGTCACTCACAGATACGTAATATTGGATCATTTTCCTCAATAAATAAATGACCAAGTATAATATTTTTGTCTCATTTGCTTAACTGGGTTCTCTTTATCTACTTTTAGGACTTGTGTGAAAATCTGATGATGTTTTAGGTCAAATTTATGCAGAAATATAGAAAATTCTAAAGGGTTCACAAACTTTCAAGCACCACTGTAACTGGTAACCAGTGCAGTTGCTGTAAAACAGGAGTGATGTGAGCAGTGCGTTTGGTGAGTGTGAGGACTCTAGCTGCTGAGTTTTGGATGTACTGCAGGCGATTGAGCAATGTGTCAAGGAGAACATAAAAGAGAGAATTTCAATAGTCAAGACGAGAAAAGATGAACGCATTCACCAACATTTTGGCATCAGTTTCAAAGAGAAGAGGGTGGAGATGTGCAATATTGTGGAGGTGAAAGGATGCATTCTTAGTAATAAGTTTAAAATGGGGTTCAAACGTAAGGCTGGAGTCAAAGAGAACTCCAAGGATTTTTATAACTTGGGAAGGACTTACGGACACACCATCAACATCAATAATGAAATTGGAAAAGTTCAGAACCTGTCTTTTGGTACCTACTAATAGAACCTCCATTTTGCTAGCATTAAGTTTAAGGCAGTTCTTATGCAACCATTGCTTAAGATCAGTGATGCAAGTCCTTAGCAGCTGAATAGAGGCTATGGAAGGGGTGACAGTGATGTAGATTTGAATGTCATCAGCATAGCAATGAAAGTTAAGGCCATAGTTGCAAATAATCTGGCCTATAGGAGAAACATCCATCCATCCATTATCTGTAGCCACTTATCCTATTCTACAGGGTCACAGACAAGCTGGAGCCTATCCCAGCTGACTATGGGCAAGAGGTACACCCTGGACAAGTCACCAGGTTATCCAGGGCTGACACAGAGACAAACAACTATTCACACCTACAGTCAATTTAGAGCCACCAATTAGCCTAACCGGCATGTCTTTGGACTGTGGAGGAAATGGGAGCACCCAGAGTAAACCCACACAGACACGGGGAGAACATGCAAACTCCACACAGAAAGGCCTTCGCTGGCCGCTGGGCTCAAATCCAGGACCTTCTTGGTGTGAGGTGACAGTGCTAACCACTACACCACTGTGCCGCCCTAGGAGAAACATATAAAAAGAAGGGGACCAAGGACAGAACCCTGAGGCACACCTTGAGCAACGGTAACAGTGGATGATTTATGAACACCAATAGAGATGAACTGTTGCCGTTTGCTAGATATGACTGAAACCAGGCTAAAGCTTAGCCAGTAATACCAAAAGAAGATAGTCTGGAAATAGGTATTGTTAGGGTTTTGCTGGGATTCGAGCCTGGTTCGTTGGTGTGATAATCCAGCAAACCCCCACTAGGCCACCAGGGGGATGACTCAAATGCAGAGGCGTGAGGCGGAAGTAGAAAAAGAATCAAAAGGTTTATTTAAACTATATACACTATATACAGGGCAAAACAAAAGACCAAAAAAAAAAAAAAAACAAAGAGTATAATCCAAAAGAAAAGCAAAGTGCAAAAATTCAAAAGCTAAGAAGATCAAAAAACACAGTACAAAGGAAACTGGAGATAAACATAACAGCACAAAGACTCCGTGACAAGAGGACTGAACTCAGGGGTATAAATAGACAAACTAATTAAGGACACAGGTGAAGATAATTAGGCAATTAACACAAACACAAAACACAGGAACAGTGGCGGCCTCTAGAGGCCAAAATAAACACGACATGAAAAGGAAATAACAGTGGCCTCTAGAGGCCAAAACAGTCCTAGTCCTAACAGGACCCCCCCCTCTAGGAGCGTCTCCTGACGTTCCCAGGGCGATCCGGATGGGCCGAATGGAAATCCCGACATAGTTCTTTATCAAGGACATCCCGAGCAGGAACCCAGCAGCGCTCCTCAGGACCATAGCCCTCCCAGTCCACCAGATATTGCAACCCGCCGTGGACCCGGCGGGAGTCAAGCAGGCGATTCACAGTGAACACAGTCTGCCCCTGGAAGATGCGGGGGGGTGGGGGGTTCCTAGGGGCAGGGGCATACGTAGACGTCAGTACGGGCCGTAACAGGGAAACATGGAAAGTGGGGTTGATCCTCAGAGTCCGGGGCAACTGGAGCCGGTAGGAGACAGGGTTCACCCTGCGCACCACCTTGAAGGGGCCAATGTAGCGAGGAGCAAGCTTGCGGTTCTCCACCCGCAGTGGAAGGTCCTTAGTGGACAGCCAAACACGCTGCCCAGGGCGGAAAGCGTGTGCAGGTCTTCTATGGCGGTTGGCCTGAGTCTGGTTGGTTCTGGAGGTCTGTATGAGGGTCTTCCTGACCTTGCTCCAGGTCTTGCGACACCGTCTCACATATTGGTTGACCGAGGGCACCCCCGCGTCCTCCTCCTGGTCCGGGAACAGAGGTGGCTGGAACCCGAATTGGCACTGGAATGGCGACAGCTTGGTGGCCGATGACTGCAGGGTGTTGTGGGCGTACTCCGCCCATGGCAGCCAGGTGCTCCACGATGTCGGGTTATCCATAGCCAGGCCTCGCAGGGTGGTTTCCAGGTCCTGGTTGAGCCTCTCCGTCTGACCATTGGACTGTGGGTGAAACCCAGAGGAGAGGCTGGCAGTGGCTCCGATGACCTTGCAGAACCCGTGCCACACTCGGGAGGAGAACTGGGGCCCTCGGTCTGAGACGATGTCCTGTGGAAGACCAAAGACTCGGAAGACATGATTAAACAAAAGTTTCGCAGTTTCAAGAGCAGAGGGGAGTTTGCACAGTGGTATGAAGCAGCAGGCCTTGGAGAATCTGTCAACTAAGACCAAAATGACCGTGTTACCTTGTGACTCAGGGAGACCCGTGATAAAGTCGACTGCCACGTGGGACCAGGGACGCCGGGGAATGGTCAGAGGATGCAGGAGACCCTGGGGACGCTGTCGTGGGTTCTTGGTTCTGGTACAAACCTCACAGGACAGGACAAATGACCTTACTTCCTTCTCCATGTTAGGCCACCAGAAGCGTCTTTTCAGGAAGTCCAGGGTCCTCCGAGCTCCCGGGTGGGCGGTGAGAGGGGAAGAGTGACCCCACTGGAGAACCTTGGCCCGGGCTTGATGTGGGACGTACAAGAGGCCTGGTGGCCCCGTCCCAGGACCGGGATCCTGGCGTTGGGCTCGTCGGACAGCCTCCTCAATACCCCAGCGGACAGGGGCCACAATCCGGGACACAGGGATAATAGGCCCGACTTCATTCTCCCTGTTAGTGGCAGAGAACAGTCTGGACAGTGCGTCAGGTTTGGTGTTCTTGGAGCCGGGGCGGTATGAGAGGGTGAAGTCAAACCGACTGAAAAACAGGGCCCACCTAGCCTGTCGAGGGTTCAGTCTCTTGGCTTGCTGGAGGTACTCCAGGTTCTTGTGGTCAGTCCAAACCAGGAATGGATGTTGTGCTCCCTCCAGCCAGTGCCTCCACTCCTCAAGGGCCAGTTTGACCGCTAGCAGTTCTCGATCCCCCACATCGTACCGGGACTCAGCAGGACTCAGGCGGTGGGAGAAGTAAGCGCAGGGGTGCAGCTTTCCTTCCGAACGTTGAGAGAGCACCGCGCCGACACCACTGTCCGAGGCGTCCACCTCCACGATGAATGGTTGGGAGGTGTCCGGGAGAACCAGAATGGGTGCCGTGCAGAAGCGGTCCTTGAGGTCTTTGAACGCCTTTTCTGCCTGAGGAGACCAGCCATAAGATCCACCTGTCCCTTTGGTGAGGTCTGACATGGGTGCTGCCACAGAACTGAAGTTCCTGATGAACTTGCGGTAGAAGTTAGCGAATCCTAAGAACCGCTGAACCTCCTTAACAGACTTGGGAGTAGGCCAGTCCCGGACGGCCAGGGTCTTGGCAGGGTCCATTTGGAGTTGGCCTGTCCGTACAATAAATCCCAGAAAGGAGACCTCGGGAACATGAAATTCGCATTTCTGGGCCTTGGCGAACAGATTGTTCTGTAGCAGCCTCTGGAGAACCTGGCGGACATGGTGGCAGTGCTCCTGCACGGTCTTGGAAAAGATAAGGATGTCGTCGAGGTAGACAAAAACGTATAGGTTAATCATGTCCCTTAAGACGTCGTTGATTAGGGCCTGAAAAACAGCTGGTGCGTTGGTGAGTCCGAAGGGCATCACCTGGTATTCGTAGTGCCCAGACGGGGTGTTAAAGGCAGTCTTCCACTCGTCTCCCTGTCGGATACGGATGAGGTGGTATGCGTTCCGTAGGTCCAACTTGGTGAAGACGGTGGCGCCTTGGAGCAGGTCGAAAGCTGTGGACATCAGCGGAAGGGGATATCGGTTGCGCACAGTGATCTTATTCAGGCCCCTGTAATCAATACATGGTCGGAGCCCCCCATCCTTCTTGCCGACAAAGAAGAAGCCGGCTCCAGCAGGTGAAGTGGAGGGTCGAATAAACCCAGAGACCAGGGCATCTTTGAGGTATTCCTCCATGGCCTTGCGTTCTGGCTGAGAGAGTGAAAACAGTCTGCCACGAGGAGGGGTAGTCCCAGGGAGCAAGTCGATGGCACAGTCGTAGGCCCGGTGCGGAGGAAGAACGGCGGCCCTGCTCTTGCTGAATACCTCCTTGAGATCCCAGTACTCTGTGGGAACTTGAGATAACTCGGTGAGATCAGGGGGCTCGGCAGGAGACACAGGAGAGCTAGAGAGCAGACAAGAGGCATGGCATGCAGGGCCCCATTCCACAACCTGGCTTGTTACCCAGTCTATGCGAGGGTTGTGGCGAGTAAGCCAAGGAAGGCCTAGAATAACTGGGAACTCAGGTGAAGGAATCAGGTGCAGGGATATTTCTTCCTTGTGACCTTGAGACTGGAGGAAAACTGGAGAAGTAACTTGGGTGACTCTTCCATCACCTAACGCTTGGCCATCGAGGGCAGACACAGACAGTGGGACTTCAAGAGGTGCAGTCGGAATATTGATGCTTTGGGCGAAGTGAATATCCATAAAGTTCCCAGCCGCCCCTGAGTCTATCAAAGCTTGACAAGAGTGGACAGACTCACCCCAGGAGATGGAGACCGGGATGTAGATTCCTTGGCCAGGGAGTCCGGGAGAGAGGGTAGGCCCCGTCACAACCCTCCCTCGGCTGGACGGGGCGGTCCTTTTCCCAAGAGTTCGGGACATGATGCTCGGAAGTGACCAGGCTTGCCACAGTAGATGCAGCACTTATCCCTCCTTCTGCGCTCCCTCTCAGATGCGGAGAGGCGAGTACGACCCACTTGCATGGGTTCTGGACAGTCACTGAAGGAGGTAGATGGTTTCCAGGTAGAGGTAGGGAGGCTGGGGGGGCTCAAGGCTTGGTGGCGTTCTCTCATCCTGTTGTCCAGACGAATAGCATGTGAGATGAGGGTTTCGAGGTCACTTGGGCATCCAATAGAGGCCAGACCGTCCTTGATAGGGTCAGACAGACCATGGTGGAAGGCTGACACCAGGGCAGTCTCGTTCCATCCACTTACTGCTGCGAGCGTTCGGAACGAGATGGCGTAATCTGCGACGCTTCCTCCTTGCCGGATGGACATGAGCTTTCGGGCTGCGTCAGTACTGATGTCTGCCTGATCGAAGACCCGAAGCATCTCTTCAGAAAACAGCTGGAAATCAAAGCACTCAGGTCCCTGTCTTTGCCAGATAGCAGTAGCCCAGGCTCGCGCCTTACCAGCTAATAAGGTGATCACAAAGGCAATCTTGCGGCGATCCGTAGTGTAGGTGGTAGGCTGAAGCTCAAAGGTGAGTTGACACTGGGTAAGGAACTCTCGGCACTCACTGTTCTTGCCGTCATACCTCTGTGGTGCAGGAAGGCTGGGTTCGCGAGGTGAAGAAGGCAGCATTGCAGGAGGCACTGGAGCAGGAGTGGGAGCTGGATCAGGAGCAGGAACTGGATCAGGAGCAGGAGATGCAGGCAGAGATGTCAGCTGTGCCAGGGTTTTCCCAATTTGCTGAAGCAGTTCCTCGTGGCGAGCGAGGGCCTCACGTTGGCTGGTGAGCGTACATCCATGAGCGTCCATGGTAGCTCCGAAGCGTGTCAAAGCTGCCATAATTCCCTGATGGTTGGCCGGGTAGACAGTTGAAGCAGCCTCTGCTGAGTCGGTCATGACGGAGTCTTTCTGTTAGGGTTTTGCTGGGATTCGAACCTGGTTCGTTGGTGTGATAATCCAGCAAACCCCCACTAGGCCACCAGGGGGATGACTCAAATGCAGAGGCGTGAGGCGGAAGTAGAAAAAGAATCAAAAGGTTTATTTAAACTATATACACTATATACAGGGCAAAACAAAAGACCAAAAAAAAAAAAAACCAAAGAGTATAATCCAAAAGAAAAGCAAAGTGCAAAAATTCAAAAGCTAAGAAGATCAAAAAACACAGTACAAAGGAAACTGGAGATAAACATAACAGCACAAAGACTCCGTGACAAGAGGACTGAACTCAGGGGTATAAATAGACAAACTAATTAAGGACACAGGTGAAGATAATTAGGCAATTAACACAAACACAAAACACAGGAACAGTGGCGGCCTCTAGAGGCCAAAATAAACACGACATGAAAAGGAAATAACAGCGGCCTCTAGAGGCCAAAACAGTCCTAGTCCTAACAGGTATCTCATGATGTACAGTGTCAAAGGCAGCTGTGAGGTCCAAGAGGACAAGGACATTGAGATGACCAGCATCGGTTGAGAGCAGGAGGTCATTACCAACTCTTAAGAGAGCAGATTCAGTACTATGCAGATTGTGAAAGCCTGACTGAAAGGGTTCATAGAGATCATTATGAGCAAGGAAAGTATGAAGCTGAGAGGCTACAACTCTCTTTACAACTCTCTTTTACAACTTACTTTAGCTAAGAAAAGGAGATTAGAAATGGGTCTGTAATTACACAGTGAAAGAGGATCTAGACCAGGTTTCTTTAGTACTGGTGCAACTGAAGCAATTTTGAGGGAGGTGGGAACAGTGCCTAAAGCAAAACACTGATTAATCATATGAGCAATATAAGGGGAGATAGCAGATACACAGGATTTAAGAAGTACAGTGGGTGCAGGGTCCAGCAGACATGAGGAGGAGGACTTAATGATTTCCGATACTTTAGAAGAATCAGCAGGAGAGAAAGCAGAGAGACAGCAGTCAGCTTTATAAGAAGGAGTTGTGAGACAGAAGAATGAATTTCAGAATGGAAGTGTTGGTAAATACTCTCAATTTTATTCTTGAAAAAATCCAAAAAAGCCTGACACTGAGCATGGGGAACTGGGAATGGATGAGGAAGGAGGCTGAAGAAGTTTATTTATTGTATTAAACAGAGGTTTGGGTCTATAGTTTCCACTCTTAATGATGTTAGCATAGTAAGAGGATCGGGCAGCATTAAGAGCATCCTTGTACTTTACGATGTGTTCAGAGAAGAGTGAAAGATGAATAGTAAAGCCAGTTTTCTTATAAAGGCGCTTTAACCACCTTCCCTTGGCCTTCATGGCCCTAAGCTCAGAAGTGAACCAAGGAGAGGCACGATTCGCAGAGACTTGTCTAGTTTTAAGGGGAGCAAAAGTGTTGTGTGTTAGATATAGTATTATTGTAAATAGAAACTGTATCATCAAGGGAGGAAACCTCAGCAAATTAATAAAAAGAAGAGAGGAGAGAGGCAGAAAAGGAATGCATATCAATAGAAGAAAGATTATGGAAAGAGACAGTAGAACCCAGAGGAAGATTAGAAGAAGGCACACTGAGACAAAGCTCAAGCAACTTGTGGTCAGTAAAACCTACATCAGAACCCAATACAGCAGGGCTTTACATTAACTTTTTTGCTCACTGGCCACTGTGGCTAGTGGTTTTCCCGAGTCACTAGCCATTCCGCCTTTTCACTAGCCACAATTTTGTTGCCAGGAAATCAAAGTTTTTTATTCACCATGATATGTTAAAGTTTGGAAGATCTAGATTTAATTATGAATGGCAGTGTATAATGTATCTCTACAGTAGCACTCAAGTATTCAGTGCTGTTAAGGTAGCTCCCTATATGAAAACATGCAACCAATTCAGACAAAAATATAAACAGAGTATTCTGTTTATTGAACTCAAATTCAAGCCCCTTACAATATGAAATATCATATAATATGAAAAATAACATTCAGTACAACTGAACTGATTCTAATATTAAAAGTCCAATTCAAAACATTTATCATTGAAAAACATTTGATGTTTTGATATGCAAGTATTATGTGTATTATCAAGTATTATTATGTATATTATGTATTATCTATTAATAGTGTGTGTGTGTGTGTGTGTGTGTGTGAACATGTGTAGAGAGAGACATTAAATGTCCTCATTACATTCATCATCAGATGAGTCTGAATGGTCCATGAAAAATGGTCTTCATGACCTGAGGCTTCCAGCAGGTCATAAGTTGATAGCTGGGGCGGGATCAACTTCTTTCCAATCGCGTGAATGTTTCTAAACAGCAGCTCCATCCTCTCCAGCTCAGCCGACTTCATGACAGCCAGGGACTGAAAGCAATGCTGTCCTGTAGTGACCTGTCTTCGCCTGTTTTGATGTTATAGTACTGATGTGTGCATTTGACTTTTTGTGGTCCTTTATAGTTTCGCGTTTAAAATTACTGGTGCCTGTCTTTGCCAGATTTTCTACAGTCTTCGCAGTACTTGGTATTTTCAGTTTTGCTATGAACTAGCCAATCTCACCCTAACTTCCATTTGTCATTGAACTGTCTTATCTTCCTATTAGCGTCTTGTTCATTTCCATGGCCGCAGCCAGCTCTGAGGCCCCCACGGTCCCTGCAACCCTGTAGAACAGGATAAAGCGGCTAGAGATAATGAGATGAGATGAGATGAAAAAATAAATATATTATTTCCCAGCTTAAGGTCGGTCCGTATCGTGAAATACTGTGACCTTGGCCAAGAGGCCTCGGTCAGTATTTTCAAGACCTCGGTCACGGTATTTCACGATATGGACCCCCCCCCCCCCCCAGCTGGTAAATAACACACACACACACACACACACACACACACACGACAGTACTGTTCCGTCCCGGGTTATGAGAGATGCATTACACTGATTCTGATAACATGATGACATCGTGGCTACAGCCTACAAAAAAAAAAAACTTACAAATGAGTAGGTACGCCTTTTCGACCAACAGAGAACAGGTTCTTGAACCAATTTCATTCAGGATTCTTTGAACAAGAACAGAATCCGTTCTCTGTGGGTCGAAAAGGGGTAATGTCCCAGTTTGGTGATACTAAACATGGGCACTAATGGAATGCTGCTCAGCCAATCAAATTAGTGAGTCTGTATATTACTAAACTGTTGTATAATTAGTTAATTAGCTGATTATAGCTGAACCAAGGGAAAATGGTGCATTCCAGGACCACATTCAGGAACCTGTGGTGTAATGTGAATGTGGCCATGTTTTGCCTCTTGTGGCTTTCCATATAGGATGCGCCATCAAAACCCTATATTCAATATCTTGAAAGAGGCTAAAGAGGAGCTCAAGAGGAGCTCATATGACTCTCTGAGCAGATCAGGTTTACTTTTCAGGTTTACTCCATACTACATGTGCAGCAGCGCAGTTGTAGCCTGTCTTGTTTGTGATTTTAATAAATCATTCGATAAGCCAAAGCAATAGAATGGTGTGGCAATGGGGGCATGGTCAAGTTTCGGTCTGTGACTGGAGGGTGGAGTCAGGGAAGGTAAGTGGCAGAATCACTGCACCTGATGTTAATTAACGTGTGTTTGTGTGTCTTCCCCAGTGACCGCGCCCTATTTAAGGAGAGAGCGAGAGCAGAGGAGAGCTCTCTCCCGAACCAGACACCAGATGTGTGTGTGAGTGACTGTATGTTCCACTGAAAAGTGTATAAAATAAAAAGGTTTTCAAACCTTAGTTCTGTCCTTCCATCTTCTGTGCTCTGCCCACTCTTATGAACTGCCACAGTGGTGCCGAAACCCAGGACGTGGAGCGCAGAAGAAGAACAGCCCCATGGAGTCCTCCCCTTTTGCCGACCTGGTCCACACCCTCGCCACGGCCCAGCAGATCCAGCACCAGGTGCTAGTCACCCTCCGGAAGGAGCAGGAGCAACGGTTCGAGGCCCTGGTGTTGGCTCAGCAGGAAGATCAACAGGCGTTCCAGCACCTCCTCGCGTCAGCGGCGTCCACCAACTCCATCGCCGTGGGCCCTTCCCACCTCACCCTAACGAAGATGGGCCCGCAGGATGACCCCGAGGCCTTCCTCACGCTCTTTAAGCAGGTAGCAGAGACCTCGGGATGGCCAGTGGAACAGCGCGCGGCGCGCCTCCTCCCCCTGCTAACGAGTGAGGCGCAGCTGGCTGCTCTACAGATCCCCGCCGACCGCCGGCTGGCCTACGCGGACCTTCACTGGGCCATCCTCCAGCATGTGGGGTGCACCCCTGAGCAACAATGACAGCGCTTCCGCGCTTTGTGCTTGGAGGAAGTCGGCCGGCCATTCGCGTTTGGCCAGCAACTCCAGGATGCCTGCTGGCTGTGGTTGAGGGCCGACAACCGTGACGCCAAGGGAATCATCGATCAGGTGGTACTGGAGCAGTTCATCGCTCGCTTACCAGCAGGAACCGCAGAGTGGGTCCAGTGCCACCACCCGGCGTCGCTGGATCAGGCAATCGAGCTGGCGGAGGACCATTTGGCAGCTGTCCCGATGGCAGGACAGCAGACAACCTCTTCTCCCCTCTCCTCTCTCTCTCTCCCTCTCCTCCTGTGTCTCATCCTCGCCCTGTTCCCCCACCGTGGAGGCGGGGGCCGGCGCCACCCCAGCCGGCCCGCTGCACCCGCGGTGCCCTCACTGTAAAAAAAATTTTGTTGTTTTAACTTAAAAAAGTTAGTGCAAGGGCTGCCTTAAAATTTTGAGTTCACTGGAATTCACATAGTAAGTTAAATTGTTGTAAACTTACTATATTAATTTCAGTGAACTCAAAATTTTAAGGCAGCCCTTAAGGCAACCCTTGCACTAACTTTTTTAAGTTAAAACAACAAATCTTTTTTTACAGTGCTCCCATTTCTCCCTTCTGTGTCTGTCCCCCCCCCCAGGTGAGTGAGCCCCAGAGCACCAGTGCAGAGAGGAAGCCTGGGCCGGTTTGCTGGTGCTGCGGGGAGCCGGGCCACCTCCAACAGCAGTGCTCAATAATGGAGGTGGGCGCGGTAGTTCGGATCCCCGACGCGCCAGGAGCCACCCTCGATCGGGTCGGAGCGTATCGCATACCGGTGAGTGTCCAAGGGGATACATATCAGGCGTTGGTGGATTCTGGCTCTTATCAGACCTCAATCCACCAAGGCCTGGTGCAAGACGAGGCATTGGGGGGAGCACAATTGGTGAAGGTGTTGTGTGTGCACAGGGATGTTCACAACTACCCTTTACTGTCAGTCCACATTCTTTTTCAGAGGGGAAAAATTTAGAGTAAAGGTGGCGGTTAATCCTTGCCTAACCCACTCAATAATTTTGGGAACTGATTGGCCGGGATTTGGGGAATTAATGAGTCATTTAGTGAAGAGTGGGTCCTGCCGTAGTTTAGCAGGGTGAGGTCCCGGTGTCACTTTGGTGGGAACAGCTGTCACAGAGCCATCTACGTCATCTCTGTGTCAGAGTGAGGAGCCACCGGCTCCTCCTCTCTCTATTGGGGAATCCCTTGCAGATTTTCCATTAGAGCAGTCGTGAGATGAGACTCTGCGGCATGTGTTTGACCAAGTGAGAGTAAACGATGGTCAAACGCTCCAGCTAAATGCCACCCCATCCTTCCCCTACTTCGCAATTATGAAGGATAGATTATACCGAGTGACGCAGGACACTCAGACTAAAGAGCAAGTCACCCAGCTTTTGATTCCAAAGAGCCACCGGGAATTGGTATTCCAGGTGGCTCACTTTAATCCCATGGCTGGACACTTAGGTCAGCATAAGACACTAGCCTGAATAATGGCCCAGTTCTATTGGCCAGGGATTCACGGCGATGTCCATAGGTAGTGTATGGCATGCCGCAAATGCCAGTTAGTAAATCCAGCGGCCATTCCAAAAGCGCCTTTGCGCCCTCTCCCATTAATCAAGACCCTGTTCGAAAGAATTGGGATGGATCTCGTCGGGCCATTAGATTGGTCAACACGAGGGTACTGCTTTATTTTAGTTCTGGTGGACTATGCAATGCGATACCCGGAAGCGGTGCCTCTTCGTAATATCTCAGCACGCAGTATTGCAGAAGCGCTCTTCCTCATCATCTCCCGAGTTGGAATCCCGAAAGAGATTCTGACTGACCAAGGCACCTCGTTTATGTCACGTACACTGAACAAACTGTATGGGTTGTTGGGTATTAAGCCAATCCGCACCAGCGTGTATCACCCACAAATGGACGGTTTAGTTGAACGGTTCAATCACACCCTCAAGAATATAATTAAAAAATTCGTGAGGACGCACGTAATTGGGATAAATGGCTCAAACCCTTGTTATTTGCAGTGCGAGAGGTCCCCCAAGTCTCCACGGGGTTCTCCCCATTTGAATTGTTATATGGGCATAAGCCATGCAGCATTCTAGATGTGCTACGAGAAAATTGGGAGGAGGGACCTTCACAAAGTAAAAATGAAATTCAATACTTTATTGACCTGCGCGCAAAACTCCACACACTCACACACCTAACCCAGGAGAATTTGCGACAGGCCCAAGAACAGCAAACCCGCCTGTATGACAGGGGTACGTGCCTTAGTGAGTTTGCACCAGGAGATAAAATACTCATACTGTTGTCCCCATCGAGCTCCAAATTGATCGGCAAGTGGCAAGGACCCTTTGAGGTCACACGGCGAGTCGGGGACATTGACTATGAGGTGAGGCGAATGGACAGGGGTGGGGTGCTACAGATTTACCACCTCAATCTGCTCAATCTCTGGAACGAGGAGGTCCCTGTGGCGTTGGTGTCGGTGGTTCCGGAAAAGGCGGGGCTGGGGCCGGAGGTTCAAAAGGGAGCATTGGCATCACTTACCTCTCCAGTCCCCTGTGGAGACCACCTCTCCCTGACCCAACTCGCGGAGTTTGCCCAGTTGCAGACCGTGTTTTCGGACGTGTTCTCGCCCCTGCCTGGCTGCACCAACCTCATAGAGCACCACATTGAGATTCCCCCAGGGGTGGTAGTGTGTAGCCGCCCTTACAGGCTACCCGAACACAAGAAAAAAGTGGTTCGGGAAGAACTCGAGGCCATGCTCAAAATGGGCATTGTCGTGGAGTCCCACAGTGACTGGAGCAGCCCGGTCGTCTTGGTACCCAAGGCCGACGGGTCGGTCCGGTTCTGTGTAGATTATAGAAAAGTCAACGTGGTGTCTAAATTCAATGCGTACCCAATGCCTCGTATTGATGAGTTGCTCAATTGACTAGGCATGGCTCGCTTTTACTCAACACTGGATTTAACAAAGGGTTATTGGCAGATCCCCTTGACTCCATTATCCCGAGAAAAAACGCCCTTTTCCACACCGTTTGGCTTACACCAATTTGTCACACTTCCTTTTGGGCTGTTTGGGGCGCCCGCTACATTTCAGCAGCTAATGGATAGGGTCCTCCGCCCCCACGCCACCTATGCAGCTGCATACCTTGACGACATCATTATTTATACAGTAGTAATGACTGGCCGCGGCACCTACAACACCTGAGGGCCATCCCTAAGTCACTGAGGCGAGCGGGTCTCACAGCCAACCCGAAGAAGTGTGCAATTGGGCAGGTAGAAGTATGGTATCTGGGCTTCCACTTGGGCAATGGGCAGGTACGTCCCCAAATTAACAAGACGGCAGCAATTGCGGCCTGCCTGAGGCCCAAGACCAAAAAGGGGGTGAGACAGTTCCTGGGGCTGGCTGGCTATTATCGTAGGTTTATACTTAATTATTCGGACGTCACCAGCCCGCTGACTGATCTGACTAAAAAGGGGGCACCAGATCCATTCCAGTGGACGGAGCAGTGCCAGTGGGCTTTTTCTGAGGTAAAGGCTGCACTGTGTGGGGGGCCACTGTTACACTCCCCTGACTTTTCTCTCCCCTTTATGTTACAGATGGATGCGTCAGACAGAGGGCTGGGGGCTGTTTTGTCCCAGGAGGTGGAGGGGGAGGACCGCCCCGTACTGTATATCAGTAGGAAGCTGTCGGTGCGTGAAGGGTGCTACAGCACTATTGAGGAGTGCCTGGCAATCAAGTGGGCGGTCCTCGCCCTCCGTTACTACCTGCTGGGATGCCCTTTCACCCTCTGTTTGGGCCACGCACCCCTCCAGTGGCTCCACTGCATGAAGGATGCCAATGCGCGGATCACCGGTTGGTATTTGGCACTCCAACCCTTTAACTTCAAGGTGATCCACAGGCCGGGGGTGCAGATGGTTGTAGCGGACTTCCTCTCCCGTCAAAGGGGGGGGTCGGCTGCAGGCCGGACGGCCGCCCGGCCTGAGTCGGGCAGTGGGGGTATGTGGCAGCAGGGGCATGGTCAAGCATTGGTCTGTGACTGGAGGGCGGAGTCAGGGAAGGTAAGTGGCAGAATCACTGCACCTGATGTTAATTAACGTGTGTTTGTGTGTCTTCCCCAGTGACCACGCCCTATTTAAGGAGAGAGCGAGAGCAGAAGAGAGCTCTCTCCCAAACCAGACACCAGATGTGTGTGCAAGTGTCTGTATGTTCCACTGAAAAGTGCATAAAATAAAAAGGTTTTCAAACCTTATTTCTGTCCTGCCATCTTCTGTGCTCTGCCCACTCTTACGAACTGCCACAAGTGGAAAGTTTCAACTTATGTTTGCCTTGGATAACTTTGCCTAAAACATGGTGGTGTATACTGATTTTTTCCCAGAATTTTTGTGTGTGTGTCGGTGTAACAGATGCCAGATTGTTAATGTATCTTAGTTCCATAGGCTACATGGTTAGGGTATCTTTTGTCCTCATTGCTTGGGCCAGATCAAACCATTAAACAAGCTTAAATTATTCTTACTCTTGCCACATACATGATTTTTTTTTTCAAAACTGATGATATTCAGTTCAAACACCATTAAAAGTAATTTCAGGAATAGATCTCTTATGTGGTGTGTAATTCACCCCTCTCATTTAAATATGTCGAAAATGTTTCGGCGCGCGCTTTGCGCATCACGGACCTCTGTGATTTTAAAATGCTGCTCTGGCCCTGTTCATCTCTGCCTCTTTTTTTCCTGAGCAGCAGGGTTTGAAACTCCAGCTATACGCCACCACATAGTGCACTTGTCAGTCATCAGCAACTTTGTTGCTTTGTTCATTAACCGCAGGTTACCGTATCACTGATTTTATCTGAGCCATGAACGAACGTTCTCAACAATTCTAACATGTCAGAATGTTTATGCAGGTGCTCATGGGAGTTGTAGGTGCGTAATATATCACACTGCAATGCGTTTATTGTATCAGATGCCTTCAGAGAAAACTACAATTAAAATTCATACCACAGAATAAACCACCTGCCAAAGTGGCTACTGGGCCTAAAGTTATTACCCGCCAAAGCCGAATTTTACCCGCATTTGGCGGGTGGGTGGGTGCTAATATAAAGCCCTGCAATACAGATACAATTTTTATACCAGTAGAGCAAAGCAAGTCAAGTATATGACCATGATTATGTGTGGGAAAGTCAACATGCTGAGTTAAATCAAAACATTCAAAGACAGTCAACGTGAATATTAAAGTCACCCAGAAGAATGATAGCAGTACAGACAGATTAGGCTACAGTTAGCAGTTCATTCAATTCAGACAGAAAAAGAGATGGGGATGATTTGGGAGGTCGATAGATTAAGAGCAGCAACATTAGTGTGGGCGTAGAGGTTTTCAAAGCCAGATATTCACAAGATGTAACATCATGAAAAACAAACAATCTCTTTAAATTTCAAACCACATCAGAAAACTGCAGCTAGGCCTCCACCTTTCCCTGTGAGATGTGGCTTTGATATATGTGTGTATCCAGCTGGTGAAGACATATTTAAATATAGATAGTCCTCAACCTGTTGCCACGTTTCCACCAGCAGAAGTATGTCCAGGGTCTTTTGGATAATTAGGTCATTAATGAGTGACACTTTGTTGGTGATGGAGCAGGAGTTTAAAAGGCCAATCTTTGCAGGAAACACAGGTGACAATTCAGAGACAACAGAACATTGCAGTTTCCCAAGTGAGCGAAGAACACCGTGATTAATTCCATGAGCATTCTTGTTGACCTTGGCAATCCGATTATGTGTCCATATGATGGGTATGGAAGACTCTGAAGCATAATGAGCAGTAGGAGAGCGTGGAGACCAGTGAATGTACTGAGGGCAGCACACGATTCCAATAGAGCAGCACAGATTAAATACCGCAGAATCCAAGCTGTGCTGTGCATTAAGGCTTTTTAATTCCTCCCAGACATGTGGACTCGAGTCATGTGACTTGGACTCAAGTCAGACTCGAGTCACCATTTTGATGACTTGAGACTTGAAATCCCTAGATGAGGAATGACTTGCAACTCGACTCGGACTTGCACGCTGTTGACTCGAGACTTGACTTGGACTTGACAGTTTTAGCTTGCAATGACTTGGCGTATCAGGTATAAATATTCTTCCCCCCCGATTTTGAATCCAAGTACACTCATTATTATTTGAATGCGGTGTAGCTCCTTGTCCTAGGCTACGGCAGCTCAATCCACTAGCACTAGGTGTCACTCAAGCATTTCAACTGGTTCAAATGAAAAACCAAACGGTGATGGGCAACGAGGACGCTGAACATTGATGACGCTGAATGATGAACGGACGGATAAAAACATGATTCCCCACGTAATTTCCTTTGGATTTAAAGAATACTCCAATACAGATGGCAAACGCATTGCTACGTGCAGAACATGTGGAGCCACAATTTTGGACAGCCAGTCAACCACATCAAACTTCGCTCGTCACCTGAGGCTGCATAAGGACAAGTAAGTAACAAAGCTAGTCTACAGCTAGCAAGAATCTGTACAGGCTAGTTGGTGGCTAGAAGTGGAATGTGTTAATGTATTAACGCTGTCAAGGATTTGTTTTGCTTTGCTGAATGTAAAATAGTGAAGTAGATTTTTTTATTGGATTGCTTTTGTGTTCAGTCTAGTGTTAGATTATGTGGGCTAGGCTACCAGTTAACACACATTGGGAAGGCATAGCCAGAAGGTGGTGATTTGGTCAGAGCAGAGAACGTTTACAAGATTGTTATAAAGGCTCTGGTCAGAACGACACAGACTTATGATAAGAACCGGACAGCAAAGGATAAAACGTGAATCAAATAAACAGTTACCCAGGCTGCAAACTAAGTATGTAAAACAGAAGTTCGCTCTTTGCAATGAGAAAGTCAGTGCTTGTCATGAAAGGCATTTAAACCACTGAGACGAGATGACTATCAATGCAAGTTACAGTAAACCAGGCGTTTAACTGTTTGCTACGTACTGCACCAAGTCGTGGACGCTGTGCGATGTGTGTTATTAGTGCTGGGATTACGTGTCATCAGAGACATTCAATTCTATTCTCTTCCTCTCTCTAGTGTCATGTAGGCAATGTGAATAATGGGCCATTTGGGCTATGTAAAATGTAAGCTCAGCTGACGTTTTATAGCGCAGTACATCCCGACAGATTGGAGTGTAGCCTACTCCGACGCGAAGCATTATCCCACAGTCTTACCCAAACGACAGGGCACACAATGCCTCTACATAGCGTGGCTTTACCAGTGCATTTATTAGTCTCTGGCGAGAAACCAAATTCGCCAAAAGCACACAACTTGGATCTGGAGGATTCCGCAGAACATTCTGAAATTCACAACAACTGTTTATTCTACTTTATTATACGGCTCTCTAGAATGTTGCCAGGGCTTCATTCTCACATTCTGGCCAGAGCCCTAGAGGACTCTGATTCTGGCTACATCGTCACAACGTTCTGTGTTTACTGAGGCTACCGGTATTTTAGCGAGTGTTTAGTGAATGCATTGTGGTCTAGCTAAACTGCTTAAGGGAACATTAAACATTATACTCTGTATAAACAAATATGTTCAGATTAAATGAACTCAGACTTTGATATTGAAAATGATAAAAACATGTTAATGTCTACATGATTAAAAACAGAAAACAAGTAGGCCTACTAATTTTACATTTTTTTTTTCTTGTTTAGATTTGCAGAATATCTGAAGAACAAGATCATCCCAAGTGAGACAGAGCAGCCGTCCATTTCTGGATTCCTTACTGCAAAATATACACAGTATAATGCTACCCACCCACAACAAAAAGCCATCACAAATTCAATACTAACAGATTTGGTCATTGGATGCAACATCCCTCTTTCAGTAGTGGAGAACAGATATTTCCGGAATTTTTTGTCAGTTAGTTGGTCTCTCTCACACACACAAACTTACTCAAGTCACGTTGTATTGTGTTAAAGGCATGTCATGTTGTATGTTGGGACAGTGCCTAACTTCAGAAGGAAAACCATTCTTTGATTCTAAAAGTACACAGATCATCTGTTAGCTTGGACTTTGAGTTTCATGTCTTAAAATGCACATGAAAAGCATTTTTATGTGAAAAATTACATGAATGAAATGAAAAGAAAATGATTTTTGTTACACAGTACCAGTACTAGTTTTGTTTAGAATTTTGTTTTAATTTCTCACTAATTTCCCAATAAAAAATTTAAGGAAATGGTCATACTTTCACTCGTTCTCACACCCTTAGCCTCAGACGTACACTGACTCACTCAAACTAAACTCACTGAAAATTTAGGATGCTTTACTAACGTTAACTAACTAATCATTGTCTCCTCTGAGATTCTTTGATTGTCTTGGGGCACAAGCTCTAAAACATTTTAAAATGGAAAAGAATGGGTGTACTGTAGTTACTTGTGCTGACTCTATGAATCATTGCCATTACATTACATTTAGCAGACATTTTTATCCAAGGTGACTGGCAAAGGAGGACATACACTGCAGTGTGGAGAGGTAATACAATTGTGATCAAAAATGTGTTGATTGCCTGTAGAATAAATGGTGACTTGTTAGGGACTTGGAAAAAAATGAGACTTGGACTTGGACTCGACTTGGCTTGGGTAGGACTTGGACTTGGACTTGACTTGGTCAAAAGTGCCTTGACTTGTGACTTGACTCGGACTTGAGTGGTAGGACTTGAGACTTACTTGTGACTTGCACATTAGTGACTTTGTCCCACCTCTGATTCCTCCAGTGAGTAGGTGTAAAACATGGGTAAAAGCCTGGGCCACAAAACCAATACCCAGACCCACAGTCACAATCCAAAAACAGATGGATAGACGCAGTCCAATGATAAGCATAGTGGTTTATTGAAACAAATCCATTGAGGATATCAGGATCACCACACTGCAAAGCCACCATAGCCTAACACCGCTCATAAACGTAGCCAAAACACCAATGGTACCACACCCAGAATACAGTGCAGGGAAGCAATTTGACTAACCAGCACATAAAACAAGGCAACAGCATAGTAAGTGGTGCAAACTCACTCACCACTGCTGAAGTCAAGCAGGTGGAAAGAAGAGAGGGGGCTCGCAGGTGGGTTAGCTACAGGTGTTGCAAAAAGCGGGTGTCAAAACCTAGCAAGAAGAGTCCGAAATTAACCAAAAGAGAAACAAAACGAATTTGCAACATGTTGCCAAAAATCAGAAGCACAGTTAGAGAAAACATAAAAAACAAAAAAGAAAGAAAACACCAGAGAAAAGAGGCTGCAAACTTGTGCACTACATACTCTCAACTGGAAATGGAAGAATGCTACCAAGCTGATGACTTGATGGCCTAGCAGCAGTATCATCTAAGCTGGGCAGCATGGTGATATAAGTGGTTAGCATGGTCATCTCACAGCAAGAAGGTTCTGGGTTCAAGCCCAGCGGCCGGCAGGGGCCTTTCTGTGTGGAGTTTGCATGTTTTCCCCATGTCTGTGTGGGTTTCCTCTGGGTGCTCCGGTTTCCCCCACAGCCCAAAGACATGCCGGTTAGGTTAATATGGGACGGCCTTGGGCTGAGGTGCCCTTGAGTGAGGCATCTAACTCCCAACTGCTCCCTGGGCACTGTTAGCATGGCTGCCCACTGCTCTGGGTATGTGTGTGCTCATTGCTCACATGCATGTGTGTTCACTGCTTCAGATGGGTTAAATGCAGAGAGGAATTTCACAAGTGTGTGATGAATAAAGTTGTGCTTTCTTTCTTTCTTTCTTTCTTTCTTTCTTTCTTGTTTGTAATAACAGCGAGCATGCATGGAAGTAGGTTCTGGAGACAGAAATCTTAGTTTCTCGGTTGTTAACCTGTGCCACTTATTCTTGATAGCACTGGCCTGACAACTTTATTAGCATTCACTAACACTACTGATGAACACTAAACCCGCTGAAAGGTGACTTCACTGCCATGTTGACGGTGCTGACTTGCAGTTAAACTTGCGTTGGCCTTTGACATTTTTGGTTCCTCTCACTATAAATCAAAATCTGATTGGTTAGATCATCTGTCACTTCCTACATAAACATACACTACCATGGCAATGAAGTCCTAACCAATGAGTGAGCCAGCTCTAAACCCTTCTCTGCCTAGAGACAACAAACAAACAAAAAAAAATCTAATTGGATAACTCTATTTTAATGTTTTCAGGACAGCAACCCTTTCATTTCTGAAGCAAATTTGATAGAAAATGAGGCCAAATTAGAAGAGAATAATTATAATGAAATTATGAAAGAATGAAAGAAGTTAAAGAATGTAAAAAAATTAATATAAAATTTGAAATGCTGATATGTTTGGCCTTTATCTGAAGGCCTAGAAGGCCCTGATGGTTCCCCTCTATTTACAAGATAAAAATATACCAATGGGCATCGAAAAACTGGAAAAGAGGGAGAGAGAGAGAGTGTGTGTGTGTAACAATAATAATATTGGCTGCCTTTTTTTTTCATGGTATATCAGATATGTTCCATTCAGCCAGCATGATATTGAACTCATCTTTGACTTGTTCAATATCATGCTAGCTGAATGGAATATATTTGATATACCACTCAAAGCCAACTAATGTTATTTAAATATGTCACTCAGATCTGTGATGTATTTCATATGAAAAATACAAGTCTGTCAACACAAAAAAAAACTTCATATCTTCAAGCCACGTGATTTTCTTTTTATTTACATAGACACATTCACAAACAAAAAGTACCCAAATTTATCAAAACAATTCATCGATCTCCTCATAAGTGACATATTGAAAACTATGTCATTGTCCCGGATGTAGTTCATCTCATCTCATTATCTCGAGCCGCTTTATCCTGTTCTACAGGGTCGCAGGCAAGCTGGATCCTATCCCAGCTGACTACGGGCGAAAGGCGGGGTACACCCTGGACAAGTCGCCAGGTCATCACAGGGCTGACACATAGACACAGACAACCATTCACACTCACATTCACACCTACGGTCAATTTAGAGTCACCAGTTAACCTAACCTGCATGTCTTTGGACTGTGGGGGAAACCGGAGCACCCGGAGGAAACCCACGCGGACACGGGGAGAACATGCAAACTCCGCACAGAAAGGCCCTCGCCAGCCACGGGGCTCGAACCCGGACCTTCTTGCTGTGAGGCGACAGCGCTAACCACTACACCACCGTGCCACCCGATGTAGTTCATATGAAAAAAATATATATATTATATATCCCGGTGGCACGGTGGTGTAGTGGTTAGTGCTGTCGCCTCACAGAAAGAAGATCCGGGTTCGAGCCCCGTGGCTGACGAGGGCCTTTCTGTGTGGAGTTTGCATGTTCTCCCTGTGTCCGCGTGGGTTTCCTCTGGGTGATCTGGTTTCCCCCAAAGACATGCAGGTTAGGTTAACTGGTAACTCTAAATTGACCATAGGTGTGAATGGTTGTCTGTGTCAGCCCTGTGATGACCTGGTGACTTGTCCAGGGTGTACCGCGCCTTTCGCCCGTAGTCAGCTGGGATAGGCTCCAGCTTGCCTGCGACCCTGTAGAAGGATAAAGTGGCTAGAGATGATATATATATATATATATATATATATATATATACAAAGAAAAACTTCATTGGAGGCCATTGTTTATTCTGGTCCCCCCCTTATTTCTTTGTTTTTCCAACAAGTATCCTGAGCCAATTATTTTTGTCACACTAAACAAGGTCATGATAAGACTGAAAGGCAAGCCAATGAGTGCTCAACATACAGTATATAGGTACTTCTTTAATACTGTTAGAAAACCATTCCAAGTGACTACCTCATGAAGCTGAGAGAATGCAAATAATGTGCAAAACTGTCATCAAAGCAAAAGGTGACGACTTTGAAGATTCTAAAATGTCAAACATTTTGCTTTGTTTCCACTTATTTTTGCTTACTACATCATTCCATATGTGTTATTTCATTGTTTTGATGCCTTCAGCATCGTTCTACAATGTAGAAAATAATAAAAATACAGAAAAATAATTGAATTAGGAGATGTGTCCAAACTTTTTTGGTAGTGTATATAGATATAGGACTGCAAGTTGGCCTAGTGGTTTGTGTGTCTGCCTCTCAAACAGGAGGTTGCAAGTTCTACTCATGGTTGGGTCATACTAAAGACAATCATAAAAATGGTACCTATTAGCATCTGGTGAGGTAAGACACAATACAGATGCAAGTAGGGAGTCAAACTTTTGTGGTTGCCAGAGGATGAGCCCCCCCACTGTAACCCTAACTGTGTCATAGGTGAGAGGCAGAGGGCTATAGAAACAGATTGGTGCTGCCCAATGCCAGTGCACCCTAAGGGCCTGGTTAGTACTTGGACAGGAGACTGCCTGGGAAGACCAGGTCCTGGCAAAGGAGGGATTTTGCCTTTGATATAGATATACATATGGTGCCCCCATACTACCATGTCTTAATTAGTTGACTATGCCACCCCTTGGTTTAGCCTCAGAGCAAAAAGTGAGCTCTGTCAGCAAGACAAAAAATCCTTACAACATGGATTTAGAAAAATAAAATGCCAACTTTATTAAATAATCCTTGAAATATCAACTAAGTTTGGTTGGTCAATAAAAGGAGTATAAAAGAGACCAGCTATTTGGACAAATTGAGCCACAGGAGTTGGAACACCAATGGGTGTTATAATCCCCCAAACCATGCACAAATAAATAAATAAATAAATAAAATCCTTCACACGATACACACTTTTCATTCAAAATGCACTGCACACATCACTCTAGTGAGCACAGTGCAAACACCCCAATTACCAATTAGCCCCCAAACTCCCTTGACAACCAATATGTAAGCTGGAGTAAATAAAAGAAAAAAAGAGAAAATAACTCAAAACCCTCTAGTTAGCAGCTCACAATTCAGTTAATCATTGCCAAAGTTGTTTATTGTCTGGCTTCCAGAAAGGGGCAGAAAATATGGACCATACAAATTTTTCACCCACTACCTGAGTTACATGTAACATTTTAGACACTCTCCCCACTGGTAGGCAGTGTGTTTTGCCAGACATAATCTATCAAAACACTCAGATTGGTACCCCTTACAATATTGTTTAATCACTGTGTTAGAGTGAACAGATGACACACTTAAATGTTATGTGTTCTGTTAGATATTCTGTCATGCACAATATACCATGGAGAAGATGAACAAATGGCCATTTGTTTGTCTGTTAAAAAGTAGATGTTAAAAAATGCATCACAAAACAAAAGAGCAAGAGAGACATCAATGTTTTTTGATGAAATTCTACCATGATGAATGAAAAACTGACACTCAAACTTTCAACCACTGTCAGCAAAAATAAGATATGAAAATTGATTTCTTTTTGCTGTATTCAGTGCCAATAGATGACCTAATTAACATTTTTAATTAAAATAATGGATATGTTCAATCGTGGGGTGGCACGGTGGTGTAGTGGTTAGCGCTGTTGCCTCACAGCAAGAAGGTCTGGGTTCGCAGCCGATGAGGGCCTTTCTGTGTGGAGTTTGCATGTTCTCCCCGTGTCTGTGTGGGTTTCCTCCGGGTGCTCCGGTTTCCCCCAAAGACATGCAGGTTAGGCTAACTGGTGACTCTAAATTGACCGTAGTTGTGAGTGTGAATGGTTGTCTGTGTCTATGTGTCAGGCCTGTGATGACCTGGCAACTTGTCCAGGGTGTACCCTGCCTTTCGCCCATAGTCAGCTGGGATAAGCTCCAGCTTGCCTGCGACCCTGTAGAACAGGACAAAGCGGCTAGAGATTATGAGATGAGATCTCATCTCATTATCTCTAGCCGCTTTATCCTTCTACAGGGTCGCAGGCAAGCTGGAGCCTATCCCAGCTGACTACGGGCGAAAGGCGGGGTACACCCTGGACAAGTCGCCAGGTCATCACAGGGCTGACACATAGACACAGACAACTATTCACACTCACATTCACACCTATGGTCAATTTAGAGTCACCAGTTAACCTAACCTGCATGTCTTTGGACTGTGGGGGAAACCGGAGCACCCGGAGGAAACCCACGCGGACACGGGGAGAACATGCAAACTCCGCACAGAAAGGCCCTCACCGGCCCCGGGGCTCGAACCCAGAACCTTCTTGCTGTGAGGCGACAGCGCTAACCACTACACCACCGTGCCGCCCATGAGATGAGATGTACAATCGTAAATTGATCACTAATGACATAAAATGGCACACTTATGCAATACAAGCTTGTAATTTCCTTGATTTTTTTCCTGAAAAGTTACCCGTTCTGAGTGTTCCATTTTCAAACATACCCTTTATTCTATTTTTATTTTTTTTTAAATAAACATTGGAAGTGGTCTGCAATTAGTATAATAACAACCTCTTATGTTAGTCAATGTCCCTGTAGTATAAATCTGTTGACAGTATAATATATACCTGGTTGTGGTGTTACTTGTCTAACTGTAGTGCAGCTAACCTGTTTACTGTATGAAAACACAGAGCCACCAACATCCTCTGAGCAATGACATTTATGTGCCCCTTTTCTTTTGGGGCTGTCACAGCCATGTAGTTGTATAAATGATGGAGGGAAAGCATTTTCAGATACCAAATGATAGTGATGGGAGAAAATATATAGTTTAAGTCATTTGGACAAATGTTTACACTCCCATGTTATACATTCTCATAAAGATATGTGAAGGTCAGTGTTTCTCTTTCTAATGAAGATTCCCCACACAGAGGGAATTAGAAATATGGGAAATGTTGGATGCAAAAGGGCAAATCGTTAATCTATTCTAAAAGTGATTTTGAAAAACAGCCACAGGGTTGGAGATTTTTTTAATCCTGCTCTTTGAATGTGCTTGGTCTCCTCCTCCTCGGTTACGAAATGTGTTTATATTCAGTAATGTTGTTTTCCTAGTAAAATTGCAATGAGCAGAAATGACTTACTAGAAATTACCCTTTAATACACAGGAGAAATTACAGTTTTTTCTTGAATTAATAAGGAAGCCTGATGAGTACATGAGATTCAGGTCTTCATTTTGAATACCTTCCTTTATCTGGTTCTTTCATTCATGCATAAATTTCAAAGATATTTTGAAAATGTTTTCATGATTTTCATGGCAGTGCAGTGAAGCTTGAAGTCACACTAAGTAAAAAATTGATGCCTGTCAGCTATGGTAATGACTGGGGAAATATTCTTGCCGAAAATAGTTTTTCCCCCCCATATGTAATTTTGTGTAAGAATCCTGCAAGGTAAAAGTGCTGCTTGTATTAAATCTACTTTCCTCTTTTTTTTCTTAATAAGCATTTGTTTGTATATAATTTGCATATGTGAACAATAGCCCAGCGGAGCAACAAAGAAGTGCCCCACTGAGCCAATCAAATGGTTCACTGCAGCTCAAGAAACATAAGAAAAGAAAATAAGAAATTGATATGCTAAAATAGGGCGGCACGGTGGTGTAGTGGTTAGCGCTGTCGCTTCACAGCAAGAAGGTCCGGGTTCGAGCCCCGTGGCCGGCGAGGGCCTTTCTGTGTGGAGTTTGCATGTTCTCCCCGTGTCCGCGTGGGTTTCCTCCGGGTGCTCCGGTTTCCCCCACAGTCCAAAGACATGCAGGTTAGGTTAACTGGTGACTCTAAATTGACCGTAGGTGTGAATGTGAGTGTGAATGGTTGTCTGTGTCTATGTGTCAGCCCTGTGATGACCTGGCGACTTGTCCAGGGTGTACCCCGCCTTTCGCCCGTAGTCAGCTGGGATAGGCTCCAGCTTGCCTGTGACCCTGTAGAAGGATAAAGCGGCTAGAGATAATGAGATGAGATGAGATATGCTAAAATAAAAAATAAACAACAATGACTTGTGGTCTATTTAGGAAAAATCCATGTGCACATCCTTTGAAGGAGTCAAGGTCAGATATAGATATGTTGCCAACAATGTGATCAGGAAGACTGTTCCAGAGACGCACAGTTGAGTGGATGAAGCTTCTATCCAGTAAGTTGGTTCTGGCATCCTGTATGGTGAGTGCATGGTCTGGCATTGAAGTGCTAGACCTTGCCACATGTCTTCTCTTCAGTAGAGGAGGGAGTAGCATGTGAAGATCTGTTGGACAGTGCCTGGTATGCATTTGGTAGAATGCTGATAATGCAGTAACTTGGTGTCTGTGGGACAGGCCAGGAATGGAAAATTGGGTGCAGGCAGTGGCTTCATAGTTTCAACATGTGGTATAAAGACTGTGACTGTAATCCACATTAGCAAATGCAATGATAAGCAAACAGAAGAGGCTACATAGTACAAAAAAATTGAATAAACATTAGAATTAACAATTTTACTAGTTGATAAACATGAAAATTTGTTTAGATCTGTTAAAGTCACAGCCTCTGTCTGTTTTGTCTGACAGGAACCTGGCTCAGAGTCTAGTCAAGTCAAGTTTATTTGTATAGCACTTTTAAAAACAGACATTGTCAGAAAGCAGCTTAACAGAAAATTAAAAGACTTTAAACATATGAGCTAAGTTTATCCCTAATTAATTTATTTATCACTGATGAGCAAGCCTGTGGTGATGGTAGCAAGGAAAAACTCTCACATGATATGAGGAAGAAACCTTGAGAGGAAGGAGACTCAAAAGGGAACTGATCCTCATCTGAGTGATAACAGATAGCGTGATTATAAATAGCTTGCTTCTATAACTGTGTCCTATATTGTCACAAAATACAACTGTGTAACCAGGAAATTCATTATAGTTTTACTATGAAGTCTATTTTGTTGAAGTCAGCAACCATTCATTGATGGACACTTGAATGCAAGACTGTTCATGACAACTGCAGTCCTAAATGTATTATTGCAATTGTATGCCTCAGCCATCTTAGCAAAACTGTAAGTGTCCAGAGCCATCTTCTAAGTGTGTCCTTTAACTGTCCATATGGGGCCATCCTCCACAGGAGTGAAAAGACAAGGCTCCAGCCAGATGCAAGGCACCACGATGGATTAGGCAGGTCTGAAGAGTAAAAAGAGGCCAGCATAACTGGTGTCTTAGAATTGACATGTAACTCAACAGAGAGATACAGACGGGGGGAATACCCAGGTTTTAGGTATGCCCCGTGTCACCTAATGGTTGAGAAGAGTATACATTTTGCATGGAGTACAAGCGGGGACTCCAGCAAGATGACAGCATAACTAAATGGGAGAGCCAGAAGGTAACACAGACATGAAGGAATCCGGGACATAAAGCAGCCAGCCACTCCACTGTCACCAAACCTGAGTGAATATGTGTGTGTGTGTGGGGGGGGGGCAGCATCCATACATCCCAGTTTACCAAAACACTGTATGCCTGAGGACCCTCCAGATCTACTCCTTTATCTAATAAAGAAAATATGAACAAAAGGCTTGATGAAAAAGACATGTTTTCAGCCTAGACTTAAACACTGAGACTGTGTCTGTGTCCCGAACACTACTTAGAAGGCTATTCCATAACTGTATGGCTTTGTAAGAAAAGGCTCTGCCCCCGATGTAGCCTTCACTATCTGAGGCACCAACAGACAGCATGCACTTTTGATCTTAGTAGGCATGGCAAGTCATAAAGGACCAGAAGTTGGCTCAGGTACTGTGGCAAAAGACCATTCAGTGCTTTAAACATCAATATTAGTATTTTATTATCAGTGCAAAATTTGATTGGGAGCCAATGCAATGTGGATAAGATAGGGGTGATGTGATCATATCTTCTAGTTCTAGTAAGGACTCTTGCTGCTGCATTTTGAACTAACTGGAGTGTGTTGAACATCCAGAAAATAAGGCATTACAACAATCCAACCTGGAGGTAACAAAAGCATGAACTAGTTTTTCTGCATCATATAGTGACATTATATTTCTTATCTTAGCAATATTTCTGAGATGAAACAAAGCTGTCCTTGTAATGTTATCGATATGAGTTTCAAACGAAAGACTGAAGTCAATGATCACCCCAAGGTCTTTTACTTCTGCACATAAAGAAACAGAAAGGGCATCCAGATTTATCATGTGATCAGAAAACTACTTCTAGCTGCAAGTGGTCCTAGTACAAGTACTTCTGTCTTGTCAGAGTTAAGTTGAAGGAAGTTAATAAGCATCCAGTGTCAAATGTCCTTTACACATTCCTCAATTTTATTAAGCTGGTGTCTCTCATCTGGCTTTACAGAAACATACAACTGTGTGTCATCAGCAGTGGAAGTTAATATCGTGCTTATGAATAATTTTACCCAGAGGTAACATATATAAAGGAAAAAAAAATCAGTGGGCCTAAGACAGAACCTTGTGGAATACCAAACTTTACATTAATATGCATAGAAAAAAAATATCACCATTTACATACAGCGGCATGCAAAAGTTTGGGCACCCTTACTGAAAATGTCTGTTACTGTGAATAGTTAAGTGAGCAGAAGATGAACTGATCACCAAAAGGCATAAAGGTAAAGATGACACATTTCTTTTCAGCGTTTTCTGCAAGATTTGTGTATTTTTGTTTTGTACAATTGGAGAGTGAAAAAAGAAAAGAAACACCATGCAAAGGTTTGGGCACCCCAATACATTTGAGTTCTCAGATAACTTTTACCAAGGTTCCAGAACTTAATTAGCTTATTGAGCTGTGGCTTGTTCAAATTCTTTGTTAGGAAAGGTCAGATGATGCAGATTTCAAAGCTGTATAAACTCTCTGACTCCTCAAACTTGTCCCTAAAATCAACAGCCATGGGCTCCTCTAAGCAACTCCCTCACATTCTGAATAATAAAATAATTGATGCTCATAAGGCAGGAGAAGGCTACAAGAACATAGCAAAGTGTTTTCAGATAGCTGTTTCCTCAGACTGTAATGTTATTAAGAAATGGCAGTTAACAGAAACAGTGGAGATCAAGGTGAGGTCTGGAAGATGAAGAAAACTTTCTGAAAGAACTGCTTGTTGGATTGCTAGAAAGGCAAATAAAAACCCCTGTTTGACTGCAAAAGACCTTCAGAAAGATTTAGCAGACCCTGGAGTGGTGGTGCACTGTTCTACTATGCAGCGACACCTGAACAAATATGACCTTCATGGGAGAGTCATCAGAAGAAAACCTTTCCTGCATCCTAACCACAAAATTCAGCATCTGAAGTTTGCAAACGAACATCTAAATAAGCCTGATGCATTTTTGAAAAAAATGTCCTGTGGACTGATGAAATCAAAATAGAACTTTTTGGCCACAGTGTGCAAAGGTATGTTTGGAGAAAAAAGGGTGCCAAATTCCAGGAAAAGAACACCTCTCCAACTCTGAAGCATGGGTGTGGATTGATCATGCTTTGGGGTTGTGTTGCAGCCAATGGCACAAGGCACATTTCAATGGTCGAGGGAAGCATGGATTCAAATAAATACCAGCAAATTCTGGAAGCAAACATCACACCATCTGTAAAAAAGTTGAAGTTAACAAGAGGATGGGTCCTACAATAAGATGATGATCCAAAACACACCTCAAAACTTACAATGGAATACGTCAAGAGGCACAAGCTGAAGGTTTTGCCATGGCCCTCATAGTCCCCTGACCTAAACATCATTGAAAATCTGTGGATAGATCTCAAAAGAGCAGTGCATGCAAGATACCCCAAGAAACTTGTAGAACTGGAAGCCTTTTGCAAGGACGAATGTGTGAAAATCCCTCAGGTAAGAACTGAAAGATTATTAGCTGGCTACAAAAAGTGTTTACAAGCTGTGATACTTGCCAAAGGGGGTGTTACTAGGTACTAACCATGCAGGGTGCCCAAACTTTTGCTTCAGGCCCTTTTCCTTCTTTGTAATTTTGAAAATGTAAAAGATGAAAATAAAATAATGTTTTTGCTTAAAATATAAAGGGAATGAGTCATCTTTAACTTTATGCCTTTTGGAGATCATTTCATCTTCAACTTGCTTAAAGGTGCCATTCCACCAAAAACGTTTAATACTGGCTCTTTTTGAAATACCATAGTTCACTCTGAGTTGCATATGCATGCTGCATGTGAAAATGTAATTCTACTCCCATTCCCTGTATTAGCTTATGAAAGAAAATAGTCGGAAAAATGAGCGAATCAGAAAAAGCCCTATGAACTTACGTCACTTCGAAAATTAGTAGTTATGGCCTCTCCCACCTTGGCTTGCGACCACCCACGGGAAGAAAGTTTGGATTTAAGTGCGAGGAGAGATAGCAGAGCCCATCTCGTCAGTAGCTAACGAAGAGGACCTAACAGCAAGTTGAAAACATGGCTGAACAAGTTCGTGCCTGTGTTAGTAAAACATCAACGTTGCATTTCTTGCCCAAGATAGAAGAGCTGAAGAAGAAATGGTTGGAATTTATCTTTGGAACACCACCAGCGAAGTATAATGCAACGTTAGTACTGTGTTCTGCTCATTTCAACCACAGTGACTTTTCAAACTTCTTTGCACATGCAGCAAAGATGAAACACATCACCGAGGCCCAGAAGAAAAAAGCTGCGTGGAAGTCTTGAACTATCTCCGCCTCCACTACAGCACCTACCCACACATCCCTGACATGTGGGTGTACCTTCAAAGCTCACATTGGCCTCATCAGTCACCTCCAGACCCACAACTGCCACCCACCAAATTGAAGTCATGGTCATCTTCGACTCTGGAGGATGTACATCATTGTTTCCACAATTTAATTTGATTGAATCATAATGTGCTACATTTTGAGAACTTTTAGTTCTTCACAGTGCTGAAGAGGTTCAACATATGTAATGTTTACATCAACAAGGTGGGCAGTAATCAAGTCTGGGCATGTCTAGTCTAATTTAACCCAGTTATTAATTAAATTTGCTGAATTGTTTGTTTGAGAAACTTCCTGGGGGCTGTCACACAGAGCCAGTTGGTGTTGGCTAACATTTTTCATTCAATAAATATCATGACCATTTAAAAACTGTATTTTGTGTTTACTGAGATTGTCTTTGTCTTATATTACATTTGAAGATTTGAAACCATTTGATGCAACAAATATGCGAAAATAGAAGAAATCAGGAAGGACTTTTTCATTGCACTGTAAGAGAATAAAAGGGGAAGCAAAGGATCATATTTACATGGAAAAACAACTTATCAAATAAACATTTTTTTTTCTCTTGCAAGAATAATTATGTCAAATAATTGTCATCCATAAAACAAGGACACACAATATCACTGATGCAGACAGGCACCATGGCACATATGTGCCTTTTTCATTTTACTTTTGATGATTGTCTTATAGGTCATGAAAATCAGAAATCCAGTATATCAAATGATTATAATATGCCCTAAGATTGATTAAAAACAAACAAACAAACAAACAAACAAACAAACAAACAAACAAACGGTTAAAATACAGAAATGTCCAACTTCTGAAAAATATGTTCATTTATACACTCAATATTTGATTGGGGCTCCTTTACCATGAATTACTGAAACAATGAAGCATGACATTCCATATCCCAACAGCTAGCCGCTGTGTTCGGGGATCAGGTCGTCGAGGCCCCTGCCTTTGACTGCCGCCCAATCCACACTGCACTGGCCCCCTACGGCTACCTCTGTGGGTGGTGATCACAAGTGGATACAAGCGGCTGAAATAAGTTTCCTTCGCAGGGTGGCTGGGCGCTCCCTTAGAGATAGGGTGAGAAGCACAGTCATTCGGGAGGAGCTTGGAGTAAATCCGCTGCTCCTCCACATCGAGAGGAATCAGCTGAGGTGGCTCGGGCATCTCTTTCGTATGCCTCCTGGACGCCTCCCTGGGGAGGTGTTACAGGCATGTCCCCCCAGGAGGAGGCCCCGGGGAAGACCCAGGACACGCTGGAGGGACTATGTCTCTCGGCTGGCCTGGGAATGCCTTGGTGTTCTTCCTGAGGAGCTGGCCGAGGTGTCTGGGGAGAGGGAAGTTTGGGCTTCCATGCTCAGACTGCTGCCTCCGCGACTCGGCCCCGGATAAGTGGATGAAAACTAGACGAGACAAGATGAAGCATGGCATGGAGGCAATCAGCCTGTGGCACTGCTGTGGTGTTACTGAAGCTTTGATAGTTGCTTTGATAATTGTCTTTAGCCCGTGTGTATTTTTTGCATTGGGTATTTCTTGTCTTCATTTTGACAATACTCCATAGATTCTCTATAGGATTCAGATCAGGCAAATTGGCTGGCTAAACAAGTACAACAATATCATGGTCAGCAAACCATTTGGTAGTAGTTTTGACACTTTAGGCAGATGCTAAGTCCTGCTGGAAAAGGAAAGCGGCATCTCCATAAAGCTTGGCAGCAGATGGAAGCATGAGTGTTTAAAATCTCCTGGAAAATGGCCATGTTGATTTTGGACTTCATAAAACAGTGTGTGTACTGAACTAGACTGAGAGATACACAGTATTTATACTGTTTTACTCAAACATGAAATTAAATGCTCTAATATTTTTAGAGATTTTTTTGTGCTGTAGGCAATAATTATCAAAATTAAAATAGAAAAATGCTTGAAACTTTTTAGTTTATATGTAATGAGTCTAGAATCTATAAAATTTTCACTTTCTTAAATAAGTGATGGAAAATATTGAACTTTTTAATGATATTCTAATTGTTTGAAATACATGAGTATATGCATCTATTTTGTGCCACCATACATAATGCAATACAAATCAGCTAAGTAATATTGTGTAATACATACAGACCATTTCAAATGAATATTCATGAGTACAGGAAATGACATCACTGTTCTTAGGACATATCCAGTTGGCTGTTGATCTGTCTTCAAAAACCAAGAGCAAATTAAGAACCATATTTCATGCATGTGTAGGTTGATTTAAGGATAGGATGTCCAAATTAAACTTAATGACCATGTTGTTCTTTGGTCAGATGTTTCTTCAGGTCACTAATGAGGAATTTAATCTTTCCCTTGCATACTCTTCCACAGTCACAAGAATTGCAGCAACATTAACACTAACATCCCTGTAACACTCTCTCAGTTTAGGGAACAAGGAACTTGAGACAGGCTTGACAATTGAAGGTGCATTTTATGTTTAGTTTATAGATCACTTTTCAGCAAATTTATTTTTTCAGTGATCTTTACACACATGCAAACACACATGTCACTGGGTAGCTCAGCTCACTCTCTCTAGTTACTGGCTTCTCCCTGAAAGAACACACAAAAAGTATATTGCCAGTCATCAAATGCAGGTGATACTCATCATGTGTTACCTGCCAGTTCTACCTGACTCCTCGCCACTGCTGCCACAGTCACCTAATCTGACAGTTTGATGTCTGATAATTACAGATATTTAAAACCAGAGGATAATAAGAACTGTACGTTCTATTGTAAACAGGTGAATTTCTGAGCTATGAATTAGGTTCATTCTTCTTAAAAGAAGCAGAGAGAAAGTCTCTATAACGTCTCAATACAATTATATCATGACAGGATAAAAAGGGATGCAGCAGAGAAAGAAACAGTGTGTCACAGTGCAGGCACTTATGGACGTATGCGCAGAAGGGGAGTGTAGAGCTCACTCGGTATTTCCGGGTGCAGCCCCTTGGGAAAGACCACTTTAAGCACAAGGTCATTCCATCCACTAGCAGCCGCTAGTGTTCTGAATTCCAGCACGTACTCCGCCATGCTTCTGGAACCTTGTAACATGGTGAGTAAACTTTCACCTACTTCAATGCCTTCGGGTTCATGGTCGAAAACCC
Organism: Neoarius graeffei; assembly: GCF_027579695.1. NCBI lineage: Eukaryota > Metazoa > Chordata > Actinopteri > Siluriformes > Ariidae > Neoarius > Neoarius graeffei. The sequence goes on along the minus strand of NC_083571.1, from coordinate 42,753,642 downwards.
TCTTAAATTGGGCAAGAAACTATTCATTGGCTTTCATGGGTCCTTTGCCATTGTTCCAGAAAGCACTGGCCCATCAAAGGGCAGGGAGTTGTAACGCTGGGCTCGAAGCTGATTCAGAACGCGGTAGGAGGGCCTGCGAAATCACAGTTGCTAGTTGTGACATCCTGGTGTTGAGGTCAGCTAACATCTGCTGATGCTCTCCTAGTAAGCATCCCTGAGCATTGAGAGCTGTCTGCTTTGCCTCTTCTGCTACATCCATGAACAAGCCAAAACGTGAGACGTGAATCAGGGTCAAAGAACTAGCAATGGTTGGGCGAATGGCAAACAGGGCAAACGAGGACAGGCAAGACAGTAAATGAGAGAGGAAAAGCTAAAGTTGAGAAAATGTGCATCAGTCAGAAATAAACAAGGCTCGGTATGTACTGGGACAGACAGAACAATACTTCGCAGTGAAGTGGTGTGAGAGTAGGGTTTAAATAGGCAGAGGGATTAATAGGGTGATGAGTGACAGCTGTGGTTAATAGTCGGGAGACAGAGGGTGCTGTGAGTTCTGGGAAGTGTAGTTCATAGAGTCCATGCTTGTAGTTTGGTCAAAATCAGCAGGTTTACTGACAGAGCACACCCCCCCACCCCGAGGAGCTACCACCTGGAGCTATAGATTTTCTAGGGTGACCCCTACCTCTGGGTGCAGGTTTGTTGGGATGTGTGGCATGGAATTCTTGCTTGAGAAGTGGATAAAGGATGTCCTTGGCGGGAACCCAGCTCTGTTCCTCGGGTCCATAACCCTCCCAATCTACCAGGTGCTCAATCTGCCCTCTTCATCGTCTAGAGTTGATGATCTTGTTGACCTAGTAGATGGGTTCATCCTCCAGGTTGAGGGCTGGGTGTTCCTGGCTGGGTGTGTTTTCAGCAAGAGGGCCCAGGATACGTGAAACGTGGGCGATAGTTTGCTGTGAGGGGGGAGCTCTAGCTGATACAACACTTCGTTGATGCGTTCTGTGACCTTGAATGGCCCAATATAGCTTGGTTGTAATTTCTTGCAGGAATTGGATTCTCAGAGATTTTTGGTTGCAATCCATACTCTGTCCCCTGGGTTGTATACAGGTGTTTCTGCTCTGTGTTTGTCCACATACTGTTTGTACTTGGTATTGACCATTTCAGTACATTGGTGTACTTCTTCCTAAACTGTTTGGCTGCGTGAGACCCAGTCCTCTATGGCCCGCCTGCCTGCCTGTCTCCCTCCCTCCCTCACTCCCTCCCTCTTGGACCTTTGCTACATTTACCTGTTTCTCTCTCTAGTCTGCTCTCTACTATTCTGTTTGCCGATTGACTGACATCTGCCTGCTTTTTGACTTCAAGTTTACTTTCTGATTTGGCTGCTCTTCCTGCTTGCATCCCTGCTCTTCCCTGCACATACATCTATGAGTGCCTGCAGTCTGACAATATCTTCAACAGAAAGCTTTATTTTATGGTGTGCAGCAGTATTTTTCTTACTGCAGATTTCAATACTTGTACGACTGATTTTAGTTCACTTATTCATTTATTTTTTATTTTTTTTATTTTTAATCAATTATGAATTACTTGAATAGACAATTTTGAAGTAAAATGAAACCTGAAAATACTGAAGACTAAAATAATTTTTAAATCCAAAGACTAAAATTAAGAGTACATGAAAAAGGCAGTATGAGAATTAGGCATGACAATATTGTCACAAAGTCAATCTGTTTATATACACCACTGGGAGAACAGTAGGTAGCATATCATTGAATATAAATTGCTTTATGTTGACACTTTTCATTAACAATATTTATATCATGTAATTATCATTATTATCAAAACAGCAAAACAGTGAGATTTCAAGGCTGCATACTGGCTTGTACGACACTATTTGTGTGCTATAGTAAGATTTTTTTTTATTATTTTATTTTATGAAAGACTATCTCTTCTCAAACACTGCCTTGCAAGATTATGACTAAATGATGAAATATATTAAAAGTGTAGTTGTAACCAGACCTGGAATTTCATCATTTAGGGGCAATTAAGGCCACTTGGCCTTTTGTGCTGTCAATTTTTTGAGGGCATGAAGGCCAAAAACCAGGGCACCAAGGCCATAAAATAAAACAATGATTTTAAGTTCACGTCTATAATGAATTTAATTTAAGGACTAATGACTCTTCTGAGGAAGATTGGAGTCTCAGTCAAAACTATCAAGCAGGTAAAGAAACATCTCCTACACTATTATGTCTGAAGATAAGAAAATATTGAACACATCTAAACTTATCAATCCATCACTCACTTCAAAAATTGTAAAACTTATTAAACCTATATCCTCCCATAATTTTTGTTCAATTGACACCGAATGTGCAAGCGCATCTTCAGACTGTACTACTACTACTACACAGATTTTTGATTAATCAAAATTGAGCCTGGAGTACATCAAAATGTTTGACTGTAAATGGAACATATACTAGCATGCAGGCTACTGATTAACCCATAAGAGCCCAGACCGATTTCTCAATCAAGGAAAATTATTGAGGAAATAAAATGAACTAAATAGACGACAAAGAAAACATTTCTGACCTTTTATTTTTTAAAATAGCACTTTCATGTCTCAATATCTGAAATATTAAATTGCAAATTTGCAGAACACTGCAACACTATTACACTGTTAACCTGAAAGTTCATTCTCTGCAAACAGTTTGAGTAAATTCCACTTTTAAAGATTAGTTTTATTGCATTGCTTAAACAGTATGAGTATATGAAGAGTATATGAGACAGTCATTGGGTGTACTCATTTTTGTAATTTAAACAAACTTAAACTATCATGTTTTACCTCAGGCCACAGTGCTGCCCTGTTGTGATTGGCTCAAAACTCAAGACAAGTCTGTGCTTGTCTGTTGACGGCTACAGAGGAAGTTGCGCCATTTTCTAATTTACACAGAGGGGGTAAATGAATAAAAGTAAATGTTAATGTTGTAATGACCCCAAAAACAATGAGATAAAATCTCTTGCGATGGTGATCTCGTCAAGATGGCAGCAGTTACACTTTGGTTAAACAGCAAAAAGAAACATACAATACTCGTAACAAAACAATGCTAACTGCATAGATTAAAAAAGTGGCTAAGAACAGACAACAGCACATATCACGTATTATATTACGGCAGGAACAAGCAGTAGTAACATCCATGACCTTACGCTTAAAGCTCGACAAAGGAAAAACTTGACAGCAAGCTAATTAGCATTTGTTACTGGCTACAGTCGGTACTTGGCACATTAAAAGTGGGTCAACGTTGTAACAACATAATGCTACTGTACAAGCAATGCTTATTTAACGGTAACAAACTTAAGCCCTATATGTTGAAATTCCTATCTTATTCGTTCATTAATTTATCACAGTCTTACCTCAGTCAACTTCTTCCCTCCTTCTGTGAAAATTCAACGTCTCAGACGCGGACACAAGTGGGCGGGAGATGCGTTTGATTAAGTCTCCTGGTTGGCTGGTGATAGATTGGTGTCATTATAGCATGTCGGAGCGGTTCATGCCAGGCTCGAGTCCGATCCACCACTGATGAGTTGCCCAATAAGAATCCAGAATGTCATCAAAAGACGTATTTTTTTTCACAATAGACGCAGGTGATGTTAAAGCCTATTGGCAGTCACGAGGCAGACTACAAAACTGCAAAACCGCAGGGCATCAAGGCCACTGTGGCCTTAAGGCAGATTTTTTTTCCCAGGGCACAAGGCCAAATTGAGAGGGCACGAGGGCCGTGGCCCTCGTGAAATTCCTGCCCTGCTTGTAACATATGTGTGCATTAAGGATATTGTACAGCTTCTTTTCAACTCAGTGATAGAAAAAATTATTACAGTTGATACAGGTTGACACTCACTCACTAGCCACTTTAATAGGAATGTGTTTTTTTTTTAACTTATTTTTTATTTGACAACTATATACATACGAACACAAACTCAACAAACACAGAGGAGATGTATATTATATACAGTTACACTTGCTTTTAATTAAAGAAATTGAAAGTCTCTTTTTTCCCTTCATTGTTGAATATATCTTTGTAAATATCAGTCCGTATTCTTGTACTTGTACGTCATATTTCCCCTCGACCAAATCTCGCCTCCATTCCGTTAACCTTAATCAGTACGAGTACTTTTCAAGTGAAAAAAACAATACAAAGTATGTGTAATTTACAAGTAAGAAGATCAACAGTACAGAGTACGTGTACTGTACTTTACAAGTGAAGAAAAAAAAAACCCACAGAATACATGTACTTTAAAGCAAGAAAATCAACAGTACAGAGTTCATGTACTTTACAAGTGGAAAAAAAAAGCAACAGTACAGAGTACATGCAATTTACAAGCGAGAAAAGCAACAGTACAAAGTACGAATATTTTACAAGTGAGAAAAAAGAAATGCTCCAAAAAGAAAAGAAAAAAAAAGTGTAGGAGATTAGAGTTTTGGCATTGCTTGTTTTAATAATGACCATCTTTTATCAAACAAGTCTGTTTTCAACTGTAGTCTTGCTGTAATTTTCTCCATGATAAACACATTTTTTACCCTGTCTCTCCATTGTGTTATACTTGGAGGCTGTGGTTTCAACCAGGAAGCTGTTATTGTCATTTTTGCAATCAGCAGCAGGATTCTTAGTAAATATTTAGAGCTCATGTCTGTCATACTGTCAGGAATTATACCCAAAATGTACAGTGCCGGTTCCATAGGGAAATTAATACCCATAATCTGTGTAATTTCCTTCTGAATATTCTCCCAAAAATATTTTATTTTTGGGCAATCCCAGAATATATGGGTGGTATCACCCACCGCTCCACACTCCCTCCAGCATAAATCAGTTGTATTGCTATATTTTGATGTAATAAATGGGGTGTTGAAGTAGCGCATTTTTACTTTCCAATTGAATTCCCTCCATGTTGGGCTGTTAGTTAGTTTGTGTCCCTCTTTAAATGTTTCCTCCCATTCTTCTTCTGATATTATAATGTTGGCTTCCAGCTCCCATTTTTCTTTGATGTCAAAGTTATTAGCATTAGATTCGTGTTGTAGTGCTTTATAGATTTTTGATATAACCCCTTTTTTTGACTTGTCCTCTGAAAATGACCACAACATTTCCTCTAATTTAGATGGTGTCTTACAAATGTTCTCCCATTCCTGGTGTTTTTGTAGATAATCTCTTAGCTGTAAGAATTTGTAAAAATCATCAGCTGGTAAGTTAAATTCTTTTTGGAGTTGTGTGAATGATTTCAATGTTTGTCCCTGAAACATTTGATTGATATATATTAGCCCCTTGTTAGCCCATTTGTTAAATCCTGAATCCATGGTAGATGGTACAAAATCTGGGTTCTTTGCTATTTTAGTAGCCTTGCCTACAGAATTCGACAATTTTAACTTTTTTCATACTGCTGACCAAATTTTCATTGTTCCCCTGATCCACTCATTACCCATTCTGATTTTCCTCTGAGCCTTTTCATTCAGAAATGGGAGTGATTCTAAAGATACATGCTGACATGTATTTTGTTCCATCTCCACCCACACTGAATCTTTCTCTTTAGTGATCCACATAATTAAGGCTCTAAGTTGTGCTACCCAATAGTAATTTCTTAAGTTAGGTAAGTTCAACTCTCCCCTCTCTTTTTTACTAAGAAGCATTTTGTATTTAATTCTTGCTTTCTTATTTTGCCATACAAATTTCGATATGATTTTGTCCAATTTTTTTAGAAAAGCACCAGAAATCACAATAGGCAACAACTGGAACAAAAACTTACTGCTTCTACTCTTCCCACCAGATTCAAGGGTAAAACTTCCCATCTAACCAAATCATCCTTTATTGCGGTTATCAGTTTCCCATAGTTAGCTTCAAATAGCTGTGCTATATCAGGAGTAATAATTATACCCAGGTATCTAAACCCTTTTTCGGTCCATTTAAAGTGGGCCTTTTCTTTAAGTTCCACTGGACACTTTCCTGAAAGCATCATAGCCATTGATTTGGCTTCATTTGTCAAGTACCCTGATATTTCACCATATTCTTTCAGGTTGTCTAGTAGAGCTGGTATAGACGTGGAGGGCTCACTTACATATGTTAATAAATCGTCCGCAAATAACGATATTTTATGATCTATGCCCCCTTCATCTTTTATTTCTTTTATTTTTTTATTTTGTCTTATTGACTCTGCTAACAGTTCAATACTTGCAGCAAACAACAGCGGACTCAGGCAATCTCCTTGTCTGACTCCTCCTTTGAGGTAGAAGAAGTCTGAGCAACAGCCATTGACTCTGATCCGTGATTTTGGATTTTTATAAACAGTTTTTACCCAGTCAATAAACTTTGAATGAAATTCAAAAACCTCCAATGTTTGATATAAGAAGTTCCACTTCACGCGGTCAAACGCCTTTTGTGCATCTAGACTAAGCAGTATGGTCAGTTGGAGGGTGTTTTTAGCACATGATATAAGATTTAATGTTCTCCTGATATTGTTAGCCCCCTGTCTTCCCAGAATAAACACTGTTTGATCTGGTTTGATTAATTAGTTATATGTTGTTGCATTCTCTGTGCTAGTATGTTTGTTAATATTTTTAAATCATTACAAAGCAAACTGACAGGTCTATATCCCTCACATGAAATCAGATCTTTGCCCTCCTTATGTAGCATGGAAATTATTGCTTCTGACCAAGTATCTGGGGGTTTCCTGTTGATAGAGCATAGTTAAAAACTTTACATAATACTGATGTTATCTCTTCTACAAAACATTTATAAAATTCTCCTGGGAAGCCATCTGAACCTGGGGATTTGTTACTTTTAAGGGTTTTTATAGTGTTGACTATTTCTTGTGATGAAATTGGTTTTATCATTTCAGATGCTTCTTCTACAGTTAATGCTGGTAAATGTAATTTTTTGAAGAATTCTTGTGTTTTGGTTTCAATAAGATTAGACTCTGAGTCGCTGTATACATTTTTATAATATTTTGCAAAGGCCTCCGCTATCACTGTTGACTTTGACATGATTAGTTTGGAACTGGGATGCCTAATTTTTGTAATTATTCTATTTGTTTGAGCTTTTTGCAGTTGGAATGCCAGTAACCAGCTTGCCCTATTGCCCATTTCATAATATCTTTGAATTATAAAACGTAGAGCTCCTTCTTCTTTATATGCTTCATCTAACTCATGTCTACTTTTTTTTAATTCAAGGAGAATGAAGTTGTTAGATGTCCTTTTATGTTCTAACTCCAACTCTCTGATTTTACTTTCTAGCTTTCCTTGCTGTTCCAATCGAGCTTTTTTCAATCTGGATGTTATTTCAATTATTTTCCCTCTTATGACTGCTTTTCCTCCCTCCCACAGAATTGATGGTGAGACCTCGCCATTTTCATTTATTTGAAAATATTCCTTTAAATTTTGCTTTAGGTCTTTGACAACCTTTTCGTCTCATAGGATTGACACATTGAGTCTCCAGTATTTAAAGAAGGATTCCCTACCCAGCTCAAGAGATAGCGTAATGGGGGCGTGGTCACTTATAGTTATGGGCTCTATACTGCAATTTCTGATTTTGTGTATCTGTTGTTTTGACACACACAAAAAGTCTATTCTCGAGTAACTATCGTACCATGTGAGTTAGAATAGAAGGTAAAGTCCCTTCCTTTAGGATTATTATGTCTCCATGGATCAATAAGGCCTAATTCTTTTATAAAATTATTTAGGATTTGGGATTTTTTTGTATTTGGTCCCCTCTCTGATGGCAACCTGTCTAATTTACCATTCTGTAGCGTATTAATCCCCCCCCCCAATTATCATCCCTTGTCCATTACTAGTAATTATATTAGCTATGTTTTTAAAGAATGTTTCATTTTCCTCATTTGGGGCATATATGTTTAATATCGAAATAGTCAAATCTCCTATTGTACCAACCACCATGATATATCTTCCCATATCATCAGTAATCACTTTCTCTGCAGAAAATGGTAGAGATTTATTAATTAGTATGGCCACCCCCTTTTCTTGCCATATGAAGCATAAAATACCTGGTTTACCCATTCCCTTTTCAGTTTTTTATGTTCATTTTTATTCAGGTGAGTTTATTGTATTAGTGCAATTGCACATTGTAATTTCTTCAGCTGACTCAGTATTTTCTTCCTCTTAATGGGATGATTTAAACCATGCACATTATAAGAAACAAGGTTCAACCTATTCATGATACTTTAAAATGTAAGCCTACAGCTCTGTTCCTCCTATAGAGGATTTCAACGTGAGGTCACAGGTGACGTGACGGCCCGGTGTCCGCCATTTTGAAGGTCAAGCTAGCTAATGTCAACAACAGTAGCTAGTATGTTACTGTAGCAATGTTTATGTTCAGTCATTTGGATGACTGTTAAAACCTTTCAGTCTCAAGTTTTTCCTTTACTGTATTTACTAGTTTACTGAGCTAGCGCGCTCGGTCAGACTGGGAGCGAGCGCGCTAGCTCAGGCAGGCTGGGAGCGAGCGCGCTAGCTCGGGCAGGCTGGGAGCGAGCGCGCTAGCTCAGGCAGGCTGGGAGCGAGCGCACTAGCTCCCAGCCTGCCCGAGCGCGCTAGCTCAGTAAACTAGTAAATACAGTAAAGGAAAAACTTGAGACTGAAAGGTTTTAACAGTCATCCAAATGACTGAATGTAAACATTGCTACAGTAACATACTAGCTATGATGTTGTTGACATTAGTTAGTGCTAACAGCTAGCTGCTAGTGCACTGCTACAACACAGACACCGACCCTAATAATACAGTTCTTGGTCATTGCCTGGTAACAGCAAATTTATAACGGGCCATGTCTCAACAGACTAAGAAGTTATTTCAATGATATTTAATAACATTTTGTTTATCCTGAGGACCGAAAGTAAATGAAAATGTGAACAAACTTTAGCTGTAATAAGATGGCGACCACCGGCTCCAGGGACGACCCGCTGATGTAGGCATGTTACCCAGCCTGGTTTTTAACAACATAGGTATACAGATCATGTGGGCTGAAGTCAGGTAAAGACGAGGGCTTGGTGTACTTCCGTACGTCAGTGAACAATCCTGGTGGAAGCAGGTAAATGTCGTTCTCTAAGCCTACTAACCTCAATTTTTGAAAATACCTCTCCCTCTGCTCGCCCTGTAAATGCCCTACGTTGCTGGATAGTGAAGGTGTTTTCTGCATCTTGCTCCTTTTTCTTTTGTTTTTTCCCTGGTATTTCCCACACACCTGACTGCAGGTCAGGAAGATCACCCGTGCTGCAGTGCTGCAAAGCCAGAAAAAGATAGCCTGGTAACGTGTACGGATCACGTACACCAGCATCATTGATTTTCTGGTGATATTGCTTCTTACTCGCGTCATCTAGGCCGGATAAAATACTTGACAATGAGACTTCGTCATGATCAACAGTGTATCGCTACTGGTAGTCGCCATATTTGTGACCGTCAAAATGGCCCCGGCTACTTGTTGACATGGCAACGGTCACGTGGGTCGAAAACCTCTATAAATCAAAACAACTGTGTAAAACAACACACAGTGGAAAAACAAACAAACAATACACATCTCCCTCTGAACTAATATACAACAATAATATACTCTGACTCCCAAAAGTCCCATCATCAGAGAGATGTGGCAAAATCTCTCTGGGGAAATAGCACAATGTGCACCTGAAACTTCTCAGCTGTAATTAAGTTGCCGCTTACTCAAATTGAGCTTCAATTTCGCTCATTCTACCAATTTTGACTTTAATCTGTGTAAGTAATATTTAAATCCCATAACTAGCTCCTTTTATACTCTTTAAGCATTATATTAGACAGATATTTAAATTAACCGTATTATATAAACCTTTCAGGATTGTCACCTATTTTCACCTTTAGTTTCCCGACTGTTGTCTAGTCCTTACCACTGTGAACCTCAGAGTTCATTGAATGAGAGCTTGTAGATCTGCCTCTGTGATGCGTGGCTGTATCCTCTTCCCCTTCTGTCCTGACACCACAGTCCAGCTGCCCTGCATCCTCATTCTCTGTAGTTTCTCCCACTCGTCCTCCTCCACCTGAATCCCCATGTTCTTCAGCATAGGTGCAGCTTCCATCAATGTGGCGAATGTCTTAGTCCCTGTTTCCAGAAACACCTTCAGCTGTGCAGGGTATGGAGACTGTGCCTTTATGTTTTTCTCCTTCAGCTTTTTTATTACATCTCGCACTTGTTTTCTTTTTTTCTGTATCTTGGTAGTGTAGTCTTGGTTAAAGTAGATGGTCCGTCCCTCATATGTTATTTTTTGTTTCCATGCTTGCTGTATAATACGGTCTTTCACCTGGTGATTTATGAAGCGGCAGATGATGGCTCGCGGGGGGGCCGCACTCTCTTTTGGTTTATCAATCAGCAAGCGGTGTGCCCAGTGGCGATCCTAGAGTGATTTACTCCCCGGGCGAAACCCCCTGCTGGTGCCGCCCCCCGGCCCAACCCGACAACCACCTTCCACCCACCACCTAAGAAAACACTAACTTCGTCCAGAACACACACGACCCCATACACAAACTCACAACAGCTATTTTCAAGAACAAATTTCCAGTTTTAATGACTAGTGCAATAAAAAATACAAAGATAAACAATAAAAGATAAACAATAAACAAAAAGACTCAATGACTTCGCATTACAGCTATCCACAGCTATTTAAGAAAGCACAACTGCACTACAGCACCACCCGATGGTCAAAATATTGCACAAGTCAGTCAGTTTTACCAACAGAGTGCACAATGAATTATCATAGAGTACCATTCAGGTGGCATGGTGGTGTAGTGGTTAGCACTGTCGCCTCACAGCAAGAAGGTCCGGGTTCGAGCCCCGTGGCGGGTGAGGGCCTTTCTGTGTGGAGTTTGCATGTTCTCCCCATGTCCGCGTGGGTTTCCTCCGGGTGCTCCAGTTTCCCCCACAGTCCAAAGACATGCAGGTTAGGTTAACTGGTGACTCTAAATTGACCGTAGGTGTGAATGTGAGTGTGAGTGGTTGTCTGTGTCTATGTGTCAGCCCTGTGATGACCTGGCGACTTGTCCAGGGTGTACCCCGCCTTTCGCCCGTAGTCAGCTGGGATAGGCTCCAGCTTGCCTGCGACCCTGTAGAACAGGATAAAGTGGCTAGAGATAATGAGATGAGATGAATGAGACTTAGGCTACATCCACACTACAACGGCAACGAGATGTTATTTAAAAAAATATCGCGTCCACATGGGCAACGATCAGTAAAATATCAGGTCCATATGGCAATGCAACGCTTGCTGAAAACGATGCAATACACATGCCACACCTCTAGGGGCCCTGTAAGACAGTCCCTTCGGAGACACCAGAACAATAGAAGAAGTAAGGACGCATGCGCATAAACTATTATGCGCGAGACTTCATATTAGCCACAAAGTCAGAAAAATCTGTTCGTAAAATTACATTATAATGACCAAATACAATGAAAAGTATTTTTCCAGTCTCAGCTGTGAAAGGTAATCCCATGTGATCTCGTTTGGATGGTAAACCTGTTGGTACAGTTAAACGCAGCACATGAATGAGGCATCTTTATTCTCCGCTTTGACTGATATGGCGACGAGGATGACGTATGATTCTACATGGAAGGCGGCGTCTTTAATGGTCCAGAATAAATTGAATGCTACACATTGATGGATTAATTTGTTCTTCTATGCCCTTTTTGAGGAATGTATTGTACTCTCTCTCTCACTTTGCACCATTACACAATAAATATTCACAGTGAAAATATTTTGTAAGCGCGTTTCATGAACCAAGTTATAGGATTTGTTGACAACTTCCATCGAGTTCGTTACACTTCTACCTGGCGTGAAGCACTCACAGTCATGTGGTTGTGACGTCATCGTAAACAAATCCGTTCTACTCATCCAGACGACTTCGCAACTGCAACATTGCCAGATCTTTCCACTCTGGAACCCGTTCTCAAAAGATTGCGTTTTGGGGCACCCAAAACGCCAGTGCCGTGTGGACGCCAGGCCGAAACGATAAACAATTGTATCGGATTCACCTGAATCCGTTGCCTTGTGGACAGGGCCTTAAACCTCCATTAAAGTCGCACCATATAAATAACAAAAGAAGCTAAACAGTTAAACAATCACAGTTACAGAATAATATGAAGTGACAAATGATCTAAAAATACTATACATTAAAGTGGCAAAAATGGTAAAACGCAATCTCATCTCATCTCATTATCTCTAGCCGCTTTATCCTGTTCTACAGGGTCGCAGGCAAGCCGGAGCCTATCCCAGCTGACTACGGGCGAAAGGCAGGGTACACCCTGGACAAGTCGCCAGGTCATCACAGGGCTGACACATAGACACAGACAACCATTCACACTCACATTCACACCTACGGTCAATTTAGAGCCACCAGTTAACCTAACCTGCATGTCTTTGGACTGTGGGGGAAACCGGAGCACCCGGAGGAAACCCACGCGGACACGGGGAGAACATGCAAACTCCACACAGAAAGGCCCTTGCCGGCCACGGGGCTCGAACCCAGACCTTCTTGCTGTGAGGCGACAGCGCTAACCACTACACCACCGTGCCGCCCTAAAACGCAATCATGTATCATAAATAAATGAACTAACGACAGAGAAGAGGTAAATCCTATACATATTACTGTACACATAAGAAGAAATAACAAACACTATTGTGTATCATAAATAACAAGAAGTAACAAATGAAGAAGTTAACACTCTTTAAAGTGGCAAAAATGGCAAACCACTATAATTTGTCATAAATAACAAGACGTGCAAAAGAAGTAAGAGGAAAACAGTCTATATACATTTAAGTGGCAATTATATTCAGGATGCAAAAGTGAAAGCACAACCTAAAAGTTGGCTTTTCTGGCCTTCCTGGATGCAAATTCTTCCACAATGTCTTCATATGAGATTTGTTCCCCTAAGGCGTGGTTTATGCTGATCACAGCAAGGCCACTGAACCGTTCCTGTGACATTGTTGACCTTAGGTAAGTCTTGATCAGTTTTAGCTTCGAGAAGCTCCTCTCTGCCTGAGCCACAGTGACAGGCAGAGTGGCAGGCTACACTACTATGACATTACACAGAGTCTTAAGTAATACATTACGTCTTGATCATTGCCATTCTGGTAACAGCAAATTTATAACGGGCTGTGTCCGCGACGTACAACACATGACGAGAAATGTTTAAACGACCATGTAAAGCTGTTAACATTCTGTTGGCTAATACAGAGCCCAACGTTAACCCAAGGCAATGACAGCAATAACTTTAAATGTTTTGTTGCAAAGCCTAATAGTTATGCTGAAATTAATTTCATGTTGGGGGGCAGGCCAGGCCAGGTCGTCCGACTTAGCAAGCATCAATAATATAAGGCTAATTAGGGCACTAATTCATGTCACTCACTAAAATTGATTCATAAAGCATACCTTTTTCTTTTGCTCGTTTCTCCTCCTCTTCTTTCCTTTTCTTCCGGAATTGGGCACCTGATGGCTTTGACCTTTTCCTATCCATTAGATCTATCTCCGAGTACGACTCCGTTTATTTGACATTCGACCTCCTCCTGAATGATTCCCCCTTCCCCCAACACAAACTCACCGTCAGTGTGTAGTGGTGATCACCTAACGTGAGAGGTGAGACTGAACCATTTCAACTTGACCAATTGACCACCACGACCACAATAATCTTGGGAATTCATTCGGTTCATACACACAATCAAACGTACAGCTGTTTTGAAGTTGTTTGGATTATTCTGCTTTTCTGTTCTCTCCTCTTTCTCGCGCGCACATGCACACACAAAAGCGTTTGCTCAATGTAATGTAATGTGGTCTGCACATTTGAGAGGCGTCTTGAGTTTGTGTCCTATGCATTGCGGCACCATATTTGGTTTGTTATTTAAATTATATGGGGTTTTGTGCCCACAGTAAACGTGACACATGATGGCTTTTGCTGCATGTTACACTTGTGTGTGTGTAACACTGCTGCAAACCCTTAATTACAATTGAGCTACAAGAACTGACCAACTTCAGGTATTGACGCCTCTTGTTATGATGATGTCACCTGTGCAACTTTGGTATTGGGCTTCCCCATCCAAAATGTTCACCCCCCCCCCGCCCGTCTTGGGTTTTTTTTCGGGGTTTTTTTGGGGGGACTTTTTTTTTTGGGGGGACCGTTTTTTTTTTCGCGCCCGCGCTCGTGCCGCCCCCCCCCCCCGCGATGCCGCCCCGGGCGGCTGCCCGGTCGGACCGCCCCCAGGACCGCCCCTGGGTGTGCCCTTTCGATGCGGATGTCCACGGCCGCTGGGATTTGTAGTGATGAGTGTATGAAGTCTGTCACAAATCCTATAGTGTCGTTTTTCTCCGAGCCCTCCGGGATACCATGTATCCGTATGTTGTTATGTCTCGCCCTCGACTCCAAATCATCGCATTTTGCAGCTAACATCGCCTCTTGGTGAGAAGCAAGGCGATTGATCTTTCCAGCCACGCTGCCCTGTCTTCAGTCTCCCCCAACCTTTCTTCCATGTCCACTGTTCGCTGCTCCAGTGAAACAGTTCTCTCCATAATCTCCTTTAGATTAGTTTCTAATCTTACTAGAGTGTTCTTGTTGTCATTAGCCGCTTCTGCATGGTCTTGTCTCATCTTGCGTAACTCCGCCAATATTACCGAGTCCTGATCCCCACCGACTGGTCCCTTACCCAATGTGATTCCAATTGCCGAGTCTATAGCTTCAATATTCGCATTGCCCTTTTTGTTAGACCTTGTCACCATCTTTTTTGTTGTTATTAACTTTCGTTGTCAAATTTCCTTGACTTTGGCCTGCTTTCTGTTGTTAATAATGTTTAAAAGAGCTAGCTTTAATTGGTTTCTTCAAGAGCTAACTTTTTAGGTTGTCTTATCCAACATGACACCACCAGAAGCCGGTCCCCTATATCAGGAACGTGTTCTTAATTCTAAGATTCCTGTTCTTGGCTGGCAGGACTGGAAACCAATGTGGTCTTCTGCTGTTGCATGCGAAGATGCTTTTCTGTTCACCATGGTTGTAAAGAGTTGTTATGAGTTGCTATATCTTTCCTGGCAGCTCAAACCAATCTGCCCATTTTCTTCTGACCTCTCTTATCAATAAGACACTTCCACTCAGAGAACTGTCGCACATTTATTTATTTATTTATTTATTTATTTATTTTTCTGTACCATTCTGTGCAAACTCTAGAGACTGTTGTGTGTGAAAACCCTAGGAGATCACAGTTCCTGAAATAATCAAACCAGTCCATCTGGCGCCAACACCCATGCCACAGTGAAAGTCACAGAGATTGCAATTTTTCCTATTCTGATGTTTGAAGTGAACATTAACTGAAGCGCTTGATTTCTATCTGCATTATTTTATGCATTGTGCTGCTGTCAAGGGATTGGTTGATTAGATAACTGCATAAACAGCAGGTGTATGACTGTACCTAATAAAGTGGTCAGTTATTATAGGCAAATTTACAATTTCTTAACAAGTGATCTGTATGCTGTAAAGCATAACCTCATAACAATCTTCTGTTTCTGTTACACCATTCCTGCTCGAAAAGTTCAAGAAGTAAATTTAGGTCCCTTAATGGTCCTGTTATTTTTAGTCTGCTGAAATCTACTAGAACTTAGTTTAAAATACACCACCTACAGTTGCGGTGAGTTTGTATGTAACTACTCACTATATTTAATGTTCATGGCTTATTAATTAATTCATTGATGGATCAATTAACCATTTTCATTTACCTGGTGAAACAGTTAAAATGATGAAAAAACATTCATTTTTTGTTTTTGTTGAGGTCTGATGTACTTAGCTCTAACAATAACTTATAATGCTCCCCTATCTCAAAGAGTGCGGGATACAAGACTGGTCACAGAACCTAACCAATTAGTGGAAGACAGAAGAGGTGTGAAGCAGAAGAAGGACCAGGCCAGAGACCCCAGCAAAGAAGAAGCAGTGAGTCAGCAATATGCAGAGTGTCATTGTGGCAGCGGGGGCGTGGCTGAGCGTCAGTCTGTGAATGGAGGGCAGAGTCAGGGAAGGTGATTGGTTGTGTCACTACACCTGTTGTCAATTAACATGTGTTTGTGTGTCCCCTCCAGTGACCACGCCCTATAAAAGAAGAGTGAGAAGGGGAGGTTGGTGTGGAGGGCTTGCTAGTAGACTGTGTGTATATCTGTGAGAGAGAGTCTGAGTTGTGTGCTGAAAAGCAGCAATGAAATAAATAATTAAGATGCAAACAACCGCCTACCGTGCTTCTGTGCTCCACCCACATCAGGGTCTTTCTACAGTGGTGCTGAAACCCAGGAGAGTGCAGAAGGGAACAGCCCCATGGAGTCCTCGCTGTTCAAGGACTTGATCCATGCCCTTGCCACAGCCCAGCAGAACCAGCACCGAGCGCTGGTCGCCCTCCGGAAGGAACAAGAACAACAGTTCGAAGCCTTGGTGCTGGCCCAACAGGAAGACCATCAGGCTTTCCGGCACCTGCTCGTGTCGGCAGGGACCACAACCACCACCGGAGCGGACCCTCCCCACCTCACCCTAATGAAGATGGGTCTGCATGACGATCTGGAAGCCTTCCTCACGCTCTTTGAGCAAGCAGCGGAGGTGTGGGGTTGGCCAGTCGACCAGCGCATGGTGCACCTCCTCCCCCTGCTGACGGGTGAGGTGCAACTGACCGCGCTGCAGCTCCCCGCCAACAGCCAGCTCATGTATGCGGCCCTCTGATGAGCCATACTCCAGTGTGTTGGCCACTCCCCAGAGCAACAATGGCAATGCTTCCACTCGCTGCATTTGGAGGAGGTTGGCTGACTGTTTGCATTCGGGCAACAACTCCGGGACGCCTGCCGGTGGTGGCTGAGGGCAGACGACCGCGACGCCAAGGGAGTGATCAACCTAGTGACACTGAGGGAATTCGTCATGTGACTTCTGGAAGGAACCATGGAGTGGGTCCAGTGTCATCGCCTGGCGTCACTGGACCAAGCTATCGGGCTGGCAGAGGACCACATGGCAGCAATTCCGATGGCAGGAAGGCATGTCTCCTCTTCTCCTCTCTCTTCTCTCTCTCCCTCTGCTTCCTGTCCTCGACCCATTCCCCCACCGTGGAGGTGGGGGCCAGCTTCCCCCCAGCTGGCCCGGCACACCTATGGTGTCCTCCCATTTTCCCCTTCCATGTCTCCTCCCCCTCAGGTGAATGATGCCCATAACACTGGTGCAGAGGGAGAGCCTGGGCCAGTGTGCTGGTGCTGCGGGGAGCTGGGACATCTCCAACATCAGTGCTCCGCAATGGAGGTGGGTGCAGTGGTCCGGGTCCCCAATGCACAAGAAACCACCCTCGATCGGGCTGGAGCATATCGTATACCGGTAAGTGTCCAAGGGGATATATACCAGGCTTTGGTGGATTCTGGCTGTAACCAGACCTCAATCCACCAAAGCCTGGTGCAAGGTGAGGCACTGGAGAGAGCATGAGTGGTGAAGGTGTTGTGTGTGCACAGGGATGTTCACGACTACCCTTTGGTGTCCATCCACATTCTATTTTGAGAGGGAAAGCATTGTGTAAAGGCAGCGATTAACCCTCGTCTCACCCACTCGCTGAGTTTGGGGACTGATTGGCCGGGTTTTAAGGAGTTAATGATGCACATAGTGAGGAGTGGGTCCTGCAGTAATCCATCTGGGGAAAGCCTCGGTGTAGCATTGGCGGGAGAAGCTGTCACAGAGCCATCTATGTCAGCACCACATCAGGGTGGTATGCGGAGTGAGGAGCACCCCACCCCTCCTCCCTCTCTTGGGGATTCCCTTGGGGATTTCCCATTAGAGCAGTCATGAGACGGGACTCTGCGGCATGCATTTGACCAAGTGAGAGTAATCGATGGTCAAATTCTCCAGCCAAATGCGATGCTGGCCTTCCCCTACTTTGCTATTATTAAGGATAGGTTATACTGAGTGATGCAGGACACTCAAACTGGTGAAAAGACAATGCAGTTATTAATTCCAAGGAGCCGCAGGGAATTCATATTCCGGGCAGCTCACTTTAATCCCATGGTCGGACACTTAGGGCAGGATAAAACACTACCCTGAATAATGACCCAGTTCTATTGGCCAGGGATTCACGGGGATGTCCATCAGTGGTGTGTGGCATGCCGCAAATGGCAATTAGTAAATCCCGCAGCCACTCCAAAAGCGCCTTTGTGCCATCTCCCTTTAATCGAGACCCCTATTGAAAGAATTGGGATGGATCTCGCTGGGCCAATAGATCGGTCAGCATAGGGATATTGCTTTATTTTAGTTCTGGTGGACTATGAGATTGAATACTCAGAAGCAGTGCCTCTTCGCAATATCTCAGCATGCAGTATTGCAGAAGTGCTCTTCCGCTTTACCTCCTGGGTCAGGATTCCGAAAGAAATCCTGACAGACCAAGGCACTACATTCATGTCATGCACACTGCGCAAGCTGTATGGGTTACTGGAGATTAAGCCTATCTGCACCAGTGTCTATCTCCCACAAACAGATGGCTTAGTAGAATGATTTAATCGAACTCTCAAAAATATAATTCAGAAGTTCATAAGTGAAGATGCACATAATTGGGATAAGTGGCTTGAGCCCCTGTTATTTGCAGTACGAGAGGTCCTGCAAGCCTCCACAGGGTTTTCACCATTTGAATTATTATATGGGTGTAAGCCGCGTGGCATTTTGGACGTGCTACATGAAAATTGGGAGGAGGGACCTTCATCTAGTAAGAACAAAATTCAATATGTTCTTGACCTGCGCACCAAACTCCACACACTCGTACTTAACCCAGGAGAATTTGTGACAGGCACAAGAACGTCAAGTCTGACTGTACGACAGGGGCACGCGCCTTAGGGAGTTCACACCAGGAGACAAAGTACTCGTATTACTCCTCACATCAAGCTCCAAATTGGTCACCAAGTGGCAAAGGCCATGTTTGGGAAGTCGACTATGAGGTGAAGCAAATGGACAGGGGTGTAGCATTGCAAATTTACCACCTCAATCTATTAAAATGTTAGAATGAGGAGGTCCCCATGGCGTTAGTGTCAGTAATTCTGGAGAAGGCGGAGCTGGGGCCGGAGGTTCAAAAAAGAAAATTGACATTGCCCACCACTCCAGTCCCCTGTGGAGACCACCTCTCCCCGACCCAGCTCACAGCGGTAGCCCAGTTGCAGAAAGAATTTTCTGACATGTTTTCACCCCTGCCCAGCCGCACCCACTTCATAGAAAACCACATTGAGATGCCCCCGGGGGTGGTAGTGTGTAGCCGCCCTTACCACCTGCCTGAACACAAAAAAAGGTGGTCCGGGATGAACTTGAAGCCATGCTCAAAATGGGCATAATCGAGGAGTCCCACAGTGACTGGAGCAGCCCAGTGGTCCTGGTCCCCAAGACAGATGGGTCAGTCCGGTTCTGTGTGGACTATAGGAAAGTCAACGAGGTGTCTAAATTTGACGAGTACCCAATGCCACGCATTGACGAGTTGCTCGATCGATTAGGCACTGCTCGTTTTTATTCAAAACTGGATTTAACAAAGGGATATTGGCAGATCCCCTTGACTCCTCTGTCCCAAGAGAAAATGGCCTTTTCCACACCGTTTGGCTTACACCAATTCATCACTGTGGCAGTGGGGGTGTGGTCAAGCGTCGGTCTGTGACAGGAGGGCAGAGTCAGGGAAGGTAAGTGGCAGAATCACTACACCTGATGTTAGTTAACCTGTGTTTGTGTGCCTTCCCCAGTGACCATGCCCTATATAAGGAGAGAGAGAGCAGAGGAAGAGAGCTCTCTACCCAACCAGATGACTTGTGTGTGTGTGTGTGTGTGTGTGTGTGTGTGTGTGTGTGTGTGTGGCTGGGAGAGTGTGTTTTTGCAGCTGAAAAGTGCAAATAAAAAGAGTTTTTGGAACTCAGTTCTGGCCTGCCATACTTCTGTGCTCCACCCACCCTGATTTCCACAGTGGTGCCGAAACCTGGGATCCGAGCACAGAGGAGAACAGCCCCATGGAGTCCTCCCCCTTCGCAGACCTGATCCACGCCCTCACCACGGCTGAACAGAGCCAGCACCAGGTGCCGCTCGCCCTCCAAAAGGAGCAAGAACAACGGTTCGAGGCCCTGATGCTGGCGCAACAGGAAGATCATCAGGCGTTCTGGCACCTTCTTGCATCGGCGGGGTCCACCATCTCCACCGCTGCGGGCCCACTCCACCTCACCCTAATGAAGATAGGCCCGCACGATGACCCCGAGGCCTTCCTCACACTATTTGAACAAGCAGCAGAGGCCTCGGGGTGGCCGCCTCCTCCCCCTGCTAATGGGCGAGGCGCAGCTGGCCATGCTACAGCTCCCCGCCGACAGCCGGCTGGTCTACGCGGACCTGCGCTGGGCCATCCTCCAGCGTGTGGGGCGCACCCCTGAACAACATCTTCAGCGCTTCCACGCTCTGCACCTAGAGGAGGTGGGCTGCCCGTTTGCATTTGGCCAGCAACTCCGGGATGCCTACAGGCGGTGGCTGAGGGCTGACAACCGCGACGCCGAAGGAGTCATCAACCTGGTGGCACTGGAGCAGTTCATCGCGCAACTTCCCAAAGGCACGGCGGAGTGGGTCCAGTGCCATCGCCCGGCGTCGCTGGATCAGGACATCAAGTTGGCGGAGGATCATTTGGTGGATGTTCCCGTGGCAGGATCACAGATCCCCTCTTCGCTTCTCTCCTCTCTCTCTCTCTCTCTCTCTCCCCCCCCTTCTGTGTCTCGCCCTCACCCCATTCCCCCACCACGGAGGCAGGGGCTGGCTCCCTCACAGCCGGTCCGACGCACCCGCGGTGCCCTCCCGTTTCCCTCTTCCGTGTCTGTCTCTCCCCCCCCTCAGGTGAGTGAGCCCCAGAGTACCAGTATAGAGAGAAAGCCCGGGCCGGTTTGCTGGTGCTGCGGGGAGCCGGGGCACCTCCAGCATCAATGCTCAGCAAAAGAGGTGGGCGCAGTGGTCCGAATCCCCGATGCGCCAGGAGCCGCCCTCGATCGGGCTGTAGCATATTGCATACCGGTGAGTATCCAAGGGGATACGTATCAGGCTTTGGTGGACTCTGGCTGTAATCAGATGTCAATCCACCAAAGCCTGGTGCAAGATGAGGCATTGGGGGGAGCACAATTGGTGAAGGTGTTGTGTGTGCATGGGGATGTTTACAAATATCCTACAGTGTCGGTCCACATTCTATTTCGAGGGGAGAAATTTAGTGTAAAGGCAGCGGTTAATCCTCGCCTTAGCCACTCGATAATTTTGGGGACTGATTGGCTGAGATTTGGGGAATTAATGAGTCATTTAGTAAAGAATGGGTCCTGCCATAGTTTCGCGGGGATAGGTCCCAGTGTTGCATTGGCAGGAGCAGCTGTCACAGAGCCGTCTACGTCATCTCCGCATCAGAGTGAGGAGCAGCAGGCTCCTCCTCCCTCTCTCAGGGAATCCCTAGAGGATTTCCCATTAGAGCAGGTGCGAGACGAGACTCTGCGACATGTGTTTAACCAAGTGAGAGTAATCGATGGTCAAACGCTCCAGCCAAATGCCACCCCGTCCTTCCCCTATTTCTCTATTATGAAAGATAGATTATACCGAGTGACGCAGGACACTCAGACTAAAGAGCAGATCACGCAGCTTTTGATTCCAAAGAGCCGCTGGGAATTAGTATTGCAGGCTTTAATCCCACTTTAATCCCATGGCTGGACACTTGGGGCAGGATAAGACACTAACCCAAATAATGGCTCGGTTCTATTGGCCAGGGATTTGCGGCGATGTCCGTAGGTGGTGTACGGCGTGCCGCGAATGCCAGTTAGTAAATCCAGCGGCCATTCCAAAAGCGCCTTTGCGCCCTCTGCCGTTGATCGAGACCCGGTTTGAGAGAATTGGGATGGATCTCGTTGGGCCGTTAGATCTTTCAGCATGAGGGTACCGCTTTATACTAGTTCTGGTGGACTATGCAACGCGATACCCGGAAGCAGTGCCTCTGCGCAATATCTCAGCATGCAGTATTGCAGAGGCGCTCTTCCGCATCATCTCCCGAGTCGGAATCCCGAAAGAGATTCTAACTGACCAAGGCACCTCATTTATGTCAATCACACTGAGCGAATCGTATGGGTTATTAGGAATCAAGCCGATCCGCACCAGCATTTATCACCCACAAACGGACGGTTTAGTCGAATGGTTTAATCGCACCCTCAAACATAATTTAAAAATTTGTAAGCGAGGACACATGTAATTGGGATAAATGGCTCGAACCCTTGCTTTTCTCAGTGCGAGAGGTCCCACAAGCCTCCACGGGGTTCTCCCCGTTCTAATTATTATATGGGCGTAAGCTGCGTGGCATCCTAGATGTGCTGCAGGAAAATTGGGAGGAGGGACCTTCAACCAGCAAAAATACAATTCAATACGTTCTCGACCTGCGTGCAAAACTCCACACCCTCATGCACCTAACCCAGGAGAATTTGTGGCGGGCCCAAGAATGGCAAATCCGCCTGTACGACAGGGGCACGCACCTTATGCCTCAGTCACAACCGGCCGTACGTGATCCTACGGCCGGTCTACGTGCAAAAAATGCAAGAAACGCACAGAGGGTGTGCGTGAAATGCACGGAGGGCACGCGTGTGACGTGCTGATTTTTGAGCCATAGACTGGCCGCAGACCGGCTGCAGAGGTTCTTTGTCATGTCAAACAAACTCTACGGGCACTTATGTTTTTTTCAGGTTGCAAGACAAACTTATGGCCAATGTGTGTCTCTCTCCACGAACAAAAAAGACGCAGCAATTTGGGAAACGTCAAAAATCGCACGGCCAAAAAGTCGTGCATCCAGTTGTGACCTAGGCTTTAGGGAGTTCGCACAGGGAGATAAAGTGCTCATGCTGTAGCCCACGTCGAGCTACAAATTGGTCACCAAGTGGCAAGGACCCTTTGAGGTCACACGGCGAGTCGGGGACGTCGACTATGAGGTGAGGCGAATGGACAGGGGCGTGGCATTACAGATTTACCACCTCAATCTGTTAAAACTCTGGAACGAGGAGGTCCCCGTGGCATTGGTGTCGCTGGTTCCAGAGAAGGCGGAGCTGGGGCCAGAGGTTCAAAAGGGAACATTGACTACCACTCTGGTTCCCTGTGGAGACCACCTCTCCTCAACCCAACTCTCGGAGGTTGCCCAGTTGCAAGCCGAATTTTTGGACGTGTTCTCACCCCTGCCCGGCTGCACCCGCCTCATAGAACACCACATTGAGACGCCCCTGGGGGTGGTAGTGCACAGCCATACTTACAGGCTGCCTGAACACAAAAAAAAAGGTAGTTCGGTAAGAACTCGAGGCCATGCTCGACATGGGCAACATCGAGGAGTCCCACAGTGACTGGAGCAGCCCAGTGGTCCTGGTTCCCAAGGCTGACGGGTCGGTCCAGTTCTGTGTGGACAATGGAAAAGTCAATGCAGTGTCTAAATTTGACGCATACCCAATGCCTCGTATTGACGAGTTGCTTGATCAACTCGGCATGGCTCGTTTTTATTCGACACTGGATTTGACAAAGGGATATTGGCAGATCCCCTTGACTCCATTATCCCGAGAAAAAATGGCCTTTTCCACACCGTTTGGCTTACACCAGTTTGTCACACTTCCTTTTGGGCTGTTTGGGGCACCCTCTACGTTCCAGCGGCTGATGGATAGGGTCCTCCGCCCCCACGCCACCTATGCGGCCGCATACCTCGATGACATTATTATCTATAGTAATGACTGGCCGCAGCACCTGCAACATCTGAGGGCCTTCCTTAGGTCGCTGAGGCGAGCGGGTCTCACAGCCAACCCGAAGAAGTGTGTGATTGGGCGGGTGGAAGTATGGTATCTGGGCTTCCACTTGGGCAATGGGCAGGTGCGTCCCCAAATTAACAAGACGGCAGCGATTGCAGCCTGCCCGAGGCCCAAGACCAGAAAGGGGGTGAGACGGTTCCTGGGGCTGGCTGGCTACTATCGTAGGTTTATACCTAATTATTCGGACGTCACCAGCCCACTGACTGATCTCACTAAAAAGGGGGCACCAGATCCGGTCCAGTGGATGGAGCAATGCCAGCGGGCTTTTTCTGAGGTAAAGCCTGCACTGTGGGGGGGGGGGGGTCACTGTTACACTCCCCTGACTTTTCTCTCCCTTTTATATTGCAGACAGACACGTCAGACAGAGGGCTGGGGGCTGTTTTGTCCCAGGAGGTGGAGGATCACCCAGTGCTTTACATAAGCCGGAAGCTGTCAGTGCGTGAGGGGCGCTACAGCACCATCGAGAAGGAGTACCTGGCCATCAAGTGGGTGGTCCTCACCCTCCATTACTACCTGCTGGGATGCCCTTTCACCCTCTGTTCAGACAATGCGCCCCTCCAGTGGCTCCACCGCATGAAGGATGCCAATGCGCGAATCACCCGTTGGTATCTGGCACTCCAACCTTTTAACTTCAAGGTGGTCCACAGGCCAGGGGCGCAGATGGTCATGGCAGACTTCCTCTCCCGTCGGGGGGGGGGGGAGTCGGCTGCAGGCCAGACAGCTGCCCGGCCTGAGTCGGGCGGTGGGGGTATGTGGCAGTGGGGGCATGGTCAAGCGTCGGTCTGTGACAGGAGGGCGGATTCAGGGAAGGTAAGTGGCAGAATCACTACACCTGATGTTAGTTAACCTGTGTTTGTGTGCCTAACCCAGTGACCGCACCCTAATAAGGAGAGAGAGAGAGCAGAGGAAGAGAGCTCTCTCCCCAACCAGATGACTTATGTGTGTGTGTGTGTGTGTGTGTGTGTGTGTGTGTGTGCGTGCGTGTGGCTGGGAGAGTGTGTTTTTGCAGCTGAAAAGTGTAAATAAAAAGAGTTTTTGGAACTCAGTTCTGGCCTGCTGTACTTCTGTGCTCCACCCACCCGCTCTGGTTTCCACAGTCACAATTCCTTTTGGGCTGTTTGGGGTGCCTGCTATGTTCCAGCGGCTTATGGACAGGGTCCTCCACCTCCACACCACCTACGCAGCTGCATATCTCGCTGATATTATCATCTACAGCAATGACTGGCCGCGGCACTTCGAACACCTTAGGGCCATCCTAAAGTTGCTGAGGCAGGCGGGTCTCACAGCCAACCCAAAGAAATGTGTGATTGGGCGGGTGGAAGTATGTTGTCTGGGTTTCCACTTAGGCCATGGGCAGGTGCATCCCCAAATTAATAAGACTGCAGCGATTGCAGCCTGCCCAAGGCCCAAGACCAAAAAGGGGTGAGACAGTTTCTGGGGCTGGCTGGCAACTATCATAGGTTCATACCTAATTATTCAGATGTCACCAGCCCGCTAATGGATCTCACTAAAAAGGGAGAACCAGATCCGGTCCAGTGCATGGAGCAATGCCAGCGGGCTTTCTCTGAGGTAAAGGCTGCACTGTGTGTGGGGCCACTGTTACATTCCCCTGACTTTTCTCTCCCCTTTATTTTACAGACAGATGTGTCGGACAGAGGATTGGGGGCCATTCTGTCCCAGAAGGTGGGGGGAGGAGCGTCCCGTGCTGTACATTAGCCGGAAGCTGTCAATGCAGGAAGGCAGGTACAGCACGATAGAGTGCCTGGCCATCAAGTGGGCGGTCCTCGCCCTCTGGCACTACCTGCTGGGATGCCCTTTCACCCTGTGTTCGGACCACACGCTTCTCCAGTGGCTTCACTGCATGAAGGATGCCAATGTGTGGATCACTCGTTGGTATCTTGCACTCCAGCCATTTCAATTCAAGGTGGTCCACAGGCCGGGGGCACAGATGGTGGTGGCAGATTTCCTGTCCCATCGAGGAGGAATCAGCTTCAGGCTGGACGGCTCCCCGGCCTGAGTCGGGCGGTGGGGGTATGTGGCAGTGAGGGCATGGCCGAGCATCAGTCTGTGAATGGAGGGCGGAGTCAGGGAAGGTGAGTGGTTGTGTCACTACACCTGTTGTCAATTAACGTGTGTTTGTGTGTCTCCTCCAGTGACCATGCCCTATAAAAGGAGCGTGAGAAGGGGAGGTCGACGTGGAGGGCTTGCTAGTAGCCTGTGTGTGTATGTGTGTGTCTGTGAGAGTCTGAGTTGTGTGCTGAAAAGCAGCAATAAAATAAATAAATAACACTGTATGGTCCTGGGCCTGTCAGACACTCTGTGGCAGTCTGATAAACCTTGACATTTTTAAATATTTCATCTAACTAAAAACATCCATGCAAAAGTGACACACGTGGTTATATTCTGGACACCCTCAGCAATAATAATATGAAAGTAAAGTCAATGTAATGAAATGTTTTTATTTAAATTAAGTGCAAACACAACCTTACAAAAACTATTTTCAGAGTCTTCAAACCTTGTAAAAAAAAAAACACACTATAAATTTATCTGCACAAGACTTTTGAAGTCCGAACCTTGTAAACATAGGTGTCTGCTACATAAAAGTAAGAACGGCATTCAGAAAGATTATGTAGTCTCATCTCATTATCTCTAGCCGCTTTATCCTGTTCTACAGGGTCGCAGGCAAGCTGGATCCTATCCCAGCTGACTACGGGCGAAAGGCGGGGTACACCCTGGACAAGTCGCCAGGTCATCACAGGGCTGACACATAGACACAGACAACCATTCACACTCACATTCACACCTACGGTCAATTTAGAGTCACCAGTTAACCTAACCTGCATGTCTTTGGACTGTGGGGGAAACCGGAGCACCCGGAGGAAACCCACGCGGACACGGGGAGAACATGCAAACTCCACACAGAAAGGCCCTTGCCGGCCCCGGGGCTCGAACCCAGGACCTTCTTGCTGTGAGGCGACAGCGCTAACCACTACACCACCGTGCCGCCCAAGATTATGTAGTTTCAATACTAATTGTAGAAACTTCAGACTACCTTTGTTTTCTCCAAAGTCAGTTGGCCTTTCAAATGAATATTGATGAGGTAGGTGTAATTCACCTGTAATCCCCCCTCCCCCCCATCACTGTCAATAGTCCATTTGTCAAAGACAAAGACCCTGGCCCTGGCCCCTGTGCCTCCCTGTGCCACCTCTCTGCTTGGAAAGTTACTGCAAAGAAAAGAAGCCCTAAAAGCCAAAGCTACATTTCACAATCTTATGCATAGACTTATGCACGGACTATAATAAATCTAAAGTTAGCAATGAAGATAAACTATGACTATGCAGGGCATGTTGACTTAGATAACTAATTACTGTTAATCAGTAAATCAGTGAAACATAGTTTGGCAACAGAAAAATGTTTTCAAAATTGACGAAAATAACACAGCATGTTTCGATCAACTAGTTCTTTCTATTCAAAGAGAACCTCCTATCCTAACAACCCACTAACCATCTAACATGCACTCTCTTCTTCTTCGTCTATGATTTCCTATGTTTTACTGTAGCTTGATTGTTTGTTTGTTTGTTTTTCTCAGTTGCAAGTCGCTTTGGATAAAAGCATCTGCTAAATGTAATGTAATTTAGTTCTCCCTATACACTAAATGAAAAAGCATGACAACAACCACTAATGAGACATCTTCCTTGCACTGGCCATTCCTCAAAGTTTCTCAGTTGGTATGGAAACAAGTGAACATGTGCACTTGTTTATACTGGTGAAATGGGGCGTGTTTTCACCTCCCCTTGAGTGAATGACGACACTGATGTTCCATGTGCTTAACATGTGAATAGCTGAAGGGTGTGTCGTTAAGAGGCTGTTGCTGGCTGAAGTACTGAAATTCGTAAGAGTTGTTGTTGTTTTTATTCTCTTTACAAAGTGCTAAAGCTTGTTTTAAAGATATATATATATATATATATATATATATATATATATATATATATATATATATTTGAAAACTAGAAGATTCAATGTTTCTAGTGGTGTTACTTGAGTGTTTCTAGCACAAAAACTCACGGAGCTTTAGATGTGTGTTTACTAACAGTCCTAAAAGTCCCCTGTGGGGGGTCAGTGACCTGAGAGTGTTAAGACGCAAACAACAGCCTGCCGTGCTTCTGTGCTCCACCCTTGTCAGGGTCTTTCTACAGTCATGTATGAATCTGCCAGCACTCAGGTCTCCATTTCCCAAGAATCACAATGGTCTTCAAACATGGCCACCATAGAATACAGCAGCCAACACACACCTCACTGCTCACAGTCGTCTGATTATTAATTGCACATGCCTGGACTCAATCTCCACTGCACTTATTTAAGCAGACTCACTGCACTCATTCATTGCAAAGTAAATGCTGTCACCTGCAAACCTGACACAGACCTGGACTGGCTTGTTAAGAAGAGCTGCCGGAAGTATACGAGACTGGCTGGAGCAGAAAGTGAAAGAAGTGCAAGAGGCAGCATACCAGAATGACAGCAAGATCTACTACGGACTCATCAATGAGCTGACTGGCATGTACAGCAACTTAAATATCCCAATCAGAAACAAGTAAGATTACCTAAGAGGAACAGAATAGGTGGATTGCACACTTTTGAGAGAACCTGAACCAGCCACCCTGACCACTGCCTTCATGTGAAAACTGACAAAACCACCTTTGAAGAAGTGGAAGTTGCAATTAAGAGGCAAGCAGGAATGGACAAGATACCTGCTGAGATCTTGAAGTATGGTGACCAAATCATAGCTGAAGAGCTCAAACACTTTTCAAGAAATGCTAATGAGTGGGAGATGTTCTGGAAGACTGGCAAAGAGGTGCAATCTGATCACAACTTGGTGCATCTCCTGAAAGGTCTACAGACCTATTGTTCACAGACATCCAGTCAATACACAACAGGTGAGAAGCTGGACTGATGAGGCTTATGAAGCTTTGAAGGAGTGCTTTGGCACTACAGACTGGGATGTTCTTCCTGAGCCCCATGAGGACGTAGACAGCCTCACGAGCTGCATCACGGACTATATAAACCTCTGTGTGGAGAACACTGTGCCCACTAAAACAGTAAGGTGCTTCTCAAACAACAAACCCTGGGTCACTCCTGAGCTGAAGGCTCTCCTGAATGAGAAGAAGAGGGAATTCAGATCAGGAAACAGAGAGGAATTGAGGAGGGTACAGAAGGAGCTGAGAAGAAAGATCAGGGAAGGCAAAGACTGCTACAGGAGATGGATGGATGATCAGCTGCAGCAGAGCAACATGAGTAGAGTCTGGAGGGGCCTTAAAACCATCTTAGGGCTTAAAGAGTCCAATAAGCAGCTTGGAGGTGAGTTGCAATGGGCAAACGACCTAAATAACTTCTATAACAGATTTAATCAGGCACTGGCCCTCCCCCAGATCAGCCCACTGTTATTGCTACTCTCTTCCTGGTCATTGTCACTCAGCTCACAGACCTCCTTCTCATCCTCTCAGCACCCCTCAACCATACCTCCAGCTCAGTGCTTCACATCTCCGTGCATTACACTGAGCTTTGAAGAAGCTGTGCTCTTCTTTGTCCTTCAACAGAGAACAAGTCAAGAGGGAACTGAATAAGATGAAGGCAAGAAAGGCTGCAGGTCCTGATGGCATCAACCCCAGGCTTCTGAAGCATTGTGCTGACCAGCTGTGTGGGATAGTGTAGGACATTTTCAACCTGAACCTGTTACAGGAAAGCGTGCCGGTCCTTTGGAAGACATTGTGTGTAGTTCCGATACAAAAAACTGCACACCCTACTGATTTAAATGGATATAGACCAGTGGTGCTGACCTCTCACCTGATGAAGGCTCTGGAAAGACTTGTTCTGGCACATCTCTGCACACTGGTGGGGCCAGCTATGTATCCCCTGCAGTTTGCCTACCAGCCAGGCATCGTGGTGGAAGATGCAGTCATCTACTTGCTTCATGGATCTCTCTCTCATCTTGAAAAGGCAGGAAGCCCTGTTAGAATCATGTTCTTTGATCTATCCAGTGCCTTCAGCACCATCCAGCTGACTCTTCTGAGGAGTAAGATGGAGAGCGCAGGGGTGGACCATCATCTTACCTCATGGACTATGGACTATCTTACAAACAGACCACAGTATGTGAAACTGAAGGACTGTGTGTCAGACACCATTCTTTGCAGCACAGGGGCTCCACAGGGGACAGTCCTGGCCCCATTTCTGTTCACGCTTTACACTGTGGACTTTAGATACAATACAACTACCTGTCATCTACAGAAGTTCTCTGATGACTCTGCTATTGTGGGATATATCTTAGATGATGATGATGGCAAGTACAGAGAACTGACAAGGAACTTTGTGGACTGGTCCCAACGGAACTCCCTCCAGATCAATACAAGTAAAACCAAGGAACTGGTGGTAGATTTCTGCAGGACGAGGTTCACTTCACCTACCCCAGTGAACATTCAGGGAAAAGACATTGAGGTCATTAGGAGCTATAAGTACCTGGTGTTCATCTGAACAACAAACTGGAATAGACTGATCACACACATGCCCTGTACTAGAAAGGCCAGGGCAGATTCCACCTGCTGAGGAGGCTCAGGGCCTTTGGAGTTCAGGGGCCACTTCTGAGCTCCTTTTATGACTCTGTGGTGGCTATCAGCCATATTCTATGGAGTTGTCTGTTGGGGAAGTAGTATCACAACAGCAGAGGAAAAAACTTAACAAGCTGATTAGGAAGGCAGGATCTGTCCTGGGCTGTGCACTGGAGTCAGTGGACATAGTGGGGGAGAGGAGGATGTTGGCCAAGTTGTCATCCTTCAAGGCAAACACCTCCCATCCACTGCAGGAGACAGTAGCAGCACTGGGCAGCTCCTTCAGTGACCGGCTCCTCCATCTGTGGTGTGTTAAGGAGAGATATAGCAGCTCCCACCTCCCTACTGCTGTGAGACTGTACAATCAGCACCTCACCAAGCACAGCACCAGACACTCCTCACAATAAAGAACAATACTGTCCAGATCACTTCTAGATCCATCAAAATGCCTCTGAATGTATACTGTGTGCACTGACTATCAACATCAGTACTTTACAGTGAGCTGCTAGCTACACATGGATAAAATGGCTCTTGTGCAATATGCCTACTTACCGTACTTGTGCAATACTACCTGGGTAATACTGGTAATACTACCTGTGCAATACTTACACATGCAATTCCACCTTTGCAATACACTTGTGTTAACTATATATCTGCAAACCTGTTAATTTATACAAATTTGTTAATTTATCTCTAATTTTTTTAGTTTATTTCTTTTATATATATCCTTTTTGTATACTTAATACTTTTGCACTACTCCTTCACTGCCTTATCTTTTTCTCTTTATATATTTTGCTGCTGTAACAAGTTCAAGTTCAAGTCAGCTTTATTGTCAGTTTCTACATATGCACAGATCATACAAGGAAATTGAAATTACGTTTCTCTCTATCCCATGTAAAGACATAGACAAACATAGGACTGACATTAACAAGACAAACATTAAAGCGCAAGACAGGACCAATAACAGTGTAACAAGCAATAAGTAATAATAAAGTAATGATTAAAAAAAATTGAAACATTTAACATTTAGAAAAATAATCTAGGCTAAAGACAGGAAGATAAGAACAAGAAGAAGTATACAAGACACACAGTACAGTACAGCACAGTCCAGGGCAGTCCAGTTGAGTTATCACAGTAGCAGCATTATGTAGAATAATGTCTCATCTCATTATCTCTAGCTGCTTTATCCTGTTCTACAGGGTCGCAGGCAAGCTGGAGCCTATCCCAGCTGACTACGAGTGAAAGGCAGGGTACACCCTGGACAAGTCGCCAGGTCATCACAGGGCTGACACATAGACACAGACAACCATTCACACTCACATTCACACCTACGGTCAATTTAGAGTCACCAGTTAACCTAACCTGCATGTCTTTGGACTGTGGGGGAAACCGGAGCACCCGGAGGAAACCCACGCGGACACGGGGAGAACATGCAAACTCCGCACAGAAAGGCCCTTGCCGGCCACGGGGCTCGAACCCGGACCTTCTTGCTGTGAGGCGACAGCGCTAACCACTACACCACCGTGCCGCCTGTAGAATAATGCGTTAAATAATAATGTATTAATAATATGTAGCAGCATTCAGAAGCAGCATATGGTAAGTTGTTATATTGCAGGGCCCAAGGCAGTTCTTATGAGATAGTTCAGGTAAGGTGCAAAGTCACATGTGTAGTTCCATAGAGAAGTCTTTTCCGTGGAGGGCAGCAGCAACAAGAAACAGTGTATGATGTGTAAAAAAAGTGAGGTAGTGCAGGTAAAGGTGCAAAAGTCACATAGTGCAGTTCCAAAGTCAGAGTCTTTCCTGAGTTTGAGTCTTTCTATGTATGTGTGTGTGTGTGTGTGTGTGTGTGGGGGGGGGGGGGGGGGGCGGCTTCCTGAGTCAGAGTCTTTCCGTGTGTGTGTTGTGTTGTGTTGTGTGTGTGTTGTGTTGTGTGTATGGGGGGGGTCCTGAGTCAGAGTCTTTCCCATGCGGAGGAGGCAAGATCCTAACTTCTTGGCTGTCTGGTGGGTGTAGCTGTCAGTGATGGGAGAGAGGGGAGGGAGTTCAACATCCTGACGGCCTGGTGGATGAAGCTGTTGGTGAGTCTGGTGGTTCTGGACCGTAGGCTCCTGTACCTCTTTCCAGAGGGCAGGAGGCTAAACAGGTTGTGTGCTGGGTGAGTCTCATCTCTCACGATTGTGAGAGCTTTGTGGGTGAGGCGGGTGGTGTATATGTCTTGCAGGGAGGGGAGGGGTGCATTAATGATCTTCCCAGCTGTGTTCACTATACGCTGCAGGGCTTTCCTGTTGTGGTCAGTGCAGCTCCCGCCCCATACAGTGATGCAGCTGGAGAGGATGCTCTCAATGGTCCCTCTGTAGAACGTAGTCATGATGGGTGGTGGGGCACTGGCGTGCTTCAGTTTGCGCAGGAAGTAGAGGCGCTGTTGGGCTTTCTTGGCCAGTGCTGCGGTGTTGTTGGTCCAGGAGAGGTCCTCGCTGATGTGCACTCCAAGGAATTTTGTGTTTCTCACTCTCTCCACAGCAGCACCATCGATGGTCAGTGGCAGGTGTTGGCTGTAGCCTCTCTGGAAATTGACAACAATCTCCTTTGTCTTGCTGACGTTCAGCAGGAGGTTGTTGTCTCTGCACCACTTGGCCAGAAGGTCCACCTCAGTCCTGTAGTGCGTCTCATCACCGTTGGTGATGAGACCCACCAGAGTTGTGTCGTCTGCAAACTTCACCAGGTGGTTGGTACTGTAGGTTGTTTTGCAGTCGTGTGTCAGCAGGGTGAAGAGCAGATTAACAATGTAAATTTCCCCTTGTGGGATAATAAAAGGCTATCTTATCTTATCTTATCTTATCTTATCTTATCTTATCTTATCTTATCTTATCTTATCTTATCTTATCAATAATCCCAAGAAAAGCAATATCTCTGAACATCAACTGGCAATATCAAGAATAACAACATCAAGAAAGGCAACATCAACTGGAGTGGTATCACTCTCCTCTCAGTGGCTGGGAAGGCTTTCTGCAGGGTCCTACTCTGGCAACAGTGAAAAGCTGTCAATTGATGCCTGAGGGAGGTACAAGCTGGTTTTCATGATGGAAGATGATGTGGTGAACAAATCTTTGCCATCTGAAATGTTGTCAAACAGTGCATCAAATACTGGCAACTGCTGGCCATCAACTTTATCTCATCTCATCTCATCTCATCTCATTATCTCTAGCCGCTTTATCCTGTTCTACAGGGTTGCAGGCAAGCTGGAGCCTATCCCAGCTGACTACGGGCGAAAGGCGGGGTACACCCTGGACAAGTCACCAGGTCATCACAGGGCTGACACATAGACACAGACAACCATTCACACTCACATTCACACCTACGGTCAATTTAGAGTCACCAGTTAACCTAACCTGCATGTCTTTGGATTGTGGGGGAAACCGGAGCACCCGGAGGAAACCCACGCGGACACGGGAAGAACATGCAAACTCCGCACAGAAAGGCCCTCGCCGGCCATGGGGCTCAAACCTGGACCTTCTTGCTGTGAGGCGACAGCGCTAACCACTACACCACCATGCCGCCCCAACTTTATCTACTTAAGAAAAGCTTTTGACAGCATCCATCAAGATTCACTCTAGCGAATCCTGCATTCTTATGGCATGCTGACAACTTTTATCAAAATCTTCAAGAATCTATACCTGCATTCAAGCTGCTCCATCTAGACAGAGTCAGGCCATACTGACTTCTTTGAAATTGTCACTGAAGTCCACCAGGGCTGCATCCTGTCCCCACTATTCTTTCTGGTTGCTGTCAATTATGTCGTGTAGTGAGCTACGACTACTACTAATCCTCTTTGCCCCCCGGGGAGCATAGGGCCTCGACAACACCACACCATCTGACTCGGTTCTGGGCAGTTCTTTTTACCTCTGACCATGTCATGTTATTCTTCATTTCTTCTTGTACAGTTCTTCTCCATATCCTGCGTGGTCTTCCTACTTTCCTTTTTCCAGCTGGATTCCAGTCCAGGGCTTGTTTGGTTACATTGGTTGGTGATTTCCTTAATGTGTGACCTATCCAGCAGCATTTTCTTTTCTTAATTTCCTCAATTATGCTTCTCTGGTTTGTCTTCTCCCATAGCTCTGCATTTGAAACTTTTTGTGGCCATCTAATCTTTAATATATAGTGCAGGCATTTGTTCACAAAAGCTTGGAGTTTTTTGTTGATTTCCTTGGTGTTTCTCCAAGTTTCTGCTCCATAGAGAAGTACAGATTTCACGTTTGTATTGAATATGTGCAATTTTGTCCTGGTAGAGAGGGATGTTGAATTCCATACTTTCTTTAAGATGTTAAATGCATTCCTTGCTTTACCAATTCTTGATGTTACATCTTCATCCGTTCCCCCTGTAGTGGTGATGACACTTCCCAAGTAGGTGAATTTTTCCACTTCTTCCAGTTGTTCATCTCCTAGTTCTATAGTTTTATCATTCCTGGTGTTCACTTTCATTACTTTTGATTTCTTGTTATTTATCTTCAGTCCTGTCTTTGCTGCTTCTTTTATGAGGTGGTCTGTTTTCTCTTGCATTTGCTGTTGTTTGTGTGACAGTAGGCTGATGTCATCTGTGAAGTCTAGGTCATCTAGCTGTTCCCATAGCGTTCACTGTATACCATTTTTGCCCTTCTCCAAGGTCTGTTTCATGACCCAGTCTATAACCAGGAGAAAGATAAGTGGAGAGAGGAGGCAGCCCTGCCTGACTCCTGTCTTGACGTTAATTGGCTCTGTCAGCTTTCCATCATGTATGATCTGGCATGAGAATCCCTCATAGAGCTGTTGGTGTTAGGACTGGGACTGTTTTGGCCTCTAGAGGCCACTGTTATTTCCTTTTCTGGTCATGTTTGTTTTGGGCCTCTAGAGGTCACCACTGTGTTCTGTGTTTTGTTTTTGTCTTATTGCCTGTTTCCTGCCCCGCCCTGTCCTTAATTAGTTTGTGTATAAATACCCCCCTGTTTGTTCCCTTGTCACGGAGTCTTTTTCCTATGTTATGCTGTTAGTGCTAGTTACCTCTGTCCCATGTACCTTGCCTGTGTCTTTGTATTCTTGGTTTTTGCTTCTTTCTTTTGGACTTTGTGGATTTTGTTTTTGACCTTTTTGATCTTCTGAGTGTTTGAGGTTTTGCATTTTTTCTTATTTGGATTTTGGACTTTGAACCTTGGGATATTTTATTTTTGTTTTTCTTCTGAGCTTTGGATTATTCTTTCTGTTTTTTTCCCTTGGATTGTACCTAGTGTAAATAAACTGTTTTTGATACTTTTCTACTTCCGCCTCACGCCTCTGCACTTGAGTCATCTCCCTGGTGGCCTAGTGGGGGTTTGCTGGATTATCACACCAGCGAACCAGGTTCGAATCCCAGCAAAACCCTAACAGAAAGACTCCATCATGACCAACTCAGCAGAGGCTTCTTCATCTGTCTACCCAGCCAACCTTCAGGGAATGATGGCTGCGTTAACGCGCCTCAGATCCACCATGGACACTCATGGATGGACTCTTGCAAGCCAACGTGAGACCCTTGCTCACGACGAGGTACTGCTTCAGCAGATTGGGAGAACCCTGGCACAGCTGACTTCTCTGCCCCTATCTCCTCCGCCTGATTCTGCTCCTGCTCCACCATCCGCTCCTGCTCCAGTGCCTCCTGCCATGCTGCCTTCTTCACCTCACGAACCCAGCCTTCCTGCACCACAGAGGTATGACGGCAAGCACAGTGAGTGTTGAGAGTTCCTTACCCAGGTGAAGGTGGAGCTTCAGCCTACCACCTACACTACGGATCGCCACAGGATTGCCTTTGTGATAACCTTGTTAGCTGGTAAGGCGCGAACCTGGGCTACTGCTATCTGGCAGAGACAGGGACCTGAGTGCTCTGATTTCCAGCTGTTTACTGAGGAGATGCTGTGTGTCTTCGATCAAGCAGACATCAGTAAAGACTCAGCCAGAAAGCTCATGTCCATCCGGCTAGGGGGAAGCGTCGCAAACTACGCCATCTCGTTCTGGATGCTCGCAGCAGTAAGTGGATGGAATGAGACTGCCCTGGTGTCAGCCTTCCACCATGGTCTGTCTGACCCCATCAAAGACGGTCTGGCTTCTATCGGATGCCCAAGTGACCTCGAAACACTGATTTCACATTCTACTCATCTGGACAACAGGATGAGAGAACACCGCCAAGTCCTGAGCCTCCCCGGCCTCCCTGCCTCTACCTGGAGCCCGTCTACCTCCTCCAGTGACTGTCCAGAACCCATGCAAGTGGGCCGTACTCGCCTTTCCGCATCTGAGATGGAGCGCAGAAGGAGGGACAAGTGCTGCATCTACTGTGGCAAGCCTGGTCACTTCCAAGCATCATGTCCCGAACTCTTGGGAAAAGGACCGCCCCGTCCAGCTGAGGGAGGGTTGTGACGGGGCCTACCCTCTCTCCCGGACTCCCTGGCCAAGGAATCTACATCCCGGTCTCCATCTCCTGGGGTGAGTCCGTCCACTCTTGTCAAGCTTTGTTAGACTCAGAGGCGGCTGGAAACTTTATGGATATCCACTTCACCCAAAGCATCAATGTCCCGACTGCACCTCTTGAAGTCCCACTGTCTGTGTCTGCCCTGGATGGCCAAGCCTTAGGTGACGGAAGAGTCACCCAAGTAACTTCTCCAGTCTTCCTCCAGTCTCAAGGTCACAAGGAAGAAATATCCCTGCACCTGATTCCTTCACCTGAGTTCCCAGTTATTCTAGGTCTCCCTTGGCTTACCCGCCACAACCCTCATATAGACTGGGTCACTAGCCAGGTTGTGGAGTGGGGTCCTGCTTGCTATGCCTCTTGTCTGCTCTCTAGCTCTCCTGTGTCTCCTGCCGAGCCTCCTGATCTCACCGAGTTATCTCAAATTCCCACAGAGTACTGGGATCTTAAGGAAATTTTCAGCAAGAGCAGGGCCGCCGTTCTTCCTCCGCACCGTGCCTACGACTGTGCCATCGACTTGCTCCCTGGGACTACCCCTCCTCGTGGCAGACTGTTTTCCCTCTCTCAGCCAGAACGCAAGGCCATGGAGGAATACCTCAAAGACGCCCTGGTCTCTGGGTTCATTCGACCCTCCACCTCACCTGCTGGTACCGGCTTCTTCTTTGTTGGCAAGAAGGATGGGGGGATCCGACCATGTATTGACTACAGGGGCCTGAACGAGATTACTGTGCGCAACCGATATCCCCTTCCGCTGATGTCCACAGCATTCAACCTGCTTCAAGGCGCCACCGTCTTCACCAAATTGGACCTATGGAATGCATACCACCTCATCCGTATCCGACAGGGAGACAAGTGGAAGACTGCCTTCAACACCCCGTCTGGGCACTACGAATACCAGGTGATGCCCTTCGGACTCACCAACGCACCAGCTGTTTTTCAGGCCCTAATCAACGACGTCTTGAGGGACATGATTAACTTGTACGTTTTTGTCTACCTCGACGACATTCTTATCTTTTCCAAGACCATGCAGGAGCACCGCCACCATGTCCGCCAGGTTCTCCAG
Organism: Neoarius graeffei; assembly: GCF_027579695.1. Classification (NCBI taxonomy): domain Eukaryota; kingdom Metazoa; phylum Chordata; class Actinopteri; order Siluriformes; family Ariidae; genus Neoarius; species Neoarius graeffei. The sequence continues at coordinate 42,715,671 of NC_083571.1, read as the reverse complement.
AGGCTGCTACAGAACAATCTGTTCGCCAAGGCCCAGAAATGCAAATTTCATGTTCCCGAGGTCTCCTTTCTGGGTTTTATTATACAGACAGGCCAACTCCAAATGGACCCAGCCAAGACCCTGGCCGTACGGGACTGGCCCACTCCCAAGTCCGTCAAAGAGGTTCAGCGGTTCTTAGGATTTGCTAACTTCTACCGCAAATTTATCAGGAACTTTAGTTCTGTAGCAGCACCCATGTCGGACCTCACCAAAGGGACAGGTGGACCTTATGTCTGGTCTCGTCAGGTGGAAAAGGTGTTCAAAGACCTCAAGGACCGCTTCTGCACGGCACCCATTCTGGTCCTCCCGGACACCTCCCAACCATTCATCGTGGAGGTGGACGCCTCAGACAGTGGTGTCAGCGCGGTGCTCTCTCAACATTCAGAAGGAAAGCTGCACCCCTGCACTTAATTCTCCCACCGCCTGAGTCCTGAAGAGTCCCGGTACGATGTGGGGGATCGAGAACTGCTAGCGGTCAAACTGGCCCTTGAGGAGTGGAGGCACTGACTGGAGGGAGCGCAACATCCATTCCTGGTTTGGACGGACCACAAGAACCTGGAGTACCTCCAGCAAGCCAAGAGACTGAACCCACGACAGGCTAGGTGGGCCCTGTTTTTCAGTCGGTTTGACTTCACCCTTTTGTACCGCCCTGGCTCCAAGAACACCAAACCTGACGCACTGTCCATGCTGTTCTCTGCCACTAACAGGGAGAGTGAAGTCGGGCCTATCATCCCTATATCCCGGATTGTGGCTCCTGTCCGCTGGGGTATTGAGGAGACCGTTCGACAAGCTCAATGCCGGGACCCTGATCCTGGGACGGGGCCACCGGGCCTCCTGTACGTCCCTCGTCAATTCCGGGCCAAGGTTCTCCAGTGGGATCACTCTTCCCCTCTCACCGCCCACTCGGGAGCTCGGAGGACCCTGGACTTCCTGAAAAGACACTTCTGGTGGCCTAACATGGAGAAGTAAGTGAGGTCATTCGTCCTGTTCTGTGAGGTCTGCACCAGAACCAAGAACCTGCGACAGCGTCCCCAGGGTCTCCTGCATCCTCTGCCTATTCCCCGGCGTCCCTGGTCCCACGTGGTGGTCAACTTCATCACGGGTCTCCCTGAGTCTCAAGGTAACACTGTCATATTGGTCATAGTGGACAGATTCTCCAAGGCCTGCCGCTTTATTCCACTGTGCAAACTCCCCTCTGCCCTTGACACTGCTAAATTGTTGTTCACTCATGTCTTCCAAGTTTTTGGTCTCCCTCAGGACATCGTCTCTGACCGGGGGCCCCAGTTCTCCCGAGTATGGCACGGCTCCTGCAAGAGCATCAGGGCCACTGCCAGCCTCTCCTCTGGGTTCCACCCCCAGTCCAACGGCCAGACAGAGAGGCTCAACCAAGACCTGGAAACCACCCTGCGAGGCCTGGCTATGGATAACCCGACATCGTGGAGCACCTGGCTGCCATGGGCAGAGTATGCCCACAACACCCTGCAGTCATCAGCCACCATGCTGTCACCGTTCCAGTGCCAATTCGGGTTCCAGCCACCTCTGTTCCCGGACCAGGAGGAGGACGCTGGGGTGCCCTTGGTCAACCATTATGTGAGACGGTGTCGCAAGACCTGGAGCAAGGTCAGGAGGACACTCATCCAGACCTCCAGTACCAACCAGACTCAGGCCAACTGCCATAGGAGACCTGCCCACACTTTCCGCCCTGGGCAGCAGATTTGGCTGTCCACCAAGGACCTTCTGCTGCGGGTGGAGAACCGCAAGCTTGCTCCTCGCTACATTGGCCCCTTCAAGGTTGTACACAGAGTTAACCCTGTGTCCTACCAGCTCCAGTTACCACGTATGCTAAGGATCAACCCCACATTCCATGTTTCCCTGTTGCAGCCCGTACAGACGTCCACGTATGCCCCTGCCCCTAGGAACCCCCCGCCCCCCCGTATCTTCCAGGGTCAGACTGTGTTCACCGTGCGCTGCCTGCTGGACTCCCGCTGGGTTCGCGGGGGCCTCCAATATCTTGTGGACTGGGAGGGCTATGGCCCTGAGGAGCGCTGCTGGGTCCCAGCTCAGGACATACTTGATAAAGAACTTTGTCGGGACTTCCATTCGGCCCATCCTGATCATCCTGGGAACGTCAGGAGACGCTCCTGGGGGGGGGGGGGTCCTGTTAGGACTGGGACTGTTTTGGCTTCTAGAGGCCACTGTTATTTCCTTTTCTGGTCATGTTTATTTTGGGCCTCTAGAGGTCACCACTGTGTTCTGTGTTTTGTTTTTGTCTTATTGCCTGTTTCCTGCCCCGCCCTGTCCTTAATTAGTGTGTGTATAAATACCCCTCTGTTTGTTCCCTTGTCACGGAGTCTTTTTCCTATGTTATGCTGTTAGTGCTAGTTACCTCTGTCCCATGTACCTTGCCTGTGTCTTTGTATTCTTGGTTTTTGCTTCTTTTTTTTGGACTTTGTGGATTTTGTTTTTGACCTTTTTGATCTTCTGAGCGTTTGAGTTTTTGCCTTTTTTCTTATTTGGATTTTGGACTTTGAACCTTGGGATATTTTATTTTTGTTTTTTCTTCTGAGCTTTGGATTATTCTTTTTGTTTTTTCCCTTGGATTGTACATAGTGTAAATAAACTGTTTTTGATACTTTTCTACTTCCTCCTCACACCTTTGCACTTGAGTCATCCTAGTGGGGGTTTGCTGGATTATCACACCAGCGAACCAGGTTCGAATCCCAGCAAAGCCCTAACAGTTGGATCAGAGTGACAAACTTTGGTGGTATCCCGTAGTGGCTCATTAATTTCCATATAACATCTCTATCCATGCTGTCAAAGGCCTTTTCAAAATCTATGAAGTTTATATAGAGGGGTGACTGCCATTCTAGTGATTGTTCAATAATGATGCGTAATGTGGCTATGTGATCTGTGCAAGAGTTGTCTTGTCTAAATCCTGCCTGCTGTTTCCTTAACTTTTCATCCAGTGCTTTCTTTATCCTTTCTAGTATAATCCTTGTGAATACTTTGCTCGTGACTACCAACAGCATAATGCCTCTCCAGTTCTTACAGTTCCCTAGATCTCCTTTTTTGGGTAATTTTAGTAGATATCCCCTTTTCCAGTCTTCTGGTATTTTCTCTTGTTCCCAGATTTGGTGGAATAGGCGATAGAGCATTTCCATGGTAGTTTTAGCACAGTTTTAGCATCACTTCTGTTGGAATTCCATCGGGGCCAGGTGCTTTACCATTCTTCAGTTTTTTCAACACTTTCTTTATTTCTGTCCTTGTTGATGGGTCAGTATTCACATTTCGTAACACATCTGGTCTTTCTGTTGGTGGTTCTTGGTTTAGGATTTCTTGGAAGTATTCTGCCCATCTTTTCCTTTGTTCTTGTTCCTTTGTGATATTATTCCCTTCCTTGTCTTTAACCGGTCTGTTGCAATTGGGCTTCTTTCCTGCGAGTACTTTGGTGATTCTGTACAGTTCTTTCATATATTTTTTCAGAGCTGCTGTTTCTGCTTCTGTGGCCAAGTTGTTGTAGAACATTTTCCTATATTTCCTTGCATTCTTCTTCACTGCTTTGTTCAGTTCTTTGTATTGTTCTTCATGCACCTTCCTTTCTTCGGTACTTTTGCAGTTGTTGATTTGATGTTTCTTTTGTTTCCTTTCTTCTATTAAATCCCAGGTGTCCTCTGTCAGCCATTCTTTGTTGGTTCTTTTCTTTTTCCCCAATACCTCTTCACTGGTGTTTTCCCATCCTTCTTTTAACACTTTCCATGTTTCTTCTATGGATCCTTCCCATTGGTCTTCTAATACTGCAAACCTGTTTCTTGTTGCTATTTCAAATTGCTGTGCCACTTGCTTGTTCTTCAGCTTTGTAATAGCATAGTGATGGTGGGGTTTGTCTGTGGCATATTTATGGGCGTTCAGCTTTACTCGGAGTTTTGCTAGCACTAAATAGTGGTTTGTTGCTGCATCTGCTCCTCTCCTGGCTACAACATCCAATAGACTCCTTCTCCATTTCTGACTGATGGTAATGTGGTCAATTTGGTTCACGGTTTTTCTATCTGGTGATTTCCATGTACCTTTGTGAGCTTCTTTATGAGGGAAGACACTGCTGCCAATTACCAGGTTGTTGAAAGCACAGAATTCTGTGAACAGTTCTCCATTTTCATTTCCAACACCTAATCCATGCTTTCCCATGATGTCTTCTTTCCCAGTGTTATCCCTTCCAACTTTTGCATTCATGTCCCCAATAAGAATTACTATATCCCTCCTTGGTATTTGGTCCATAACTGTTTGGAGCTGATCATAGAAATCCTCTTTGTCTTCCTCGTCTGTGTTGTTTGTTGGGGCGTAGACCTGTACTAGTGTGGTTTTCCTTCCTTTTGCATTGAATCTTGCTCTAATGATTCTTGATGATATTGGTTCCCACTCCATCAGGGCATTTGCTGCTTTTTGTGTCATCATAGGGGCCACTCCTTCTGTGTGTTCATGGTGTTCATCTTCATGACCTGAGTAGATTATTACTGTTCCATTGGTCAGTGTTGTTCTCCCTGCTCCATTCCATCTTACTTCATTGAGCCCCAGTACTTGTAGGTTGTATGCTTTCATTTCCTTTGTTACCTGTGCAGTTTTGCCAATTTCATACATCGTCTTTATGTTCCAGGCTCCAATCCTTGTGATTTGCTTGGTACTCAGGAGGTGCTTCGGCTGTCTGGCTTCCCTAAGGCTTTGTCCAGGCTGCATCATCCTCCTCACTCTGGGGGTGGCCTCCTGAGTCTCCATGCCATTTACATTCTGTTGTGTTGTAATGGTTTCAGTAACAATTTCTTTTTTTACCAAGAGGAGTTGTTAGCCCCTCGCCGAACCCCCAACCTGGAGGACCAGGGTACCGCTCTTCATCTGGCCTCTACCCTTTGACCTGTCTGGCATGGGTGGCCCTACCAGGAGTATGAAACTCCAGCCAGCATAGCTCTCCGGGTCGCTGAGACACACAAGCCTCTCTACCATGATCAAGGTGGGGTACCATCAGAGAAGTCGTGTAGTGAGCAATGGCACACATTGGGGTAGCATCCACTGGAAGGACCACAATTATCTGGGTGATCTCAACATTGCCAATGACATTGCCTTGATCGAAGAGAAGGAGAGAAAATTTCAAGCAGTGATGGCAGATCTCAAATGAGAAGTGGGCAAAGTTAGCCTCAGAATAAGTGAATTGTGGCAGCGGGGGTGTGGTCAAGTGCCGGTCTGTGACAGGAGGGCGGAGTCAGGGAAGGTAAGTGGCAGAATCACTACACCTGACGGCTATTAACCTGTGTTTGTGTGTGTCTTCCCAGTGACCACGCCCTATTTAAGGAGGGAGAGCGAGAGCAGAGGAGCTGATCCCTGGACGAGACGCTAGTGTGTGTCTCTGTATGTGCCGAAAAATATTGTTAGACTGAAAAGTGTGGCAATAAAGCCTTTGGTTACATCTGATCTCTGTCCTGCTGTCCTCTGTGCTCCACCCACACATTCGAACGGTTACAGTGGTGCCGAAACCCGGGATCCAGAGTGGAGCACCAACCGATCAGCCCCATGGAGTCCTCCCCATTCGCTGACCTGGTCCACGCCCTCGCCACGGCCCAGCAAAGCCAGCACCAGGCACTCATCACCCTCCGGAAGGAACAAGAGCGGCGCTTCGAAGCCCTGGTGCTGGCCCAGCAGGAAGACCGCGAGGTGTTCCGGCACCTCCTCGCGTCGGCGGGGTCCACCAGTGCTCCGTCCGCAGGCCCGTCTCCCCTCACCGTCACCAAGATGGGCCCGCAGGATGACCCCGAGGCGTTCATCACGCTATTTGAACAGGTCGCAGAAGCCTCGGGGTGGCCGATGGAGCAGCGCGCAGCGCGCCTCCTCCCCCTCCTAACAGGAGAGGCACAGCTGGCCGCGCTACAGCTCCCCGCCAACCGCCGGCTGGCCTATGCGGACCTCCACCGGGCCATCCTCCAGCGTGTGGGGCGCACGCCAGAGCAGCAGCGCCAGCGCTTCCGTGCTCTGCACTTGGAGGAAGTCGGCCGGCCATTCGAGTTCAGCCAGCAGCTCCGGGACGCCTGCTGATGGTGGCTGAGGGCCGACGATCGCGACGCCGAGGGGATCATCGACCAGGTGGTGCTGGAGCAGTTCATCGCTCGCTTACCCGCAGGAACCACGGAGTGGGTCCAGCGCCACCGCCCAGCGTCACTGGTTCAGGCAGTGGAGCTGGCGGAGGATCATTTGGCGGCTGTTCCGGTGGCAGGACAGCAGACGGCGTCTACTCTTCTCTCCTCTTCTCTCTCTCTCTCTCTCTCTCTCCTCCTCCTTCTGTGTTCCGTCCTCGCCCCATTCCCCCACCGCGGAGACGGGGGCCGGCACCACCTCAGCTGGCCCGCCGCACCCGCAGTGCCCTCCTGTTTCTCCCTTCTGTGTCTGTCTCTCCCCCCCTCTCAGGTGAGTGAGCCCCAGAACACCGGTGCAGAGGGAAAGCCCGGGCCGGTTTGCTGGTGCTGTGGGGAGCCAGGCCACCTTCAACAACAGTGAACGGCAATGGAAGTGGGCACGGTGGTTCGGATCCCTGACGTGCCAGAGGCCGCCCTTGATCGGGCTGGAGCATATCGTATACCGGTGAGTATCCAAGGGGATACATATCAGGCGTTGGTGGATTCTGGTTGTAACCAGACCTCAATTCACCAAAGCCTGGTGCAAAATGAGGCATTGGGGGGAGCACAGGGGGTGAAGGTGTTGTGTGTGCACGGGGATGTTCACAGCTACCCTTTGGTGTCGGTCCACATTTTTTTCAGAGGGGAAAAATTAATAGTGAAGGTGGCGGTTAATCCTCGCCTTACCCACTCTTTAATTTTGGGGACTGATTGGCCAGGATATCGGGGTTTAATGACATGCTTAGTAAAGAGTGGGTCCTGCCATTTGACAGGGGGAGGTCCCGGTGTCGTTTTGGCAGGAGCAGCTGTCACAGAGCCGTCTATGTCATCTCCGCATCAGAGTGAGGAGCCGCCAGCTCCTCCTCTCTCTATTGGGGAATCCCTTGCGGATTTCCCATTAGAACAATCGCGAGACGAGACTCTGCGACATGCGTTTGACCAAGTGAGAGTAATCGATGGTCAAACGCTCCAGCCGAACGCCACCCCGTCCTTCCCCTACTTCGTGATTATGAAGGATAGGTTATACCGAGTGACGCAGGACACTCAAACTAAAGAGCGAGTCACGCAGCTTTTGATTCCGAAGAGCCGCCGGGAATTGGTATTCCAGGTGGCTCACTTTAATCCCATGGCTGGACACTTAGGGCAGGATAAGACACTAGCCCGAATAATGGCCTGATTCTATTGGCCGGGGATTCACGGCGCTGTCCGTAGGTGGTGTACGGCATGCTGCGAATGCCAGTTAGTAAATCCAGCGGCCATTCCAAAAGCGCCTTTGCGCCCTCTGCCGTTGATCGAGACCCCGTTTGAGAGAATTGGGATGGATCTCGTTGGGCCATTAGATCTTTCAGCATGAGGGTACCGCTTTATACTAGTTCTGGTGGACTATGCAACGCGATACCCAGAAGCAGTGCCTCTGCGCAATATCTCAGCACGCAGTATTGCAGAGGTGCTCTTCCGCATCATCTCCCGAGTCGGAATCCCGAAAGAGATTCTGACTGATCAAGGCACTACATTTATGTCACGGACACTGCGCGAACTGTATGGGTTATTGGGGATTAAGCTGATCCGCACCAGTGTGTATCACCCACAAACGGACGGTTTAGTGGAACGGTTCAATCGCACCCTCAAAAATATCATTAAAAAATTTGTAAGTGAGGACGCACATAATTGGGATAAGTGGCTCGAGCCCTTGTTGTTCTCAGTGTGAGAGGTTCCCCAAGCCTCCACGGGGTTCTCCCCATTCGAATTATTATATGGGTGTAAGCCGCGCGGCATCCTAGATGTGCTGTGGGAAAATTGGGAGGAGGGACCTTCACAAAGCAAGAACGAAATTCAATACATTATGGACCTGTGCGCAAAACTCCACACGCTCACCCACCTAACTCAGGAGAATTTGCGGCAGGCCCAGGAACGGCAAGCCCGCCTGTACAACAAGGGTACGTGCCTTAGGGAGTTCACCCAGGGAGATAAAGTACTCATACTGTTGCACACTTCGAGCTCCAAATTGGTCGCCAAGTGGCAAGGTCCCTTTGAGGTCACACGGCGAGTCGGGGATGTCGACTACGAGGTGAGGTGAACAGACAGGGGTGGGGCGCTACAAATTTACCACCTCAATCTGCTGAAACTCTGGAACGAGGAGGTCGGTGTTGGTGTTGGTGGTTCCGGAGAAGGCAGAGCTGCGGCCGGAGGTTCAAAAAGGGACATTGGCATCCCGTACCTCTCCGGTCCCACAGTGACTGGAGCAGCCTGGTGGTCTTGGTACCCAAGGCCAACGGGTCGGTCCGGTTCTGCGTGGATTATAGAAAAGTCAACGCGGTGTCTAAATTTGATGTGTACCCAATGCCTCGCATTGATGAGTTGCTCGATCGACTCGGCACGGCTCACTTTTATTCGACACTGGATTTGACGAAGGGATATTGGCAGATCCCCTTGACTCCACTATCCCGAGAGAAAACGGCCTTTTCCACACCGTTTGGTTTACACCAATTTGTCACACTTCCATTTGGGCTGTTTGGGGCACCCGCTACATTTCAGCGGCTGATGGACAGGGTCCTCCGCCCCCACTCCACCTATGCGGCTGCATATCTCGACGACATCATCATATATAGTAATGATTGGGCGAGGCTCCTTGAACACCTAAGGGCCATCCTTAGGTCGCTGAGGCGAGCGGGTCTCACAGCCAACCCGAAGAAGTGTGCGATTGGGCGGGCGGAAGTACGGTATCTGGGCTTCCACTTGGGCAACGGGCAGGTGCGTCACCAAATTAATAAGACAGCAGCAATTGCGGCCTGCCCGAGGCCCAAGACCAAAAAGGGGGTGAGGCAGTTCCTGGGGCTGGCTGGCTATTACCGTAGGTTTATACCTAATTATTCGGAAGTCACCAGCCCGCTGACTGACCTCACTAAAAAGGGGGCACCAGATCCGGTCCAGTGGACGGAGCAATGCCAGCGGGCTTTTTCTGAAGTGAAGGCTGCACTGTGTAGGGGGCCATTTTTACACTCCCCTGACTTTTCTCTCCCCTTTGTGTTGCAGACTGATGCTTCGGACAGAGGGCTGGGGGCGGTTTTGTCCCAGGAGGTGGAGGGGGAGGACCGCCCCGTCCTGTACATTAGCAGGAAGCTGTCAGTGTGTGAGAGGCGCTACAGCACGATCGAGAAGGAGTGTCTGGCTATCAAGTGGGTGGTCCTCGCCCTCCGTTACTACCTGCTGGGGCGCCCTTTCACCCTCTGTTTGGACCACGCGCCCCTCCAGTGGCTCCACCGCATGAAAGATGCCAATGCGTGGATCACTCGTTGGTATCTGGCACTCCAACCCTTCAATTTCAAGGTGGTCCACAGGCCGGGGGCGCAGATGGTCATGGCGGACTTCCTCTCCCGTCAAGCGGGGGGGGAGTTGGCTGCAGGCCGGACAGCTGCCCGGCCTGAGTCGGGCGGTGGGGGTATGTGGCAGCGGGGGTGTGGTCAAGCGCCGGTCTGTGACAGGAGGGCGGAGTCAGGGAAGGTAAGTGGCAGAATCACTACACCTGACGACAATTAACCTGTGTTTGTGTGTGTCTTCCCAGTGACCGCGCCCTATTTAAGGAGGGAGAGCGAGAGCAGAGGAGCTGATCCCTGGATGAGACGCTAGTGTGTGTCTCTGTATGTGCCGAAAAATATTGTTAAACTGAAAAGTGTGGCAATAAAGCCTTTTGTTACACCTGATCTCTGTCCTGCCGTCCTCTGTGCTCCACCCACACATTCGAACAGTTACATGAATAAATCCAAGATCATGCACATTGGCAATGGGGACACCATAAAGGGAAATGTAGTCATACCACAATGGCTGGAAGAATCGGAGAAATTTATGTACCTGGGCCACAATGGAGATGCAGAGAGTGATGTCAAGTGTTGAATTGGAAAGGCATTAGCTGTTTTCCAGAAGATGCAGAATATCTGATCTTTGCCACCAATCTCCCTCAAGATCAAGATGCCCCTTGTTGCCTCCATTGTAATTCCTATGGCTATCTACACAAGTGACACCTGGAAAACAACAGCTGTCACCACCAAGAAGATCAATGTGTTCCAGCAGTGATGTCTTTGATGGATATTGAAGATCCAGTATTTCAACCACATATCCAACCAAGAAGTGTGACAGAGAAGTGACATGTGTAGCCTTCATAGTAAGCCAAAGAAGACTACGCTTGGCTGGCTATCTCCTCCAGATGAAGGTCGCTAAATCACCAAAGTGGCCATGAAATGAACACCACCAGGAAATCATGTCAAGGACATCATCGCCACACATGGTGATGCACCTTCACTGAAGATGTAAAGACTCATGGGATAAAGCCAAAGCTGCCATGAGCAACCAGAAACAATAGCAGCTTCTTATTATTTGATATGCTAATTAGTATGGGAGGAACTAAGTCTAATTAAGCCTATCTCAATGCAGAATAATTTCTCCAGTCACTGCTGTGTGCGCACACAGTTTTTGCTATGTCTCTTTTAAGTAACTGTGTTGATATAATATTGTATTCAGATGGTAATTGTGTTTTTATTTGAATTAAGTAAATACAGTGCATCACTTTTAGGTGCAATGAATATATCCTTTTTTTTCTACACTTGGCCTCAAGTTTTCATCCACATCACACCTCATGTCCCCTTGAGCAACATACCTTCTGTATTGAAGATTATGTCCATGTTTACATATAAAAATTATTTCGAAAATGTACACTTTTGTATAGAATTGAAGAAAAAATGCCTTGGTAAGTTTCCAATTACAGTGGGAATCTGCTGTGGTTATCTATTTATTTTGGAGTGTCTATTTGCACCTGGGTGCTTGTCTTGTGTGTGGTTGGTGCTGTATACACCCGGGTGAAGGAAGATACATACAGTCTCCAGATGCTTGACACCCCCCTCGTCAGCTGCCAACATACATACATACATACATACAGTGAGTGCACAGTTTTGGTGGCTAAGGCAGTACCACAACCCCTAGAACCACCAGCAGCATAATGACACTGGGGAGTGTCTTATAAATAAGGCCATTAGCTTGACTTCTTTCTTCAGACCTTTGACCATATCCAGCTTTGGGGGAAAGTCAACTTTATTTCACCAGGAGGAAAAGACTCATTGAGATTAAAAATCTCTTTTCCAAGAGTGTCCTGGCCAAGACAACAGCACACATAACAGTTTCAGACACAAACATTAAATGTTACAAAATAAAAAATAAAAATGATAAATTTTTGAAACATCTACAACCAGATGTAGCTGCATCCAAGTCATTTAAACTACCTTTAAAAGTGTTTAGACTTCCGGTTGTGCAATGTAGGGGATGGTCACGCTCAGGGACAGTTCCCACATTTTCATAATTTTTATGCACCATTCGTAGGTTTACCTTATTGTGCCACATAAATTAGACAATATGTGGCATATACTTTGTTTGCAATTGACCTGTCCAACCAGAGATTGACAGAGCACACCGAACACCTGCTCCAAAGCCAACGTATGGGCAATGCTCACGGGCCATCTTTGCAAGATTCCACCATTTTCAGGACAAGGAGTATGTCCGTCCTTGGGCCAGATCACAGAAAGGAGATATAAATTTTGATGGCAACAGATTCTATTCTTCCCTGATATGAGTGCAAGCTTGGCCAAGCAATGAGCAACATTCAAAGACATCAAGGCTAAACAACACAACGCTGGAATCATGTTTGCTCTACGCTACCCAGCTCACCTGTGCATCACCATTAATGGAGAAAAACATCACTTTGGCACCCCTGCAGCAGCAGAAGCATTCTATGAGCAGATAAAAGAGAACTCTGTGGCCAATGCTACTCAGTGAGGATGGCTAATGATGCTTGTGAATGTGGAATGAAAAGGTGGTGTGTGATGTTTCAAAAGTTTTATGTTTAATGATATCCATTATGTCTGTTCTATTATGTTCTGGAGGAATGCTAATAAAGCATTACCTTCCGACTCTCTCCTAATACCAAATGCTATAGGTGGTTACTAATATTATACCTGATGTTGATTTTGGGGAGGCACGGTGGTGTAGTGGTTAGCGCTGTCGCCTCACAGCAAGAAGGTCCTGGGTTCAAGCCCTGGGGCTGGTGAGGGCCTTTCTGTGTGGAGTTTGCATGTTCTCCCCGTGTCCGCGTGGGTTTCCTCCGGGTGCTCCGGTTTCCCCCACAGTCCAAAGACATGCAGGTTAGGTTAACTGGTGACTCTAAATTGACCGTAGGTGTGAATGGTTGTCTGTGTCTATGTGTCAGCCCTGTGATGACCTGGCGACTTGTCCAGGGTGTACCCCGCCTTTCACCCGTAGTCAGCTGGGATAGGCTCCAGCTTGCTTGCGACCCTGTAGAAGGATAAAGCGGCTAGAGATAATGAGATGAGATGTTGATTTTGGTTACATGATTTAACAGAACAACTATTATATTTTTTATATGAAAGACTGGTTTGATCTGATCTTGAAAACTTCATGGTGAATTTTGTGTTTAGGTAAACTTAGGTATAGTCTAATTAAAATTGTATCATAGGTGCATTTCTTTACAGTGAATATGGTTAAGTAGATAAGCAGGAGGTTGCCTGCTGCTTCCTAAGTTTGGTTAAAACACTGCATTGCTTGTCAGGAGTGTGACTGTGTGGGAGACCTGCTGTTCACTTCAAATGAAGGATGATCATAGGATTTAAAAGCATTAGCAGACCGTTCTAATACTGCTGCTCTGGTTCTATTTTAGTTTCTGTTTTTGGGGAGAGATAGGGGGGTATACATCGGTCACACTCTGGTTTCACACAGCTGGTTTCACATCTGAAATACAGTGATGCTTGAAAATTTGTGAACCCTTTACAATTTTCTATATTTCTGCATAAATATGACCTAAAACATCATCAGATTTTCACACAAGTCCTAAAAGTAGATAAAGAGAACCCAATTAAACAAAAGAGACAGAAATATTATACTTGGTCATTTATTTATTGAGGAAAATGATCCAATATTACATATCTGTGAGTGGCAAAAGTATGTGAACCTTTGCTTTCAGTATCTGGTGTGACCCCCTTGTGCAGCAATAACTGCAACTAAATGTTTGCGGTAACTGTTGATCAGTCCTGCACACCAGCTTGGAGGAATTTTAGCCCATTCCTCCATACAGAACAGCTTCAACTCTGGGATGTTGGTGGGTTTCCTCACATGAACTGCTCGCTTCAGGTCCTTCCACAGCATTTCCATTGGATTAAGGTCAGGACTTTGACTTGGTCATTCCAAAACATTAACTTCATTCTTCTTTAACTATTCTTTGGTAGAACGACTTGTGTGCTTAGGGTCATTGTCTTGCTGCATGACCCACCTTCTCTTGAGATTCAGTTCATGGACAGATGTCCTGACATTTTCCTTTAGAATTCACTGATATAATTCAGAATTCATTGTTCCATCAATGATGGCAAGCTGTCCTGGCCCAGATGAAGCAAAACAGGCCCAAACCATGATACTACCACCACCATGTTTCACAGATGGGATAAGGTTCTTATGCTGGAATGCAGTGTTTTCCTTTCTCCAAACATAATGCTTCTCATTAAAACCAAAAAGTTCTATTTTGGTCTCATCCATCCACAAAACATTTTTCCAATAGCCTTCTGGCTTGTCCCCGTGATCTTTAGCAAACTGCAGACGAGCAGCAATGTTCTTTTTGGAGAGCAGTGGCTTTCGCCTTGCAACCTTGCCATGCACACCATTGTTGTTCAGTGTTTTCCTGATGGTGGACTCATGAACTTTAACATTAGCCAATGTAAGAGAGGCCCTCAGTTGCTTAGAAGTTACCCTGGGATCCTTTGTGACCTCGCTGACTATTACATGCCTTGCTCTTGGAATGATCTTTGGTGGTCGACAACTCCTGGAGAGAATAACAATGGTCTTGAATTTCCTCCATTTGTACACAATCTGTCTGACTGTGGATTGGTGGAGTCCAAACTCTTTAGAGATGGTTTTGTAACCTTTTCCAGCCTGATGAGCATCAACAACACTTTTTCTGAGGTCCTCAGAAATCTCCTTTGTTCGTGCCATGACACTTCCACAAACGTGTTGTGAAGATCAGACTTTGATAGATCCCTGTTCTTTAAATAAAACAGGGTGCCCACTCACACCTGATTGTCATCCCATTGATTGAAAACACCTGACTCTAATTTCACCTTCAAATTAACTGCTGATCCTAGAGGTTCACATACTTTTGCCACTCACAGATATGTAATATTGGATCATTTTCCTCAATAAATAAATGAGCAAGTATAATATTTTGTCTCATTTGTTTAACTGGGTTCTCTTTATCTACTTTTAGGACTTGTGTGAAAATCTGATGATGTTTTAGGTCATATTTATGCAGAAATGTAGAAAAATCTAAAGGGTTCACAAACTTTCAAGCACCACTGTACATTTATGTAACATTAGGTCTACATCTTTTCAGTGATTATATATGTATCAAAATCCATGACTGAACCAGATATTGGCAGTAGGATGGAAATGTTGCATGTCAAACTCATTTCATGGAATGTGGGAGGTTTAAATGGTCCTATTAAGAGGGCAAAAATATTCCAAAACATTCAGTTCCACAAGGCTGGTGTTGTTTTCCTTCAGGAAACTCACCTTAAACTGAGTGATCATACGTCTTAGGCAACCATGGGTGGGTCAGGTATTTCATTCATTATTTAACTCAGAGACCAGGGGAACAGCTATTTTGATTTCTAAAAAGCTACAATTTATCCCAGAAAAACTAATACCCGATCATAACGGGTGCTTCATCATTGTCTCAGGCAGACTCTTTCATATATCAGTTATTCTAGTCTGTGTGTATGCTCCCAATTTTGATGATGCCAAATGTATGACTACACTTTTATCCTCAGTCCCAAATATGGATACACACTATTTAATTTTTGGAGGAGACCTAAATTGTGTTATGGACACCCAGCTGTATAGCTCAAGCTCCAGGGTGACCAGTGGTCACCCTGGAGCTTGAGCTATACCAGAGTGTGAAACCAGAGTGTGACCGATGTATACCCATCTCTCCCCAAAAACAGTCTCCTCCAAAAATTAAATTGTGGTCACTGACCACTGTCTCAAAAATGGCCATGACAATTAAATTATTTATGGAGGACTATGGAAGTTGTGATCCCTGGAGATTTTACATCAAGACACCAAAGCTTACTCATTCTACTCACACGTACACCACATCTACTCAAGGATAGATTACTTTTTTTATTGATAGAGCTTTATTACCATATGTACACTCTTCTGAATATTCAGCGATAGTCATATCAGACCATTCCCCTTTACTGCTTGACTTCAGGCTTGACTCTCCAGCAGCTGGAAATCCTCAATGGAGACTTAACGCATCATTACTGTCTAGTGATGCTTTCTGCACTTCAATAATTCAAGCAATAGAAGAATTTTTAAGTTTAAACAATTCAGATGAGACTAATTCATCATTACTTTGGAAAACCTTAAAAGCTTTTCTCAGAAAAATAATTATTTCCTACTCTTTTTACTATAATAGGCTACAGAGAAAGATACAAACTGATATAATGGGTAAAATATCTGAAATTGATGAGCAATATGTGATAAATCCCACCCCAGAGTTGTACCAACAAAAAGTTAACCTCCAAACTCAGTTTGATCTCTCTTCTACACAGAAGGCAGAACAAACCATACTGAGATCAAAAGGGACACTCTATGAATATGGCGACAAAGCCAGTTGTCTGCTGACTCTTCAGCTCAATACCAAGCAGCATTGCAACACATCCCTCAGGGTCCGTGTACGTCACGGCCATCCGATTACAGTTTTGATTTAGAAAAATAAAAAACAGAAAACAGCCTGTATTTCATTTTTTTGTTTAAATCAGTACACAGAAAATGGAAGACGACTTATATCCTGTTGTTCTATTTAAAATAAAAAAAACAAAAATAGGAAATGACTCTTCACTTGACTTTCTATGCAGTGTAAATAATGGTAATTTGAAATTGAGAAAAAATTCCATTCCCAATTTTACCTAAAGGCCTTTCTTAATGACCTGGAAGCTGTGCTCTCCGTGAGCTACTCGCGACAAGAGATATTTGTAGGCATTGTTCAGACCCGTGTACGTGTAGTTGTGGCAGGTAGGCTACTATGAACAGCTACGTTTTGTTCAAGGGCGCAAAGTGACTGGCCGTAAAGGAGGAGGACATGACTGTGGCAAAGATTGGAAGGATTTTCCAGGTGCTAAGAATTTGCAGTTTAGAAAATAGTAGGCCCGCTATAACAACTAGATTGCTAGTCATCGGCTCTGTCACGCCAATAAGCAAAAAGTATCACTATCCCCACCACCACGACTTTCTCAGTTATGGCAGCTATAATTATGTAATACTGTGTGTTACATGGGCATCAGACGACACATTTCTGTTTAATTTGTCCTAAAACTTTCTTTTCTTACGTGCCTATTGCAACTCGGCTAGCCAGCCAGCTAGCAAGAAGTGTTATAAAACCGTCCATATGTCCATTAAAATAACCTCAGTCATTCAGTGCAAACTTATTGGCTAATACACAGGCGTTTTAATATTGCATTGGCATATTTGGTGTATTTTTCGGGACATGAAATGGTTTCCCCAAACTTCAGATCACCAGTTAAGAGCAACTCACAAAACATGTAGGCTAAATGATGTTGGCTGCTCAGTGGGACGGTGGTGGTCGTCTATGTGCGCGTGGGGGGATAAAGTGGAGACGGTGGTGTATTAGCAAGAGAGGACAGAAAGAGGAGATGGTGATGTGTGATGGGAGCGTGGAATTAGGTGGATAGCCTAAAAATCTTAACCATGCTCATTGCTTCTAATTTTGTTCAACTCCACAGATCACTGGGGATTCCCTATATCTGACGGATGATTCCAATACGGCCCTATTCCCAGAAGACACTGGGTATTTTTTCAACATTGACTCTGGTAAGCCGTGGACACTACGAGGTGCATGGCGACCCCGAGCAAAACGCCGCACACAATGCTCCTACATGCTCTACACCTTTTGCATTTAGGCGGCTAGCATCTTTCTCCTCCTCATCTTCCTCCTCCTCTCCCAGTCCGTCAAATATACAACAGGGACCAATGGGAAGAACATTTCAAAGGTGAGCTACCTAATATCTACTGCTAAATAAAACACACACACACATGTATAGGTGTGTGTGTCTCCAAGATGACGCCACTGAGCACATGGATGTTAGACACCTTGTGCTCCTCTACCTTCTGCTGGAGGATGCCTTACAGGTGCACATTTGAGTTTAGGGGTGCACTCACTTCTGTGAGATACTAAAGGTGTGTGTGTGTGTGTGTGTGTTTGTTACTGATATTTCAGCTGTCAAAGTAGGAAACATGAGCAACTGAATGTGTTTTTGTTTTATCTTCAGGTCAGTACACTTTGCTGATGTTGTTGACAACCGGCTGACAACCTCACGCACACTTGTGATTAGATTCACTGAGGCTGAAGCCACACTACAAGGCATCTCAACCAAAGTGAAAGAAGCCCTTGGCACTGATGACCCAATCACCCTCACTGACTCTCAGGGGAACAAGATTATGGATTCTGAAGGCACAAGAAGTAATTATCTA
Organism: Neoarius graeffei; assembly: GCF_027579695.1. Lineage (NCBI taxonomy): Eukaryota > Metazoa > Chordata > Actinopteri > Siluriformes > Ariidae > Neoarius > Neoarius graeffei. The sequence goes on along the minus strand of NC_083571.1, from coordinate 42,697,882 downwards.
ACCTTAGCTTGCTGTTTTTGAATTAAGACTGATGTTGTTTTTGTTATATGTTATATATTATGTTGATATGTTGTGATATGTACTCTGAGTTTTAAGCTTCCCACTACTGGAAACAAAATTCAAGGAAGATTTATGCCTTGATGGATGAGGACTTCCAGGAGTTCCAGTCAGGGTGAAGATCAAGAACTAGGTAATACAAAATGACGTAAAGCAATTGCCAAAGTGGAAAAAGCTTTTCACTCCTTTGTTGAATAATGTATAGAACTAGCTCATTTTTTTCTGTACATTTAAGTCACAGGGTTGAGGATAGCTTTCCAGTCCAGCAAACACTGGACCAACTACAAGAAATTAGAGACAACATAACCCGGCTGTCAGAGGTGGTCAAGACTACGACTACAGCAGCTCTGATGACTGCTGCAGCTCTGACAACTGCTGCCCTGAAGCCAGCAATGGAAGGTGTATCCTGCCTTGTTTGTAAAGGTATGTGTAGCGCTTACAAAGTGTGGGTGGAGCACAGAGGACGGCAGGACAACGCTTTAGAGGCAGAGAAGGCTTTTTATTAAACAATTTTCTGTTTCAATCGCCAGTTTCTAGTATGCGGCATAAGCACACGCACACACACACACACACACACAATCTCTGCGTTCTGGTCCCAGGTTGCACTCCCTCTGCTCTCCCTCTGCCTCCTTAAATAGGGAGCGGTTACTGGGAAAACACACAAAACACAGGTTAATCACCGTCAGGTGTAGCGATTCTGCCACTCACCTTCCCTGGCTCCACTCTCCTGTCACAGACCGGCGCTTGACCACGCCCCCGCTGCCACATACCCCCACCACCCGACTCAGGCCGGAAGCCCGTCCGACCCGCAGCCGAATCCCCCCCCCCGACGGGAGAGGAAGTCTGCCACGACCATCTGCGCTCCCGGCCTGTGGACCACCTTGAAGTTGAAGGGTTGGAGTGCCAGATACCAACGGGTGATCCGCGCGTTGGCATCCTTCATGCAGTGGAGCCACTGGAGGGGTGCGTGGTCCGAACAGAGGGTGAAAGGGCGCCCCAGCAGGTAGTAACGGAGGGCGAGGACCTCCCACTTGATCGCCAGGCATTCCTTCTCAATCGTGCTGTAGCGCCCCTCACACACCAACAGCTTCCGACTGATGTACAGGACGGGGCGATCCTCCCCCTCCACCTGCTGGGACAAAACGGCCCCCAGCCCTCTGTCCGACGCATCCGTCTGTAACATAAAAGGGAGAGAGAAGTCAGGGGAGTGTAAAAGTGGCCCCCCACACAGTGCAGCCTTTACCTCAGAGAAAGCCCGCTGGCACTGCTCTGTCCACTGGACCGGATCTGGCGCCCCCTTTTTAGTGAGGTCAGTCAGCGGGCTGGTGACATCCGAATAATTAGGTATAAACCTACGATAGTAGCCAGCCAGCCCCAGGAACTGTCTCACCCCCTTTTTGGTCTTGGGCCTCGGGCAGGCCGCAATCGCTGCTGTCTTATTAATTTGGGGATGCACCTGCCCGTTGCCCAAGTGGAAGCCCAGATACCATACTTCCACCCGCCCAATCGCACACTTCTTTGGGTTGGCAGTGAGACCCGCCCGCCTCAGTGACCTAAGGACGGCCCTCAGGTGTTGCAGGTACCGCTGCCAGTCATTACTATAAATTATAATATCATCTAGATAAGCGGCCGCATAGGTGGCGTGAGGCCAGAGGACCCTGTCCATCAGCCGCTGAAACGTAGCGGGTGCCCCAAACAGCCCAAACGGAAGTGTGACGAACTGGTGTAAGCCGAACGGTGTGGAAAAGGCCGTTTTCTCCTGGGATAATGGAGTCAAGGGGATCTGCCAATATCCCTTCGTCAAATCCAGTGTCGAGTAAAAGCGAGCCGTGCCTATTCGATCGAGCAGCTCATCAATGCGAGGCATTGGGTACGCATCAAATTTAGACACCGCGTTGACTTTTCTATAGTCCACACAGAACTGGACCGAGCTGTCGGCCTTGGGAACCAAGACCACCGGGCTGCTCCAGTCACTGTGGGACTCCTCGACGATGCCCATTTCGAGCATGGCCTGAAGTTCTTCCCGAACCACCTTTTTTTTGTGTTCGGGTAGCCTATAAGGGCGGCTACGCACTACCACCCCCGGGGGCATCTCTATGTGGTGTTCTATGAGGTTAGTGCGACCGGGCAGGGGCGAGAACACATCCGAAAACTTGGCCTGCAACTGGGCGACCTCCGTGAGTTGGGTCGGGGAGAGGTGGTCTCCACAGGGGACCGGAGAGGTACGTGATGCCAATGTCCCTTTTTGAACCTCCGGCCCCAGCTCCGCCTTCTCCGGAACTACCGACACCAATGCCACGGGGACCTCCTCGTTCCAGAGTTTCAGCAGATTGAGGTGGTAGATCTGTAGTGCCCCCTCCCTGTCCGTTCACCTTACCTCATAGTCGACATCCCCAACTCGCCGTGTGACCTCAAAGGGTCCTTGCCACTTGGCGATTAATTTGGAGCTCGACGTGGGCAACAGGACAAGTACCTTATCTCCCGGAGTGAACTCTCTAAGGCGCGTGCCCTTGTTGTACAGGTGGGCTTGCTGTTCCTGGGCCTGCCACAAATTCTCCTGAGTTAGGTGGGTGAGCGTGTGGAATTTTGCGCGCAGGTCCATAACATACTGAATTTCGTTTTTGCTCTGTGAAGGTCCCTCCTCCCAATTTTCCCGCAGTACATCTAAGATGCTGCGCGGCTTACGCCCATATAATAATTCAAACGGGGAGAACCCCGTGGAGGCTTGGGGGACCTCTCGCACTGCAAATAACAAGGGCTCGAGCCACTTATCCCAGTTGCGTGTGTCCTCACTTACGAATTTTTTGATTATATTTTTGAGGGTGCGATTGAACCGTTCAACTAAACCGTCCATTTGTGGGTGATAAACGCTGGTGCGGATCGGCTTAATACCCAGTAGCCCATACAGTTCGCTCAGTGTTCGTGACATAAACGAGGTGCCTTGGTCAGTCAGAATCTCTTTCGGGATTCCAACTCGGGAGATGACGTGGAAGAGGGCCTCTGCAATACTGCATGCTGAGATATTGCAAAGAGGCACCGCTTCCGGGTATCGCGTTGCATAGTCCACCAGAACCAATATAAAGCGGTACCCTCGTGTTGACCGATCTAATGGCCCGACAAGATCCATCCCAATTCTTTCGAACGGGGTCTCGATTAATGGTAGGGGGCACAAGGGCGCTTTTGGAATGGCCGCTGGATTTACTACCTGGCATTCGCGGCACGCCGTACACCACTTACGGACGTCGCCGCGAATCCCCAGCCAATAGAATCGGGCCATTATCCAGACTAGTGTCTTATCCTGCCCTAGGTGTCCAGCCATGGGATTAAAGTGAGCCGCCTGGAATACCAATTCCCGGCGGCTCTTTGGAATTAATAACTGTGTGACTCGCTCTTTCATCTGAGTGTCCTGCGTCACTCGGTATAACCTATCCTTCAAAATGGAAAAATAGGGGAAGGATGGGGTGACGTTCAGCTGGAGCGTTTGACCATCGATTACTCTCACTTGGTCAAACGCGTGTCGCAGAGTCTCATCTCGCGATTGTTCTAGTGGGAAATCCGCGAGGGATTCCCCAACAGAAAGAGGAGGAGCCGGCGGCTCCTCGCTCTGTCGCAGAGATGACGTAGACGGCTCTGCGACCGCAGCTCCAGCCAAAGCGACACTGGGACCTCCCCCTGTTAAATGGCAGGACCCACTCTTTACTAGGCATGTCATTAAACCCTGAAATCCCGGCCAATCAGTCCCCAAAATTAAAGAATGGGTAAGGCGAGGATTAACCGCCACCTTCACTGTAGATTTTTCCCCTCTGAAATATATGTGGACTGACACCAAAGGGTATCTGTGAACATCCCCGTGCACACACAACACCTTCACCCCCTGTGCTCCCCCCAATGCCTCGTCTTGCACCAGGCTTTGGCGGATCGAGGTCTGATTGCAACCCGAATCCACCAACGCCTGATATGTAGCCCCTTGTACACTCACCGGTATGCGATACGCTCCGGCCCGATCGAGGGCAGCTTCTGGCGCGTCAGGGATCCGCACCACTGCGCCCACCTCCATTGCTGCGCACTGTTGCTGCAGGTGGCCCGGTTCCCCGCAGCGCCAGCAAACTGGCCCGGGCCTTCCCTCTGCAGCTGTGTTCTGGGGCTCACTCACCTGAGGGGGGGGAGAGACAGACACAGAAGGGAGAAACGGGAGGGCACCACGGGTGCGGCGGGCCAGCTGGGGTGGAGCCGGCCCCCACCTCCGTGGTGGGGGAATGGGGCGAGGACGGGACACAGAAGGGGGGGAGGAAGAGAGAGAGAAGAGGAGAGAAGAGACGACATCGTCAGCTGTCCTGCCGCCAGAACAGCCACCAAATGATCCTCCGCCAGTCCTATGGCCTGATCCAGTGACGCCGGGCGGTGGCACTGGGCCCACTCCGCGGTTCTGGCTGGTAAGCGGGCGATGAATTGCTCCAGCACCACCTGATTGATGATTCCCTCGGCGTCGCGATCGTCGGCCCTCAGCCACCGCCAGCAGGCGTCCCGGAGCTGTTGGCCGAACGCGAACGGCCGGCCGACTTCCTCCATCCACAGCGCGTGGAAGTGCTGGCCCTGCTGTTCAGGCGTGCGCCCCACGTGCTGGAGGACGGCCCGGCGAAGGTCCGCGTAGGCCAGCCAGCAGTCGGCGGGGAGCTGTAGTGTGGCCAGCTGCGCTTCTCCCGTCAGGAGGGGGAGGAGGCGTGCCGCGCGCTGCTCCATCGGCCACCCCGAGGCTTCGGCGACCTGCTCGAACAAGGTGATAAACACCTCGGGGTCATCCTGCGGGCCCATCTTGGTCATGGTGAGGGGAGATGGGCCCGTGGCCGGGGCGCTGTTGGACCCCGCCGACACGAGGATCTTCCTGCTGGGCCAGCACCAGGGCTTCAAAGCGTCGCTCCTGCTCCTTTCGGAGCGTGACGAGTGCCTGGTGCTGACTCTGCTGAGCCGTGGTGAGGGCGTGGACCAAGTCTGCGAATGGGGAGGATTCCATGGGGCTGCAAGGTTGGTGCTCCACCTTTCCCGGGTTTTGGCACCACTGTAGCACTTACAAAGTGTGTGTGGAGCACAGAGGATGGCAGGACAACGCTTTAGAGGCAGAGAAGGCTTTTTATTAAACAACTTTTCTGTTTCAATCGCCAGTTTCTAGTATGCGGCGTAAGCACACGCACACACACACACAATCTCTGCGTTCTGGTCCCGGGTTGCTCTCCCTCTGCTCTCCCTCTGCCTCCTTAAATAGGGAGCGGTTACTGGGAAAACACACAAAACACAGGTTAATCACCGTCAGGTGTAGCGATTCTGCCACTCACTTTCCCTGGCTCCGCCCTCCTGTCACAGACCGGCGCTTGACCACGCCCCCGCTGCCACAGTATGAAACTACACTGCATGGACATGCTGCTGATCCATTCTCTGTAATTAAAAGTGCAAAGCAGAGGGGTATTTCATTGTGTATAAATTGGTGAATATGAGGGGTGTTGGTGAAGCACTTATGACTTCTCATTTAGAGGGTAAAACAAATAACTATAATTCATTTACCATTATTACATAGTTTTCTCTTCTTTGATATTTTGCAGATATAATGGATAGACCCATCTTTGCAACCTGTTGCAGGTCTCTTGTTGGGTGTTGGACTTGTGTGGAGCAGTGGCTGCTTACCTCTGAGCACTGCCTGAAATGCAGAGCTGAAGCTTTTAGTGAAAATATACATGAGACACTGGGTCTCTCTGCAGTGCTGTTATTTTTTAAGACTGCAGAGGCCTAATTTTGTGAGCTGCTACTGGCCTCTTACTTTTCATTCTTAATAAATGTTTATTTTTGGACATCGTTGTTTGCACTGTTCAGAGTACAGAGGCCTAAACTAGAGTGGTTACTGAATAAAACAATTAATTCATATAAAATGCATATTTCCTTTGGCCTTTGATAATAAATGTTTATTTCTGAGCATCATTGTTTGGATTGTGCATCTTTCATAAGAACCTTCTGCTCAACCATCAAAGACATGGCAAATGGCAAGACAAAGCAGTGTATTACAATCCTGAAATTGCAGGACTAATATTAAGGAAACAAACATTACTCTTAAGCAGCATGTTGTCTAGTGATATCAATAAGACACCCAAGTGCATTCTGAAATGGGCTGAAATTGTTGTTGACTGCACTGTACAAAAGTGACAAGGGATCAAAGTGTGATGCAAACTCGCTTTCAGCATTTCTGTGGGCTTCCTCATTGGAAAAAGGGTCTGTGCCAAACACGGCTTCTCTGGTCAGTGCTGTCCCCACTTCCTGCTGGTAGAGGTCTGCTGCAATTTCACCAATAGGTAGGTTGTCTTCCAAGACCTTTGCCGGGCATCCTTGACCACAGAGGAGATTTGGTATCCCCTTTTCTGTTAAAAATAAGGGCTTGATATGTAGCTATACATGCTTACTGACAAAAACAAAATAAATAAAAATGTAAGCAATGCAAGTACCTGGAATTCTGTGGGCATTCCATGCTTTCACAAAATTTGTGAGGCCAATTCGGGATATGTGACATGTTAGGTTGGATGTGCAGAATTTTGTCAAGCTGTCATCCAAACAAATTTCCTCCTGGTCACACATCTGAACAAACGCAGTCTTCAGGGCAAAATTTACCCTTTGATTTACTTCTAACCACATCCTTTCAATTGTATGATTCTGTGCAGATGAAAAGATTATGAGGATAGTGTCATGCTACAGGCCCCCAGTACAGCAAGCATTAATTAGATTGATGTGTGTGATTTGTTTTACCCTGGTCGATGGCGTTTGAAGGTATGGCTGGCTTTCCTTGTTGTGGCAGTATGCAGCCAGCTTCTCCTGGACAAATAAGATCACGAAAAACTCCCTTCCACAGTTTACATGCACTTGGTCCCATATCCCGTAGGACATCACAGCTGGCCTGAAAACAATACATAAACATGTGGAAAATGTCAAGCTTAAATAGAATTACTAACAAATACATTGAACAGCTAACATCTATAATGGTGATCCTCTCAAGAAAGGGGGGCATATTATTTTCTTTCTTTTCTTTTTTTCTTACCTGTACACTTCATCATAAATTATAATGTTATTTTTGATTGGCATTGTTGAATGCCCAACAATCTTCTTACTGTACCCATCAATAGCCATGACATGGGTCACTCCAAACATGACCAATTTTTCATTTTGGTCAATGTGTAACTTGTGACCCACATATTCAGCGTTGTAAGGCACTGGGTTAAGGTTTCTGGCACCCTATAGTAAAATAAATAAATAGATAATAAATAAAAACTGTCTCTCATTGGTATGCACACCTTTTCAATACCTTTTCAACAAGCCTGTGTACGATGAGACATTGTATTTGGCCTTACTTGCTGTCTTGCTGCATGGTATGGTGGGTTAACTGTTTGTAGGACTTTGCCCACTCTGCCCTCAGAAGCTTTGACCCCTTTTGCAGCAAGATAGCCGGTCATCATTTTTCTTCCGTAGTACGACCCAGTCTGAGAAAGGAATTTTATGTTTTGATGCATTTATCATGATGCATTTATCATTATTAAGATTAATTCATGCCCCCCCACACACGCACAAGGCCTTCTCCTTGACTCCCTCTTCCTGCATGACCCCTAGCTGGCAGTTAACTGGGTTGACTCTTTGAGCCAGGGATCTGCCCAAGGTTTCTTCTGCTCAAATTTTAACTGCCCCCCTCACCCCCCAAGCAAGCCACAGAGGCTCACTCGTGCCCTTTGTTCACATCATTCATCGCCTTTACATCATCCACCACCACCCCCCACCACCCTCAGTGCAGCCCAATTTCACTGCATTTTTTACACTCAGTAATTATGTATGTTACAGAAAATTCCCTTGTATGGCCTACAAGGTGTGTTGTGTGTTGAGAAGACGAGATACTCTGCATATGCACAATCATGTGTCAACTATGCAACTGTGCAGCATACTAAAGTAATTCTAGCCTACTGACAAAAGAATAGTATAAGCATAGAACCAGGGCTCTGGTAGACCATCAACCATCTTTGGTTGACTTTTTTTCAACGAGGGGCACTTCCAGCTGCAGTGTGTTTATCGTTGCCATGGCAACCATAATAAGAGCATGTCAAAGATACAGCGCTACGCGATCTTTTGGAATACCAGAACATAAAACATTTTTATTCACACTGTGACAAACACCACACCTCTTCAATAGCTTTCGCCACTTCACTTTCCAATTGCCTGTCAGGGCAGAAATCCTTTGCGCCAAGTCCTTGCTCTGTGCACCACCGCCGTACATTCCTCTCTGAAAATCCTCTTAAAGAACCAAAGTGACCCGTCAGTGCTGCAGCAATATTGGCACATGCCATCCCACTTAATCTCTTGTGTTTTATAAAATCCGAGTACTGATCTAAAGACATTTTGGATCTAACAGTTGGCTACATACAAATGTCTTCTCCGTAGAGGTGGTATTCTCAGGTTTTGTGGAGCTCGCAGGAAAGCACAACTTCCGGGTCATTGCAAAAAGTCCTCAAGGCAAACTCAGGAATGGAAGAAGCAATGTTTTTTTCTCAAGTCCAAATTTCCTTTTTTCCACACCACCTAAAGTCAAGTAAAGAGCCTTTTCATGTTTATGTTTTTTTAGATTTTAAGAAGAACAACAAAATATACGTCTATTCCAACTTTCTGTTCATTGATTTTAAAACGAAAAACGAAATACAGGTCGTTTTCTATTTTTTTATTTTTCTAAATCAAAACCATAATTGGATGGCCACGACGTACACGGACCCCCTCAGATCTCATCTCATCTCATTATCTCTAGCCGCTTTATCCTGTTCTACAGGGTCGCAGGCAAGCTGAAGCCTATCCCAGCTGACTACGGGCGAAAGGCGGGGTACACCCTGGACAAGTTGCCAGGTCGTCACAGGGCTGACACCGACAACCATTCACACTCACATTCACACCTATGGTCAATTTAGAGTCACGAGTTAACCTAACCTTTGGACTGTGGGGAAAACCAGAGCACCCGGAGGAAACCCACGCGGACACGGGGAGAACATGCAAACTCCGCACAGAAAGGCCCTCGCAGGCCACAGGGCCCGAACCCGGACCTTCTTGCTGTGAGGCGACAGTGCTAACCACTACGGTCTTACAATGTATCCCCTGAAAATCAATGGCACATTTAAATCATACTACTCTAAACTTTATACATCTGAAACCCCCCCCAACACATACAGACTCAAACATGGATGCATTCTTAAATAGCATACTCACTATTGACATACTAGCACAAATATCCCTAAAACAACAAATAATCCTGGGAGAAATATACGGTAGCATCAAGGAAATGAATAGTGGCAAAACACCAGGACCCGATGGGTTCCCATCAGAGTTCTATAAAAAATTCTTAACACAATTAGCTCCATTATTACTAGACATGTTTAATCATTCTCTATCCACAGGAACTCTGCCAAAAACTTTAACAGAAGCCTCTATTTCAGTTATTCTAAAAAAGGATAAAAATCCTACAGAATGCAGCTCCTACAGATCTATTTCTCTTACATGTTGATGTAAAATACTAGCAAAAGTCCTGGCAAGAAAGTGAGAAACATGCCTCCCCTTAATAATCTCTCAAGATCAGACTGGCTTCATCAGAGGATGTCATTTATTCTCAAATATACACCATCTGCTAAATATCATCTCTGCTCTGTCTAAATCAACAAAGCCTGAAGTAGTACTTTCTTTAGATGCGGAAAAAGCCTTTGACAGGGTGGAATTCGGGTACGTGTTTAAATTGCTGGGAAAATTTGGGTTTGGTAAGAACTTCATCTCATGGGTGCGCCTCCTTTATACATCACTTCAAGCTCATGTCCACACAAATGGTCAGTACTCATCACTGTCCCGTGGAACATGTCAAGGCTGTCTGCTGTCACCATTGTTGTTTGCACTAGTCATCGAAACCCTAGCCATAAAGCTGAAAACATCAACACATCTGTGTAGTGTTTCATGTAAAGAATGACGGCGGGAACAAGTGGGCATCTGAACATTTACTACGCATCTCTTCCAGAGCCCACACATACATACGTATCCTAGCAACATGCACTACATGGAGATACTTCCTGCAGTCAAAATAAAAGCACAGGACACAACATTTTCCCCCTTTTTAAAGAAGAAGCACATACATACCCCAGAATACTTAAGAATTTGAAATATCACTCATGTAACCTGAGGCAGTACATTTCACTAGCTTATTCTTGGTCATAGAAGAAATGAAACATTTCTGAAATAGCAACATGGGTAAAGACAACTAACACATTAACTGAATTATCACTTAAACGTAAGTAAGCACAACTGCATAGTTTAAGATAAGTAGAGCAAGATTGCATAGAGTGACTCAACTAACTGAACTTGTAATCCACTGAGAGGTAACCTGGAAGGTAAGTAAGGTTAGTGACAAAGAGTACACATTTAAGTGACATAGTCCTTCAGCCAGGTAGGCTGGCGAATCTCTTGCATGGGCCTGGGTTCCGGGGAATGGTTGGCTGAATCAGTGTCCTCGTCTGCAGGCCTTGGAGTAGGTGTAGTGTCAGGAAAACTGGTAAGGTGGGAGGCATTCCACTTATTACCGTTGCTCAGCCTGTATGTGCTCTCACCAACTTTTGCACTGATGGTAAAAGGATCGCTGAACTTCCTGTGACCCTTAGGCACATGTAATGGGTTTCTCACACGCACTCTGTCCCCTTTTTGAAAAGCAGGAGGCTGACCGCCACGCTTGGCATCGGTGTAGGCCTTCATTTTCGACTGGCGCTGGCTAACCCTGTGACGAATGTCAGTATCCTTTTGAGCGGGCACAGGAGAAGAAGGAGGTAGCACAGACAGCTTGGTGCACATGGGACGTCCACAGAGGAGCTGGAAAGGTGAAGTCCCAGTCGTGGCGTGGGGTGTAGCACGGTACATGTGTAAAAAGTCAGTAACAGCTGGCTTCCATGGCTTGTGCTGTTGTATGGCAAGCTGGATTGTTTGCTTGAGCACACGATTGAATCTCTCAATTTGCCCATTGACAGCAGGGTAGTAGAGAGAGGAGCGGCGGTGATGTATTTGTCGGTCTTGTAGGAAAGCAATGAATGCAGCAGAGGTGAACTGAACACCGTTATCTGTCACGATGATCAGGGGGTTGCCATGTCGGCTGAACAGCGAGGACAGGAATGTCAGGATGGTCTCTGTGGTAATGTTCTGTGTAAAAGCAACCTCCGGCCACTTGCTATAGTAGTCGGTAAGTGTAATTGCATACCTGCAGGCTGGAGGGGCAAGCTCAAACGGACCAACAATGTCCATTGCAACTTTCTGCCATGGACCGTCAAGCAGAGGCACTGGTTGCAGAGGAGCTGGGCGGGGCTTTGCTGTTTTGTCATTCAGCTGGCACAAATGACAGGAGCGGATGGCACGAAGTACATCTGTGTCTATCTTTGGCCACCAGTAGAGTTCACGTAGGTGTTGCTTTGTCCGTACCACCCCTTGGTGGGACTCGTGTGCAATTGAAATCAGGTCTGGTCGCAATGCAATGGGTACGACCAGCTGAGAGTCACGAAACACAAATTGGTCTTTGACGCATAACTCCGTGCGGAGCTTGTAGTATGGCAGCAGGTCAGGTTCGAGGCCTTTGGATGAAGCAGGCCATCCACGTGTGATCTGGAGCTGGAGTTTTGTGATCTCGGGGCATGAAGCACAGGCAGAGTCAAGGTCAGTGGCAGACAATGTATTATGAGCATTAGAGAGGAGAGCAACTATCTCAGGATCAGCATCATCAGAGTGGGAGGACACAGCAGAGCACTCTGGAGCAGCAGGTAAAGGCAGGCAGGACATGCAGTCAGCTGGAGCGTTTTCGGCACCTGGGCGGTAGATGATGTCGTAGTTGTAGGACATGAGACACGCAGACCATCTTGACACACGGAGACCGGCACAGCCGACACCCTTTGTGGTAAGTAGGGTTGTCAACGCCTGATGGTCGGTTCGCAGGGTAAAGCGGCATCCCCAGAGGTAAGTACGCCATCGCTTGACAGCCCATACGCATGCAAGGGCTTCCTTTTCCATCGTAGCATATTTGCGTTCAGCCACAGACAGAGTTCGGGACGCAAACGCCACAGTCCTTTCAATCTTGTCTGGGCCCACTTGTGACAGCACGCCACCTAGGCCATAGTCGGAAGCATCTGTAGACACAATTGTAGGCAGTGTGGGGTCAAACAAAGCTAGAGCCTGACTGTCGACCAGCATTTTCTTGACAGTGTCAAAGCTAGCTTGTGCTTCAGCAGTCCATTGAAAAGCACTGTCAGACACTCTCAGGCATGCTTGCATTGGTTCCACCACAGTGGCATGGTTCGGCAGGAACTTGGAGTACCATGAGAGCAGTCCAAGGAAGGAGCGAAGAGTTGAGGCATCGGTGCAGGCGCATCAGCGATGGCCTGAATGCGTTCAGGGTCAGGCTGTAGTCCATCCGCTGACACAATGTGTCCCAGGAGCGGCAATTTAGGCTGGCGGAAGTGGCACTTGTCGTCGTTGAGTTGTAGGCCAGCAGTTCTCAGGCGATGCAGTACAGCAGCCAAAGCCTTGTCGTGAGCAGGCATGTAGCATCCATGGACTATTATGTCATCCAGGTAGTACTCCACCCCTGACAGGCCATCCAGGACTACGCTCATCGTTTTCTGGAAAGCGGCAGGAGCTGAAGCAAGCCCATATGGCACACAACAGAAACGAAACAGGCCATCGTGGGTAATAAATGCTGTAAGGTCACGGCTCTGTTCATGTAGGGGCATTTGGTAGTACGCACTAGCCAAGTCAATTGTAGAGAAGATGGTGGCACCCTTTAAGCTGGACAGCAGTTCATCCATGTGAGGCAGTGGGTGTGCATCAATGATCACCGCCTTGTTTGGTTCGCGCAGATCAATGCACATGCGGATTTTGCCTGACTTTTTCTGTGTAACAACAATTGGTGACACCCATGCTGAAGCATCAACGTGTTCAATTATGCCCGCTGCCTGTAGGTTGTTCAGTTACTCTGTCACTGCATCTCGAACCGACAGTGGCAGGCGACGGAGCTTTTGGCGCACTGGTGTAACGGTGCCATCAATTTTCACCAGATGAACAAAGTTCTTTGCACAGCCGATGGTAGGTGGTGTAGGTGTAGTAGTGGCACATTCCAGCACAGGTGCAGGAGCAGTAGGAGGCAGGACTCTGTTGTGCTGGATGCGCACCTGTAGTGATTCCATGAGGTCTCGCCCAAGCAGTGGAGTTCTGTTGGTCACAATGTAGAATGTGCATAAAGCTGTGCGGCCATGTAGAGACACATTCACGGACATGCAGCCAAGGACAGGAATGTGCTTTTTAGAGTAAGACACAAGCCTGACTTTGGGCTGAGTCAGCCGAACGTGGTTGAAGTGGTGCACGTAGAGGCTCTGTGGCAGTATGGATACAGAAGACCCAGAGTCCACGACTAAGTCAACTGTGCAGGGCTGTGACTGTTTGGTTGCAATCTCCACGGTGCATGTAATTTTAGCAGTTGGGCTGGTAGCATTGTCTGTGTAAAGCACCAAAACCTCAGGGAGTTCTACTTCACACACCTCTTGTGTATTAGGTTGAGTAGAACGGCAAACTTTAACAAAGTGTCCAGTCTTTTTGCATTGCTTGCATGTAGCTGTAATTGCTGGACAGTTGGGTGCATTGGCTAAATGGGCATCGGATCTGCAGCGGTAGCATGTCTTTTGTTTACCTTTGGCAGAAGCATTGGCGCCAGCAGCATTTGACTTGTGACCTCTCCCCCTGCGTTTGGAAGTTTGCTGCACGGCTTGCACAGGGACCGCGCGTGCATCAGTAATGCTCTTGGTGTGGTCCACAGCCGATTCAACTTGAGTAGCTAAAGTTATAGCTTTTTGCAAAGTAACTGTAGCATCTAACAGCAGTCTCTCACGTATTCTTGGATTGCACACATGTTCTATCAATTGGTCGCGGATCATTTCGTCTGTCTTCGCACCAAAATCACAAGTTGAAGCAAGGTCACGCAACGTAGCGACATACTGTAGTATCTTTCGATTACGTTCATTATGTCTTATATTAAATATAGTTAGGGTTTTTTTTTCTTTTTTATCAGACATCTAATTTTTGGGTTTGTTTACCTGACATGTTTCGACGTACAACTTCCGTCTTCCTCAGAGTGTCACCGGATGTTAATTGGTGACGCATCTTTTATCAGCTGCTGTTTCTGAAGGCGTGGCCTTCCTGTCTGGTTTGACAGGTCGGTCACGCCTTATACTGTCTGTTCGTCCCCTGCAAGATGTCACTCCAGGTATGGGAGAGCATGTATGCTCCCTCATCCCGGTTGATGGTCCTCGGGCTTCGCTTACGGATCTCTATGGCCTCCCTGATCCAGCGCTGATGTTTGTTATCTTCTGTGCGGATGACTCTGGCATTCCCCCAGTCCATAATGTGATTTTCCCTTTTACAGTGATCTGTTATAGCTGACTTATAATTTTCCTGTTGTGCCTTTTCTTTTATTGTTCGGGTTTGTCTTGTAGCTGTCTCCTTTTCGCACTCTTTCTTATGTTCATGTTTTCTTGTGTTGAAACTCCTTCCTGTCTCCCCAATATAAGTTTTATTGCATAATTTACATGGAATCTCATATATGGTGTTGCATCTGTTGTCCGGATGTATTCTGTCTTTGGGATGAACCAATTAACATCCGGTGACACTCTGAGGAAGACGGAAGTTGTACGTCGAAACATGTCAGGTAAACAAACCCAAAAATTAGATGTCTGATAAAAAAGGAAAAAAAAACCTAACTATACTGTAGTATCGTTTCATGAGAAGCCTGAGCACGCTTACGAAATGCATGATGCTCAGCAACTGTGTTAGTCTTTGGGTTGAAGTACATTTCCAATGCAGTTAAAGCAGAGTCATAAGTATCACCTGTATCAGGCAGGGAGTAGAAGATTCTCTGGCCCTCCGAGCCAAGGCAGTGTAGTAGAATTGCCATCTTCCTGGCAACTGGCCATTCGGCTCCGCTCGCGTTGATAACTAGCAGGTAGTTTTCGAAGATTTTTTTCCATATTTTAAAAGGCATTGCAGGCTCACCTGGGCATGGTAAGAAGAAGGTCGGGAAAGGCATGTTTGCAGCTGTCATCGTTGCAGAAAATAATTCGTACTCTCGTCGCCAATTTTGTAGTGTTTCATGTAAAGAATGACGGCAGGAACAAGTGTGCGTCTGAACATTTACTACGCATCTCTTCCAGAGCCCACACATACATATGTATCCTAGCAACATACACTACACAGAGATACTTCCTGCAGTCAAAATAAAAGCACAGGACACAACAATCTGCAGTGTATAAAGCAGGGAAATGTGGAGCATCATGTCTCCCTGTATGCAGATGATCTTTTACTCTACATAACAGACCCTGTCATAGGTGCCAATAGAATAACTCAAGTTCTAGATGGCTTTGGTGCTTTATCAGGATATAAAATAAATTTCCAAAAGCCAGTGTGTTTTTCAATAAATTATTGAGCCAAACAGTGCACACAGAAGCAGATATCTTTCCATCTCTCATCAGAAAGCTTTCATTATCTTGGGATTAACACAGTGGTTTTCAAAGTGGGGGCTGCGGCCCCCTGGGGGGCCACCAGGGGGCGCTAGGGGGCCTCAGAAAGTTGGAGGGACGATAAAAAAATTGCGAAATTTTTTTAAAAAATAATTATTAAATATATTGTAATTAGTTTTTTAATCATTATTATAAAATATAATTATTTATAATAATACATCATATCGAAATGTTGTTTGCCATGCTCATCTCTCCGATTGCCTGTGACGTTGCGGTTTGCGCCATTTATCAAGCTGCTTTGCCGCTCAAGCTAGTGTATTGTGGAGGAAATACTATTTTGTAAAGCACTTGAAAGAAGAACTACTGGGAAAGACATTTTTCAAGTTTTGGACGATTACATCGAGTCTAATGGATTGGACTGGACCCGTTGTGTGGGGGTGTGTTTGGACAGAGCCACGGCAATGACCGGGAAGATCAGTGGAGTGACCGCTCTCATTAAGCAGAAGGACCCGCATGTAGTGGCCACACACTGCATGCTCCATCGCGAGGCACTAGTTGCAAAAAGGATGGATAACGAGTTGAATCAGGTACTACAGGAGGTTATACAAGTAGTTAATTTTATTAAAGCCCGTCCCATGAAACATAGACTGTTTACCCTGCTTTGTAATGAGATGGGCGCTCGTTTTGAGGGGCTGCTGCTTCACTCGAACATGCACTGGCTGTCATGGGGCGCAGTTTTGAACCGTGTCTATGAGCTGCGGAGGGAGGTTGCAGAGTTCCTCTCATCTGAAAAGCATCAGCTGGCAGATCAGTTCACCGATGCAACCTGGATCTGCAAACTTGCATACATGTCAAACATTTTCCAGCATCTAAATGTACTGAATCAAAGCATGCAAGGACGTGACACGTACATACTCCAGGTGCAAGACAAAGTGCATGCTTTTTCCAAAAGGATCATGCTGTGGTCAAACAAGCTCCAGGAGGGAGTTACAGAAATGTCCCCACTACTTCACCAGGAGCTGCTGTCATGTGATGATTTGGGCTCCGTCTCTCCATTGATCCAGTCCCACCTGGAGCACCTCCAAGGATATTTCAAAGACTATTTCCCTGACCTCGAAAACACACATTTAAACTGGGTTAGGAACCCCTTTGCCCCCGGTGTCGGTTCTAGTCTGGACTTAAAGTCACAGGAGGAGCTGATTGAGATGGCAAACTCAGGGGATTTAAAAAAGGACTTTGAGGCTCTTCCCCTGTCTAATTACTGGCTACATGTAAGAAAAGACTATCCCAGCTTGGCTGACAGGGCATTGAAATGCCTTCTCCCTTTTGCAACAACCTACTTGTGTGAGTCTGGCTTTTCAACTTTAAAGGTACTCAAAACCAAACATAGAGCATGTCTACATGTGGACAATGACATGCGTATGGCACTGACGGAGATTAAGCCCAGGGTTGACAAACTATGTAGGAGCCACCAAGCCCATCCCTCCCACTAGTGTAAACCATCTGTCACTCCCAGACACACACACACATACATACACACACACAATTGAGAGTGGTTTGATTTCGTTTGTGCTGTTCTTATCAACGGTTTGTTGAAAAGTTTATTGTTTAGTGCGAAAATATTTGTGTTGAAAACATGTTAGTTAATAATATTCTTATGCTAAACAAATGTAACAATTATTGAATATTGAATAAAAGTAAGAGAAAACATTCTAAAAGTTGATGTTTCTTTAAATATTTTGTAGCATTGTCTGTGGGTTTGCAAAGGGGGTCCCCGGCCAGAAGCTAATGCTGTTTGGGGGGCCTTGGCATGGAAAAGTTTGGGAACCCCTGGATTAACATTACCCATTCATTTCACAGGCTATATAAAAACAATTTTGACAAGCTATTAACTAAGGTGAAAGCAGACCCACAAAATGGTCCCAGTTGCCACTGTTATTAGCTGGCAGAGTGCAAACTATAAAAATGAATGTCTTGCAGAGATTTTTGTTTCTTTTTCAGTGCCTTCCTCTCTTTCTGACAAAATCATTCTTCAAACAGCTTGATAAAATTATCCTTCCATTTTTGTGAGCAGGAAAGGTAGCAAGAATAAAGAAAAATGCTCTGCAAGCAGCAAGGTGGGAGGGTGGGCTGTGCCTGCCTAATTTTATGTTTTACTACTGGACAGCAAATATACAAAAAAAAAAAAAATTCCTCAGCTGGCGATATGAGAAGGAGTTCAACTGGTGTAAAATCGAATCCCTCTCCTGTCACACATCCTCACTTATAGCCTTGACATGCTCCCCTCTACCAATCTCAACAGTAAACTACACATCAAACCCAGTAGTTTTGTCAACTTTGAAGATATGGACACAGTTTTGCAAACACTTCAAATTATATAATCTTATCCTCTTTTGCCCATTATGCAAAAAACATACATTTTTACCTTCCAAACTTGACTCTGCATTTACATTTTGGAATGATAAAGGCATCATATCATTCTGAGGACTGTTTTTTAATGGCACATTTGCCAACTTTGAAAGTCTGATCCACAAGTATGACTTACCCTGAAACCGTTTTTTCCACTATCTCCAGGTTTGCAGTTTTGTGAAGGATCAATGCAGCACATTCCCACATCTGCCTGCTGAGGACTCACCAAATATTCTGGATAAATCTGCAAACCTGACAGGAATGACATCTACACTATACACCCACATTCTTCATATTGACCCCTCTCCACTTGTCAAACTCAAACGAGAATGGGAGGCTGAGCTGGAAGTCATGTTTCAAGACCCCTGGTGGGACAAGGCCAAATTACAAGTTAACTATTCCTCATCCTGTGCACATCTCAATCTAATATGATTTATAGTGGGACAAAAAAAATGCATGTAAGCAAAGCCAAAGGAGCAAAATACTTTTCTGGCACTAGTGAGACCTGTAATAGATTGTGCTTCTGTCCTGTCTCATCTATCTCATACCTTCTGGTCATGCTCAAAGTTAGCAGGATTTTGGAAAAAACTTTTTCAAGATCATGTCTGAAGTTCTAGATACTGATATTGCACCCTATCCACTCATTGCTATTTTTTTGGCATTCCCCTGAACTATCCTGAGTTTGGTGAACCTAAATTAAATGTTTTATAATTTGTCTTTCTGACTGCCTGTAGATGTATCCTCTTACATCTCCTCTTACAAGTTGCCCAAGCCTCCAGCAGAACATGCTTGGCAAACTGATCTAATTTCATTCCTTAAACAGAAAAAGATCAAATTTTCTCTTAGAGGGTCAAGTGAGAAGTTTTACACTACATGGCAGCCTTTCCTCTCCTATTTTGATAAAATATCTACAGCTCTGGGGCGGCACGGTGGTGTAGTGGTTAGCGCTGTCGCCTCACAGCAAGAAGGTCCGGGTTCGAGCCCCATGGATGGCGAGGGCCTTTCTGTGTGGAGTTTGCATGTTCTCCCCATGTCCGCGTGGGTTTCCTCCGGGTGCTCCGGTTTCCCCCACAGTCCAAAGACATGCAGGTTAGGTTAACTGGTGACTCTAAATTGACCGTAGGTGTGAATGTGAGTGTGAATGGTTGTCTGTGTCTATGTGTCAGCCCTGTGATGACCTGGCGACTTGTCCAGGGTGTACCCCGCCTTTCGCCCGTAGTCAGCTGGGATAGTCTCCAGCTTGCCTGCGACCCTGTAGAACAGGATAAAGCGGCTACAGATAATGAGATGAGATGAGATCTACAGCTCCCATCACTTAGGTAGCAACATTTCCATTACCATTTGTATCCAGCTGAATAGTCACACTGGCAGAATTGGTTAAGAAACCAGAAAGGTGTAATTATATACAGTGCATTGCAAAGGTATTCAACCCCCTTGGTGTTTGTCCTGTCCTGTCACGTTGCAAGCTGGAATTATAATGAATTTTTTAGGGGTTAGCACCATTTGGTTTACACAATATGCATACCACTTTAAAGGTGCAAATTGTTTCTGTATTGGGACAAACAATAATTAAGATGAAAAGGCAGAAGCTGGAGTGTGCATAGGTATTCACCCCCTTTTGTATGAAACCCCTAAAAAAGAGCTGGTCCAACCAATTAACATCATACTGTAAGTCACATAATTAGTCAATTAAGATCCACCTGTATGCAATCAAAGTGTCACATGATCTGTCACATGGTGTCTGTATAAATCCACCTGTTCTGGAAGGTCCCTGACTCTGCAACACTACTAAGCAAGATGAAAAGCAAGGAGCACTCCAAAAAGGTCAGAGACAAAGTTGTGGAGAAGTATAGATCAGGATTGGGTTATAAAAAAAAATCCCAAACTTTGAATAGCCTATGGAGTACCATTACATCCATTTTAGCAAAATGGAAAGAATATGGCACCACTACAACCCTAGCAAGAGAAGGCCACCCACCAAAACTCACAGACTGGGCAAGGAGGGCATTAATTGGCGATGCAACAAAGATGCCAAAGATAATGCTGAAGGAGCTGCAAAAATCTACAGTGGAGATGGGAGTATCTGTCCATAGAACCACTTTAAGCCATACACTCCATAAAGTGGAACTTTATGGAAGAGTGGCCAGAACAAAGTAATTTCTTAAAGAAAAAAAAGAAAAAAAGAAAACACATTTGGAGTTTGCCCAACAGCATGTGGCACCCTCCCAAAACACATGGAAGAAGATTCTTTGGTCAGATGAGACCATCATGGGAAACACCATGTGTGGAGCAAACCCAACACTTCCCATCACCCTAAGAACACCATTCCTACAGTGAAGCATGGTGGTGGCAGCATCATGCTGTGGGGATGCTTTTCATCTGCAGGGACAGGAAAGCTGGTCAGGATTGAAGGAAAGATGGATGGCACTAAATACAGGGCAATTCTGGAGGAAAACCTGTGTGAGTTGTCGAGAAGTTTGAGACTGGGACAGAGGTTCACGTTCCAGCAGGACAATGACCCTAAACATACTGCTAAAGCTACACTGCAGTGGTTTAAAGGGAAACATTTAAATGTCTTGGAATGGCCTAATGAAAGGTCAGACCTCAATCCAATTGAGAATCTGTGGCACAACTTGAAGATTGCTGTACACCAACACAACCCATCTAACTTGAAGGAGTTGGAGCAGTTTTGCCTTGAATAATGGGCAAAAATCCCAGTGGCTAGATGTGCTAAGCTAATAGAGACATACCGCAAGAGACTTGCAACTGTAATAGCAGCAAAAGGTGGCTCTACAAAGTATTGACTTTTTTTGGGGTGGGTGAATACCTATGAATGAATGAATGAAGGCTTTATTTCAAACGTGTCAAAGTAGTACAAAACACAAGAGAAAAAAAAAACAAACACAAAAAACAAAAACAAAAGAACAAATAAAAACACTTAATTAAATTAAAAACAATGGAAGCAATATTAACGTAACATGTTTGAAAAGGAGTAGGAAGAAGCATTAGCTTATTTAATCCTACCTCCTTTCCAATTAATTAATAATATCACTATTTACTTCCTGTGTGTATATATATATATATATATATATATATATATATATATATATATATATATATATATATATAAATAATTTATTTATCTTTATTGTTATTATTATTTGTATTTACTATTTTTAAATCACATACTCCTGAACACAAGTAATTAAACATTTGCCTGTACCAACAAAATAGAAAATAAACAAAATAAACAAAGTAAATAAAAATATGTGCCAAAAACCCTAGTGCTCATCCTACCCTTCTTCCTCCCTGTACCTAGTGAATACCATGTCTTTGTACCACTGTTTGAATATACTCATGCTTGGACATTGCTTCAGCCCCCTGACAGTCTGTTCCACAATTTCACTCCACATACTGAGATGCAATGTGTTTTTAAGGTTGTGCGAGCAAAAAGATGTTTAAAGTTCATTTCCCCCCTCAAATTATATCCCCCATCTTTCTGAAAAAAAAATTTTGAATGTTGACTGGAAGTAGGTTGTTTATTGTTCTATACATGATTTGTGCTGTTTGAAAATGAACCAGATCTGTGAGTTTTAATATTTTTGATTTTAAGAATAAAGGATTAGTATGTTCTCTGTAACCAGTGTTATGAATTGTCCTTATGGCTCTTTTCTGCAGTATAATCAGTGGTTGTATTGTACATTTATAAGTATTGCCCCAAATCTCTACACATTAATTTAAGTATGGTAATATTAGTGAGCTGTAAAGAAAGTGGAGTGATTTGTGGTCCAGAAAGTGTTTTGCCTTACTCAGTACTGAAATGCTCCGTGACAGCTTAGTTTGTACATGTTTTATGTGGGATTTCCATGTTATTTTATTGTCCACAATTACACCAATACATTTATTTTCATGTACCCTTACAATATCAACCCCATCTACATGTATTAGTGCTTGAGTATTCCTTTTACAATTCCCAAATAACATTAATTTAGTTTTATTAAGGTTTAAAGATAATTTGTTCCTGTCGAACCACTTCTTTAATTTAAACAGTTCTGCAGTGATCATCCCCAGAAGATCCTGTAAGTTCCCCCCTGAACAAAAAATATTTGTGTCATCTGCAAATAAAACTAATTTTAATAACTTGGAAACTTTGCAGATATCATTTATGTAGAGAATGAACAGTTTTTGGACCCAATACTGACCCCTGAGGGACACCACAAGCAATGTCCAAGCATGAGGAAGTGTAATCTCCCAACTTCACAAACTGTCTCCTGTCCCTTAAATAACTTTTCACCCAGTGCAAAACTATCCCCCTGATCCCATACCATTCCAGTTTATTGATTAATATGTCATGATTGATTGTGTCAAAAGCTTTCTTGAGGTGATGAATATTCCAATTGTGTACTGTTTGTGATCTATAGCGTTAGTGATTTCCTCAACTGATTCCATTAATGCCAGTGATGTTGAACTGTTTGATCTAAATCCATATTGACTGTCAGAGAGTAATTCATGCTTATCCAGGAATTTGTCTTATCTGTTGTTGAATATTTTTTCTAGAATTTTTGAAAATGTGGTAATAAAGAAACAGGCCTGTAGTTTGTGAAGTGGTGTCTATCCCCAGTTTTATACAGTGGCACAACTTTAGCTATTTTCATTTTGTTTGGAAATTTGCTGGTTTGGAATGATAAGTTACAGATGAAAGTTAATGGTTTTGAAATTCCCTCAATGACCCTTTTCACAATTTTCATATAAATGTTATCACAATCAGTAGATGTTTTATGTTTACAGTTTTTTACAATATCAATTATTTATTTTTCTTCCACTGCTGTGAGGAACATTGAGCTTTGATTTCTATCTATAAGATTATCATTCCAATCCTGCGATGACGATGGATCAGGGATGTTTTCTGCCAGGTTTGGTCCAACACTTAGAAAAAAATGATTAAAACTATTAACTATATCATCTATATTGTCTTTCTTAATGTTGTTATCTATAAAGTACTGAGGGTAACATTGTCTAGAGCCATTTTTGATTATATTATTTAACAAATCCCATATTCCTTTAATATTATTTTTGTTTTTATTTAATATTTCATGATAGTATTCCTTTCTGCTAGCTCTAATAATATTGGTTAAATTATTTTTATATTTTTATATTTATTCTCTGCCTCTTTAGTTTTCTGTTTTATGAATTCTCTATACAGCGTATTTTTCTTTTTACAGGCATTTTGTAATCCCTTGGTGATCCATGGTCGGTCCGTGTATTTATGTTTCCTGCTATATTGTTTAATTGGACAATTTTTGTTATGTAGTGATGTAAATATCCTGAGAAATGTTTCATATGCATTGTCAATATAATTATTCTTGTATATAGTGTCCCAGTTTTGCACTAGCAAGTCATTCTTAAATGCATTCATGTTTTCCTCTGTCCTCAATCATCTATATGTTGGTCTTGTATCTGGATGATTTCCTTTAAAATTGCCATCATAAACTGTAAAAACGGGCGGCACGGTGGTGTAGTGGTTAACACTGTCGCCTCACAGCAAGAAAGTCCGCGTTCGAGCCCCGTGTCCGGCGAGGGCCTTTCTGTGTGGAGTTTGCATGTTCTCCCTGTGTCTGCGTGGGTTTCCTCCGGGTGCTCCGGTTTCCCCCACAGTCCAAAGACATGCAGGTTAGGTTAACTGGTGACTCTAAATTGACCGTAGGTGTGAATGTGAGTGTAAATGGTTGTCTGTGTCTGTGTGTCAGCCCTGTGATGACCTGGTGACTTGTCCAGGGTGTACCCTGCCTTTCACCCATAGTCAGCTGGGATAGGCTCCAGCTTGCCTGCGACCCTGTAGAAGGATAAAGCGGCTAGAGATAATGAGATGAGATGAGAAACTGTAAAAACTGGTAGGTGGTCACTGATAAATAATCCGCTCACAGTATTGTTTTCAATGTCGTTAGTGAATATGTTGTCAATTAATGTGGAACTGTATGATGTGATTCTGCTGGGTTTGGTGATTTTTGGATAAAGGCTCATACTATACAGTGGTGCTTGAAAGTTTGTGAACCCTTGAGAATTTTCTATATTTCTGCATAAATATGACCTAAAACATCATCAGATTTTCACACAAGCCCTGAAAGTAGATAAAGAGAACCCAGTTAAACAAATGAGACAAAAATATTATACTTGGTCATTTATTTATTGAGGAAAATGATCCAATATTACATATCTGTGAGTGGCAAAAGTATGTGAACCTCTAGGATTAGCAGTTAATTTGAAGGGGAAATTAGAGTCAGGTGTTTGCAATCAATTGGATGACAATCAGGTGTGAGTGGGCACCCTGTTTTATTTAAAGAACAGGGATCTATCTAAGTCTGATCTTCACAACATATGTTTGTGGAAGTGTATCATGGCATGAACAAAGGAGATTTCTGAGGACCTCAGAAAAAGCGTTGTTGATGCTCATCAGGCTGGAAAAGGTTACAAAACCATCTCTAAAGAGTTTGGACTCCACCAATCCACAGTCAGACAGATTGTGTACAAATGGAGGAAATTCAAGACCATTGCTACCCTCTCCAGGAGTGGTCGACCAACAAAGATCACTCCAAGAGCAAGGCGTGTAATAGTTGGCGAGGTCACAAAGGACCCCAGGGTAACTTCCAAGCAACTGAAGGTCTCACTCACATTGGCTAATGTTAATGTTCATGAGTCCACCATCAGGAGAACACTGAACAACAATGGTGTGCATGGCAGGGTTGCAAGGAGAAAGCCACTGCTCTCCAAAAAGAACATTGTTGCTTGTCTGCAGTTTGCTAAAGATCACATGGACAAACCAGAAGGCTATTGGAAAAATGTTTTGTGGATGGATGAGACCAAAATAGAACTTTTTGGTTTAAATGAGAAGCATTTTGTTTGGAGAAAGGAAAACACTGCATTCCAACATAAGAACCTTATCCCATCCGTGAAACATGGTGGTGGTAGTATCATGGTTTGGGCCTGTTTTGCTGCATCTGGGCCAGGATGGCTTGCCATCATTGATGAAACAATGAATTCTGAATTATACCAGTGAATTCTAAAGGAAAATGTCAGGACATCTGTCCATGAACTGAATCTCAGAAGAAGGTGGGTCATGCAGCAAGACAACGACCCTAAGCACACAAGTCATTCTACCAAAGAATGGTTAAAGAAGAATAAAGTTAGTGTTTTGGAATGGCCAAGTCAAAGTCCTGGCCTTAATCCAATCGAAATGTTGTGGAAGGACCTGAAGCGAGCAGTTCATGTGAGGAAACCCACCAACATCCCAGAGTTGAAGCTGTTCTGTACGGAGGAATGGGCTAAAATTCCTCCAAGCTGGTGTGCAGGACTGATCAACAGTTACCAGAAACGTTTAGTTACAGTTCTTGCTGCACAAGGGGGTCACACCAGATACTGACAGCAAAGGTTCACATACTTTTGCCACTCACAGATATGGAATATTGGATCATTTTCCTCAATAAATAAATGACCAAGTATAATATTTTTCTCTCATTTGTTTAACTGGGTTCTCTTTATCTACTTTTAGGACTTGTGTAAAAATCTGATGATGTTTTAGGTCATATTTATGGAGAAATATAGAAAATTCTAAAGGGTTCACAAACTTTCAAGCACCACTGTACATTGTATTAATGAATTCGTCAGTCATTTTATGCTTCTTAGGATTTAAAAAATCAATATTAAAATCACCACATATGAAAATAACTTTCTGATTCATCCTCGAAAAAGATGCCTCGATCCAGTCCTTGAATAAGTCCATACTAGAACCTGGTGTTCTATATATACAGATGATTATTACATTTTTGGTTTTTTTTTTCTGTACAGATTTCAATAGTTATACATTCTAACAGATTGTCAGTTGCAGTTGAGATATTTTCCAATATCCTATAATCTAAATTTTTGTCCACATATACAGGCACACCTCCTCCGCCTTTGCTCTTCCTGTTTATATAGTTGAGTTCATATCCATCCATCTCAAAATCCATCCCCTTATCAGCATTGATCCAAGTTTCTGATATTGCAATAATTTTGAATGGTTTTGTAAACTGACTTAAGTAGTCCTTAATGTTATTAAAGTTTGCATACATGCTTCTGCTGTTGAAATGGATTATGGATAATTTGTTGTCAGTTCTAACGGTCTGATTGTATTGTACATTTGTGTAATAGTAGCAGTTGTCATTAATATTGGAAAAGAAATTGTTGTCCAGATCTATATCGTTTTCTATATCCAGTAAATTATAATTGGAATATTGAAAGGTTTTTAGCTCCACATTGTTATGATCAGGAATCCTTTGAGATGTACCATCATTAACTCCAGATGCAGGTGAATGAGTTATTTCCGACGATGTCATAGTTGTGTGTTGTGAATAATTCATCATACTCCTTACAGTCCGGTTTATGGTGATTATTGGTACCTGTCCAGCTCCTCCATGGTCTTGATGACCACAACTTTGGCTTGCTCTGGCATTCCGTTAAGCTTAATGAATATTTTACAATTATTGGTCCATGTGCTTTGAATCTTTCCCTGACTTTTCAAGTTGCGTGCCTTTCTTGCAATGTCAGAGTTTCATTTTATAAGATGCTCATTTATGAAGACGTCTGTCCCTTTCAATTTCCTTCCCAGTTTCAGCAATGCAGTCTTGTATTTTCTGTTTATGAATCTCATGATTACGGCTGGTGTATTTCTGTCATTTCTCCGGGGCAAAGTATGGCATGCCTCCACGGTGTTTAAATCCACTTCAACGCCCTTTGAGTGGAGGAAAGCAGCCACCTGTTGCTCTGTCGATCGGTCATCCTGCTCACTGGGCTCCACCCCGTTGTCAGTGGTCACTGCCCAGGCATATGACCGGGGTTTGATGCGGAGCCCGGTGATAATCACATCCTTGATCCTGGAGTACTGCTCCAGATCCGCCACTCTGTTCTCCAGTTCCGCCAGACGCCGGTCTTTCTCGGTGTTCTGAATCCAGAGAGCCTTCACCTCCTCCACCAGCTCCAGGATGCCTTTCTGCTGCTGTTTAACAGCAGATATTTCCTTAGTCAAAAACTCGAGGGTCGTCTTGAGTTCCTCGCCCTCCTCTGCTGTCATTGCCCTCTTTGGCGGCATGCTGCTGCTAGGTAACGCTGCCCAATGCCGGGTCAGCTGTTTGCAGCTGTTTGCCTAGCCACTGGCTAGTTAGTTTGTAAACTAGCCAACTATCGTGCAAGTCCAGTTCCAAATCAGCGTCGTAAACCAGGCACTGTCCACTGGCCGAAATCCAAAATCACTAGTCGAGAATCAGTAGTCAAATTAACTTAGAAATATAGTCCGAAGCCAAGCACCAAACACACAAGCGAACAAGCACCACACACAGGAAACAGGAAACACTCCAGATTTTTTTTCATCTTAATTATTGTTTGTGTCACAATAAAGAAAAAAAATTGCACCTTTAAAGTGGTAGGCATGTTGTGTAAATCAAATGGTACTCCCCCCAAAAAAAAAAAAAATCCATATGGATTCCAGCTTGTAATGCGACAAAATAGGACAAATACCAAGGGGGATGAATAATTTTGCAAGACACTGTATGTTAACTACAGTATATGCTTTCTACATTTTGCATGCTTTGACACATTAATTCATAAAAGTGGACTAGCTTGGTTTGAGTGGGTGAGTGAGTTTTCATTTTTTGCTGCTTTTTAATTATTTATTTTTACCTTTTTTGTTGTCTGTTCTGTTGTACACAAATATAAAACTGGACATGATTATATGTGACACATAAAATGGTACAGTACATTGATCTGAATGGTACAATACATTGACCTGACCCACATGTCTTTGAACTTCAAAGTTCAAAGACATGCAGTTAGGTTAACATGGGGTGGCCTTGAGCTGAAGTGCCCTTGAGCAAGGCACCTAACCCTGAACTTCTCCTTGGGCGCTGTAGTATAGCTGCCCACTGCTCTGGGTATGTGTGTGTGTGTTCATTGCTCACTTGTGTGTGCATGCGTGTGTTCACTGCTTCAGATGGGTTAAATGCAGAGGATGAATTTCACTGTGCTTTAAGGCCCAGTCCCACTGCACTTACGGATGCAAAGAGGATGTAAAACGTAAAAAAATCTTTGCCATCCGTTGGAAAACGCTATGCATCCGTTGTGTACTCATTGCATACGTGCTTCATATGCTCTATCCATCGAGCATCCGTCCACTGTGATTTCATCTGCGCAAAAAGTTTTGAGCTGCACAAAACTTTTAGAACGGATGAACTTTCCGCCGTGTACGATGTAAATCCGCGACATATACGAGCAACAAACGTTCTATGTCCGTTATCATCCGTTAAACGTCTGCTGTATCCTCTCTGCATCCTGTGGGCATCCTCGCAACTCACATCCGCTGCAGCTGAAAACGGAAAGAGGGAGGAAAGATAAGGTACATGAAACGTCTATTCATCGTTAGTAGCACGGAAATAGAAAGGATATAAGCGTATGCATCTCGTATATAAAGTATTCAAAACGGACAAAGCGTTTATATCTGGGATGTATCTCGTATATTGAGGATGTCTAGAGTATGTCTAGAGTATGTAGAAGGACAACTAGCGGACAATCGGTCTGCATCCGATATACATCCGCGCAACATGCCCTTTGTTTCCGTTAGGCGTACGTGATGCATCCCCTTAATCCGCTATGCATCCGCTCTTTCTGCTATGCGTCCGCTTCTCAGTTATCACCAGTAACCCCTTCGGAGCTGTCATCCACTTCCATCCGCTTTCATCCGCTAGGCTTCCTATGAACATGCGTTTAACATCCCCGCTATATACTACCCACGTCCGTTCTTTTCCGTTCTGTTTTCGCAAATTTTCGCCAATTTTGTCCATTTCTGGAGCGGATGAAAACGGATAGAGCCACCCCTGAAATTTTGCTCGTCCGCTGTGTCCTTTTTGCATACGTTTTGTGTCCATCGGCCAGTGGGACCGGGCCTTTAGTGTGCATGTGATAAATAAAGGCTTCTTCTTCTGTTAAGAAAATATGTTTAAAAAGACAGTGAATTCATGATTCGTCATAAGATTAAAAATCTGTGATCACATTAAAAAAGGATCATCTGGTGATGGGGAATAATGTCTGAGATGTGTTTAAAAATTGGTCAAATAGGTGTTAAAAATAGTAAAAACTCACTATATTAAAAAAGGGTTAAAAAGCTAAAAAAAAGGTCTTTAATTAATTAATTGTTTATTTCATTAATTGTTTTATGTTTAGCAGTAACAGTATTATCAGTGATCTGTAAAGTGACCTAAATCAGTGAAACTGAGATTGACTGACTGCTTTTGTCTCCACCTGCAACTCAGGTGAAATCACGGTAATTTCCTCATTCTAGTAAGTGTTCACATTGATGAAACATCACTGCATCACTCTCATGGTCAGTAGCTGAGCACTGTACCGGAGTTTGATGAGTTTGGTTTTGGAGCTGGGGGGGATGGTTCTCAGTCTGAATCTATCTTTCTGTTTGCGGTTCATTATTGTTTATTTGGTTGCTTTCTTTATTATTTTCTTATCTCTTTATTAGTTGTAGGCATAGGAATACTCTGAGGGTGTGGAGGGAGTACCCCTTCAGATACATGGCTTTGGCCATGGGTGGAGAAGATAAATCAAAAGAGGGAGGGTGGGAACAGGTTAGAAGCAAGAATTCAAAAAAGACTGATGGGAAACGGGATTGGTCAGCTGCAGCTGAGGAAAGGGAGGAAAGCAAAGTCAGGAAAATGGCTAACCCAGCATCGGAAGAAAATAAAATCCTGTTAAAACTACCAGAGCAGAATGGAATAGTGGATTTAAGTCAATAAGTCCCACTAAAGTGTCAGATTCACTGTTGAGGTCCTTAGGTTAAAGGATTCCAGGCCAGAATCCTACCTAATAGATTATTAATTATCATATGTGCAAACACAGAGCAATTGAATAAGGCAAAGAAAATGGATACAGTAGCTGGGAAAAAGGTGGAGAAGATCCTCCCGGGGTTAAATCAGGAACAAAGGGTGTGATTTATGGGGTATGTGCTGATATTTCAGAGAAAGAATTATTGGAGAAGATTAAGGGAGGAAGAATCATGACAGTGAAAAGATTCAAAGCCCACGAGGGTGGGAATCCCGATTCTCCGATCTTGATTACATTTGGGGATGATACACTACTGCCAAGAGTTTTTATTGGATGTCTGTCATACCCAGTAAGGCTGTATGACAGGCCCCCAATACGATTCTTTAAATGCCAAAGATTTGGTCAGGTGGCAGCTATGTGTCGCGGAAATCGAAGGTGTGGAAAATGCGGGACAGATCACAACTTCTCCGAATGTAAAACTGAAACAATGAAGTGCTGTAATTGTGGGGGAGATCATATTACTTCATCTCGGGACTGTGAACATTATCTAAAGGCGAAACAGGTTCAGACTGTAAAAGAACAAAGTAATATATCATATGCAGAAGCATTGAAAAGAGTGGAGGGGAAGAGTATCAGCGCAGATGTACGAAAAGAGGCACTGGGGAGCTCCCAGGTGTTAGCACCAACACCTTCTCTTGTATTATCAGGCACAGACACAATTGTGATTAAAAAAGAGGCTCTCTTGGCTTTCATGGTAGATGTGTTGTACGTATCCAAGAGTAAGGAAACTAGATCTGATATCATCAAGTCGGTGGTGGAGGCAGCTGGGAGGTTCCTGAACATGGTAAATTACGCTCCTCAGAAGTTATTTGAGTTTATGAGCAGGGGGGAAAAAGAACAGATAGGCTGGGCCCAGAGACTGATATGGATACAGAAGATATAGAGAATGTGAATGATGCAGATGATTTTTCTTAGATTAGTCTGTATGTTTTATATTTTACAATGGAATGCACAAAGTCTGATTGCTAATGGACAAGAATTTAAAAGATTCCTTGCTGATTTCCAACATAAACCTGAATTAATTTGCATCCAAGAAACATGGTTAATACCTACATTGGATTTTGTTAGCCCTGGATATGAAAATCTGAGAAATGATTGGTCAGATAGGTCTGGGGGGGGATGTGCCTCCTTTATTAAAATAGGAGTTAAATATAAGGAAGTTGAAATCTGCTCAGAACTGGAAAATGTGATAGTGGAGGTTTGGAGTTCATATGGGAAATTGACAGTAGTTAATCTATACAACCCCTGTAAACGGCTGACAATACTAGAACTAGAGGATATCATGAAGAAAATTACATCTCCAGTTATATGGGTTGGGGATTTTAATGCACACAACCCATTATGGAGCAGTAAAGAAAGAGATGCAAATGGTGTTGTAATTGAAGAATTGTTGGACAGGAACAATTTGGTTGTTCTAAATGATGGAAGACCAACTAGATTCCACATACAAAATGGAAATGTGTCATGCATAGACTTAACATTTGCATCAGCTGGATTAGCAAGGGTAGGTGAATGGGATCAATTAGAAAAAAAATACAATTGGAAGTGATCACTTCCCAATATTGAGCAGGTTTGGCAGAATGTTAATTGAGGAAGCTGAGGTGAGGCCTAAAAGATTTGATTTTACTAGGGCTAAGTGGGAAAACTCTAACGACAAAACCTTGGCCTCTGTGAATTTGGTAAATAGTGATGGCACAATCAATAGTTTGAATAAATCCTTCAGTGCAATGATCAACCAGGTAGCTTCAGACACAATACCCCAGAAGCAGAGTACTAAATTCAGCAAAATTGTTCCATGGTGGAACAAAGATTGTAATGTGGCCATAAAGAATAGAAATAAAGTTTACAGACGGTTAAGGAAATATCCAATACCGGAATATGCTATAGAATACAAGAGATTAAGGGCAGTGGCTAGGAAAATTATCAAAGAAGCGAAAAAAAGTAGTTGGAGAAAATATTGCAGTACGATAGGTCCAGACACTCCTATTGGGCATGTTTGGTCAAGAGTTCATCAAATGTCAGGAATATATAAAAGAATGAGTATGCCAGTTTTACCGTATATGACGGTGAAAATGAAGCTGCCAGTAATAAAGGAAAGGCTGATATGTGTGTAAAGATGTTCCAATCAATACATGCTTCTGGAAACCTAGAAGAAGAGGCGTTGAGAAGGAGGAGTGAGTTATTGTTGGAAGAACAATGGAAGTTAGAGAGAAGCACACTGAATGATGATCCAATTAATTTATTTTTTACACTAAAATAATTGAAGGACGCTATCCGAGTTGGAGCAAACACTTCAGCAGGAAGTGATGGGTTATGCTATGAGATGTTTAAACACCAAGATAACATAGTAGTAGAAGAGATGTTAGCATTATTTAATTTAATATGGGAGGAAGGAAAATTGCCTACAGAGTGGAAACACTCTGTTGTTATACCAATAATAAAACCTGGTAAAGAGTCCTCTAAACCAGATTCTTATCGCCCAATAGCATTAGCATCAGTGTTATGTAAGTTAATGTAACGAATGGTAACAAATAGGTTAGTTTATTTTTTGGAGCTTAAGGAATTTTTCGCAAAATATCAGAATGGATTTCAACGTGGTAGGTCAACAATGGACTCAATTGCTGTATTAGATCTAGACATCAAGAAGGCAATTATGAACAGGGAAGCTGTGATAGCAGTGTTTTAGATATTGAGAAAACATATAATTCTATGTGGAAAGAGGGTCTATTAATCAAATTATATGGAGCAGAAATACATGGAAGAATGTTCAGTTGGATAAAGGACTTCTTGAGGGACAGAATGATACAGGTAAGGATTGGTGGCGTATGTTCTGAAGTAGTTGAAATTGAGAATGGAACTCCCCAAGGGAGTGTTATTAATCCTGTGTTATTTAATATAATGATCAACGATATATTTCAAAATGTAGGTGTTGGCTATGGGTTATCTTTGTATTCAGATGACGGAGCCCTCTGGAAAAGTGGAAGGAATATAGGATATCTGACTAAGCAAATCCAAGTCGCTCTGACCAAAGTTGAGGGGTGGGCAGGAAGGTGGGGGTTTAAAATATCAGCAGCAAAAACTAAATACATGATATTTGGATTTAAAAGAAAGGTCCCTGACATAGGATTAAAAATTTATGGATCACTGCTAGAAAGAGCTAAAGAATTTAAGTTTTTGGGGATTTGGTTTGATGAAAAACTTACTTGGAGGGTCCACATAGAGAAAGTGGTCAATAAGTCAGAAAAAGTCATTAACATCCTTCGCTGCCTGGCTGGAAGTGACTGGGGAGCAGAAAGACAGACCATAATTATGACTTATCAAGCTACGATCAGATCAGTCTTAGACTACGGTAGCATGGTATTTGGGGCTACAGCCGCATCACTCTTACATAAGCTAGATGTAGTACAGACAAAAACTCTAAGAATATGCAGTGGTGCCTTCCGATCAACCCCAACACAGGCACTGTTGGTTGAAACAGGAGAAATACCTCTGAGACTGAGGAGAATTAAGTTAGGCCTACACTTTTGGTGTAAGATCTGTGCGTGTCCACCTAACTTTTCCTTGAAATGGTTACTGAGGGACATTTGTGTATTTTCTGGCAAAGAAAAGAAAGGAAATTACCTGCATATGGTAAAAGAATGGGTTGGAAAAGTGGGTATTGATTAATCAAAAATGGTGAACTATCCATGTTGGCCAGCTGTGCCATTATAGTTACTACCTGAGCCAGGAATTGATTTAAATTTACTATTTAAAATGAGGGAGGGGGATATTGAGGAGGTCAGCCAAGGTGCAGAAAACTATATTGAGAGGGTATGGAACTCACACCTGCAGGTTTTCACAGATGGATCCAATGATCCTGAAAGTGGAAGAGCTGGGTTTGGGTCCTATGTGCCTATGCTTCAGGTCCAGTAAGGAAAGCAGATCTCAAATAGGATATCTGTCTTCACAACAGAGTTAATAGCTCTAATTTGGGCTCTATGGTGGATAGAGGAAGTGAGACCAGAAAATGTGGTAATATGCTCTGACTCTGCTGCTGCTCTGATGGCCTTGAAGCATGGGACATTGGAAGCATGGCCTGATGTAATAAATGAAGCATTAATATGTCTATATAGGAGAGAGAAAATAGGTTGAAAAATGGGTCTGCTATGGGTGCCAGCACATGTTGGGGTAAAAGGCAATGAGATGGTGGATAAAATAGCAAAATCTACACTAACAAGACCAGAAGAGGAGTTAAGTATTTTACTTGGCAGAACAGAGTATCACAACTGTGGCAGCGGGGGCGTGGCCGAGCGTTGGTCTGTGAATGGACCCACCTCTCCCCAACCCAGCTCATGGAGGTAGCCCAATTGCAGAAAGAATTTTCCGATGAGTTTTTGCCCCTGCCCAGCTGCACCCACCTCATAGAACACCACATTGAGACGCCCCCAGGGGTGGAAGTGTGCAGCCACCCTTACCGTCTGCCTGAACACAAAAAAAGGTGGTCTGGGATGAACTTGAAGCCATGCTCGAAATGGGCATAATTGAGGAGTCCCACAGCGACTGGAGCAGCCCAGTGGTCCTGGTCCCCAAGACCGATGGGTCAGTCCGGTTCTGTGTGGACTATAGGAAAGTCAACGCAGTGTCTAAATTTGATGTTTACCCAATCCCTCGCATTGACGAGTTGCTCGATCGATTAGGCACTGCTCATTTTTATTTGACACTGGATTTAACGAAGGGATATTGGCAGATCCCCTTGACTCCTCTTTCCCGAGAGAAAATGGCCTTTTCCATACTATTTGGCTGACACCAATTCATCACACTTCCTTTTGGGCTGTTTCGGGTGCCCGCTATGTTCCAGCAGCTTATGGACAGGGTCCTCCACCCCCACGCCACCTACTTAGCCGTGTATCTGGATGACATTATCATCTATAGTAATGACTGGCCATGACACCTTGAACACTTTAGGGCCATCCTAAAGTCGCTGAGGCAGGCAGGTCTCACAGCCAACCCAAAGAAATGTGCGATTGGGCAGGTGGAAGTATGGTATCTGGGTTTCCACTAAGGCCATGGGCAGGTGTGTCCCCAAATTAATAAGACTGCAGTGATTGTGGCCTGCCTGAGGCCCAAGACCAAAAAGGGGGTGAGACAGTTCCTGGGGCTGGCTGGCTACTATTGGAGGTTCATACTTAATTATTCGGACGTCACCAGCCCGCTGACAGATATCACTAAAAAGGGAGTGCCAGATCCAGTCCAGTGGACAGAGCAATGCCAACAGGCTTTCTCTAAGGTAAAGGCTGCACTGCGTGGGGGGCCACTGTTACACTCCCCTGACTTTTCTCTCCCCTTTATTTTGCAGACAGATGTGTCAGACAGAGGGCTGGGGGCCATTCTGTCCCAGGAGGTGGAGGGGGAGGAGCATCCCATGCTGTACATTAGCCGGAAGCTGTCGATGCAGGAAGGCAGTTACAGCACGATCGAAAAAGAGTGCCTATCCATCAAGTGGGCAGTCCTCACCCTCCAGTACTACCTGCTGGGGCACCCTTTCACCCTGTGTTTGGACCACGCACCTCTGCAGTGGCTCCACCACATGAAGGATGCCAATGCGCAGAGCACCTGTTGGTATCTTGCCCTCCAGCCATTTAAATTTGAGGTGGTCCCTAGGTCGGGGGCACAGATGGGGGTGGCGGACTTCCTCTCCTGTCAAGGTGGGGGGGGAGAGTTGGCTTTAGGCCAGACGGCTCCCCGGCCTGAGTGGGGCTGTGGGGGTATGTTGCAGCGGGGGCATGGCCGAGCGTTGGTCTGTGAATGTGTGTGAGAGAGAGGTTTTGAGCCCTATGCTGAAAAGCAAAAATAAAAAACACTTTAAATGCAAACAACCGCCTGCCTTGCTTCTGTGCTCCACCTACATCAGGGTCTCGCTACAGCAACATTGTCAAAGAACTAACTGATAATGAATGGCAGAATGAATGGAATAGTGAGAAAAAAGGAATGTGCTACTTCTCTATTCATTAGTATGTTAAGAAAAAAAGTATTCATATCAGTGGGGATAGAAAGGATATTTCAAAACTAACAAGGCTAAGGCTGGGACATTGTGGCCTAAACAGCAGCCTAAAGATAATTGGTAAACATCAAGATTGCCTGTGAAGATTCTCAGTCATCCAGGTCATAGTAAACTGTGGGTGGTAAAAGAGAGCAACTGGACTTGCTTGAAGATTCTTGAAGACATTTCACCTCTCATCCGAAAGGCTTCTTCAGTTCTGTTTGACTGGTAGGGAGCATCAGGTATTTATCCTCTCATGGATGAAAAGCTCATCTAAGGTGTCATTGAGTCATCCTGTTGGTGTGGGTCACTGGGGGCTGGTTGTGAACAGCCTCGAGAGTCGTTAGGATGATCAATGGATTGCCCGTTAGGGTGATCAATGGAATGCTGATTCTCTCTGTCCTCCTGTGAGTCACTGAAAACAACTGGGTTTTGGTGTGCATTCAGTTGTCTGGGAAGTGTGCCAAGGACTGCATTGTAGGTGGCTGATAAATGATGTCTTAAACCCCCACATCTGTTCAGTGATGGCCGTTCCAGGTTGACAAAAATGGCTTCTTTAACTCCTCGCTCATACCAACGATCCTCTCTGGCTAAAATGCGTATGTTGCAATCCTGAAATGAGTGTCCTTTGTTGTTAAGATGAAGGTAGACAGCAGAGTCCTGGCCTGAGGAACTGGCTCTCCTGTGTTGAGCCATGCACCTGTGAAGCAGTTGCTTTGTTTCACCAATATACAAGTCTGTGCATTCCTCACTGCACTGCATTGAATACACTATGTTGTCCTGTTTGTGTCTGGGTATTCTGTCCTTAGGGTGGACCAGTTTCTACTTCAGGGTGTTACTGGGTCTGAAATGTACTGGAATGTTGTGTTTGTAGAAGATCCTCCTGAGTTTCTCAGATAGACCAGAAATGTAGGGAATGACAATGTTCTTGCGTTTGTTCCTGTTATCCTCCTTGTCCATTCTGTTCCTTTTTCTGCTCTTGAGGAAAGACCAGTTGGGATACCTGCAGTTCTGAAGTGCTTTCTTGATGTGATTCTGCTCCTTCTCTTTTCCCTCTATCGTTGTAGGGATGTTCTGAGCCCTGTGTTGCAAGGTCCTAATGACCTCCAATTTGTGTTCCAGTGGGTGGTGAGAGTCAAAGAGTAGGTACTGGTCTGTGTGTGTGGGTTTCCGGTAGACCTCGATGCTCAGGCTTCTGTCTTGTCTAATGTGTACATCACAATCCAAGAAGGCTAGATTATTCCCACTGATGTCCTAGCCACCACCCTGGCTCCTCTTGTTGGGAATATGCCACATCATGTCAAAAACTCCCAAGATTTTGCTACTAAAGTTGCAGACCTCATACTAGACTCAGATGAAACCATGGTTTCCTACGTCATCACTTCTCTGTTCACCTGCATTCCCACCACAGAAGTTGTTGAATCTGTTAGAAAATGACTCCTTCGAGACAGCACCTTATTGGATAGAATGAACCTCACCACAGACCAGATTTGCACCCTGCTTGACCTCTGCCTGACTACCACTTATTTCCAGTTTAATGAAAGTTTCTACAGACAGAAACATGGATGCACCATGGGCTCACCGGTATCCCCTATTGTGGCCAATCTTTACATGGAGGAAGTAGAACATAAAGCTTTGACCACTTTTTCAGGAGTTGCTCCCAGCCACTGGTTCAGATATGTGGATGACACCTGGGTTAAAATCAAAACCCATGAGGTGGAAGCCTTCTCTAAGCACATCAATGCAGTAGATATTAACATCAACTTCACTCGGGAGGACATCAGTGAGAATAATCTAGCCTTCTTGGATTGTGATGTACACATTAGACAAGACAGAAGCCTGAGCATCGAGGTCTACCGGAAACCCACACACACAGACCAGTACCTACTCTTTGGCCCTGTCCACATGGCAATGGATTCAGGTGAATCTGATAAAATTGTTTATCGTTTCGGCCTGGCGTCCACACGGCACCGGCATTTTGGGTGCCCCAAAACAAAATCTTTTGAGAAAGGGTTCCAGAGTGGAAAGATCTGGCAACGGCGCCGTTGCGAAGTCGTCTGGATGAGTAGAACGGATGTGTTTACGATGACATCACAACCACATGACTGTGAGTGCTTCACGCCGGGTAGAAGTGTAACAAACTCGATGCGAGTTGTCAACAAATCCTATAACTTGGTTCATGAAACGCGCTTACAAAATATTTTCACTATGAATATTTATTGTGTAATGGTGCAAAGTGAGAGAGAGAGAGAGAGAGAGAGAGAGAATAGCTCTTAGGGCAGAGTCAATCCCGCCAGCAAAAATAGGGAAAAAAAAGGAGCGATCTCACCTCTTCAGATGTTGGTTTAAGTCCTACAATACATTCCTCAAAAAGGTCATAGAAAACAAATTAATCCATCAACGTGTAGCATTCAATTTATTCTGGACCATTAAAGACGCCGCCTTCCGCGTAGAATCATACGTCATCCTCGCCACCATATTGGATGGGGCAAAGCGGAGAATAAAGATGCCTCATTCATGTGCTGCATTTAACTGTACCAACAGGTTTGCCATCCAAACGAGATCACATGGGATTACCTTTCACAGGTGAGACTGGAAAAATACTTTTCATTGTATTTGGTCATTATAACGTAATTTTACGAACAGATTTTTCTGACTTTGTGGCTAATATGAAGTCTCGCGCATAATAGTTTATGCGCATGCATCCTTACTTCTT
The DNA here is from genome assembly GCF_027579695.1 of Neoarius graeffei. Lineage (NCBI taxonomy): Eukaryota > Metazoa > Chordata > Actinopteri > Siluriformes > Ariidae > Neoarius > Neoarius graeffei. The sequence goes on along the minus strand of NC_083571.1, from coordinate 42,659,190 downwards.
CTATTGTTTGTCAGGGACCAAACAGGAGAAGAGATCAAATGTGCTCAAACCACAGTTTATTAATAACAGAGGAAAAGGGAGTTGGGAGAATGTGTGTGGGTGAAGTCCAGTGGCAGGAGAACTGAGAGGCAGGGATGGCTGAGGTCTCCCATCCAAGTACTGACCAGGCCCAACCCTGCTTAGCAGCTGAGATCTGATATTGTCAGAGAGGTGTGGCTGTAGACTGACAGTACTTGGGTTTCAGGCAGTCTCCCAGCAAGCAGACCCTCAGCAGGCAGGAGTTAGAGAGCAGGCTGAAACACAGAGTCACAAATCAGGTAGCAAGATAGGGGACAGAAATGCAGGGTCAGGTTACCAGGGCTGAAGAGTAGGGCTCCAGGCAGGGCTGCTCACACCAGGCAGATGGAGAGGCAGGCGAGCAGCAGGGCTGAGCAAGCTGGAGATCAGGCGAAGGTACAGGAGAGGCAGGCAAGAGGCAGAGTTGACAGAACGGAAGGCAGATCAGGTTACCGGGGCTGGAGAGCAGACAGAGTCAGATGGAACAGGATATTTTCAGGAGTCAGAGTAGTAGGAACACAGAGCAGGTTATCAGGCTGAGAGTTGCAGACAATCTGACACAGAAGCTTGGGAGGACTGCAGCTTAAATACACACAGGGGGAAAGCAGGTGATTGGCAACAACCAATGACAGTCACTGAAAGATAATAAGAGGAAGTGAGTGCGGGCGTAGCTGGTAATGCTGAGTGGAGATGTTACCTGAAGAGAGAAGCCCACAGGTAAGACCATGACAGAACCCCCCCTCAAGGGACGGCTCCAGAAATCCCTAGCCACAGATCCACCAAGACGGGCGTGAGGAGGGGGAATACCAGTGGAGGGTTAGAACTCCTCTGACCGGTCAGAGTCCAAGGCCTCAGGATCTGGTTCAGGATCGGACTCAAGGACAGTAGCGGTGGGCGCATCGTCATTCCAACAAGGCCCCTTTTGTCGACCCCTCCGGTTGGCTGGCTGGTCCGGATGCAGGCGATGAAAAGTGCTGATGAGGGTACGGTCTAAGATTCTCCCAGCAGGGACCCACATCCTCTCCTCAGGACCATAACCCTCCCAATCCACCAGGTATTTTTTGGCCCCTGCCCCTGCGTCGTGACTTCAGCAGTTGCCGGACGGAGTAGACCGGGCCACCATCGATGAGACGAGGAGGAGGAGGAGAAGGTGCAGCTGGGACCAGCAGGCTCTCGTGCACTGGCTTGATCTTAGAGACATGGAAGGTGGGGTGCACTCTCATAGATTTGGGCAGTCGGAGCCGGACAGCAGACTGGCTGATGATCCTTTGGATAGGGAATGGTCCAACGAACCGAGGTGCTAGCTTACGAGACTCCACCTGGAGGGGCAGGTCCTTGGCAGATAGCCACACCTTCTGGCCCACCCGGTAGGTGGGCGCAGGCGTCCTCCACCGGTTGGTGCCAGTAGAGTAGCTGGTGACTGACTTGAGGAGTGCAGCGCTGGCTTGAGACCAGGTGCGGCGGCATCAGCGTGCATAGGTGAGGGCAGTCGGGCAGGTGACCTCTCCATCCTGGCTGGGGAACAGGGGTGGTTGGTAGCCATACACGTAGTGGAATGGGGACACCCCGGTGGCTGAGCTGGTGAGGGAGTTGTGAGAGTATTCCACCCACAGCAGGTGCTCGCACCAGGCCCTAGGGTTGCGTGACACCATGCATCGAAGTGCCTTCTCCAACTCCTGGTTAGTCCATTCTGACTGGCCGTTGGACTGGGGTCAGAATCCGGAGGTGAGGCTGTCGGTGGCCCCGAGTAGGTGACAGAACTCCTTCCAAAAAGAGGAGGCGAATTGCAGCCCCTGGTCCAAAACGATGTCCTTGGGCAGCCCATGGATGCGGAAGACATGTTGCAAGATGATCTGGGCAGTCTCCTTGGCTGACGGTAGTTTAAGGAGGGGAACAAAGTGTGCCATCTTGCTAAAGTGGTCCACAATGGTGAGTATGACCGTCATCCCGTTAGAAGGGGGTAGACCCGTAACAAAATCCAGGGAAATGTGGGACCAGGGTTGCATTGGCACGGGCAGAGGCTGGAGCAAACCAGCAGGAGGCCGGCTGGAGGACTTATTTTGATTACAGGTAGGGCAGGCTCAGATGAAGTCTCACACATCCCTGCTTATAGTAGGCCACCAGAACCGTTGGGCGAGCAGGTGGTAGGTGCGAGTGGAACCAGGGTGGCAGGCTAGACGGGAGTCATGTCCCCATTGTATAACCTGGGATCACAGGTCTTCAGGAATGAAGAGGCGACTTGCGGGGCATGCACTGGGGCTGGGTTGGTCACGGAAGGCTTCCCGCACTCGTTCTTCGATGTCCCAGGTCAGAGCAGCAACAATACAGGGGTCAGGTAGGATGGGAGCCAGGTCCTTGGAGAGGGCATCATCCTTCTGGAACTGGTGGGAGAGTGCGTCAGGCTTGGTGTTGCGAGATCTGGGCTGGTATGAAAGGGTGAAATTGAATCGGGTGAAAAAGAGAGCCCAGCGGGCCTGTCTGGGGTTGAGTCGTTTGGCGGTGCGGATGTATTCTAGATTCTTATGGTCTGTCCAGACCAGGAATGGGACTACGCATCCCTCCAGCCAGTGACGCCATTCCTCCAGGTCGAGCTTGACTGCCAGCAGTTCCCGATTGCCTACGTCATAATTGCGTTTGGCCGGCGATAGCCGGCGGGAGAAGAACACACAGGAATGGAGCTTGTTGTCATCCGCAGACCTCTGTGAGAGCACTGCCCCGACTCCCACGTCCGAGGCATCCACCTCAACGATGAATTGCCGCTCCTCATCAGGCAGCCAGAGGACGGGAGCAGTGGTGAACCGAGCCTTGAGGGTGGCAAAGGCTTCATTGGCAGCCGGAGTCCAGGTGAAGGGCTCTTTGGTGCTGGTCAAGGCGGTGAGGGGTGACGCAATGGTGCTGTAATTATGAATGAACTTCCTGTAGAAATTTGCGAAGCCCAGGAACTGCTGAAGCTGCTTCCTGCTCTCTGGTACTGGCCATGAAGTAACTGCAGAGACTTTGGCAGGGTCCATCTGGATGCTCCCTTCTGCCACGATGTACCCCAGGAACCCCACTGACTTGGCATGAAACTCACACTTCTCTGCCTTGATGAAGAGAGAGTTTTCCAGGAGGCGACGGAGCACTTGCTGGACATGCTGGGTGTGTTCGGACAGGGTTTTAGAGAAGATCAGGATGTCATCGAGGTAAACAAACACGAACTTGTTCAACATATCTCACAGGACATCATTCACCAGAGCCTGGAATACCGCTGGCACACTGGTAAGGCCAAACGGCATTACCTGGTATTCATAGTGACCGGTGGGGGTGTTGAACGTGGTCTTCCACTCATCTCCCTCCCTTATCCGAACCAGGTGGTAGGCATTCCGGAGATCGAGTTTGGTGAAGACCGTGGCTCCCTGGAGCAGCTCGAAGGCGGAGGTAAGCAGTGGGAGAGGGTATCGGTTCTTGATGGTGATGTCGTTGAGACCCCTGTAATCGATGCAGGGGTGCAGGGATCCATCCTTCTTTTCCACGAAGAAGAACCCAGCGCCGGTGGGAGAAGAGGATGGACGGATAAGGCCGGCAGCCAGAGAGTCACTGATGTAGGCCTCCATCGCCTTCCTTTCTGGGGCGGACAGAGAGTAGAGACGACCCTTGGGTGGTGCAGTGCCTGGGAGGAGATCAATGGCGCAGTTGTAGGGCCGGTGAGGAGGCAAGGAAGTGGGCTTGGTTTTACTGAATACCTCCCGGAGGCTGTGATAACACACTGGGACATTAGTGAGGTCAGGGGCAGAGCTGGCAAGTGGAGTACGGGTGTTTAGGATGGCGGCTCGTAAGCAGGTCCGGTGGCAGTCCTTGCCCCATTCTCTTATCTCTCCAGTGGCCCAGTCGAGGTGAGGACTGTGCTGGCAGAGCCATGGATAGCCCAGGATGAGGGGTTGGCCGGGGGAATGGAGCAGGTGAAATTGGATGGTTTCGTGGTGGTTGCCTGACAGAGTCATCGGAACAGGGGCAGTGAGGCGGGTGATGGTGCCAAGGAGGTGGCCATCCAGCACCCTGGCTGGCACGGGAGAGGATAAGAGATGGCTCTGCAGACCCAACTGGCACACAAGCTCGGTGTCCATGATGTTAGCCTCGGCGCCAGAGTCAATCAGGGTGGCCAGGGTGTGGGTGGAATCCAACAGATGAAGACAAACTTGGAGCATAGGTTTCTGGCTGGTGGAGGACTGGATGGTCATTGAGCCCAGCCGGGCCCCTCCTGTGTCTGATGAGCTCGTCGCTTTTACTGGGCAAGAGGCAGCACGGTGACAGTCACCCCCACAGTACAGGCACAGATTGGAGGTGATCCGACGCTGGCGCTCTGCCAGGCTGAGGGAAGCACGGCTGATCTCCATGAGCTCTGACTGGTCCAGAAGGCTCGGCGGAGAAGCAGCAGGAGACGTAGAAGGGGCTGGGTTACTCCGTGCGCTGGTGACTGACTGAGTCTGGCGGGCCCTCTCTCGTTGACGGGTCCGGACCCGGAGGTCAATGCGGACGGCCAGGGCAATGGCCTCATCGAGTGTCGATGGTTGTTCGTGCAAGACCAAAATGTCCTTCATGTAGTCGGCCAGGCTGTGCAGAAAAGCATCCACCAGCGCCTGCGTGTTCCACTTGCTGCGCCGGTCCAAGGTCCGGAAATCGATCGAGTAGTCAGCCACTGTTTGTCCGCCTTGGCGAATACTCATCAGTCCTCCGGATGCCTCTACTGACGATGAGCCCAGGTCAAAGACCTTGGTCATCTCCACTGCAAGCAGGGAGAAGGAGGCACACGCCGGTGTCCGGCGTTCATACTCTGCAGTCCCCCACAGGCAGGCACGGCCAGTCAGACGAGTGATGACGAAGGCCACCTTCGCTGCCTCCGACGTGAAGGTTCTGGGCTGCAGGTCGAACAGCAACCGGCAGCTGGTCAGGAAAGCACAGACTTGGGAGGGATCACCGTCAAAATGATACGGACTGCCGACTTTGGGTTCCAGGGCATCAAGTGTAGCAGGAGCACCTTCCGGAGCTGGAATGTCAGCGGCGGGTATGACAGGGGCTGATGCAATGAGGGGCTGCAGTGGTTGACTCGGAGGAGCAGGGGGTGCTAGGGCGGTGAGCAGCTGGAGTGCTTGGTCCAGTCGTCGTTGCTGGAGCTGTTGCTACTGCCCAAGCTGGATCAGGGCTGTAATGTCGGCAGACATCTGACTGACCTCCCCTTCAGTGCGCTGCAGCCAGTCTAGGCCAGAGGGTTCAGGCGCTGACTCCATGTAGTGGTCAGATCATTCTATCAGGGACCAAACAGGAGAGGAGATCAAATGCGCTCAAACCACAGATTATTAATAACAGGGGAAAAGGGAGTTGGGAGAATGTGTGTGAAGTCCAGTGGCAGGAGAATTGAGAGGCAGGGATGGCTGGTGGTGACGTCTGAGGTCTCTCATCCAAGTACTGACCAGGCCCAACCCTGCTTAGCAGCTGAGATCTGAGGGGATCAGGTGTTGTCAGAGAGTTGTGGTTGTAGGCTGACAGTACTTGGGTTTCAGGCAGTCTCCCGGCAAGCAGACCCTCAGCAGGCAGGAGTTAGAGAGCAGGCTGGAACACAGAGTCACAAATCAGGTAGCAAGATAGGGGACAGAAATGCAGGGTCAGGTTACCAGGGCTGAAGAGTAGGGCTCCAGGCAGGGCTGCTCACACCAGGCAGATGGAGAGGCAGGCGAGCAGCAGGGCTGAGCGAGCTGGAGATCAGGCGAAGGTACAGGAGAGGCAGGCAAGAGGCAGAGTCAACAGAACGGAAGGCAGATCAGATTACCGGGGCTGGAGAACAGACAGAGTCAGACGGAACAGGATATTTTCAGGAGTCAGAGTAGTAGGAACACAGAGCAGGTTATCAGGCTGAGAGTTGCAGACGATCTGACACAGAAGCTTGGGAGGACTGCAGCTTAAATACACACAGGGGGGAAGCAGGTGATCGGCAACAGCCAATGACAGTCACTGAAAGATACAGTGGTGCTTGAAAGTTTGTGAACCCTTTAGAATTTTCTATATTTCTGCATAAATATGACCAAAAACATCATCAGATTTTCACCCAAGTCCTAAATGTAGATAAAGAGAACCCAGTTAAACAAATGAGACAAAAATATTATACTTGGTCATTTATTTATTGAGGAAAATGATCCAATATTACATATCTGTGAGTGGCAAAAGTATGTGAACCTCTAGGATTAGCAGTTAATTTGAAGGTGAAATTAGAGTCAGGTGTTTTCAATCAATGGGATGACAATCAGGTGTGAGTGGGCACCCTGTTTTATTTAAAGAACAGGGATCTATCAAAGTCTCATCTTCACAACACATGTTTGTGGAAGTGAATCATGGCATGAACAAAGGAGATTTCTGAGGACCTCAGAAAAAGCGTTGTTGATGCTCATCAGGCTGGAAAAGGTTACAAAACCATCTCTAAAGAGTTTGGACTCCACCAATCCACAGTCAGACAGATTGTGTACAAATGGAGGAAATTCAAGATCATTGTTACCCTCCCCAGGGGTGGTCGACCAACAAAGATCGCTCCAAGAGCAAGGTGTGGAATAGTCGGCGAGGTCACAAAGGACCCCAGGGTAACTTCTAAGCAACTGAAGGCCTCTCTCACATTGACTAATGTTAATGTTCATGAGTCCACCATCAGGAGAACACTGAACAACAATGGTGTGCATGGCAGGGTTGCAAGGAGAAAGCCACTGCTCTCCAAAAAGAACATTGCTGCTCATCTGTAGTTTGCTAAAGATCACGTGAACAAGCCAGAAGGCTATTGGAAAAATGTTTTGTGGACGGATGAGTCCAAAATAGAATTTTTGGTTTAAATGAGAAGGGTTATGTTTGGAGAAAGGAAAACACTGCATTCCAGCATAAGAACCTTATCCCATCTGTGAAACATGGTGGTGGTAGTATCATGGTTTGGGCCTGTTTTGCTGCATCTGGGCCAGGACGGCCTGCCATCATTGATGGAACAATGAATTCTGAATTATACCACCGAATTCTAAAGGAAAATGTAAGGACATCTGTCCATGAACTGAATCTCAAGAGAAGGTGGGTCATGCAGCAAGACAACGACCTTAAGCACACAAGTCGTTCTACCAAAGAATGGTTAAAGAAGAATAAAGTTAATGTTTTGGAATGGCCAATTCAAAGTCCTGACCTTAATCCAATTGAAATGTTGTGGAAGGACCTGAAGTGAGCAGTTCATGTGAGGAAACCCACCAACATCCCAGAGTTGAAGCTGTTCTGTATGGAGGAATGGGCTAAAATTCCTCCAAGCCAGTGTGCAGGACTGATCAACAGTTACCGCAAACGTTTAGTTGCACTTATTGCTGCACAAGGGGGTCACACCAGATACTGAAAGCAAAGGTTCACATACTTTTGCCACTCACAGTTATGTAATATTGGAACATTTTCCTCAATAAATAAATGACCAAGTGTAATGTTTTTTTTGTCTCATTTGTTTAACTGGGTTCTCTTTATCTACTTTTAGGACTTGTGTGAAAATCTGATGATGTTTTAGGTCATATTTATGCAGAAATATAGAAAATTCTAAAGGGTTCACAAACTTTCCAGCACCACTGTAATAAGAGGAAGTGAGTGCGGGCGTGGCCGGTAATGCTGAGTGGAGATGTTACCTGAAGAGAGAAGCCCACAGGTAGGACCATGACATTGTTCTGTGTCTCTGATGGGACTGTCTTACAGCGCACCTAGAGGTGTGGCATGTGTATTGCATTGTTTTCAGCAAGCGTTGCATTGCCATATGTACCTGATATTTTACTGATCCGTTGCCCATGTGGACGCGATATATTTTTTTAAAATCTCGTTGCCGTTGTCGTGTGGATGTAGCCTTTGACTCTCACCACCCACTGGAACACAAATTGGGGGTCATTAGGACCTTGCAACACAGGGCTCAGAACATCCCTACAACGATAGAGGGAAAAGAGAAGGAGCAGAATCACATCAAGAAAGCACTTCAGAACTGCGAGTATCCCAACTGGTCCTTCCTCAAGAGCAGAAAAAGGAACAGAATGGACAAGGAGGATAACAGGAACAAATGCAAGAACATTGTCATTCCCTACATTTCTGGTCTATCTGAGAAACTCAGGAGGATCTTCTACAAACACAACATTCCAGTACATTTCAGACCCAGTAACACCCTGAAGCAGAAACTGGTCCACCCTAAGGACAGAATACCCAGACACAAACAGGACAACGTAGTGTATGCAATTCAGTGCAGTGAGGAATGCACAAACTTGTATATTGGTGAAACAAAGCAACTGCTTCACAGGTGCATGGCTCAACACAGGAGAGCCAGTTCCTCAGGCCAGGACTCTGCTGTCTACCTTCATCTTAACAACAAAGGACACTCATTTCAGGATTGCAATGTACGCATTTTAGCCAGAGAGGATCATTGGTATGAGCAAGGAGTTAAAGAAGCCATTTTTGTCAACCTGGAACGGCCATCACTGAACAGATGTGGGGGTCTAAGACATCATTTATCAGCCACCTACAATGCAGTCCTTGGCACACTTCCCAGACAACTGAATGCGCACCAAAACCCAGCTGTTTTCAGTGACTCACAGGAGGACAGAAAGAATCAGCATTCCACTGATCACCCTAACGGGCAATCCATTGATCATCCTAACGACTCTCGAGGCCATTCACAACCAGCCCCCAGTGACCCACACCAACAGGATGACTCAATGACACCTTAGATGAACTTTTCATCCATGAGAGGATAAATACCTGATACTCCCTACCAGTCAAACAGAACTGAAGAAGCCTTTCGGATGAGAGGTGAAACATCTTCAAGAATCTTCAAGCAAGTCCAGTTGCTCTCTTTTACCACCCACAGTTTATGAAGATGGGCTATGTGAATGTGGCAGTTCAGAGACTACACAGCATGTCCATTTACATTGCAAAAAATACAGCGAAAAAATAAATAAATTGTTTATTGAGGTAGCTGATATAGGGGTTTCTTATTTTTCTTTAAAGACACTTCTGGGTTGAAATGAGAACCATCCGCTCAAAGAAAAGAAAATTCTGTAATTTCTGCATGCTCCAGGTCTATATCCCTGTATTTAAAGGTTGAAGTGACTGTTACATCATGTTAACTGTGAGTGGCAGTAATACGATGTAAAGTGTCCAAACTGCCGGAAATCCAAAAGAAGAAGAAGCATCACTCTCGTGATTATTTCTCCCTGTGTTCTGTCACAGCAAGACTGCAGACACAGCACCCTGAGGCATTTATGATCATTTCTGGGGACTTTAATCATGCTACTTTGGACTCTACTTTGGCTGCTTTTTACCAGGTTGTGAACTGTCCAATAAGGAACAACAGGACAATTAACTTGCTGTATGCTAATGTGAGGGATGCATACAGAGTCACACCCCTCCCCCCACTAGGGAAGTCTGACCACAACCTGGCTCATCTACAGCCAAAGTACACCCCCCTGGTTCAAAGGCACCGTGCAACAACTAGCTCCATCAGGAGCTGGTCCCCTGAAATGGAGGATGCCCTCAGAGACTGTTATGACACCACGGACTGGGATGTGCTGCTTAGCCCACACTGTGAGAACATAGAGGGGCTGACACACTGTCTAATGGATTACCTCAACTTCTGTGCAGACGTGGTCTCCCCCACTAAGACTGTAAGATGTTACCATAAAACAAGCCATGGGTGACACAGGAAGTCAAAGCTGTCCTCAACAGGAAGAAGGCCGCCTTCAGGAGCAGGGACAGGGAGGCGATGAAAGCAGCACAGCAGGAGGTGAAACGCTGTGTGAGGGAAGCTTAGGACAGCTACAGGAGAAAGGTGGAGCAGAAGCTGAAGGAGAACAGCATAAGGGAGGTCTGGGAAGCTGTGAAAACCATCATAGGCCACAACACAAAGACCAGAGTCATTGAGGGGACAGTGGAGAGGGTGAATGAGCTGAATGACTTCTTCAACCAGTTCAACCAGCCCACGTCCCCCCACCATCCCCCTCACTGCAGCCATCTCTCCTTCTTCCCTCAACACACCACCCCCAGTCATCGCAGCAGCCCCCTCCTCCCCCTCCCCCCAACTCAACACAGACTCCTCCATGCATTACTGTAGGCCAGGTCAGAGGTCAACTGAGGAAGCTTCACCCCAGGAAAGCAGCAGGCCCGGACAAAGTGTGTCCCCGACTACTGAAGACCTGTGCTGCTGAACTGGATGAACCACTCCAACACATCTTCAACCTCAGCCTGCAGCTGGGGAGAGTGCCCACACTCTGGAAGACATCATGTATTGTTCCAATTCCCAAGAAGAACTGGCCCAGCGAGCTGAATGACTTCTGACCGGTGGCACTCACTTCACATCTGATGAAGACATTGGAGCAGCTCTTCCTCAGCCTCCTCAGCCCCCAGGTGCAGGACTGTCTGCAGTTTGCGTACCGTGCAGGTGTTGGTGTGGATGATGCCATCCTCTACCTGCTACACTGAGCCCACTCGCATCTGGATAAGGGAAATGGCACAGTGAGGATCCTCTTCTTGGACTTCTCGAGTGCCTTCAACACCATCCAGCCCCTTATGCTTCAGGACAAACTGAACAGGATGCGAGTGGACCCCTGCCTGGTCATCTGGACCTCCAGCTACCTCACCGACAGGCCGCAGTACATCAGGCTGAAGGACATCATGTCTCACACTGTGATTAGCAGCACCGGAGCACCCCAGGCCATGGTGCTGGCCCCTCTTCTCTTCACCCTGTACACCGCGGACTTCTGCTACAACTCGGAGCTGTGTCACATTCAGAAGTTCACTGATGACACAGCCATCATGGGGTGTATCAGGGACGACAGAGAGGAGGAGTATAGGAGCCTGGTGAGGGACTTTGTCGTGTGGTGCAACAGGAACCATCTGCAGCTCAACACCTCAAAGACCAAGGAGCTGGTCATTGACTTTGGGAGGTCCAGATCAAGGTCACGACCAGTTCTGATCAAGGGAGTCGAGGTGGAGGCTGTGGATTCCTACAAGCACCTCGGGCTGTGGCTGGACAGCAAGCTGGACTGTACTTGCAACACCAACCAATTGTACAGGAAGGGACAGAGCAGGCTATACTTCCTGAGGAGGCTGCCGTCCTTTAACATCTGCAAGAAACTCCTGTGGATGTTCTATCAGTCCGTGGTCACCAGTGTCCTGTTTTACACCGTGGTGTGCTGGGGGGCGGCAGCACATCCAAGAAGGACACATCCAGGCTGGACAAACTGATCAGGCGGACCGGCTCTGTGGTCAACATTAAGCTGGACTCTCTGGTGATGGTGTCAGAGAAGAGGACTATGGACAAACTACTGAACATCATGGACGATGTCAGTCACCCTCTGCACACCGTCATCAGCAACCAGAGGAGCCTGTTCAATGACAGAATGCTCCTTCCCAAGTGCAGGACTAACAGACTTAAAAACTCCTTTGTCCCTCATGCCATCAGACTGTACAACTCCTCTCTGGAGGGGAGGAGGGGTAACAGGAGGACAGAAGACGGGAAGGAGCAGTAGCCTAGCCTGACAAAAAAGCAATACTGGACAATGTGCAATATCTCATCTCATCTCATCATCTCTAGCCGCTTTATCCTGTTCTGCAGGCAAGCTGGAGCCTATCCCAGCTGACTACAGGCGAAAGGCAGGGTACACCCTGGACAAGCCGCCAGGTCATCACAGGGCTGACACATAGACACAGACAACCATACACACCTACGGTCAATTTAGAGTCACCAGTTAACCTAACCTGCATGTCTTTGGACTGTGAGGGAAACCGGAGCACCCAGAGGAAACCCACGTGGACACGGGGAGAACATGCAAACTCTGCACAGAAAGGCCCTCATCGGCCACAGGGCTCAAACCCAGACCTTCTTGCTGTGAGGCGACAGCGCTAACCACTACACCACCATGCTGCCCGCAATACCTCTCCTGCTGGACTTTTTTTTAATATCTTTTTAATATATTTGTATATGTAAATACTTAATTTATTTATCTAGAAGTTTTCTAAAGACTTAATTTATCTAGAAGTTCTCTCTTTTTTTCTATTCTATTCTCTGTTTATCCTATAATGATGCTACTGGAATTGTAATTTCCCTGAGGGAACCCTCCCAAAGGGATCAATAAAGTTCTATCTAATCTAATCTAATCTAATCTAATCTAATCTAATCTAATCTAATCTAATCTAATCTTCAGGTATGTTGTTGATGTTTTGCACTGATACAATGGTCTTAACAATTTTCTGATATGAGTTAAATTGTTAAGAGAATGTGTTTATGATATTTTGAGTGAGTTAGAGCTTCTGTTATTTTCTGAATCCACATTTACACATGTAAATGTATTTTATTGTTGTTTACATTTAGTTTATTAGGTGTCATTTATTTAAAAATTTGAGAGTTTGAGTTTGCTGAACTGATACTACATATGATTTATGTGTAACATTAAAGAAGATGAGAAATACATTTCAGAAGAATATTATTTGTTTTTGTAAGCTGAATAATATGTACTCTACTCTCTACTACATGCCTGTGGTATAATTATTTGTTTGTAAAGTATGTAAATAATTGAAATTCATTAGAGTAAATGTTCACATTGAGGAAACATTATCACTCTCATGATTATTTTCCCCTGTTTTCAGAGGAGTAACATTTTGGAGGCACCGCTGGGGTGACTCTTCAGATGTCCAGTGTCCACAACCTGGAGGCCGAATTCTGAGGCAGTTAAATCCCTCCAACCCAGGCAGGCTGCACTGAGGAAGGTGTTGCTGTTGAGGAGAGCTAGAAGCTGGAGCTGAGTACACGTCACCTGAGACCAATCAGAGATCATCAGGGTCAGTAAAGACTATCCAGTTTGGAGTTGACTCCTGCACAGTAAAGGTTCCTCCTGTCCTGTCAGCATGACAACTGCTTTGGAAGAACTACAGGAAGAGGTAGTAAGAGAGTTGAATATCCTGACTAAAGACAATTTGCTCAGAGTTTGTGATTTTCTTGACATATCAGGAGAGAACAGAACGGATGTTGAGGGAAAGTCTTGCATATCGCTAGTGACTTGTCTTTTGAAATGCCTTGAAAGAGAAGAAGTGGCAGAGTTAGAAGATGGCAGTATGGCAGAATTGTTGCTACTTAAAGATAAAATCACAAGTTTGGTCACTGGCACAGCTAACGGGGCAGCACACACTGGGGACAATGTGGAAACAGCAGACACACAGAGATAAATAGAGGGACAAAGAACTTCACAGCAACATAGTGGAATAGCAGTTTACCCCTGTTAATACTCCCGGCCATGAGTCCCAGCACCAGTCCCAACCTACCGTTAGTCCACAAGTCAGCATGCAGCCCTCAGTCAATGTCCAGCTGCAGCAGCCAAGCCCATACTGGCACAAAGATTTGAAAAATCTCTGGTCAAATAGATGAACCAGGCCAGAAAGATAAGCTGACATTTTCCAGCCTTGCTCATCAAATTGAACATGGACTGAACAGAGGGTATCCTGAAATAGAAATAGTAGATGCTGTAATTAGAGCTTTTTCCACAGGCTTACAATTATGCAGCTGTCTGGAAGGAAAACCCAATCTGACCCTCCCCACACTCTGATGCATTCTGCACTCCCACTTTCAAGAAAAAAAGCACCACTGAGCTTTACAAGCAACTAGCTTCTGAAGCAAAAAGCAGCAAAGAAACCCCTCAGAGTTTCCTTGTGCAAGTTTTAGATTTGAAGCAGTTTGTTTCCCAAGAGGCAGAATCGGGGCTTAAAATGTATGTAATGCCTTATTGTAATGCTTTAAAATGAATATATATCATTAGTAGTGACCAAAATGAATTAATAAAGCGGGGGGGAAATAATATAAATTATTTGTTGTTTTATTATCAAGCACAAAACTATCAATAAATCATGGCTTCTGGATCCTGGAACAAGGCAGCCTTGGCCCAGGGCTAATCTCTTATGTCGTCACGTGTGGAACCCCGGTTATCTGGGTCATTTCAGTTCATCTGACTGTGTGCTTGTTTACTCACTGAAATTGGATATTGTTTTTGGAATCTTATAGAAATTATGATCTGAAAGTGCTGTGTTGTGTTTGGATGTTCAAATCCATATATAACAGGACATTCAGTTCACGAATTTCCGAGAACTGACACTAATCTAAGGCGACAGCGGGTAAGGTTTGTGCAAATGAAGTAGGCAGATTTTGTGTCGCTTACTAATAATAAATCTGATTCATCAAGTGTTCATCACCACCAGAACAACCACATGAGAATTATTGGAGTAAAAAGAAACCCATTTATTTAATAAACGATATTTGATCTGACATTTGGACAGTTCGTCAATTCCCTTGTTATATCACACACAGTGCACCAGATGCAGGATTATGAGCAACATTTACACGCTCACAACATCCAATCTTATCATATCTGATGCACTTTAACAGGAAGTAAAATGCATGCACAATCATTAATTATTAACAGAAACGTGTTAAATGCTCTCAGATTGCAATATTGCAAGACTTGATTTGTTTTTAGTTTTGTTCAGGAAAAGATGATAAAGGATAACCACCGTGTTCTGCACATCTCTCTCTATCGATCCATCTCTCCATCTCACGAGTGCTACAGAGGAAGACTGTCATGAACTGAGTGAACTGGCAGTTTCTCGTCTTGGGGGCTCAAAAAGATAACAATTTACTCTGGAATATCCTTGATAATCATCTGCCCCTTCGTCTGATATATAAGAATCCCAATCACTATTAGAATTCTCTGCAAAACTTGATTCCATATTGAGATTGGTCTAACCACTGCTGTGCACAGGAACAAAATTGATACCTGAATTGTTACACGTGTGACATCACACACCCCTTCAGGATCTTCCAATTCAATCTATCGGCTGATCTTATTGATTTTCCATCAATTTATGGCCTTTTGAATCAGCTATGGTTTGAAAACACATGGTCAATGAACATCATGATTGTTGCTCTGTACAAGGAAAAAACTGTGGTTTGGAGCCAGCCAGTCCTGAGTGCGTGACATCACAGCAGGAACCAGTTTTAAGGCCGAGGCCTTTGACAGCTATAGACCAAAGTCATCTCATCTCATTATCTCTAGCCGCTTTATCCTGTTCTACAGGGTCGCAGGCAAGCTGGAGCCTATCCCAGCTGACTACAGGCGAAAGGCGGGGGGTACATCCTGGACAAGCTGCCAGGTCATCACAGGGCTGACACATAGACACAGACAACCATTCACATTCACACCTACGGTCAATTTAGAGTCACCAGTTAACCTAACCTGCATGTCTTTGGACTGTAGGGGAAACTGGAGCACCCGGAGGAAACCCAGGCGGACACGGGGAGAACATGCAAACTCTGCACAGAAAGGCCCTCGCCGGCCACAGGGCTCGAACCCAGACCTTCTTGCTGTGAGGCGACAGCGCTAACCACTACACCACCATGCCGCCTAGACCAAAGTCATATAAATAAAAATTTATGGTGAAAGTAAGAACTACCATTACCAACTTGCTCAACTAAGACTGATTTGACTTAACTGACTGTGGGTTGACTCTCATTAAAACAGGATAGGTGTTATAACTTATACAACATACATGTACATGCATGCATTTTCACTGATAAAATGTAAAAGGCTAATGAAATAATCAGATGAACTGAGACAATCACATTCTGAAGCAAATTATATAATCTTATCCTGATAACTTAAACACACAATACAAGTTACATGTATTAATCTAAATGCAGGTAAACCATGAGTGTTTTTGTTGTTTTGTATCCAAATGAGAGTCGCAGCTTACCCGTCTGTGTTCTCACTTTTTGAAGGCCAATCTGATCTTGTGGCTTATTGTTTTGAAACAATCTGACTTTCACTTGTTCGTTCAGTTCTCCATTCATTCGCTTCTTCCATGTAAGGGCGAGATGTTGCTGCTGAGGCAAGCATATCCAGTGGAGAAATCAGATGGCTGGTCCACTCTTCCTCCATTTTCTCCACACTGAGTACTCCGCCATTACTGCTTGGCTCAGGCAATTACTAAAACCCAGGACTGGATATCACTGCTTTTAGCAACAACCGCAGGGAGGTCACTGCCCGAGCAATATGATGTCATGTCCTGTCCTATTCCGTCCTGAGGTTTAGCAACAACCCTTGGCTCACACTCCGGGAGAACTGGTGCAACTGAACTTACTTTCCTTTCCTTTAAGTTTTCTTTTCCTTTAATTGTTGGTACTGCACCCTCTTTCAATATGGGCTTATAGCAAACACTCCTCAACAGATCAGAGGTCTCATACAAGTCTTCAGTAAAATGTGCAGAGGAGAGATCACTTCGTAGATGCCCAACGTGCCCATGAACTTCTCGCAAAACGCATCCAAATCTTTGCAGTTTGAACATTCTTGGGCCATGAATGCAACGTAAATCCACCTTCTGTCATGTTGCTGCACCCGCCAGCAACACATCTACATGGCATGGCGATAAATTAGCTCAAAATGGAACCTCGAAGTTGCAGTCAGATCTGTGTTTTAGCATAGCGGAAATGGCGATGAGACTGATAGCCTTCCTGCAGTGATGTCACAGATGTCAAGGTCATTCACGCCGACCGCTACCTATATGAATCATTTTAATCATAAAAATGACTATATTAGATTTATTGTTAATGCTTAAAACTATTCCTGTGCCATTCTTGAGGTCTCAAGACATTTATAAACAAAAAGTGAGGCCATGGTTCTGCATATCTCCTTTAAGTATGATCCAGCTTTAGTCCAGCGCCTGTGTTTGCACATGCTACTTACTGGTCTCCAGAATGACAGCATCAGGATAGACATGCAGCCTCTCCTGCTCAATGCTGAGACCTCAGATGAGCTTTAGCTAGATAGGTAAAATGTTGCCTGTGTTACAGATACAGAAAGAAGTTAAGCATTTCACAGTCAGCCACAAGTGTAAGTGTTGTGCAGTTAGAAGATGGACCACCTACTAAATGCTCAGTGAAGGAAGCCAAAGCAAAGGGTTCCCCTGAACTGTTGGAAGATACAAGAGCTTAAGACATGTGTAGCTTCTTTAAAAGGTCTCACTGCCGAGATGGCTCAGATTAAAGAGACATTACAACAAATTAGGTTCCAGTCACAACCTTATGCCCTGCCTGCAGCTAAACCTGATAGAAATGCTCAGCCATCACATCAGTTTTACAACAGACACAGTCAGCCCCAAGTACCTGCTCCAATGCGACCTCAGTATGGACCCAGTCAGCTAACCAACTGCTCTGTCCGTACTCCTCAGAGATGTTTTGCCTGCCAGCAGACAGGAACAAATGAATGCTGCATGCACTGCTACAGATGTGGAAGTGGAGAACATTTTCAGGCATGATGCAAAATTAGAGAAATCGGACCATCCAGAGAGGTATCTTTAACACTCTGGGGTCGAGAGCTTTGTCAGCGATGCTTGGCAGGTTTAGAATCAGTAGGTCATGTATTTAGATTTATATCTTTGAGTTGTGGGCGGCACAGTGGTGTAGTGGTTAGCGCTGTCACCTCACAGCAAGAAGGTCCGTGTTCGAGCCCTGTGGCTGGCAAGGGCCTTTCTGTGCAGAGTTTGCATTTTCTCCCCGTGTCCACGTGGGTTTCCTCCGGGTGCTCTGGTTTCCCCCACAGTCCAAAGACATGCAGGTTAGGTTAACTGGTGACTCTAAATTGACCGTAGGTGTGAGTGTGAATGGTTGTCTGTGTCTATGTGTCAGCCCTGTGATGACCTGGTGACTTGTCCAGGGTGTACCCCGCCTTTTGCCCGTAGTCAGCTGGGATAGGCTCCAGCTTGCATGACCCTGTAGAACAGGATAAAGCGGCTAGAGATAATGAGATGAGATGAGATCTTTGAGTTGTTTCTTTTTTTTAATCTGAGAAGTTAAATGAGCAATAAAAGGAAATGAATAGTGTTGAGGGAATCACACAGTTCATCTGAAATAAACATTCATTCAATACAACACATGTACTGTATATGTTTAAAATGGTTAACTGGTGAGAAGAAAGCTATTTTGTTGATAATCTTCGCAAATAGCCAATAAAGTCAAGTTCGTTTGCACTTTAGCCAGTCACTTTAGTCCACTGACTAGTCATGTTTGTGAAAGTGAAAGGGCAAGACTCCATTGTTAGCTGAACCCCTGATGTGAGTAAAGTGTGTACAGTAAGTGGATAAAAACAGGGGATACTGTACTGTTCCAGTCTGAACACGGAGGCCTGGTGCTATGTTTTAAGCTAATGTGGTAATTCATTGCACTGGTGAGTTGAGTCAACTTGTAGTTATTTTTGTGATATTAAATCTCATTGATTTATACTAAAAACGTTAGTGATAAAAGTCTGCTAGCTTAAATGCTAAGGAGTACTATGTAAAATTTCATTTGACTATGCCAAACATGTTAGCATCTTAAAAACAAAAGTTAAATGGGGCTAAGGAATACAGCTAATGAGCAGACATGTTCTGTCACATTGGTCTACTAAAGAAATCGTTCTTTGTTTTCACGTTTCACAAATCCCAGCATGCACTGCATGCTGGGAACTTCTGGCATTGTTGACGACATGGGTACAGACTGGCTTTGTCCAGCATGCACAATACATATCAAGTAAACAGAAGTAATCAAGTGAAAGAAAGCCAGTTAGTATAATGGTCTTAAAGCTCTGTACTGTACATGTATGACTGTTAATCTGAAGACTTAGAGTCTTCATACTACTGCAGTTTCATTGTCATTCCTGAATGTGGAATTGTTTATTTTGATGTAAATATACATGATCTGTAAATTATACTCTGTATTGATGAATGCTGTGGAGATGTCAAAATAATAGTGTTCCAATGAAGTTTTCTACAAATATCGTTACAGGTTTACATGGTTTCACAGATTTTTTTTTCCAAGTTTAATAATGCTAGAAATGATTGTACATTTACAATTTGTCATCAATGTAAATGTACACTGTTAAAGTTGTTGGCCAGAGTTATAGTGCTGAGTAATTGAAACATTTATTTCATGTAAACAAATGTACACTGTCAGGTGTTAATAACTTGTTCCTGTTATATGATTGAATCTTGGCCAAAAAGTCATTTGGGGTAGTAATTGGAACTGTTAATATTTCTTGTAAATTTATGAGCTGTTAATAACTGGAAGCTGGTATTTTTAAATGATGAAAGCTGAGCCAAAGAGTTATAATGTTGAGTGACTGGTATTATGGCATTAAATTGAACAACATCTGGCACCTTGTGATATGTTTCTTTTTGGGGAAAAGCAGGCTAACTTAGAGGCCAAGCACTCACAGCACCATTGCAGAATTTAGTGGTAGTGCAGTCAATCATATCCAAAGACAATGCAGAGAGTGAAAGTGAAAGGGCTGTACTGGCAATAATATAATGATGACCGATTAAAAGCTTCTGTTCTGACAAAAAATATCATGGAACCAGTAACTAGAAATATAAAAGAAATCTAATAACATCATGTTTCAGCTTGCATCTGATATTTGATCATAAAAACTGATTATATAACCAAATATTGGCAATAATGATTGTTTTTTGTACTGTGATCTGCAGCCTGGGCCTGGCCACTGGAAGTTCCCAACTGTGCAGTGGATTGTGTGATATATGTAAGGGGCAATTTGTTTGATACACTTTTTGTGCTGTTTGTACAGTATTAGTTGTTGCAGCTTAGCTGCTGGTTGAGAAGTTGTATGCTAGTAAATCCTGCTTTTAATTTTATCTTGGCCTTATTCTTAGCTCAGGGTTCTTGTTTTTTTTTTTATTTATAGTTGGATTGATTCTTCCTGATCTGAGCGGATACTTCAGAGGAGAGTTCTGAGATGATTCTGGAGATTCCAGAGAAAATATTTTCCAGTACTGAATGGTGAGCCCAGGCCACATGACATAGATTCCGATGCCTGCAATAAGAAGGCTGTAAACTAAAGAACACTCAGGTATTCCACACCTATGTCAAATGTGGTAGGATTGAACTGTACACACACATACAGCTCAGGAGACAACTGTGACAGACAGATTTCTCTTCATTCCGATCCCTTACAGGAGAGTGGGCAAGAACTGTGACTCTTACAGACATTTAAAACAGGCCGGGGTCTATCTTTATTTCTGAATGTGTGCACTTTTTTTAAAGTTTATTATTTTCCTTATGGGAAATGTGAATAGATGTATATTTTAACTTGAACTTAACTTGGGTTTCACCGGCTTCATCTCATCTCATCTCATCTCATCTCATCTCATCTCATCTCATTATCTCTAGCCGCTTTATCCTGTTCTACAGGGTCGCAGGCAAGTTGGAGCCTATCCCAGCTGACTACGGGCGAAAGGCAGGGTACACCCTGGACAAGTCGCCAGGTCATCACAGGGCTGACACATAGACACAGACAACCATTCACACTCACATTCACTCCTACGGTCAATTTAGGCTACATCCACACGACAACAGCAACGAGATTTTTTTTTTTTAAAATATCGCGTCCACATGGGCAACGGATCAGTAAAATATCAGGTTCATATGGCAACGCAATGCTTGCTGAAAATGATGCAATACACATGCCACACCTCTACGTGCGCTGTAAGACGGTCCCATCGGAGACACCAGAACAATAGAAGAAGAAGTAGAACGCATGCGCATGTAACGGGTTTATTTTTTTCCACTTGCCATTGTGTGTAGTGGTGGGGAAATTCTGCGCTGGCCCTTTAAGAGTGCAGGTAGTTATGGGAACGAGGCGCTGGCCTCTTTCAGTTCGTTTTGGAAATGTAAGCGCCAGTGCCACTGGACGTTTGCAGCCCGTCCTCAGCAGTGTATTTGTGTCTCATTTCTTCAGAATAAAAAGACTGGTGAACAACACAACGCAATGTCTGTTACACACATAAACCCCTTCTTCTACCCGGGATGAAGCACTCACAGGAACAAACACACAAGAAGAAGAAGAAGATGGCTGCGACTACGCGAGGAAATCATGCCTTCTGTGTGTACAAATTAGTTTTATTAGTGTGCATAATTTTATATAACTTAATTTTCTTATTGTGTCTGAACATTTTGAAAACATTTTTATATAATTTATATAACTTTTTATATTGTGTGTGAACATTTTGAAAAGCAGTCTTATCCAATAAAAAAAAGAAATTCAAGAAATGGTTCAGTTACTTGTTTATTTAAAAGAAAAGCTGTATACAAAAGTGAATGCAATGCAGTGGTTCATACAAAACAGTCTGTTGAAGGGTCTTCTGACCCTTTTCCCCTCTGCCTCCATTATAGTCAGGTAACTGTTGCTTTGTGTGGAAGGCTGTACTTTCTGTTCATCAAAGCAGGTGTAAATTGTCTGTCTGGCAGGTCAGTCAGGTTAATGTGTAAACAATTTCAATTTCTGTTGTTACAAATGATGCGTGCGAGAGTGGTGCTTGTTCTAGTCATGTGGTTGTGACGTCATCGTAAACAAATCCGTTCTACTCATCCAGACGACTTCACAATGGCGTCGTTGCCAGATTTTTCCACTCTGGAACCCGTTCTCAAAAGATTTCGTTTTGGGGAACCCAAAACGCCGGTGCCATGTGGACGCCAGGCTGAAACGATAAACAATTTTTTCAGATTCACCTGAATCCATTGCCGTGTGGACAGGGCCTTACAGTCACCAGTTAACCTAATCTGCATGTCTTTGAACTGTGGGGGAAACCGGAGCACCTGGAGGAAACCCACGCGGACACAGGAAGAACATGCAAACTCTGCACAGAAAGGCCCTTGCCGGCCACTGGGCTTGAACCCATCCACCGGCTTATTACTGCATATTATTATTATTATTATTATTATTATTATTATTATTATTGTTACTGTTTAATACATACAGTCCAAGTCTACAATTGTGTCTTGTGTTTCTGTTTCACTATTATCCAGATCCTCTTGGCTCCTGCCATTCCTAAATTCTTCTGAATCTGGTCCAATTTTTTTTTTTTTATTTATTTTCTCATATTCTACTTAGTGCTATGACCACTAGTTACAGCAAAAGTGATGAGCCAGCCAGGAGCCTTGAGTTACTGGGTAATAATAGTGGAATAGCATATCAGTTAACTTAATATGCCTTTGTAGCATATTGTGGTTTCACTGCAAGATGGACATTCTTGATTTCAGGTATTAAGTCTCCCAGTGCTATTATAATTAGTGGGTTAGCCAGGTTTGAGAAAGATGAGGAGATCCTTAACTTCTTAAAGCAATATGGCTCAATAAATTGGATCCTCACTATAGATCAGAATTTAACAAATCAGAACACATCAGAATTTAACAAAAAACCTTGTATTGGAATATAATTCAGGAGCACCGCTGCATGCTCTAGAGCAGTGGCGGCTGGTAGTCTTTCAAACGGGAGGCTGGTCGGTTATGATATTTCCAGATTTTAAAAGAAAAAACATCAATTTTGCCCATACTCTTGCCTCTGATCTGGCTGATTGTTGGCAGCGTCACAAACTGTGAAATAACAGGGTTTTTTGGCCCATTAGCCTACTGTCCAATATACATGATGGTGGTGTTGGGGGGGGGTATATTTTAACATTTTATATTTTAAAATTGTGGCATGTTGTTTAAAAATTGATCATGATTGAAAGCAGCTCTTTGTCAGGAACCTCAGCAGTAGAGCTGGGTGCCACACATTTCATTCAATGACACTTTCCCTATATTTTACTTATTTTGACTGAGAAATGTTTTATTGACAATTTTGATAACCCTTCACTTTTAATCCAGGTCTGTAGTGTGAAATGTTCTTGGCTGTGTTTTTGTTTAAAAATGTTTTCCAAATTGTAGCTGTGTTTAATTCATATCCAGAAAAATATATATTCCAATACTCAGCATAAACATTTTAAATAGATTCTATATTTTTGGTCCATCCATGACATATTACTAAAGTAGCCTATTTAATGTTGTTGATGTGGGTCACTTGCTGTTAGCCAATTCACTTTCTCGTACCAGGAGAGCTGAAAGGAACGAGTATTATTCCCTACCTTTTTCACCAAGTCAATTTGAGGCATTGGTCTACCCTGCTCTTTAATTTTAATTTTTTCCTCGAAAGGAAGACTGGCAAATGGCTTCGCCAAAATTAAATCAGCAATGCTTGGCATCTGTGCGCAGCTTTCTTGCTAGCTGACTAGCCCCCTCAAGTTCAAGTTCAGTTACTCAAATAAACGAAATTTCTGGAACTAAGATAGCAAACTTGACAACACTATACACTTTATTTACAATGAAAATATATACAAACTAAAAAAGCTGGTAGAAACCGTATGTAATGAATGAAATCGAAATGTAAGCTGATCTCTTACAATACACCACAGCACTTGCGAATCCACATGGGACTGAACTGAAATTCACCGCTGCCTGTCTATATTTGAAACAAGCTGTCAATCAAAGAAAATATCCGGCCGCTTTCACCAATCACCAGTCTCCTCGCGGAAACTGCCATGTCCCTCCCATGTGAGGCTGGGAGTCCGCGGGGCGGGCATTTTTGCAGTATTTGTCCAATAATCGTCTTGCATTTTGAGATTGAAAAGCGCATAGCTCCCAAATGCCATTGAAGTCCACTGAGGCTGGGAGTCCGTGGGACTCCATGGGCAGGCATTTTCGCAGTATTTGTCCAATAATCGTCTTGCATTTTGAGATTGAAAAGCGCAGAGCTCCCAAATGCCATTGAAGTCCACTGAGGCTGCGCTGCATTGTGCTGTCACGAGGGGGAAAAACTCACTCACACATTAAAGTTATAAGGGAATGATTTCGCACTGTAGTTGGGTTGAGCACATATATTTCTATAATTCTGGATCTGAAATAGCAATGTTATAAGGTCGGCTATAACATAAGCCTAGCGCAATTCATCCTACACGATGTTCGTCATTTTTAGAGGAGGCTGAGCCTCCCTCGTTGTCTTAGAGCAATCGCCTGTGCTCTAGAGTCCCTTTTGTCCTATTATCATCCTTTGCCAGTTAACCCTGACATTACATACTGTGTAAGAGCCCTAGAAAGTGTTTACACACACAACCCATGGGGTTATGTGGTTAGACTCCCCAAACACATGGAAGAAGATTCTCTGGTCAGATGCGATTAAAATTGAATTTTTTGGCCATCTTGGTAAGTGCCATGTGTTTTGCAAACCCAACACTTCCCATCATGCTGAGAACACCATTGCTACAGTGAAGCATGTTGGCGGCAGCATCATGCTGTGGGGATGTTTTTCATCTGCAGGGACAGGAAAGCTGGTCAGGGTTGAAGGAAAGATGGAAGGCACTAAATACAGTGCAATTCTGGTGGAAAACCTGCGAGTCAGTCAGAGGATTGAGACTGGGACAAAAGTTAATGTTCCAGCAGGACAATGACCCAAAACATACTGTTAAAGCTACGCTGGAGTGGTTTACAGGGAAACATTTAAATGTCTTGGAATGGCCTATTTAAAGCCCAGACCTCAATCCAATTGAGAATCTGTGGCATAAATTGAAGATTGCTGTACACCAACACAAAAAACATCTAACTTGAAGGAGTTGGAGCATTTTTGCCTTGAGCAATGGGCAAAAATCCCAGTGACTAGATGTGCTAAGCTAATAAAGACATACCTCAAAAGACTTGCAGCTGTAATTTCAGCAAATGGTGACTTTACAAAGTATTGATTTTTTTTTTTTTTTTTGGGGGGGGGAGATACCTATGCACATTCCAGATTTCTGTTTTTACATGTTAATTATTGTTTGTCTCACAATTAAAAAAAAATGCACCTTCAACCTGGTAGGCATGTTGTGTTAATCAAATGGTGCTCACCCCCAAAATCCATTTTAATTCCAGCTTGTGATGTGACAAAACAGGAAAAACACCAAGGGGATGAATACTTTTGCAAGACACTGTAGAAGTAAATGAGAAAAAAAATGTGATTCCACAGGCTGCTTAAATTGTTCATTACAACTTCTTGACACAAATAGCCCATAGTGTAGAACATCACTTTCTGTTTGCATATGAAGCCATATCATGCTGTTGTGTATAAATAAATTCATACTCCATCAATGTGATGATATTCCCATATATGACACAAATATCCATCTGAAAGCTAACATCTGCAATAATGGACAGTTCATCCATAGTTCATTCGTACTGTAACACCCTCCCCATCCACAAACACCACCACTTGAATCTGGAGAAAGTTGTCTATGCCCCCCCCCGCAGTGACTAATAACTTAATAGGTCAACAGGGAAATATTTTAAGTCACTAGTCGCCCATACTACATTCAAGCATGAGATTTTATTTTTTCTGAAAATCATTAGTTATGGATTTGTTAAATAAGAATTGGAATGTTTCACCAGTGAAGTAGCCTGCTCTATTAAACTTGCATCATTTTTACAATAAAACTATTTTTTATTCTATTTCGATTTCTATTTGAAGTCTCATCTCATCTCATTATCTCTAGCTGCTTTATCCTGTTCTACAGGGTCGCAGGCAAGCTGGAGCCTATCCCAGCTGACTACGGGCGAAAGGCAGAGTACACCCTGATCAAGTCGCCAGGTCATCACAGGTCTAACAAAAATATTATATAATTTATGTCTCTGTTTTAATTGCTGTTGATTAGGTATAATTTCAGTAGAAGTTAATAAATATTACAAAATCATTACTGTTCTGGTCAAAGCAAAACTTCAACTATCAGCTTTCACATCTATTTATCTTGATAAGACAGCATTAAATCTTTTCCCCAGAGAGATGAATCTCATGCAGAGAATAATTTAATAGTGACATATGCTATAGCTGGCAGTCAGTTATCACTTTTTTTTGTAGACAGCTTAGATATTTACAACTCATCCAAGGTCAGCTTCCTGGTAAGTCCTAATTGGCATCTAAGTTTAATATTATGTCGAAAATGCAAATTCCAGTGCCTCAGCCCTATGATGAAGAACCAGGTACTTGCAGATCATTTTTGTCTCAATGTTTGTTGACCCTAGAACTGCAACCTCTGGCCTTCCCCACAGAATGCATCCAGGTAGCATATACAATAACGCTCCTCACTGGCAAGGCCAGAGAGTTGGGAACAGCAGTCTGGGATGCCAATGCACCCTTTTGTTCCAGTTTCAAGGATTTCTCCGAGGAGATGAGGTGAACTTTTGACTGTTCTCTGTCCGGCCGGGAAGCGGCCAGAGAGCTCATGGAGCTGCGGCAGGGGTCCCGGTCTACCTCGGATTACGCCATCGAGTTCTGGACATTGGTGGCTTCATGCAGTTGGAATGAGAACGTCCAGATCAACATGTTCCTCCACGGCTTGTCCAACGGCATCAAGGACGAATTGGTATCGCGGGAACTGCTGTCAGACCTCTCCAGCCTCATGGAACTCACCAACCGCATCGATGCTCGGATCCAGCAACGGAGGAGAGAAGAACCGCCCCAGACTCACCTCCTCTCCACTTCCCGCTGCGTCCGTCAAACCCATGCAGGTAGACTGGATTCAGGAGTCAGCAGAGGAACGACATCGCCAGCGGAGCATGGGTGCTTGCTTCTACTGTGGTCAGCTGGGACACATCTGCCGAGCCTGCCCACTAAAAGGACGAGCCCACCAGTGAATCAAGGGGCCCTGGTGGGCAATGCTCGGAACCAGTTCTCTGCTAATCGTCCATTACTTCCTGTCATCATTATCCGTGACAACCAGCATCACCACCTCCTCAGGGGCAGACAGGAACCTGATCTGCTCTGCCACTGACAAGCACCTGGGAATCCCGTTACTTGCTCTTGATGTCCCTCTCACTGTCCTGACACTCAATGGCACCGGCTTGACCAGCATCACCCACCTTACCGCCCCGCTCACCCTAAGGATTTCTGGTAACCACTCAGAAACCATCCAGCTTCACGTCATGAACAACCCCCATGTACCCATCATCCTAGGATTACCATGGTTAATGCAGCACAATCCCCACCTTAACTGGAATAATAACACCATCCTAGGCTGGAGTTCTTCCTGCCTGGCCTCCTGTCTGAACTCTGCTCGGCCTCCTGCCAAACCACCACAGCCCTCAGCCAGTGAGTTTCCCGACCTCTCTCACGTGCCTCCAGAATATCTGGACCTTAAGCTAGTTTTCAGTAAGACCCAAGCAGTGTCCCTCCCTCCTCACAGACCCTACGACTGTGGTATTGACCTCATGCCTGGGACAGCGCCACTCAAGGGATGCCTCTACTCTCTTTCTCCCGCCGAAAGACAAGCCATGGAAAAGTACATCACCGAATCGCTGGCAGCTGGGATCATCCGCCCTTCCTCCTCCCCAGCAGGGGCGAGGTTCTTCTTTGTCGAAAAGAAGGACAAGTCACTCCGTCCCTGCATTGACTATCGGGGTCTCAACACCATCATGGTCAAGAACCGCTACCCACTACCACTCATGACCACAGCCTTTGAACAACTCCAGGAAGCCAAGGTATTCACCAAGCTAGAGCTACACAATGCATACCATCTGCTCAGGATTAGGGAGGGGGGCGAGTGGAAGATGGCCTTTAACACCACCACTGGTCACTACTAGTACCTCATGATCCCTTTCCACCTGACCAACACACCCGCAGTCTTCCAGGAACTCGTTAATGATGTCTTAAGGGACTTCCTAAACATCTTCATTTTCATGTACCTGGATGACATCCTGATCTTCTCCCACTTCCTGGAGGAACATCGGGGTCACGTCCGGCAGATCCTCCAGTACCTGCTTGAGAACAAGTTGTTTGTCAAGGCAGAAAAGAACAAATTTCACCAGAGCTGTGTCTCGTTTCTGGGATTAATCATTTCCCCGGCAAGGATCCAGCTGGACCCCCTCAAGCTCAAGGCAGTTGCTGATTGGCCCACCCCATCTTTGAGATGAGAGCTCCAGTGCTTCCTAGGATTCACCAACTTCTACTGGAGCTTCATTCACAACTTCAGCATAGTGGCCAGACCTCTCTCAGCCCTGACCAAGACCCAATTCAAGTGAGGGGAGGAAGCAGAGAAAGCCTTTTCACACATGCACATTCTGTGCTACAACCTTCCTGGTTACAGAGTTGTTTGCGACAAGTCTTTTTTCCCACAAGTATTGGCATTAAGTACTAATCTTTTTTTATTTTTTCTATAAATATATTTTTTTAGATTTTTGGGGGGCTTTTTTCACCTTTATTGGATAAGACAGTGTAGAGACAGGAAATGAGCAGGAGAGAGAGACAGGGAGGGATCAGGAAATGACCTCAGGTCGGAATCAAACCCAGGTCCCCGGATTTATGGTATGGAGCCTTATCCACCTGAGCCACGACACCCCCTTCGACAAATAATTTTCCAGTATCCTCTTCATTTTTTTATTGTACTTTCACTTTCCTTTTTGTACTTTCCACTTTCCTTTTTCCGTTTTATTTCTCTCTTTTTTTCAGAAGAACACAGAGACCGGAAGCTTTATTTTTTTTTCTCCTCCTGTGTAAAGACCACAAGTGGAGTCCATCCACATCGGATCTGCTTTAATATCAACAGATCTTCGATTAAGGTATGTGAATCGTTTCATCATGCCACATTTTCAGCCTGTTCAGTGTGCTGAGTGCAGGATGTTTAGTCATTCTTCCTCCATCGCTAATGATAGCTTTATTTGTGATAAGTACAGATTAGTTAGCTCTCTGATGGAGAAGATTACAGTGCTAGAAGCGCATGTCCAGGCTTTAGAGAAAGCCAGTGAGAATGAGAACAGTGTAGTTTCTGTAGGGGAAAGTCTGGATGCCCTAGGTGGAGTTAGCAATCCCACAACTCTGGCATTAGAGCCCTTACAGCAGGGTGAATGGGTGACGGCTCGACGGCATAAGCGTAGAGCCAAAGCTACCACTGAGGCTCACCCACGGGAGCACCACTCTCCTCTGCGTCACGTGTTGAACAGGTTTGCTCTCCTTAGTGATGCACCCACTGAGAGACCTGAAAGAGCTCTGGTTATAGGGGACTCTATCATAAGGCACATGAAATTAGCTCAGCCTTTAGGGGCACCAGCAGCTTTAGTTAGGTGTATACCAGGAGCCAGGGTGCCGGACATAGCAGGTAATCTTAGGGTCCTAGGCAAGCACAGGTTCTCAAAGATCGTTATCCATGCAGGAGCTAATGATATGCCTTCGTCAGTCTGAGGTTACTAAGAGTAACTTTGTAGAGGTGTTTAAATTAGTGATGGTGATGTCCAATGCTATAGTATGCTCTGGCCCCATCCCAATGCGGCGTGGTGATGTAGCTTACAGCAGGTTATGGTTGCTGAACTGCTGGTTGTCCAGGTGGTGCTCTGAAAACAGTGTGGGCTTTATAGATAATTGGGCTAATTTTGAGGGCAGTGCTGGCCTGTTAGGGCGGGACGGTATCCATCCCACTCAGGAAGGTGCTGCTCTCATTTCCTGCAGCATAGGTCATAGTCTCAGAACAGGCCTAGTTAATTTCTGACAATCCAGAGCCAAGGCCAGGGAGCAGATGAACAGGCTAAACCGACTGTCTGCTAGCTGCACAGAGTCGTCATTCAGGGTCCACTACATCAAGACTGTGTCTGTTCCCCGAGCTCAACAAAAATGTAGAAATATTCAGAGAGTTTGTTCCAGTAACCTAATCAATATAAAATTAGATCATACTGACTGTACAGCTGCTGCCAGCACCTTTGATCTAAAGGTGGGGCTATTAAATATTAGATATCTTACATCTAAAGCACTAATGGTTAATGAACTCATGACTGATCAGGAGTTTAATGTACTTTGTTTAACTGAAACATGGATTAAGCTAAATGAATAAATAGCATTAAATGAAGCGAGTCCTCCTGGATACAGTTATATACACCAGCCTTGTCTAACTGGCAGAGGAGGAGGCGTCGTGGTTATTTATAATGATTATCTAGGTGTAACACAAAAACCAGGTTATAAATTTAATACATTTGAAGTTCTTCATGCTCATATAATGTATGTAGCCTCGAAAAATAAGTCTACTCAGTTAATTCCGTTACTTATTATTTACAAGCCCCTGGGGCCATATTCTGAGTTTCTTTCTGAATTTCCAGATTTTATCTCAGATCTGGTAATTTCCTTAGACAAAGCTTTAGTTGTCGGAGATTTTAATATTCACTTTGATAACCCAGAAGACCCTTTGAAAACAGCGTTTGTGTCCATTTTAGATTCAGTAGGGATTAATCAGAATGTCATAGGACCAACCCATAATAGTGGTCACACCCTCGATCTAATACTAACATTCGGGTTAAACGTAGAAAATATACCGGTATGTTTTTTTTTTTTTTGTCATTTATTGGTTACTTTGCATGCATTCTATCCTTGTTATTTATGTTATGCTGTGCAATAACATTCACTACCTAGTGTAATATTTCTATTCCTATTTCAGTTGCCAGTATTTAATTAGTGCAATATTGCTACTTTAGGTGAAGTACTACTCTTAAGCTCCATTCTTATTTTGTTGTGTACATTACATACACAGCCTGTGTTTTTACCATTTTTAAATTTTTTATTATTATATTTTATACTTTCATTGCACTCTAATTCTTTTTATTACTGTCTATTCCTGACTCTTTCCATCTGTGAGCTGCTGGAACATGTAAATTTCCCCACCGAGGGATGAATAATTTTTATCTTATTTTACACAGCATAAATTTTTTGGAATTGGGGTTGTATTTGACAATGACATTATGCTTGTGAAGTGTTTGTCAGGTTCATTCTGAACTGATAGTCATGTTATTATCATATTATTGTATAAGTTTTGTATTTATTGTATATCTCATATGGGATCATTTTATTTGTTGATTTTAGGACTCGGTGCTTATCACTGAGGGATGATAAAGAGAGGAGAGGAGAGGCATCATAGCAAGGACATCCTTTACCCTTCCTTCTTTACCTCTGGGACTGTGATATTAAACTTGAATTATTGCAGATGATTATCCCCATCACCTTGCCTTAAGCAATGATGTCCCATTTTTACAGAGCCATCAGAAACCTGCTGTGTCAGAGATTAGCATGATTTCAGGTTACTGTCAAGCACAGAGGGTGTTCAGGTGTCAGATTTATGGTGTTTTCCTGGGAACAGCACACATACAAAAATTTGTAGTAACATATTTAAACCTTCCTGTAAAATTAAGGATGGGGAATTAGTTTACTGTAGGTCACTGTAGATCACTACAGAACTCTGCATGTGTGTGTTGTAAAGAAAGACTCAGGAGGCAAGCATACTGTGGCAGAGTTTTTGGTTTAGTTGTTTTCTGTCTCTCAGTAACCCACAGTACAAACAGTTTGTAGCTTTGCCACGTTCAAGTTCCATGTGTGTTGTGTGCAGGCTTAGACAGCTGTCCCTACATATCTGTCTCACTGCCCAACTGAAACAAAAGCATATATATTAGTAGACTGCCAGTTACAGTGGTGCTTGAAAGTTTGTGAACCCTTTAGGATTTTCTATATTTCTGCATAAATATGACCTAAAACATCATCAGATTTTCACACAAGTCCTAAAAGTAGATAAAGAGAACCCAGTTAAACAAATGAGACAAAAATATTATACTTGCTCATTTATTTATTCAGGAAAATGATCCAATATTACATATCTGTGAGTGGCAAAAGTATGTGAACCTTTACTTTCAGTATCTGGTGTGAGCCCCTTGTGCAGCAATAACTGCAACTAAACGTTTGCGGTAATTGTTGATCAGTCCTGCACACCGGCTTGGAGGAATTTTAGCCCGTTCCTCCGTACAGAATAGCTTCAACTCTGGGATGTTGGTGGGTTTCCTCACATGAACTGCTCGCTTCAGGTCCTTCCACAACATTTCCATTGGATTAAGGTCAGGACTTTGACTTGGCCATTCCAAAACATTAACTTTATTCTTCTTTAACCATTATTTGGTAGAATGACTTGTGTGCTTAGGGTCGTTGTCTTGCTGCATGACCAACCTTCTCTTGAGATTCAGTTCATGGACAGATGTCCTGACATTTTC
This sequence comes from Neoarius graeffei, assembly GCF_027579695.1. Taxonomy (NCBI): domain Eukaryota; kingdom Metazoa; phylum Chordata; class Actinopteri; order Siluriformes; family Ariidae; genus Neoarius; species Neoarius graeffei. Next base: position 42,627,188 of record NC_083571.1, on the reverse strand, counting down.
CTTTAGAATTTGCTGGTATAATTCAGAATTCATTGTTCCATCAATGATGGCAAGCCGTCCTGGCCCAGATGCAGCAAAACAGGCCCAAACCATGATACTACCACCACCATGTTTCACAGATGGGATAAGGTTCTTATGCTGGAATGCAGTGTTTTCCTTTCTCCAAACATAACACTTCTCATTTAAACCAAAAAGTTCTATTTTGGTCTCATCTGTCCACAAAACATTTTTCCAATAGCCTTCTGGCTTGTCCACGTGATCTTTAGCAAACTGCAGACGAGCAGCAATGTTCTTTTTGGAGAGCAGTGGCCTTCTCCTTGCAACCCTGCCATGCACACCATTGTTGTTCAGTGTTCTCCTGATGGTGGACTCATGAACATTAACATTAGCCAATGTGAGAGAGGCCTTCAGTTGCTTAGAAGTTACCCTGGGGTCCTTTGTGACCTCGCCGACTATTACATGCCTTGCTCTTGGAGTGATCTTTGTTGGTCGACCACTCCTGGGGAGGGTAACAATGGTCTTGAATTTCCTCCATTTGTACACAATCTGTCTGACTGTGTATTGGTGGAGTCCAAACTCTTTAGAGATGGTTTTGTAACCTTTTCCAGCCTGATGAGAATCAACAATGCTTTTTCTGAGCTCCTCAGAAATCTCCTTTGTTCGTATCATGATACACTTCCACAAACATGTGTTGTGAAGATCAGACTTTGATAGATCCCTGTTCTTTAAATAAAACAGGGTGCTCACTCTCACCTGATTGTCATCCCATTGATTGAAAACACCTGACTCTAATTTCACCTTCAAATTAACTGCTAATCCTAGAGGTTCACATACTTTTGCCACTCACAGATATGTAATATTGGATCATTTTCCTCAATAAATAAATGAGCAAGTATAATATTTTTGTCTCATTTGTTTAACTGGGTTCTCTTTATCTACTTTTAGGACTTGTGTGAAAATCTGATGATGTTTTAGGTCATATTTATGCAGAAATATAGAAAATTCTAAAGGGTTCACAAACTTTCAAGCACCATTGTATAGCACAGAGGTAAGAACAATAACATGTTGAAGCTTGAGCATGCCCATTCTGCCACAGTCACGTAATCATTTGCTACTTCCCAAGATTAAACAACATTTGACCAGATATTTTATCATTTTTATTCATTTTGTAAAGTTGGAGAAGGGTATTGCCACTGCGTGTACCATCTCTGTTATCTTTTTCATTATGGGCATGAATATGATCATTGAGGTTGCAGAGAGGGAAACAATTGGCTCAAAGACAAACTCAGGAATAGGTCTTCCATCCAACAGAGATTTCATGGATGACATGACAATTACAAATGAAACCCATATACAAGCCCGATGGATCCTGAAAGCTCTTGATGAGACCATCAGCTGGGCAAGAATGGCATTTAAACTAATGAAGTCAAGGTGTTTGATCATCAAGAAGGGGAAGGTTACAGAGACATTCAAGTTAACAATACAAGGTGATGAATTCCTGTCATTAGTCTCCAACCCAGTTAAATGTTTGGGTAAATGGTTTGATACAACACACATACAAGAACAGCAAAGACCGGTTGCACCAGCCAGTTCAAGAAGGATTGCATAGACAAGTCAGAACTCTCAGGGAAGTTCAAGGCTTGGGTGTATCAGCATGGTCTGCTGTCTAGGCTAGTATAGACCCTTTTCAGTCACGTGACCTTCGTAAACACGACCACCATTTTGGACATGTAGCAGACTTCGGCTCGAATTGGTTTGAATGCGAGGAAGGTGACAAACGGAGAACATACAAGAAAAAGGAGCGAGATGCAGAAAACACCTTCGCTATCCAGCGACGTAGGGCATTTACAGGGCGAGCAGAGGGAGAAATAACAACAGTAACGACACATTAGCAATGCCGTACAGAAATAACGGTTTATGGCACAGACCCTTTCGGTTCTCGCTCATCTAGCTGCTACAATGATTGCTTAGACTGCAACAATAATACCTAACACACATTTAAGTATCCGTTGTAAAGACGTGAAACTCGTCGAGTGACGAGTATGTTCATTGATAAGCTAACACAATCTAAAAGTAGACATACCATCACACTGCCCTGGCGCTGTGTACAGTTTACCTTCTACGGTTTGTGCACTCACTATTTCTCCAACCGTTGTTAGAGATTACAGGGAACGGCCTGGATTTAAGAGACAAATACATGTTCCTCTTGTTTTGAACACTTAGCCCATGTTTACATTAGACCGTATCAGCGGATCATCAGATTAACGTTTTTAAAAGCGATTAGTGTGCACACAGCAACACCAATACACGATTCGTCTGCACACAGCAACACCAATACACGGATACGCTCGGCTCCGCAGGCATCCTGCGCTCCAAATCACTCCGCCCTGAACAGCGAGTGCCCTCTGGAGGGTGCGCACTCCGGCCCTGCGCAACTCACACAGCGCGCGAGTGAAGTGCACGAGCCATGATTCGGGACTGAGCCGCTGTGTGTGTGATCCCAGCGCAGATCACTTACCACTCGCAAGCGGAAGGATGGCAAGCCTAAAGACAATTGTTTTTTTTTTTTTTTGTTACATAGTCAAGAGAGGTGTCGGATCACTGGATCCAGTGTAAATAGCTGCCGGAGCCAACGCCCGAGGTTCCGGAGCGCGCTCCGGCTTGCTCCCCCTCAAATTAAGCGCTGTTTGTAGAACACTGCCTCTGATCTGTCCTACAGTCTACCAACAGCAAAGGAACACAACGCTAGCTAATGTCGTTAGCTAATAGCTACTACAGAAGAACAAAGAGGTTACAATGGGTTATTTTAGCCTATTTGGTTACACACTCGCTGCCACAGAATGTTAACAGCAATGTAATGCCTTTTCTGGCTAATTTTATTCGTCTTACCTCCAACAAAGTGGTCACTACACAAGCGCTGGTATGCCGAGGGCTGCCAATCTGTTAATGGCCACTATCCATCTTCTCCGTCGGGATCCGATAAAATGATAAACCTTGCCTTGTTTGTTGATGGTTACTACATCCAGGTGCACAACAATATAGTGGCATGATGGAAGTCTTGCTGAAAATAAACACTTTCTTTGCTGCCGTTCCTCAATGCTGGCTGTGGTAAACTACTGGTAGTACATGTCCAAAATGGCGGCCGCGTTTGTTGTGACATCACGTGAAAAGGGTCCATAGCCATTGATGGTGTACGAGATACTGATCAGCCTCAGAAAGACTCGACCTGGGAATGAGTGACCATTTGAAAAGCTGTTGGGCTTGCCCAAATACTTCACAAGCATTGGTCTATATAGTAGATCAACCAATGTCTAAGGCTACATCCACACGACAATGGCAACGAGATTTTCTTTTTTAAATATTGTGTCCACATGGGCAACAGATCAGTAAAATATCAGGTTCATATGGCAACGCAACGTTTGCTGAAAATGATGCAATACACATGCCACACCTCTACGTGCGCTGTAAGACGGTCCCATCGGAGACACCAGAACAATAGAAGAAGTAGACGCATGCGCATAAACCCCTTCTTCTGTAGCATTAGCCACATAAAGTTTTGATTATTAGTCAGTAGCGTAAAATAGTATCTATTGTCTAAGACACTTATTTATATTTCATATTAAAATGTCTATGTAAATTAATACATAGAAAGCCTGGCCAGGTGCTGAATGTTCTTCTGCCTTCACTTTAAGAGAAATTCAGGGCGAGCATGAGCCTAGGTTCTTCCCTGTCACTGTCACACGTGCACACCTTCTCACTCCCTGTCCTATGGCTATAGTCCCTTTAAATCACGTGTTCGTTTTCTGAATGGAGACGCGGAAAGAGGAATGAACAGGGAGATCGCTCCTTTTTTTCCTATTTTTGCTGGCAGGATTGTTTTTGTTTTTGGAAAGCGCACGGGCGGTGCGCGGTTTGGTACTGCTTCACCAGTGTTTGGACTAAAGACTCTGACCTAAGGGCTATTCTCTCTCTCTCTCTCTCTCTCTCACTTTGCACCATTACACAAATATTCACAGTGAAAATATTTTGTAAGCGCGTTTCATGAACCAAGTTATAGGATTTGTTGACAACTCGCATCGAGTTCGTTACACTTCTACCCGGCGTGAAGCACTGACAGTCATGTGGTTGTGATGTCATCGTAAACAAATCCGTTCTACTCATCCAGACGACTTCGCAACGGCTCCGGTGCCAGATTTTTTCACTCTGGAACCCGTTCTCAAATGATTTTGTTTTGGGGCACCCAAAACGCCGGTGCCATGTGGACGCCAGGCCGAAACGATAAACAATTTTATCAGATTCACCTGAATCCATTGCCATGTGGACAGGGCCTAAGGCTAGGCTCTTTATGACCCTGAAAGACTCGAGTGATGAGAAAATCAGCAAGGCGGGCATTCAGGTCTGAACCAGAAGGAAGTGGCCTGCTGTTCAGGCAGTGGAACAAGCTGAGAGCAGTTTGAGACATCAAGACATTATCAGGATAATAAATGTGGGCAGAGAAGGATTAGGAGTGAGACTGCAGCTAAGATGGGACCATGCAGACCGACATGAGTGCAGATCCATGGTGCAAATGGAGAAAAGAAAGGAAGAGGTGAGAGCAGCAAGGTCAGTCCAGATGTCATTGCAGGGTGGTTGGAACAAGTGGAACATGCCAAAATGTAAGCTGACATGGCCAGAGTTGTGGCAGCATGAACCTCTACAGCTCAGTTTCCTGCTCCTCTCTGTATAACACCTGCTACCAACCCCTGCAAACTTCCAAAGATGGAAGCTGATGGAAGACCCATCATGCCAGCTATATGGAGAAAGAGGCACACTCCAGCATATCCTATCATGTAGGTTAGCTCTTTCACAAGGATGCTACAGATGGCTCCACGATCAGGTGTTAAGAGTACTGGCAGATATCTTGGAGAAGGAATGTCATAAAGTTAGAAGCACACATACCATAGGACCCCATTATATATCCTTTGTGAAGAAGGGAACAAAGAAGACTACAACAGTCAGCAACCCTAGTTTACTGCAGGAGGCAAATAACTGGAAGATGCTAGTAGACTTAGGAAGGAAACTTGCCTTCCCTGATGTGGTGCATACTAACCTTCGGCCAGATGTAGTTCCTTGGACAAAATCTCCCAGAAGGATTGTACTGGTGGAACTGATGCTGTCTTGGGAAGAGAAAATAGACGAAGCATTTGAAAGAAAGCTGGCAAAGTATAAAGGCATGGCAGATGCCTGTATCCAACAAGGATAAACAACAGTCTTCCCTGTTGAAGTTGGATGCAGGGGTTTTCCCGCACATTCATCTCATCTCATCTCATCATCTCTAGCCACTTTATCCTGTCCTACAGGGTCGCAGGCAAGCTGGAGCCTATCCCAGCTGACTACGGGCGAAAGGCGGGGTACACCCTGGACAAGTCGCCAGGTCATCACAGGGCTGACACATAGACACAGACAACCATTCACACTCACATTCACACCTATGGTCAATTTAGAGTCACCAGTTAACCTAACCTGCATGTCTTTGGACTGTGGGGGAAACCGGAGCACCCGGAGGAAACCCACGCTGACACAGGGAGAACATGCAAACTCCGCACAGAAAGGCCCTCATCAGCCACGGGGCTCAAACCCAGACCTTCTTGCTGTGAGGTGACAGCACTAACCACTACACCACCATGCCACCCCCCGCACATTCACTTTGAAGAATACTTGGAGCCATGGGCATCAAAGGAAAATCTAGAAAGACTGCTGTCCAGACTCTGAGCAAAGCTGCCAAGAGAGTGTCCAGTTGGCTCTGGCTAAAATGCAATGAGTCAGCAAGGCAGCCATCACAGACAAGCAGTGCCTGATCCCCACTGCTGCCCCACCATCTGGAGAGTGTACCGAGATAAGGGGCGGAACACTCATTGAAGGATGGGTACTCGGCTGAAGATGTCTGTGATGAGCAGTCCTAGAACTGTATTCTATCAACTGTAAAATGTAGGACTTTGACAATTGTTGACTTGTGAAATTGCATGACATGGTAATTAGTATTAAAACACACAAACAAATCTAGTTCTGGATAATAATGTGATTCAGGACAGAGAACATTTCAAAGGAAAGATGAATGTCAGCCAAGGGTTTTTTTTTTATTTCCCCCGTAACAGAAAGTGCAATATTATAGGACTTTGACACATTACAATAACTTACTTAAATTCCACTGGCATGGTTTTGGCAGAGCCCAGGTTGTGAAAAAAATAGTTTAAAATACTTGTAAAACAAGCCTGTTTAACTGCATCTTTAAAGCATCAATGCTTAATTTTTAGGATTTTGATGACATCTAAACTTACTTTCTCTTACCAAACATCCAATGTGCAAAATATGATTTTAGATTTAGATTCAGTTATTTTTTCCCTTAAGAAATATGTAATAATTAATAACATTGGTATTGAATATTTCAGCTCAAAGCTTATATAAAATTAGTGCATCAGATAAGTTACTCCCTTTGGAACTGGCAATACATGAAGCAAAAAGGTCTACAAGTAGCCTTTTCGTCTAGAAATAGCTTAATACAGTGTGGGAAATAAAGAATTTTAAACAGACTGTCACAGGACAGACAAACCTGAAATGTTGTCTGAATGATGGGCCAAAGGCCTGGAACACTGCAACCGGGGGTCCAGGGCCCACCTTAGGGTCCCAGAAGCGGAAGGGCTTTAGATGCCTAGAGGTGGCTTCTCAGCTATTTCCAGTCACATTTTTATTATCTTCAATGGCCAAATTACACTAGATATTAGTTGCTAATTATGCTACAAATTGAATATATTTTACAAGAAAATGTCAGAAGATTCAAGAAAAACATGATTAAAGTTATACCCAAGAATACAGTAGTACACACAGGTCACTTCCATGTCTAGAAAAAAGTATGGGGGGCAAGGATGTTCCAGTTTGTTACAACTTTCTGGTACTCATATAGTAGGTGCTATAATAACATTCATGAAATATTATGTCAACAGTAACTTGTTTTTATACTATGTTTATACTATACTATGTTTATAAGAAATTTAGTAAGTAACAAGACAACTATTCTTATGTAATAGAGTTAAAATTTTGAGTATGAGATTCCAAGTAACTTTGTAACAAAATGACTTTTAAAATGACTCAAAACTAGACATCATAATATCATTTGGCATTCAGACTAAAAACTGCTGGATTAGAACTTAGAAAAGAGAAGAAAATAAAAGCTCTATTAAAATATAAATCTACTTCCCCCAAAGCATATGACTATGACTGCCATTCTTATTATGAATAAAAAAATGCACATAATAATAACAACAACATAACCACTGATTGGCAGTTTGTCAATTAACATAATACTGTACTGCAAAGTTTCAAGTAAACTGAACTCTTAATCAACCGACTGGGTCAATCAAATACTATCAACCCTAAAACATTAGTTCAAATGCATCATGCAATAAAAACAACAGTGAATAGTGAGTGTATTACTGTCTTATTTAGTGTGCTGCTCGGGGAGAGGGAGGTGCTTGTACATTTTGGAGGGGCTAGGACCTTCGGTGGCTGAGTTATGAATTTTTAAATCCCCATGCGTGTGAGCGGCTGGAGCTAGGGCTCGTGCTAAAGCTTTCTGTGATCCATGCTCGCGCCTGACATCAGATCAGGCTGAGCCTGGGCTGGTTTGAAGGGTCTCAGGGAAAGGGATGTACCTATAAATTTTGGTGGGGCTAGGCCCTTTGGTGGCCGAGTTATGAATTTTTAAAAGCTGGCTCGAGCCAGGGCTCATATTAAAAGTTTTCAGCAAGCAGTGGTCATGTGGGGAGTTTCGGAGATGAATAACAGGCCAAGGTGGGGTCATAGTGGTGTGCCTGTCCTGATTTGAAAGGGCTCAGGGAGAGGGAGGTGCCTGTAAATTTTGGCGGGGCTAGGGCCAACAGTGGCTGAGTTATGAATTTTTAAAGTTGTGCCCATGGGAGCCCCCATTTCACAGGCCATGTTATGACAGTGTATTCGCCCAGTGTAACATTTGGAAGTAAATTGGACCCATACCTTTACATTTTTTTTCCTGGGTCATCCAGTTTGATTCTTTTGAAATACAGATGGACACATTTGAATTATTTTTTATCTGCCAGCTGGTCCAATTCTTTTGAAATACAGATGGACAAATGCAAAAATTACCGGTTAATATATCTGTGAAGGTTCTCAGTCATCCAGGTCATAGTAAACCATGGTTGGTAAGAAAGCAACTGGAGTTGCTTGAAATTCTTGAAGACGTTTCACCTCTCATCTGAAAGGCTTCTTCAGGTCTGTCTGACTAGTAGGGAGTTCCAGGTATTTATCTACTGTATTTACAGTATCTACTGTAATATCTAATGTATTCCCTACATTGTCATTCCCTACATTTCTGAACTATCTAAGAAACTCAGGAGGATCTTCTACAAACACAACATTCCTGTACATTTCAGACCGAGTAACACTCTGAGGCAGAAATTGGTCCACCCTTAGGACAGAATACCCAGACACAAACATGACAAAGTTGTGTCCGCAATTCAATGCAGTGGGGAATGCACGGACCTGTACACTGGAGAAATGAAACAACTGCTTCACAGGCACATGGCTCAACACAGGAGAGCCAGTTCCTTAGGCCAGGACTCTGCAGTCTGTCTTCATCTCAATAACAAAGGACACTCGTTTCAGGACTGCAATGTACGCATTTTAGCCAGAGAAGACTGGTGATTTGAAAGAGGAGTAAAAGAAGCCATCTTTGGCCAAGTTTACATTAGACCGTATCTGTCTCGTTTTCTTCGCGGATGCACTGTCTGTTTACATTAAACCACCTGGAAACACCGGGAAACGGGAATCCGCCAGCGTCCACGTATTCAATCCAGATCGTGTCAGCTCCGGTGCTGTGTAAACATTGATAATACGCGGATACGCTGTGCTGAGCTCTAGCTGGCGTCGTCATTGGACAACGTCACTGTGACATCCACCTTCCTGATTCGCTGGCGTTGGTCATGTGACGCAACTGCTGAAAAACGGCGCAGACTTCCGCCTTGTATCACCTTTCATTAAAGAGTATAAAAGTATGAAAATACTGCAAATACTGATGCAAATACTGCCCATTGTGTAGTTATGATTGTCTTTAGGCTTGCCATCCTTCCACTTGCAAGTGGTAAGTGATATGCGCTGGGATCACACACACTGCGGCTCAGTCCCGAATCACAGCTTGTGCACTTCACTCGCATGCTCTGTGAGCTGCGCAGGGCCGGAGTGCACACCCTCCAGAGGGCACTCACTGTTCAGGGCGGAGTGATTTGGAGCGCAGGATGCCTGCGGAGCCGAGCGTATCTGTGTATTGGTGTTGCTGTGTGCACTCAAATCGTGTATTGGTGTTGCTGTGTGCACACTAATCGTTTTAAAAACGTTAATCTGATGATCCGCTGATACGGTCTAATGTAAACATGGGCTTTGTCAACCTGGAACAAGCATCACTGAACAGAGGAGGTGGTCTGAGGTATCACTTATCAGCCACCTTCAATGCAGTCCTTGGCACGCTTCCCAGAAAACTGAACACACATCCACAACAAAACTCAGCTGACTTCAGTCACTACGTTTACATGCACATAGAAAGAATCGAATTTCTGCCATTGCTCGACTGAAATCGAAGTTCAAAATGCCATGTATACACCTTAATTCGGCTGAAATTGAACCGACCTTGATTTCTTGGAATCGAGCTACACGACCTAGTTTATGCGATTTCTGCCGAGCTACTTTGTGCATGTATACCCTATCGAGCTAGTTGTCGAGCTACTTCCGGAAGTGACGAGTGACGAGACCACAAGCAGGAAACACAACAGCCTCGGTCGGCATGACAACAGTAGTAGCGAGCAGCAGAAGAGGTCAGGAGGAACAAACGAAGAAGAGAAAATGGCGATGTAGAGCTCTCTGAAGTGTGGGTGGAGCACAGAGGATGGCAGGACAAAGCTTCTGGTACTAATAGGCTTTTTATTGTCAGACTTTTCAGTTTAACAGCCTACTTTTATTCTTGAGAGAAAAACAAACACACACACGCGCGCACGCGCTGTGTTCTAGTCCCGGGATGAGCTCTCCCCTCTAGTCTCCCTCTGCCTCCTTAAATAGGGCGCGGTTACTGGGAAGACACACAAACACAGGTTAATTACCGTCAGGTGTAGTGATTCTTCCACTCACCTTCCCTGGCTCCACCCTCCTGTCACAGACCGGCGCTTGACCACACCCCCACTGCCACAGGCAAGCAGAAACGTGCACTTCTGGAGCAATGAGGAGACAGACTTCATGCTCATTCAGCTTAAGGAGTTGAATATATTAAAATTCATGGACGGGAGAAAAACGCGCAATGGAGAACACGGAACTGATAACTTTGTTTACACTCTTGAATAGCTCTTCTTCATGATGACAACCGGAAGTGTACCAACACAATGGGGCGTGTTGCGCCACCTGTGGCTCGGGTGCACAATGCACCTCACACAATAGCCCGATTTCATTGTGTGCATGTAGGATTGGATTTCTCTGGCACCCTGCTGGGACCTTCAGCTCGATTACCGACAGCAGCTCGATTTGGATGTGCATGTAAACGTAGTGAATGACTCATATGGTGGCAGAGAGAGCCAACGACCCACAAATCACCCTAACGACTCTCTAGGCTGCTAACACCTTTCACACCCAGCCCCCAGGGACCTACACCTATGGGATGACTCAATGACCCAGGTGACCTCAGTGACTCTCCTTAGGGTTGCTTTTGATCCACTAGGGGATAAATACTTGGAACTCCCCACTAGTCAGACAGAACTGAAGAAGCCTTTTGGATGAGAGGTGAAACATCTTCAAGAATTTTAAGCAAGTCCAGTTGCCTTCTTTACCAACCATGGATTACCAGTCAATGTCCACTAGTCTAGCCTTATTTCCTACACTGTTTATAAATGAATAATGTCTTTACAAGTAACTCACTCAGTTACTTTGATTTTATTGAATATGAATTAAGGCACATATATGTTATATGTTGATTGACACAGTAAATATACATTGATTAATTAGTCAAACGACAGTATTATCCAAAACGATCATATATCTGCATTGAGAAGTTGTTTATCATTTAATTATCAAGCCTTTCAAGTTTGTATGTTTTAGGACATTAAAACCTACTGAACTTTTCAGTGTAGAAATATTACAGTGTCACTATTGGGAAAATCTTTAGTAGTCATGTCTTCAAGTTATTTGCAGTACAAAATGGATCAGCAGATACTGATCCTCCTCAACAGAGGTATGTGCCAAAGTATCACTACTACAGATAATCCACATGTTTTAAAAGTGTTTAGGGTTTTCACGTGGTTACTGTGGTGCTGGGTGTAGGTAGGTCTGATGTCATGGCCTGTGGCTACTCACACCCTAAGGGAGTTTTTCCTTGTCACTGTTGCCCTAGGCTTGCTCATAAGGGATACATAAATTTATTAGGGATAAAATTAGTTCATATGTTTAAAGTATTTATTTTTCTGTAAAGCTGCTTTGCAACAATGTCTGTTGTTAAAAGCACTATACAAATAAATTGAAGATTTTTCACTCACACCTTGAGACTATAGACCTCTTGCAGTCACGTGACCGAATCCCGGCTGGAATGTAAACAGCCGCCATCTTGTCGGTCAACAACATAGCTGAATATAACCGATGGACTACATGGCTCATTTTTCTAATGAACAGATAACTAGATATATGTCTAAAATAAACGACCTACAGATTAGTGACCCTTATCGATTACCGGACGTAGTTTTCATGACCGTGTCAGTGGATATTGAACTGCCAGAGGTGGAATACCCAGATGTGTATAATTACCTCATTAACTTTCCCTCACTGTTCAGTGGTGAAGCACTGCGTGCTTATAAATCTCTGGACAGTTATCTTTACAGAAATTCAGGATTTGTCAGCCCCCCTCAGATGTGGCATCTTGTAAACAAGAAAATAACAATCCTCAGTGGACGGGTAAGTCACTTAAGTATTGAGTACTAGTACTGATACTAGATATATCAGTAGTATCTAGTATAGCACTGACCAGCCGATTATAGAATAGAATAAAATAGAATAGAATAAGGTAATTCCAGCTGTAATTCCAAATCATCCATCTTGTTTACCATGGATCTGGTGTTGGAGAGGTAGAGGCTTGGCAGTGGAGGTTTGAGTGGCTGTTTTCTGAGCTTAGTCAACAGGCCAGCTCTGCAGCCTCGCTTTTGCTTCCTCTCCCGACGCCGCCTCCTTTGCCTGCCAGACCCGATAACAATCCATGGAGATCCCGCTGGTCTCGCTATCTCATCCGGAATGTTGTGCATGCGATGGAAATCGCTACAAACCGTCATTTTCTGCTGGAAACCAATGTCCAGTAAGTCCATATGGTTGTAGTGGATATTGAAGTCCGGTACAGATGAACAACACGCAAAAATACACAAAAAAAACATAAAAAACATGCACAGGTAGGGAGAGCTTGTAGCCGCAGCATCCCCATCATGCACCGCCATATCCACTATTATGGTTGAATATTTTATATTATCAGTTAGATCAAGTATCAGTAGTCTATCACTATTACTGTATATATGGTATACCTGATAGCAGCAATCCATTTTGCATGCCTGTCAGGGTCCCGTGGCAGCCTACTGTCAAGTGTATGTGAGCATCATGGGTTTCCCACACTTGAAAGGGAAGGACTCGGACACAGGATTCCACTCGTCTTATATTTTATTGATTTTCAGTGGAGTTGACGTTGTAGTAGAATTGTATATAGTAGGGTTTTCCAGAAGAAAAGGTAGAAGTAGAAGTAGAAGCAGAAGTAGAAGTAGAAGGCGGAAATATGGTGTTTGACCGACAAGATGGCGTCTGTTTACAATCTGGATCGGCTGTGACATCACATGCAAGTGGTCTATAAGGCAGTATTTATGTCATTTTAGTATATTTCTGTCATGCTTAAGGCCTCTGCATGCTCGTGCGACAAGGCTTTCGCAGATAGCTTTTCGCAGACAGTTGTAATTTATTGTTGAGCGGGGATAATAGGCGTGCGCGATGTTATTCACCGGCACAACGCAAGGGGGCGCGAAGTCGCTAGGAGTAGTTGGTGGGTGTGGTTAGTGGAGTGTTTATCCTCCGGTTACTTATAATGACTAGAACTTTTTTTTTTATAATGACTAGAACTGGAGTCGTATAGATGTACGTACTTCCTCAATCAACCGCTCTTCGTGCTGCTCCATCTTCGCTCGTGTTTTTAAAAATGCTGGTTGTGAAAACAAACCAAACCGGGAAAGTAGGGAAGCGGAAGTGCGTGTACAGTGGACCAATCAGAGCCCTCTTGTCTGCGGCGCTGTCTGCGAGGCTTCTGCGGTGGTCACAATTTTTGGGAGGTGCGCGCAGAGCGTCTGCGAAGGTGGGGAGGCTACGCAGACGCTGTCTGTGACGCTATCTGCGAGGACTGGGTTGTCAGCATAAATTGGCCTTTAGTGTCACTTGAACACATCTCATAGTAAACAAAATGGTGATTTCAACAGTAACATACAAGTTCTGGAAATGGCAGACAGAACATGGCTGTGTATTCTCTGGTATCAACCAATCTGCTGCACTATCATGTTGGAAACACATCAAGAACATACTGTGTTAGAGTATACCATGTGATCTCAATGGACAGACTGCTCCATCTGCTTAAAAGCACTCAATTGTTATTTTTAGGGAATAGTAAGTTAAATCAATGCCTACAGATGTCTATAGTTTAGTATAGTGTTTTACTTTACGGCTTCACACGAACCTTTAAGCAACTTTAAACACTACTTTCAGAGTTAAAACAAACTGCTGAATCAGCAAAGTGAATATTCAAAGTGAAAATTTGATATGGGACATGTTCAGAATTTAAAAACAAACAAACAAAAAAAACAGCATCTCAGACTGATTGCATGCAACATGCGCAAAGGCTAAATGGAAACCTCTTTAAACTTGGTTATACAAAAATTATAATTGGAGTCATTTATAATAATTAGATTAACCCAGACATTTATCATTTATATGCATTTCCATCACTGGTTATAGAATCTGTCTCCATCTGTCTCATCTTTGGGCTTCTATCTCCATCATTGGTTTTAGAATTTTGAAAATGAATTTGCTTATCTCAGCAAAACCTTTTTTCCATTACAAAATGTAAACATAAATAAATGTGTAAACCTACAAATTAAATGAGCACCCGGACCTTTTCTATTGCAACTGATACACTCGTATGAGCACCACTCACACTAACATGCGTCTGACCTGCAAACACAAGGTTCAAGGTAAAACAAAAGCTCATATGGTAGATTATTTATTTACTTATGTATTAAATCAGGGGTGAATTGACTGTTGGTGGTATCTTTATAGCTCAGTGCACTGGAAGCTGGAATAGAATTGAAATATAGACTTATTTGGGGGTCAGTGAGGACTGATTGTGTGACAATAGGAGGAAAAACATTGGTATTCCTTTGGAAGTCTGGGTTTAATTAAATTATGTAAATTCAAGCAATTATCAGATGCTTCAAACAATATGTCATTTAGTGGTTATACAACCCCGATTCCAAAAAAGTTGGGACAAAGTCTCATCTCATCTCATTATCTCTAGCCACTTTATCCTGTTCTACAGGGTCGCAGGCAAGCTGGAGCCTATCCCAGCTGACTATGGGCAAAAGGCGGGGTACACCCTGGACAAGTCGCCAGGTCATCACAGGGCTGACACATAGACACAGACAACCATTCACACCTACGGTCAATTTAGAGTCACCAGTTAACCTAACCTGCATGTCTTTGGGGGAAATCGGAGCACCCAGAGGAAACCCACACGGACATGGGGAGAACATGCAAAATCTGCACAGAAAGGCCCTCGCCGGCCACAGGGCTCAAACCCGGACCTTCATGCTGTGAGGCAACAGCGCTAACCACTACACCACCGTGCCGCCGTTGGTGTAAAAATGGAATAAAAATGGAATGCAATGATGTGGAAGTTTAAAAATTCCATATTTTATTCAGAATAGAATATAGATGACATATCAAATGTTTAAACTGAGAAAATTTATCATTTAAAGAGAAAAATTAGGTGATTTTAAATTTCATGACAACAACACATCTCAAAAAAGTTGGGACAAGGCCATGTTTACCACTGTGAGACATCCCCTTTTCTCTTTACAACAGTCTGTAAACGTCTGGGGACTGAGGAGACAAGTTGCTCAAGTTTAGGGATAGGAATGTTAACCCATTCTTGTCTAATGTAGGATTCTAGTTGCTCAACTGTCTTAGGTCTTTTTTGTCGTATCTTCCGTTTTATGATGCGCCAAATGTTTTCTATGGGTGAAAGATCTGGACTGCAGGCTGGCCAGTTCAGTACCCGGACCCTTCTTCTACGCAGCCATGATGCTGTAATTGATGCAGTATGTGGTTTGGCATTGTCATGTTGGAAAATGCAAGGTCTTCCCTGAAAGAGACGTCCTCTGGATGGGAGCATATGTTGCTCTAGAACCTGGATATACCTTTCAGCATTGATGGTGTCTTTCCAGATGTGTAAGCTGCCCATGCCACACGCACTAATGCAACCCCATACCATCAGACATGCAGGCTTCTGAACTGAGTGCTGATAACAGCTCGGGTTGTCCTTCTCCTCTTTAGTCCAAATGACACGGCATCCCTGATTTCCATAAAGAACTTTAAATTTTGATTCGTCTGACCACAAAACAGTTTTCCACTTTGCCACAGTCCATTTTAAATGAGCCTTGGCCCAGAGAAGACATCTGCACTTCTGGATCATGTTTAGATACAGCTTCTTCTTTGAACTATAGAGTTTTAGCTGGCAACGGCAGATGGCACGGTGAATTGTGTTCACAGATAATGTTCTCTGGAAATATTCCTGAGCCCATTTTGTGATTTCCAATACAGAAGCACGCCTGTATGTGATGCAGTGCCGTCTAAGGGCCCGAAGATCACGGGCACCCAGTATGGTTTTCCAGCCTTGACCCTTACGCACAGAGATTCTTCCAGATTCTCTGAATCTTTTGATGATATTATGCACTGTAGATGATGATATGTTCAAACTCTTTGCAATTTTACACTGTCGAACTCCTTTCTGATATTGCTCCACTATTTGTCAGCGCAGAATTAGGGGGATTGGTGATCCTCTTCCCATCTTTACTTCTGAGAGCCGCTGCCACTCCAAGATGCTCTTTTTATACCCAGTCATGTTAATGACCTATTTCCAGTTGACCTAATGAGTTGCAATGTGGTCCTCCAGCTGTTCCTTTTTTGTACCTTTAACTTTTCCAGCCTCTTATTGCCCCGTCCCAACTTTTTTGAGATGTGTTGCTGTCATGAAATGTCAAATGAGCCAATATTTGGCATGAAATTTCAAAATGTCTCACTTTCGACATTTGATATGTTGTCTATGTTCTATTGTGAATACAATATCAGTTTTTGAGATTTGTAAATTATTGCATTCCGTTTTTATTTACAATTTGTACTTTGTCCCAACTTTTTTGGAATCGGGGTTGTAAATTGCAGTCCTGTAGAGCCAATTCTTTGGAGAGTTTGAACCAAATAAACCAAAACCTGAACCAACTGATTAGCTAACTATCGAGCCCTTTATATGTGAGATCAGGTGTGTCAACAGTAGGGAAAACTCTGCAGGGCACTGGGTCCACAAGACGGAGTCAAAAACCATGCAGATAAGAACGTGAACTACTGTACCAGCACTCTAACCCTCAGCTAGCCTGAAACAAAGTATTCATAAACATATATTTTACTCATTAGAATAGAAATGAGACTGTCAATAATGGCATAGCTCATTCTGACCCCATTTAGCCCAGAAGGAACAATCTAAAGCGGGCCACCTTGCACAATAAATGTTGCAAACTATATACACTATATACAAGCTATATACACCCTAGGAATACCTACCTATTTGCCAGAAAGAATCCAAAATAGCGAGAAATTGACCGAGAAGAAGTGATTTTTGTCAAACTGCTCATTAAGGCTTAATTAGTCCATAACTTCATGAATGATTGTAATTAAGCAAATCTGGGTAGAAGTTATATGCAGCCTAGGTACCCCTACCTTCATGCCAGAAAGAATCAAAGTCGGTGAAGAATTGAGGGAGAAGAAGCAATTTGTGTGGAAACTGCTCGTTAGGGCTTAATTACTCCATATCATCATAATTCATTGCAGTTATACAAATTTGTGTAGAAGCTACAGTATATGCACCCCAGACAGACCTACCTTCTTGCCAAAAAGAATAAAACTTGGTGAAGAATTGAGAGAGAAGAAGCGATTTTCATGAAATGTGGACGACGCCTGAGAGACGATGGACAACACATGATGGCAGAAACTTATTGCCTGTCAACCAGATGAGCTAATAATACAACCTTAAATCAGTAAAAGCTGAAAGGTATGTTGAAATTAAAATTTAAAATTAAAACAATGATTTGTAAATAATCATTGACCACAGCAGCACATTATTTGATGTTTTACTTCATGAATTTTTTTCATTCATTCATTCATTCATTCATTCAATATGAAACATAGAACAAGAATTCCTCTTCCGGATCTGAGTCACGTGACTTCTGGGTCTCGCAAGCGGAGCGGAGCGCCTAAATGGCTGCATATGTTAAACTATTCTTTTAAGTTCGTTTCTTAAGACACGTATTTTTAAGTATGTTACCTCGCTTGTTGACAGTTTCGGCGAACACTTCCGCCTTCTTCAAAACAGTCACCAGATGTCGAGTGGTGACGTGCCTTATCAGCTGATGTTACTCTATGGAGGCGTGAACGTCCCGCCCAATTTGACAGGTAGTCCACGCCTCCTGCTGTCAGGTCGCTGCCCCAGGACTGCGCTCCAGGTATGTGACAGCGCGTACGCTCCCTCATCCCGGTTCATGGTCCTCTGCGCCCGCTTACGTATCTCCACTGCCTCCAAAATCCAACGCTGATATCTATTCTCTTCAGCGCGAATGACTCTGGCCTCTTCCCATTTTCACTACATATTAAAAATAAGTTATGGAGAAGATTGTGCCAAAGAGGTACGCTGCCTGGAAAAACTAAAGAAAAAACTGGCGCGACAAAGAAACCATCTCCGCTTCAATCTCCGCTGCCGGGACGAAGGCGTCATTCCAGCAAGCCTCTACATAAAAAATCCAATACCAACAAAAAACGCGGAAAGGACCATCGAAAGAGCGCGAATGACTCTGGTAAGAGAAATAATTAGATGCACGACAAACAAAATCAACAATTTAAATACAGAAATAACACAAAGAACACAAGATTTCAAACTCCGGTTCAAACTCAGCAGTGACATGGAAAAAAGTATGGAAGAACATCTAAATGCAATACAAGAACAAGAATTCTCCAAAACAAAAACACGCCATATTAAAAAACTAAATAGGCTTATCAAAAAGAAACAAAATAAATGCAAGGACAAACAAATAAATGAAAAATGGATATGCAACCTGTCTAAACACACACTAACAACAGCAGAACGCACTATACTCTCACGGGGACTAAACTATGCCATCACACCAAATAAAATCCCAAATGAAGAATTCATACTGGCTACGGAACTAGCATGCAACATGCTACAGGACCAAGGACAGAAAGCCGCATTAAGGAACGAAATAGCAGGCATCCTCACCTCAGCTAAACCGCCACCCAGAAACACAACTAAACAGGAAATGGAAGCCATCAGAACACTTGCAAAGAACAAGAAAATAACAATACTACCGGCTGATAAAGGGAGGACCACGGTTATCATGGACACTAATCAATATGAAAAACAAATGAATGAAATGCTCACGGACCCATACACATATGAAATACTCAAAAAAGACCCGACGGAGGAAAAGAAAAAAAGACTAAAACTATTACTCAAACCGTTAATGGATGACAACAAAATTGATAAACAAACATACAATCACCTCATCCCCACAGCAGACATCACCCCCCGGATATACGGCACACCGAAAATTCATAAACCCGGAGCACCACTAAGACCCATAGTAGACAGTATAGGATCAGTTACTTACAACCTTTCCAAGACGCTGGCAGACATAATTAAACCACTCCTCGGACTCACGGAATACCACTGCAAAAACTCAAAACAACTGGCGAAAGAACTAAAGGAAATCAAGATAAAAAAGGATGAAATCTTTGTATCACATGACGTCATATCCTTCTTTACAAAAACACCGGTCACAAACACTCTTAACATAGTAGAAAACCGGTTAAAAGCAGACAGAACCCTGAAAAAACGTACAAAACTTACAGCACAGGACATAACAAAACTATTACATTTCATTTCCACATCCACATATTTCCAATACAGAGGTACAATCTATAGACAAAAAGAGGGATTTGCAATGGGGGACCCGCTATCTGCCACTCTATGCAACTTTTTTATGGAGGATCTGGAAACCCGAGCCATAGAAACAGCACCGGATGACTGCAAACCTATCTTCTGGAAAAGATATGTTGATGACATTCTTGAAATAACCAAAACAGGCCACACACAACAACTCACGGATCATCTAAACTCCATAGACAAGACAGGCAACATCAGATTCACACACGAAGAGGAAACGGACAAGACAATAGCATTTCTGGACCTAAAAATACACCACACAGAAGAAGGGAACATCAGAATTACAACATACAGAAAACCTACACATACCGACCAATATCTTCTCTGGACATCTGAACATCCCATCGCACACAAAATGTCAGTAATCAGAACACTATACAACCGAACACAGAACATCACGGAGGAGAAAGACAGACAGGAGGAGGAACAACACATCCAACAGGCATTAAAAAACTGCCAATATCCACCGTGGGCAATTCGAAAAGGAAAATCACAGACACAAAAAAAGGAAAGAAACAAACAGACAAGAAAAAACACAGAAAAAACAAACCGGGGCTTTGTCACATTACCATACATAAAAGGAGTTACAGAACGCATCCAACGATCCATGAGGAAATACCACATCAACACCCCGGTCAAACCATACAAGAACCTCCGACAGCTGCTAGTTCACCCCAAAGATAAAATACAACTGGACAATAAATGCAATATCATATATGAAATTCCTTGCCGGTCATGCAATAAAGTCTATATTGGTGAAACGGGCAGATGCTTCCACACTCGCAGGAAAGAACACCAATTAGAATGTGAAAAAGAAACAACAAAAAGACTCACTGTTAGGGTTTTGCTGGGATTCGAACCTGGTTCGTTGGTGTGATGATCCAGCAAACCCCCACTAGGCCACCAGGGGAATGACTCAAATGCAGAGGCATGAGGTGGAAGTAGAAAAAGTAACAAAAGGTTTATTTATACTATGTACACTATATACAATCCAAGGCAAAACAAAAAAAAACAAAAACAAAGAGTATAATTCAAAAAGAAAAAGGCAAAAATGCAAAAGCTCAGAAGATCCACAAAACACAGTACAAAGGAAACTGGAGATAAACATAACAGCACAAAGACTCCATGACAAGAGGACTGAACTCAGGGGTATAAATACACAAACTAATTAAGGACACAGGTGAAGATAATTAGGACTAACAGGCAATTAACAAAAAAAAACACAAAACACAGGAACAGTGGCGGCCTCTAGAGGCCAAAATAAATATGACACGAAAAGGAAATAACAGCGGCCTCTAGAGGCCAAAACAGTCCAAGTCCTAACAGGACCCCCCCCCCTCTAGAAGCGTCTCCTGACGTTCCCAGGGCGATCCGGATGGGCCGAATGGAAGTCCCGACACAGTTCTTTATCCAGGACATCCCGAGCAGGAACCCAGCAGCGCTCCTCAGGACCATAGCCCTCCCAGTCCACCAGATATTGCAACCCGCCGCGGACCCGGCGGGAGTCAAGCAGGCGATGCACAGTGAACACAGTCTGCCCCTGGAAGATGCGGGGGGGTGGGGGGTTCCTAGGGGCAGGGGCATACGTAGACGTCAGTACAGGCCGCAACAGGGAAACATGGAAAGTGGGGTTGATCCTCAGAGTCCGGGGCAACTGAAGCCGGTAGGAGACAGGGTTCACCCTGCGCACCACCTTGAAGGGGCCAATGTAGCGAGGAGCAAGCTTGCGGTTCTCCACCCGCAGCGGAAGGTCCTTAGTGGACAGCCAAACCCGCTGCCCAGGGCGGAAAGTGTGTGCAGGTCTTCTGTGGCGGTTGGCCTGAGTCTGGTTGGTTCTGGAGGTCTGTATGAGGGTCTTCCTGACCTTGCTCCAGGTCTTGCGACACTGTCTCACATATTGGTTGACCGAGGGCACCCCCGCGTCCTCCTCCTGGTCCGGGAACAGAGGTGGCTGGAACCCGAATTGGCACTAGAATGGCGACAGCTTGGTGGCCGATGACTGCAGGGTGTTGTGGGCGTACTCTGCCCATGGCAGCCAGGTGCTCCACGATGTCGGGTTATCCATAGCCAGGCCTCGCAGGGTGGTTTCCAGGTCCTGGTTGAGCCTCTCCGTCTGACCATTGGACTGTGGGTGAAACCCAGAGGAGAGGCTGGCAGTGGCTCCGATGACCTTGCAGAACCCGTGCCACACTCGGGAGGAGAACTGGGGCCCTCGGTCTGAGACGATGTCCTGTGGAAGACCAAAGACTCGGAAGACATGATTAAATATAAGTTTCGCTGTTTCAAGAGCAGAGGGGAGTTTGCACAGAGGTATGAAGCGGCAGGCCTTGGAGAATCTGTCAACAATGACCAAAATGACCATGTTACCTTGTGACTCAGGGAGACCCGTGATGAAGTCGATTGCCACGTGGGACCAGGGACGCCGGGGAATGGTCAGAGGATGCAGGAGACCCTGGGGACGCTGTCGTGGGTTCTTGGTTCTGGTGCAAACCTCACAGGACAGGACAAATGACCTTACTTCCTGCTCCATGTTAGGCCACCAGAAGCGTCTTTTCAGGAAGTCCAGGGTCCTCCGAGCTCCCAGGTGGGCGGTGAGAGGGGAAGAGTGACCCCACTGGAGAACCTTGGCCCAGGCTTGATGTGGGACGTACAAGAGGCCCGGTGGCCCCGTCCCAGGACCGGGGTCCTGGCGTTGGACTCGTCGAACAGCCTCCTCAATACCCCAGTGGACAGGGGCCACAATCCGGGACACCGGGATAATAGGCCCGACTTCATTCTCCCTGTTAGTGGCAGAGAACAGCCTGAACAGTGCGTCAGGTTTGGTGTTCTTGGAGCCGGGACGGTACGAGAGGGTGAAGTCAAACCGACTGAAAAACAGGGCCCACCTAGCCTGTCGAGGGTTCAGTCTCTTGGCTTGCTGGAGGTACTCCAGGTTCTTGTGGTCAGTCCAAACCAGGAATGGATGTTGCGCTCCCTCCAGCCAGTGCCTCCACTCCTCAAGGGCCAGTTTGACCGCTAGCAGTTCTCGATCCCCCACATCGTACCGGGACTCCGCAGGACTCAGGCGGTGGGAGAAGTAAGCGCAGGGGTGCAGCTTTCCTTCCGAACGTTGAGAGAGTACCGCGCCAACACCACTGTCCGAGGCGTCCACCTCCACGATGAATGGTTGGGAGGTGTCCAGGAGGACCAGAATGGGTGCCGTGCAGAAGCGGGCCTTGAGGTCTTTGAACGCCTTTTCTGCCTGAGGAGACCAGCCATAAGATCCACCTGTCCCTTTGGTGAGGTCTGACATGGGTGCTGCCACAGAACTGAAGTTCCTGATGAACTTGCGGTAGAAGTTAGCGAATCCTAAGAACCGCTGAACCTCCTTAACGGACTTGGGAGTAGGCCAGTCCCGGACGGCCAGGGTCTTGGCAGGGTCCATTTGGAGTTGGCCTGTCCGTACAATAAATCCCAGAAAGGAGACCTCGGGAACATGAAATTCGCATTTCTGGGCCTTGGCGAACAGATTGTTCTGTAGCAGCCTCTGGAGAACCTGGCGGACATGGTGGCGGTGCTCCTGCACGGTCTTGGAAAAGATAAGGATGTCATCGAGGTAGACAAAGACGTACAGGTTAATCATATCCCTTAAGACGTCGTTGATTAGGGCCTGAAAAACAGCTGGTGCGTTGGTGAGTCCGAAGGGCATCACCTGGTATTCGTAGTGCCCAGACGAGGTGTTAAAGGCAGTCTTCCACTCGTCTCCCTGTCGGATACGGATGAGGTGGTATGCGTTCCGTAGGTCCAACTTGGTGAAGACGGTGGCGCCTTGGAGCAGGTCGAAAGCAGTGGACATCAGCGGAAGGGGATAACGGTTGCGCACAGTGATCTTGTTCAGGCCCCTGTAGTCAATACATGGTCGAAGCCCCCCATCCTTCTTGCCGACAAAGAAGAAGCCGGCACCAGCAGGTGAGGTGGAGGGTCGAATGAACCCAGAGACCAGGGCGTCTTTGAGGTATTCCTCCATAGCCTTGCGTTCTGGCTGAGAGAGGGAAAACAGTCTGCCACGAGGAGGGGTAGTCCCAGGGAGCAAGTCGATGGCACAGTCGTAGGCCCGGTGCGGAGGAAGAACGGCGGCCCTGCTCTTGCTGAATACCTCCTTGAGATCCCAGTACTCTGTGGGAACTTGAGATAACTCGGTGAGATCAGGGGGCTCGGCAGGAGACACAGGAGAGCTAGAGAGCAGACAAGAGGCATGGCATGCAGGGCCCCATTCCACAACCTGGCTTGTTACCCAGTCTATGCGAGGGTTGTGGCGAGTAAGCCAAGGAAGGCCTAGAATAACTGGGAACTCAGGTGAAGGAATCAGGTGCAGGGATATTTCTTCCTTGTGACCTTGAGACTGGAGGAAGACTGGAGAAGTAACTTGAGTGACTCTTCCATCACCTAACGCTTGGCCATCGAGGGCAGACACAGACAGAGGGACTTCAAGAGGTGCAGTAGGTATATTGATGCTTTGGGCGAAGTGAATATCCATAAAGTTCCCAGCCGCCCCTGAGTCTATCAAAGCTTGACAAGAGTGGACAGACTCACCCCAGGAGATGGAGACCGGGATGTAGATTCCTTGGCCAGGGAGTCCGGGAGAGAGGGTAGGCCCCGTCACAACCCTCCCTCGGCTGGACGGGGCGGTCCTTTTCCCGAGAGTTCGGGACATGATGCTCGGAAGTGACCAGGTTTGCCACAGTAGATGCAGCACTTGTCCCTCCTTCTGCGCTCCCTCTCAGATGCGGAGAGGCGAGTACGACCCACTTGCATGGGTTCTGGACAGTCACTGAAGGAGGTAGACGGTCTCCAGGTAGAGGTAGGGAGGCTGGGGGGGCTCAAGGCTTGGTGGCGTTCTCTCATCCTGTTGTCCAGACGAATAGCATGTGAGATGAGGTTTTCAAGGTCACTTGGGCATCCAATAGAGGCCAGACCATCCTTGATGGGGTCAGACAGACCATGGTGGAAGGCTGACACCAGGGCAGTCTCGTTCCATCCACTTACTGCTGTGAGCGTTCGGAACGAGATGGCGTAATCTGCGACGCTTCCTCCTTGCCAGATGGACATGAGCTTTCTGGCTGCGTCGGTACTGATGTCTGCCTGATCGAAGACCTGAAGCATCTCTTCAGAAAACAGCTGGAAATCAAAGCACTCAGGTCCCTGTCTTTGCCAGATAGCAGTAGCCCAGGCTCGCGCCTTACCAGCTAATAAGGTGATCACAAAGGCAATCTTGCGGCGATCCGTAGTGTAGGTGGTAGGCTGAAGCTCAAAGGTGAGTTGACACTGGGTAAGGAACTCTCGGCACTCACTGTGCTTGCCGTCATACCTCTGTGGTGCAGGAAGGCTGGGTTCGCGAGGTGAAGAAGGCAGCATGGCAGGAGGCACTGGAGCGGGAGCTGGATCAGGAGCAGGAACTGGATCAGGAGATGCAGGCAGAGATGTCAGCTGTGCCAGGGTTTTCCCAATTTGCTGAAGCAGTTCCTCGTGGCGAGCAAGGGCCTCACGTTGGCTGGTGAGCGTACGTCCATGGTCGCTCCGAAGCATGTCAAAGCTGCCATAATTCCCTGAAGGTTGGCCGGGTAGACAGTTGAAGCAGCCTCTGCTGAGTCGGTCATGACGGAGTCTTTCTGTTAGGGTTTTGCTGGGATTCGAACCTGGTTCGTTGGTGTGATGATCCAGCAAACCCCCACTAGGCCACCAGGGGAATGACTCAAATGCAGAGGCGTGAGGCGGAAGTAGAAAAAGTAACAAAAGGTTTATTTATACTATGTACACTATATACAATCCAAGGCAAAACAAAAAAAAAAACAAAAACAAAGAGTATAATTCAAAAAGAAAAAGGCAAAAATGCAAAAGCTCAGAAGATCCACAAAACACAGTACAAAGGAAACTGGAGATAAACATAACAGCACAAAGACTCCGTGACAAGAGGACTGAACTCAGGGGTATAAATACACAAACTAATTAAGGACACAGGTGAAGATAATTAGGACTAACAGGCAATTAACAAAAAAAACCACAAAACACAGGAACAGTGGCGGCCTCTAGAGGCCAAAATAAATATGACACGAAAAGGAAATAACAGCGGCCTCTAGAGGCCAAAACAGTCCAAGTCCTAACACTCACAAGATCTGAAAAAGAAAAAGCAAGCCAAGAAAACTTAAAATCAGCCATTTCAGACCACTGCAAATGACAAAATCATATTATGAATTGGGAAGAGGCCAGAGTCATTCGCGCTGAAGAGAATAGATATCAGCGTTGGATTTTGGAGGCAGTGGAGATACGTAAGCGGGCGCAGAGGACCATGAACCGGGATGAGGGAGCGTACGCACTGTCACATACCTGGAGCGCAGTCCTGGGGCAGCGACCTGACAACAGGAGGCGTGAACTACCTGTCAAATTGGGCGGGACGTTCACGCCTCCATAGAGTAACATCAGCTGATAAGGCACGTCACCACTCGACATCTGGTGACTGTTTTGAAGAAGGCGGAAGTGTTCGCCGAAACTGTCAACAAGCGAGGTAACATACTTAAAAATACGTGTCTTAAGAAACGAACTTAAAAGAATAGTTATAATTATCAGACATAATGAATTTTCACTACATGCATATGTTAAACTTTTAAATTTTTTATTTGAATAACTGTTTTTTGTTTGTTTTTATAGTTATTAAGGCTTTAGTAATGACTTTGGTTTACTCGAAACCGGCTTTACTAGCCATTTTATGATTGCGATGTTCAACAAGGAAGCCACTTAACCGACAACTATGGAAGTTACTAATTCAACTTGGGATATCGAAATACAGGCCGACGCGCTGGGGGTGCAGAGGAGGATTAAGTAAATCTTGCAACCTTTCTCCTTGCCGAATATCTAACACGATATTGTCAATATCTACTGAAGAAGGATTTTGTGATAAAGAAAATCGTGATGAAGAAAGTGATTTGCATATTAGTGCGGCCACTTTATTAAATATTCAAGTTAACACCTATGCAAGTGGAAATACCAACAACTGTATTTCAGCTTCTTACTTGCCTGTGCCTGGCGATGGTTTGCATGGCTTTTTAACATCATGCGTGGTGGTCCCTGGAGGGACGTTATTGCCTACAACAATCAGTTTTTTACCGTCTGCTGATTTCGGGATCGATCCCGCGAGTTTCATGGGTGTCGTAAATAAATCGCCTATATGTCGTCGCTCTAGTCAAAACCACAAGAATCTTGTTCCTCTTAAACGTGTTCAGTTTTCACGCTTTTCGCAGAGGAAAACGTCCATCATTTTTGGGAATGTTAATGCTCGATCTCTGAGAAATAAATCTGAGGTTTTTGTGGACTATGCTATTGATAAGAACATTGACGTTTGTGTTGTCACGGAAACTTGGTTACGCGACGATGATGCCGCAGCTCTAGCAAGTCTAGCTCCTTCTGGATATTCTTTTAGGAATGTTCCAAGAGAGGATTTTCGGATTGGTGGTGGGACTGGAATATTTGTGTGGGACAGTTTGAATACTGCTCTGATTGAGGAACAATGTAGGCAACAATCATTTGAATCATCTGAGTGGAATATCAGTGCTTGTGGTCGCGTAACTAAGTTTGTTATTATATATTGTCTGCCATATTAGGAGACACACCCCATTGCTACCAGTGTATTTTTGGAAGAATTTAGCGTGTTCCTCGAGGATCTAGTTCTTTGTTCTGAAGTCCTGGTTATTGCAGGTGATTTTAATTTTCATATGAATGATTCAGACGCTGATGCAAGGAAATTTGCTGAACTTCTTGAGACCTTTGGTTTGACTCAGCACATTGACTTTGCAACACACATTTCTGGCCACTGGCTTGGCCTAATTATCACCAGGTCATTCATTGATGTGGTTCTAGTCTCGCCATGCCCATCTTTGTTTCTTTCTGACCATTGTTTTACCATTACCTCACTTGCTATTCCATCAATCTTAGGGTCTGTGAAAGAGATCTTGTTTCGCAAGTGTAGGGACATTGACATCATGGCTTTTCGGAGAGATATTGCCAACTCAGAACTGCCAAATTTCGATGATAGTAAGCTTGCTGATGGTTATGATCACATTTTGAGCTCAATTCTCAATGCGCATGCTCCTTTTCTTCATAAGGTCATTGTCAACCGCCCTAGGGTACCTTGGTTCAATAATGAGCTTAGGAAACTGAAGTCTAATCGGTGAAATTTGGAAATTAGAATGAGGAAACGCAACCTTCATTCCGACATCATGGCTTATCGTTTAGCTTGTAATCAATATTATTTTTGCTTGAATGAAGCAAAAAGAAAATATTATGCTGCTCTAATTGAAGACTGTGCAGGGGACTCAAAGAAACTTTTTGGTGTAGTGAATTCTCTCTGCAATGTGCATATTGATGCTCTTCTGCCTCATGATGATCCACGCCAACTTGCCGATGAATTCATGGAGTTTTTCTGTCAGAAGGTTGCTCTTATCAGAGAAAGTGTTGCCAGCTGTTTAGCTTCTGAACCCATCTTTTCTATTCCATCTCCTCAAGAGACTTTATCAAAGTTTTCGCCTGTGTCTGAAGCTGTGGTATGTAATGTAATTTCTTCATCTTCGAACGCTTGCTGTGAGCTAGATCCAATTCCCACGTGTCTGTTGAAGAAATGTCTCGATGTGCTCGCCCCTATCATAACAAGGATGATAAACTCATCTCTGGCTAGCAGTCTTGTTCCTGAACGTTGGAAGATCGCATTCATTATACCATTGCTAAAGAAGCTTGGTCTCGAACTTGTATATAGTAACTTCCGGCCGGTCAGCAATCTACTGAAATATATTTGTGTCTGAAAAGAACAAATAAATACAATTATGGAACTTTATTCTGGCCTGCCGTCTTTCTGTGCTCCTCCCCCTCCTATGAACTGCTACAGGCAGATAAGGAAGTTTCTTTCACAAGACGCCACCAAGACCCTTGTTTATGCTTTCTTGGTGTCTCATCTCGACTACTGCAATTCTCTGCTCTACGGTGTCTCTCAATACCAACTTAACCGCTTACAGCATGTCTTAAATGCTGCAGCACTGGTGACTTGTCTTCTTCCATGGTATGCCCACATAACCCCGGCGCTCATCCAACTTCACTGGCTCCCTGAGGTTTCATGGATCAAGTTCAAGATCGCACTGATTGTTTTCAAAGCTCTTCAAGGCTCCGCTCCATCCTACATATGTGGAATGTTGGAAAGGAAGCGAGCTAACTGCTATGAACTGTGGAGTGATGAGCAACATTTCACTGTTCCTCGAACCAAGTGTAAAATATTTGGTGATAGATCTTTTGCAGTTGCTGGCCCAAAAGTGTGGAATAGCCTTCCCCTTGATATAAGGAATTCATGTGACGTGAACATTTTCAAATCTAAATTAAAGACTTTTTTATTTAAAGAACATTATTTATTATAAACGTAAATCGGATTTTAGTTTTTTTAAAATACTTTTATATCTTGTAAAGCGCGTAAGAATATTTTTATAAATTATGTGCTCTATAAATTTAATAAATTCATATAAACACATTTCATTATCGATTCTTGAAACACATTTCAAAAAAGTGTTGGGATGGTAAAGGTTTTAATACTTTGTAATGTGGCCATTCCTTCTCACAACACAAAAAAGATGTTTTGAGACTGAAGACACCAAGTATGACATTAGTACGAGGTCATCATTGTCATATTTTTTGTTTCAGAATTTGGCACACATTCTCTATTGGGGACAGAAGGGACAGTCACCCTCTCTTTACACAGCCATGTCTTTATAATGTGTACAGAATGTGGTTTTGCATTGTCTTGTTGAAATGTCCCTGGAAAAGACATCATCTTGAAGGCAGAATATGTTGCACCAAAAACTTCAATGGACTTTTCTGCATGAATGCTGAAGTTACCTGTTCCAAGGGCACTCACACAACTCCATACCATGACAGACCCTGGCTTTTGCACTTGTTACTGGTAACAGTCTAGATGGTCCTTTTTGTCTTTGATCCAGAGCACATGGTGTCTATTTCTCACAAAAAAAAACCTTGAATATTGATTTGTTTGACCACAATACATGTTTCCACTGTGTTATGGTCCATCCCAGATGCCTCTGAGCCCAGAGACATTGACTGCACTTCTGGACACAGTTAACATAAACCTTCCTTTTCGCACAGTAAAGTTTGAACTGACATTTGGAGCTGCAGCTCTCTACTGTAGTGGTTAACAAAGCTTTACCAAAGTAATCCCGAGCCCATGTGGTTATATCAGCTATGAATGAATTACGGTTCTTGATGCAGTGCCATATGAGGGATTGAAGATCACAGATGTTCAGCTTAGGTTTGCTCCCTTGCCCTTTACAGACCAAAATTCCTCCAAATTCCTTCAATCATTTCATGATGCTATGCACCATAGATGGTGAAATTCTTCCTATCTTTCTTTGAGGAACATTGTTGTAAACATTTCAATCGTTTTTCTTATGCATTTGTTGAAAAACTGGAGATCCTTGGCCCATCTTTACTTCTCAAAGACCTTTCCTAAATACTGATGTTATACAAAATCATGATTACAATAACCTGTTAACGTCCTGTTTCAAATCACATTATTATTTAATTTGTTTTACTTTATTATTAGCCCTAAATTAGCCCTCATTCCAACTTTTTTTGGAAAGTGTTGCAGGTCTGAAATGCAGAAACTGACATCTCATCTCATCTCATTATCTCTAGCTGCTTTATCCTGTTCTACAGGGTCGCAGGCAAGCTGGAGCCTATCCCAGCTGACTACGGGCGAAAGGCGGGGTACACCCTAGACAAGTCGCCAGGTCATCGCAGGGCTGACACATAGACACAGACAACCATTCACACTCACATTCACACCTACGGTCAAATTAGAGTCACCAGCTAACCTAACCTGCATGTCTTTGGACTGTGGGGGAAACCGGAGCACCCGGAGGAAACCCACATGGACATGGGGAGAACATGCAAACTCCGCACAGAAAGGCCCTCACCGGCCATGGGGCTCGAACCCGGACCTTCTTGCTGTGAGGCGACAGCGCTAACCACTACACCACCGTGCCGCCAGAAACTGACATATATTACCAAATTAAATGAAGTTGACCAGACAAAACATTAAATATTTTGGGTTCATACGCACTGCACTAAAATACAAGTGAAAGTAAATTTAGATGAGGCAAATTCACTGTTTTCACGAATTCACTAATCTTTTTACATATTTTCCATAAATAATTTTCCAGTATCCTCTTTATTTTTATTGTACTGCAGCTTTCCTTTTTGTACTTTCTACTTTCGCTTTCCTTTTTTGTTTTTTCTCTCTCTTTTTTCAGAAGGACGCCGAGACCAGAAGCTTTCTTTTTCTCCTCCTGCATAAAGACCGCAAGCAGAGACCATCTACATCGGATCTGCTTTAATATCAACAGATCTTCGATTAAGGTACGTGAATCTTTTCATTATGGCACACCTTCAGCCTGTTCAGTGTGCTGAGTGCAGGATGTTTAGTCATTCTTCCTCCTTCACTAGCGATAGCTTTATTTGTGATAAGTGCAGATTAGTTAGCTCTCTGATGGAGAGGATTACAGTGTTAGAAGCGCATGTCCAGGCTTTAGAGGAGGCCAGTGAGAATGAGAACAGTGTAGTTTCTGTAGGGGAAAGTCTGGATGCCCTAGGTGGAGTTAACAATCCCCAACTCTGGCATTAGAGCCCTTACAGTGGGACAAATTGGTGACAACTCGGCGGCATAAGCGTAGAGCCAAAGCTACCGCTGAGGCTCGCCCACGGGAGCACCACTCCTCTCCGTGTCACGTGTCAAACAGGTTTGCTCTCCTTAGTGATGCACCCACTGAGAAACCTGAATGAGCTCTGGTTATAGGGGACTCTATCATACGGCACGTGAAATTAGCTCAGCCTTTAGGGGCACCAGAAGCTTTAGTCAGGTGTATACTGGGAGCCAGGGTGCCAGACATAGCAGGTAATCTTAGGGTCCTAGGCAAGCACAGGTTCTCAAAGATAGTTATCCATGCAGGAGCTAATGATATACACCTTTGTCAGTCTGAGGTTATTAAGAGTAACTTTGTAGAGGTGTTTAAATTAGCGAAGACGATGTCCGATGCTGTAGTATGCTCTGGCCCCATCCCAATGCAGCGTGGCGATGTAGCTTACAGCAGGTTATGGTCGCCGAACTGCTGGTTGTCCAGGTGGTGCTCTGAAAACAGTGTGGGCTTTATAGATAATTGGGCTAATTTTGAGGGCAGTGCTAGCCTGTTAGGGCAGGACGGTATCCATCCCACTCGGGAAGGTGCTGCTCTCATTTCCTGCAGCATAGGCAATCATTTCAGAACAAGCCTAGTTAATTTCTGATAATCCAGAGCCAAGGCCAGGGAGCAAACGAACAGGCCAAATCGACTGTCTGCTAGCTGCACAGAGTTGTCACTCAGGGTCCACTACATCGAGACTGTGTCTGTTCCCTGAGCTCAACAAAAAGGTAGAAATATTCAGAGAGTTTGTTCCAGTAACCTAATCAATATAAAATTAGATCATACTGACTGTACAGCTGTTGTCAGCACCTTTGATCTAAAGTTGGGGCTATTAGATCTCTTACATCTAAAGCGCTAATGGTTAATGAACTCATGACTGATCAGGAGTTTAATGTACTTTGTTTAACTGAAACATGGATTAAGCTTAATGAATAGATAGCATTAAATGAAGCGAGTCCTCCTGGATACAGTTAAATACACCAGCCTCGTCTAACTGGCAGAGGAGGAGGCATTGCAGTTATTTATAATGATTATCCAGGTGTAACACAAAAACCTGATTATAAATTTAATACATTTGAAGTTCTTCATACTCATATAATGTATGTAGCCTCGAAAAATAAGTCTACCCAGTTAAGTCCGTTACTTATTATTTACAGGCCCCTGGGGCCATATTCTGAGTTTCTTTCTGAATTTCCAGATTTTATCTCAGATCTGGTTATTTCCTTAGACAAAGCTTTAGTTGTCGGAGATTTTAATATTCACTTCGATAACCAAGAAGACCCTTTGAAAACAGCGTTTGTGTCCATTTTAGATTCAGTAAGGATTAATCAGAATATCATAGGACCGACCCATAATGGTGGTCACACCCTCAATCTAATACTAACATTCGGGGTAAACGTAGAAAAAAAAGTCATACTTCCACAGTCTGAAGTTATCTCAGATCATTATCTCATCTCATTCAAAATATGTCTGAGTAATAATATATGCACCTCACCACGCTACTGTATTAAACGTATATTCACGTCAAATACTGCACAGAGCTTTATAAATGATCTCCCAGAGTTATCAACTTTGATTGGGTCACTGTCAGCCCCAGCAGAACTTGATCAGGCAACTGAATGCTTAGAGTCAACATTCCACCATATCTTAGATAATGTAGCTCCTCTTAAAAGGAAAATGGTCAGAGACAAAAAATTAGCACCCTGGTATAATGATGATGCTCACACATTAAAACAGACCACTCAAAAATTGGAACGTAAATGGCATCAAACAAAATTGGTAGTGTACAAATTAGCGTGGAAGGAGAGCTTCCTGAAGTATAGAAAAGCTCTTAGTGCTGTGAGATCAACATATCTCTCCTCCCTAATAGAAGATAACAAAAATAATCCTAGATTCCTATTTAATACTGTAGAAAAATTAACCAAGAATAAGTCCACTATAGACACATGCACACCTGTAGTATGTAGTAGCAATGATTTCATGGATTTTTTTAATGACAAAATTGAGAATATCCGACAAAAAAATTCACACTAATTTAAGGTCAGAAAATGTAAGTGACCCTGTAGTTAACAATATAACTGTATCAGATCATCAATTAGAATGTTTTACTCCCCTAAAAGAAACTGAATTACTTTCATTAATCTCGGCATCAAAAGCCTCAACTTGCGTACTAGATCCCTTACCTACACATCTATTTAAACAGATAATACTTGAAGTAATTGAACCACTTCTAAAAATAATAAATTATTCTCTTACAATTGGCTATGTACCCAAATACTTTAAACTAGCAGTTATCAAACCCCTGCTTAAAAAACCTGACCTTCATCCCTGTCAGCTGTCCAATTATTGGCCAATATCAAACCTCCCCTTTATATCCAAGATCCTTGAAAAAGCTGTGGAACAGCAGTTATGCTCATATTTACATAGGAATAACATCCATGAAATGTATCAGTCAGGATTTAAACCTCATCATAGCACAGAGGCAGCTCTGGTTAAAGTAGTAAATGACCTGTTGTTGGCGTCTGATCAGGGCTGTGTCTTGCTGCTTGTGTTACTTGATCTTAGTGCAGCATTTGATACCATTGATCATTCCATTCTTGTGGATAGACTAGAAAATGTTTTGGGAGTTAAGGGAATGGCCCTCTCCTGGCTCAGGTCTTATTTAACTGATCGCTATCAGTATGTTGATATTGAGGTATTTCACTCACGTGACCAAGTCATGTGATGCTGCCATTTTGGACGGCATGGCTCGAATCAGTTTGAATGGGAGGAAGGTGACAAACGAAAAACATAAAAGAAAAAGGAGCGAGATGCAGAAAACACCTTCACTATCCAGCGACATAGGGCATTTACAGGGTGAGCAGAGGGAGAGGTATTTGCAAAAATTGAGGTTAGCAGGCTTAGAGAACGACGTTTACCTGCTTCCACCAGGATTGTTCACTGACGTACAGAAGTACACGAAGCCCTCGTCTTTACCTGACTTCAGCCCACATGATCTGTATACCTATGTCGTTAAAAACCCATCGCCATACACAGGTATTGATCTGAAAGCGTATACGAGTTTGGATACCTACAAATATTTTGTGTCAGGCTGGGTAACATGCCTACATCAGCGGGTCGTCCCTGGAGCCGGTGGTCGCCATCTTATTACAGCTAAGGTTTGTTCACATTTTCATTTACTTTCGGTCCTCAGGATAAACAAAATGTTATTAAATGTCATTGAAAGAACTTCTTAGTCTGTTGAGACATGGCCCGTTATAAATTTGCTGTTACCAGGCAATGACTAAGAACTGTATTATTAGGGTCGGTGTAGTTGTAGCAGTGTATTAGCAACTAGCTGTTAGCACTAGCTAATGTCAACAACATCATAGCTGGTATGTTACTGAAGCAATGTTTACGTTCAGTCATTTGGATGACTGTTAAAACCTTTCAGTCTCAAGTTTTTCCTTTACTGGATTTACTAGTTTACTGAGCTAGCATGCTCGGGCAAGCCGGGAGCTAGCGCGCGCTAGCCAGCCTGCCGGCCGGGAGCTAGCGCATGCTAGCCAGCCTACCGGCCGGCCGGCCGGTGCACGCTAGCTCAGTAAACTAGTAAATCCAGTAAAGGAAAAACTTGAGACTGAAAGGTTTTAACAGTCATCCAAATGACTGAACGTAAACATTGCTACAGTAACATACCAGCTACTGTTGTTGACATTAGCTAGCTTGCCATCCAAAATGGCAGACACCGGGGTGTCACGTGACCCTGTGACATCAGGTGAAATACCTCAATAAATGGTGATATTTCTAGATGTACTAAGGTAAAGTTTGGTGTTCCACAAGGTTCTGTCTTGGGTCCACTGCTTTTTTCTTTATATATGTTACCTCTGGGTGATATTATTCGTAAACATTGTATTAGTTTCCACTGTTATGCTGATGACACACAGTTGTATGGTTCTGCAAAACCTGATGAGAGGCACAAGCTTAATAGAATTGAGGAATGTGTAAAGGACATTAGACACTGGATGCTTATTAACTTCCTTCTGCTTAACTCTGACAAGACTGAAGTACTTGTACTCAGATCACATGCAGCTAGAAGTAAGTTTTCTGATTACACAGTAACTCTGGATGGCTTTTCTGTTTCTTCATGTGCAGACCTCGGAGTGATTATTGACCCCAGTCTTTCATTCAAAACTCACATTGATAACATTACCTGGATAGCTTTCTTTCATCTCAAAAATATTGCTAAGATAAGAAATTTAATGTCACTACATGACGCGGAAAAACTAGTTCATGCTTTCGTTACCTCCAGGTTGGATTATTGTAATGCCTTACTGTCTGGATGTTCCAATTAGTGCATAAATAAGCTCCAGTTAGTTCAAAATACAGCAGCAAGGGTCCTTACTAGAACTAGAAAATATGACCACATCACCCCTGTCTTATTCACACTGCATTGGCTCCCAATCAAATTTCATATTGATTATAAAGTACTACTATTGACCTTTAAATCACTGAATGGTCTCGCACCACAGTACCTGAGTGAACTTCTGCTCCTCTATGACCTGCCATGCCTACTTAGATCAAAAGGTGCAGGCTATCTGCTGGTACCTCATATAGTGAAGGCTACATCAGGGGGCAGAGCCTTTTCTTACAAAGCCCCACAGTTATGGAACAGCCTTCCAAGTAGTGTTCAGGAATCAGACACAGTCTCAGTGTTTAAGTCGAGGCTGAAAACATATCTGTTTCATCAAGCCTTTTGTTAATGGTGTTTATGAGGTAAAGGTGTAGATCT
Organism: Neoarius graeffei; assembly: GCF_027579695.1. Taxonomy (NCBI): domain Eukaryota; kingdom Metazoa; phylum Chordata; class Actinopteri; order Siluriformes; family Ariidae; genus Neoarius; species Neoarius graeffei. The sequence goes on along the minus strand of NC_083571.1, from coordinate 42,591,256 downwards.
GGAGGGTCCTCAGACATAGAGTGTTTTGGTAAACTGGGATGTATGGATGCTGTCAGTCCCCACTCACTTGCTCACTCAAGTTTGTTGATGGTGTAGTGGCTGTCTGCTTTATGTCCCGGGGCTCCCTCATGCCTGTGTTACCTTCTGGCTCTCCCCTTTTAGTTATGCTGTCATAGTTAGTTGCCGGAGTCCCTGCTTGTACTCAGTGCAATATGTATACTGTTCCTACTTATTCAGGTGACATTGGGCATACCTAACAACCTGTGTTTTCTCCTCCCCCCAAAAAAAAATCTGTCCCTTTGAGTTACATGTCGGTCCTGGGATCGAGATCCTGACCTCTTCTCCTCCTCGGACCTGTCTGATCCATCCTGGTGCCCTGTGTCTGGTTAGAGTCTCATCGCATCGCTTCTGTGGAGGGCGGCCCCATGTGGACAGTTGGGGGTTACACCTGGAGGACCCTCTGGACTCTTGCAGTGGTGCTTTTGTGGCTAGGGACTGCAGTTGACTTGCTGACTTTAGGACTGCAGTTGACTTGCTGACTTTAGGACTGCAGTTGACTTGCTGACTTTAGGACTGCAGTTGACTTACTGACTTTGGGACTATGGTTGTCATGAACAGTTTTGCACTCAGGTTTCCGTCGGTGGGGGGTTTATAGCATCAACGAAGCTGACTTTATGTTCGGACTGTTAATGTTATAGTCATGTTGTCTGTTGTTACCCGGATGGAGATGGGTTCCTTTTTGTGTCTGGTTCCTCTCGAGGTTTCTTCCTCATGTCATCTGAGGGAGTTTTTCCTTGTCACCATCGCCACAGGCTTGCTCATTGGGGTTAGATTAGGGATCAAATTAGCTCATATTTTAAGTCATTCAAATTCTGTAAAGCTGCTTTGTGACAATGTTTATTGTTAAAAGCGCTATAGAAATAAACTTGACTTGACTTGATTTTTCCTTTTTTATTTGCATTTTCTTTACCATCCCAACTTTTTTCTGATTTGGGGTTGTACATTGTGGCAGCGGGGGCGTGGTCAAGCGCTGGTCTGTGACAGGAGGGTGGAGTCAGGGAAGGTAAGTGGCAGAATCACGTCACCTGAGAGCAATTAACCTGTTTGTGTGTCTTCCCAGTGACGGCGCCCTATATCAGGAAGGAGAGCGAGAGCAGATGGAGCTCAACCCTGAACCAGACGCCAGTTGTGTGTGTGTCTGTGAAAAGTATTGTTAGACTGAAAAGTGTGGCAATAAAGCCAATTTATAAAACCTGATCTCTGTCCTGCCGTCCTCTGTGCTCCACCCACACGTAGGGTCGCTTACAGTGGAGCCGAAACCCGGGACAGTGGAGCACCAAACCCGCAGCCCCATGGAATCCTCCCCGTTCGCCGATCTGGTCCACGCCCTCGCCACGGCTCAGCAAAGCCAGCACCAGGCACTCGTCATGCTCCGAAAGGAGCAGGAGCAGCGCTTCGAAGCCCTGGTGCTGGCCCAGCAGGAAGATCGCGAGGCGTTCCGGCATCTCCTCGCGTCGGCGGGGTCCACCAGCGCTCCGGCCGCGGGCCCGTCTCCCCTCATTGTCACCAAGATGGGCCCGCAGGACGACCCCGAGTCGTTCATCACGTTGTTTGAACAGGTCGCCGAAGCCTCGGGGTGGCCGATGGAGCAGCGCGCGGCGCGCCTCCTCCCCCTGCTCATGGGAGAGGCACAGCTGGCCGCGCTACAGCTCCCCGCCGACCGCCGGCTGGCCTACGCGGACCTTTGCCGGGCCGTCCTCCAGCGCGTGGGGCGCACACCGGAGCAACAGCGCCAGCGCTTCCGCGCGCTGCGACTGGAGGAAGTCGGCCGGCCGTTCGCGTTCGGCCAGCAGCTCCGGGACGCCTGCTGGCGGTGGCTGAGGGCCAACGATCGCGACGCCGAGGGAATCGTCGACCAGGTGGTACTGGAACAGTTCATCGCCCGCTTACCAGCCGGAACCGCGGAGTGGGTCCAGTGCCACCGCCCGGCGTCGCTGGATCAGGCAGTCGAGCTGGCGGAGGATCATCTGGCGGCTGTCCCGGCGGCAGGACAGCAGATGGCATCTTCTCTTCTCTCCTCTTCTCTCTCTCTCTCTCCCCCTCCTCCTGTGTCCTGTCCTCGCCCCATTCCCCCTCCGCGGAGGCGGGGGCTGGCACCCCCCCAGCCGGCCCGCTGCACCCGCGGTGCCCTCCCGTTTCTCCCTTCTGTGTCTGTCTCTCCCCCACCTCAGGTGAGTGAGCCCCAGATCACCGGTGCAGAGGGAAAGCCCGGGCCGGTTTGCTGGCGCTGCGGGGAGCCGGGCCACCTGCAGCAGCAGTGCACGGCAATGGAAGTGGGTGCGGTGGTTCGGATCCCCGACGCGCCAGAGGCCGCCCTCGATTGGGCCGGAGCGTATCGCATACCGGTGAGTATCCAAGGGGCTACATATCAGGCGTTGGTGGATTCTGGTTGTAATCAGACCTCAATTCGCCAAAGCCTGGTTCAAAACGAGGCATTGGGGGGAGCACAAGGGGTGAAGGTGTTATGTGTGCACGGGGATGTTCACAGCTACCCGTTTGAGAGAATTGGGATGGATCTCGTCGGGCCATTAGATCGGTCAGCACGAGGGTACCGCTTTATATTAGTTCTGGTGGACTATGCAACGCGATACCCGGAAGCAGTGCCTCTGCGCAATATCTCAGCACGCAGTATTGCCGAGGCACTCTTCCGTGTCATCTCCCGAGTTGGAATCCCGAAAGAGATTCTGACTGATCAAGGCACTACGTTTATGTCACGAACACTGCGCGAACTGTATGGGTTATTGGGGATTAAGCCGATCCGCACCAGCGTGTATCACCCACAAACGGACGGTTTAGTGGAACGATTCAACCGCACCCTCAAAAATATTATTAAAAAATTCGTAAGTGAGGACGCACGTAACTGGGATAAGTGGCTCGAACCCTTGCTGTTCTCAGTGCGAGAGGTCCCCCAAGCCTCCACGGGGTTCTCCCCGTTTGAATTATTATATGGGCGTAAGCCGCACGGCATCCTGGACGTGCTGCGGGAAAATTGGGAGGAGGGACCTTCACAAAGTAAGAACGAAATTCAGTACGTTATGGACCTGCGCGCAAAACTCCACACACTCACACACCTAACTCAGGAGAATTTGCGGCAGGCCCAGGAACGGCAAGCCCGCCTGTACAACAAGGGTACGCGCCTTAGAGAGTTCACTCCGGGAGATAAGGTACTCGTACTGTTGCCCACGTCGAGCTCCAAATTGATCGCCAAGTGGCAAGGACCCTTTGAGGTCACACGGCGAGTCGGGGACGTCGACTAGGAGGTGAGGCGAACGGACAGGGGTGGGGCGCTACAGATTTACCACCTCAACCTGCTTAAACTCTGGAACGAGGAGGTCCCCGTGGCGTTGGTGTCGGTAGTTCCAGAGAAGGCGGAGCTGGGGCCGGAGGTTCAAAAAGGGACATTGGCATCACGTACCTCTCCAGTCCCCTGTGGAGACCACCTCTCCCCGACCCAACTCACGGAGGTCGCCCAGTTGCAGACCGAGTTTTCGGATGTGTTCTCGCCCCTGCCCGGTCGCACTAACCTCATAGAGCACCACATAGAGACGCCCCCGGGGGTGGTAGTGCGTAGCCGCCCTTACAGGCTACCCGAACACAAAAAAAAGGTGGTTCGGGAAGAACTTCAGACCATGCTCGAAATGGGCATCGTCGAGGAGTCCTACAGTGACTGGAGCAGCCCGGTGGTCTTGGTACCCAAGGCCGACGGGTCGGTCCGGTTCTGTGTGGACTATAGAAAAGTCAACGCGGTGTCTAAATTCGACGCGTACCCAATGCCTCGTATTGATGAGTTGCTCGATCGACTCGGCACTGCTCGCTTTTATTCGACACTGGATTTGACGAAGGGATATTGGCAGATCCCCTTGACTCCACTATCCCGAGAAAAAACGGCCTTTTCCACACCGTTTGGTTTACACCAATTCGTCACCCTTCCGTTTGGGCTGTTTGGGGCGCCCGCGACGTTTCAGCGGCTGATGGACAGAGTCCTCCGCCCTCACGCCACGTATGCAGCAGCATATTTAGATGACATAATCAGCTATAGCAATGACTGGCAGCGGCACCTCGAACATCTGAGGGCCGTCCTTAGGTCACTGAGGCGAGCGGGGCTCACAGCCAACCCAAAGAAGTGTGCGATTGGGCGGGTGGAAGTACGGTATCTGGGCTTCCACTTGGGCAACGGGCAGGTGCGTCCCCAAATTAATAAGACGGCAGCAATTGCGGCCTGCCCGAGGCCCAAGACCAAAAAGGGGGTGAGACAGTTCCTGGGGCTGGCTGGCTATTATCGCAGGTTTATACCTAATTATTCGGACGTCACCAGCCCGCTGACTGACCTCACTAAAAAGGGGGCACCAGATCCGGTCCAGTGGACGGAGCAGTGCCAGCGGGCTTTCTCAGATGTAAAGGCTGCACTGTATGGGGGGCCACTTCTACACTCCCCTGACTTTTCTCTCCCTTTTATGTTGCAGACCGATGCGTCGGACAGAGGGCTGGGGGCGGTTTTGTCCCAGGAGGTGGAGGGGGAGGACCGCCCTGTCCTGTATATCAGCAGGAAGCTGTCGGTGCGTGAGGGGCGCTACAGCACCATAGAGAAAGAGTGTCTGGCCATCAAGTGGGCGGTTCTTGCCCTCCGGTACTACCTACTGGGGCGCCCTTTCACCCTCTGTTCGGACCACGTGCCCCTCCAGTGGCTCCACCGCATGAAAGATGCCAACGCGCGGCTCACCCGTTGGTATCTGGCGCTCCAACCCTTTAATTTCAAGGTGGTCCACAGGCCGGGGGCGCAGATGGTCGTGGCGGACTTCCTCTCCCGTCAAGGGGGGGGGGGAGTCGGCTGCAGGCCGGACGGCCGCCCGGCCTGAGTCGGGCGGTGGGGGTATGTGGCAGCGGGGGCGTGGTCAAGCGCTGGTCTGTGACAGGAGGGCGGAGTCAGGGAAGGTAAGTGGCAGAATCACGTCACCTGAGAGCAATTAACCTGTTTGTGTGTCTTCCCAGTGACGGCGCCCTATATCAGGAGGGAGAGCGAGAGCAGATGGAGCTCAACCCTGAACCAGACGCCAGTTGTGTGTGTGTCTGTGAAAAGTATTGTTAGACTGAAAAGTGTGGCAATAAAGCCAATTTATAAAACCTGATCTCTGTCCTGCCGTCCTCTGTGCTCCACCCACACGTAGGGTCGCTTACATACATGCTTGAATTAAAGGAATGGCAGGTGGTTACAGTGTAACACTACTTGGAAAATATTTAACTGACAACATAAACAATAGTTATGTGCATTTCACAGTCTGCACCCCAATTTAACACCATGTTTTTATACACAAGAAAAATATAGTTCAGTGTGCTCATGTTTGCTTTTGATTTCTGTTGATTAATTGATTTCCTTTGGTTTATTTTATTTATTTGAATCACATTTGATTTATGTGAAGTTCTCTGCAGAGATTCAGAACTCAGGGTTGAACTCATTACTCAAACAATTTATTTTTTTCAGCATTATTATGAAAGCTTTTAAGTTGATCACCAACCAGTGACACAACAAGAGAAAAAAAATCCACACTACTGCTGGAATGTCATTAAATTGTTTTGAAGTTTACAACTTCAGAATTTTCATCCACTCTGTGCACTTTTGATAATGACTTGGCACCAGGAACAATCAGAACAATCTTCACTGGCATTTTAATCTTGATAGGAAAATGAAGCCAGAGCAGATCCTTATTGTTAGAACATAATGAAAAGCTCTGTAAATTCCCTTGGCAGGACAAAATTAACACAGACAAAGATATAAGACAACTAAGTCCATCAATGGACCTAAATTGCATCTGTAGCCAGTTTTTCTTTTTCTTTGACAAGACTTTCGGTTAGAGGAGGCCAAAATGTGATAATCAATTCAGAAACATGATTTCTAAGACTAATAGCTATTCTCCAATACTGTGTCCAATAGTGTAAAAACACAATTTATAACATTATATTATTAACATTATTTATTCATCCATGCTTTCTAGGCATCCTCACTTAGGAATCAATGAAAATGAAAGACAGGAAGGAAAACAATATGTGTGTGTCATATATTCCTCTTGTAAGTGTGTACTGCAGCTGTCAGCACTATGGCACAAGTTCCGGGTTTCTTTGCATTTGTTTACATAGCCATATGAGTTTTGTTTTGATAGATAGATAGATAGATAGATAGATAGATAGATAGATAGATAGATAGATAGATTCTTTATTGTCATTTTGAGGGCTCAGATCACAGCATATATATATATATATATATATATATATATATATATATATATATATATATATATATATATATATATATATATAAAACCTTTTAAAAAGCAGCATAATGGCATATAAGCAGCAGTAAAAATTGCAGTATGTAATTATTCAATGTAGCCAAACACAGTAAGGTGCAGAGTGTGAGTCCAAGTCTGGATCAGGCCTCCAGCAGAGCTTTTACAGCCCTGGGGAAGAAGCTATTTTGGTGTCTTGCTGTTTGTGACTTTATGACCCTAAGCCTGCCAGAGGGAAGGGTGTCAAAAAGACATTGTCCGGGGTGAGTGCAGTCAGTCCTAATCTTTGTGGCTCTGTTTCTCAGCCTGGCAGAGTAGATCTGTTCCAGGGATTGGAGAGAGGTACCAATGATTTTAGATGCAGTCCTGATGATCCACTGCAGATCTTTCCTCTCCTCTGAGGTGCAGCTGGAGAACCACACTATGCATCCATAGCTCAGAACACTTTGTATGGTGCACTGGTAGAAGTTAGTGAGGAGCTTCTGTGAGAGCCCAGTTTTCCTCAGGGATCGCAGGAAGAAGAGTCTCTGCTGGGCCTTCTTCACCACCTCTCTGGTGTTCACTCCCCATGTCAGGTCCTCTGAGAGGTGAACACCGAGGTACTTGAAGCTCCCAACCTGTTCCACCTCCTCTCCAGAGATCACCAGGCTGACATTTGTTTTATCCGGTCATTTTCTGAAGTCAGTGACAAGCTCCTTTGTTTTGTTGGTGTTGAGGAACAAGTCATTGTTCTGACACCAAGATGTGAGGGCCTGAACTTCCTCTCTGTAGGCTGCCTCATTGTTGTTGGTTATCAACCCCACCACAGCTGTGTCATCTGCAAACTTGTATATTTGGTTTGAGTTATGAATGGGAGAACAGTCCTGTGTGAAGAGTGAGTAAAGGAGTGGACTAAGAACACAGCCTAGATTAGATTAGATTAGATTAGATTAGATTAGATTAGATTAGATTAGATTAGATTAGATTAGATTAGATTAGATTAGATTAGATTAGATAAAACTTTATTGATCCCTTTGGGAGGGTTCCCTCAGGGAAATTAAGATTCCAGCAGCATCATTACAGATAAACAGAGAAAAGAAATAGAGGAAAACTTCTAGGTAAATTAAAATAAATTAAGTATTTACATATACAAATATAAAAAGAATAAGATATGGGGAAGAGAGGAAGGGGGAAGGAGGGGGGAAAAGGGAGGGGGCGGCAGGAGAGATATTGCACTTTATTTTGCACTTGCACATTGTCTGGTATTGTTTATTGTTAGGCTAGGCTACTGCTTCTTCCTGTCCTCTGTCCTCCTGTTACCCCCCCCCAGAGAGGAGTTGTACAGTCTGATGGCATGAGGGACAAAGGAGTTTTTGAGCCTTGGGGGGTGCCAGTGTTTAAGATGGTGTTGGATGAGATGAGGTCTCCAAGTCTTGCATGCTGTGGTCTGTTGGAGAGGAAGTCCTTTATCCAACTACAGAGGTGGTGGTCCAGGCCCAGAGACAGCAGCTTGTTGACCAGCTTGCTCGGATTGACAGTGTTGAAGGCCAAGCTGAAGTCAATGAACAGTATCCTCACATAAGTGTTAGGGTTCTCCAGGTGAGTCAGTACAGTGTGGAACATGAGAGAGATGGTGTCCTCAGTGCACCTGTTGGTTTTGTAGGCAAACTGGTACTGGTCCAGGTCAGCAGGGACGGTGGCTTTGATGTAGTTCATCACCAGTCTTTCAAAGCATTTCATGATTATTGGTGTTAGTGCAACAGGCCGATAATCATTCAAGCATGTGACTGCTGAGCACTTTGGGACGGGGTTGACAGGTGCAGCTTTAAAGCAGGAGGGGACTATGGCCTCCTTCAGTGACTTGTTGAATATGTCAGTGAAAACAGCCAACAGTTGGTGTCCACATGTTTTAGAGCACGTCCTGGGACCCCATCCAGACCAGTCACCTTCCTGCCATTGATGCTGAGCAGGGCCCACTTAACCTGGTACTGGTACACTGCCATTGGATGTCTTTCTTTCTGAGGGGGGGCTGGAGGTGTGTGAAAGACATTGACTGTGGGTGAGGGATTCTGGGGATGGCTCATTCATGTGGGTAGTGTTGCTGTCAAAATGGGAGAAGGTGGTGTTCAGCTGATCAGGGAGGGAGGGGTCGACTGTAGAGGGTGGACAGGGGTTCTGTTTGTAGTTAGTATTTGTTCTGATCCCCTGCCACATGCTGCGGGTGTTGTTGTCTTTGAAATGCTGTTCAATTTGCATTTTATATTTGCACAGCAAGAAGGTTCCGGGTTCGAACCCAACGGCCGGCGAGGTTCCTTTCTGTGTGGAGTTTGCATGTTCTCCCCGTGTCTGCATGGGTTTCCTCCAGGTGCTCCAGTTTCCCCCACAATCCAAAGACATGCATTTAGGTTGACATGGGGTGGCCTTGGGCTGAGGTGCCCTTGAGCAAGGTACCTGACCCCTGACTGCTCCCCGGGCGCTCTGGTGTGGCTGCCCACTGCTCTGAGTGTGTGCGTGTGTTCATTGCTTCACATGGGTTAAATGCAGAGGATGAATTTCACTGTGCTTGAAGTGTGCAAGTGATGAATAAAGGTTTCTTTCTTTCTTTCTTTCTTTCTTTCTTTCTTTCTTTCTTTCTTTCTTTCTTTCTTTCTTTTTGGCAGCAGTGATTCCCCTTTCTCAGATCTGCTCTGGATCTCCTGTAGGTCTCCTGGTCACATGATCGCAGCACAGCATTCCTGGCTTTCAGAAGACTGTAAACAGTGCTGTTGAACCAGGACTTTTGGTTTTGGGGCACTCTGATGTTTTTGGTTTTGGTGGAAGTCTCAACACAGCACCTGATATAGTCCATCACTATGGAAGCATATTGTTCTGTGTCTTCCTGATCAAAGATCTCCCACCTTGTGTCCTCAAAACAGTCGTGCAGTGCTGCCTCAGTCTCCTTAGACCAGATCTGAACTGTCCTGACCTGGCTCTTTGTTTTGCTGATGAGGGGTTGATAAGAAGGTGTTAAAAACAGAGCCAAGTAGTCTGATTGTCCAAGGTGGGGGGCTGGGCAGACTTTGTAGGCACCTTTGAAGTTGGTGTAAACCTGATCCAGTGTTTTTCCATTCCATGTCCCCATGTGGATGTTTTAGTAGAATTTGGGTAACACAGACTTCAGGTTTGTGTGATTAAAATCCCCCGCCACGATGATGAAACTGTCTGGTAGTTTGTTTTGTAGTTTACTGATCGCCTCATGCAGCCTGCTTATGGCTAACTTTGCATTAGCTCATGGGTGAATGTACACAGCAAAAGCAAACAATGCACTGTGCTCATGGCTGAGGTGGAATGGCCTGCATTTTAGTGCCAGAAACTCCTAGTCTGTACAAGAATGTCTTTCCATAAAAGTGACATCAGTGCAAAAATTGTCTGTCACATAAACACACACACCTCCTCCTTTTTTCTTCCCAGCCTCTGATGTACTGTCTGCTCTGTAGACGCTGTGCCCCTGTAGTTCCACAGCTGCATCTAGGATGTTTCTGTGCAGCCATGTCTCTGAAATTGTTATACAGATGTCCCATCGGTTGTTCACAAATCGGAGTCTCAAGTCATCCATTTTGTTGACAAGAGAGTGAGCGTTGATGAGGAGTAAGCTTGGAACAGCCAGTCGGTGTGGACTGCGGCAAAGCCTCGCTTGGCAGCCTGCCCTGTTGCCTCGCTTCCTCCATCTGTGTCTCCGCTTTCTGGGTCCCACTGTCGCTCGGATTAATTACAGGCGTTTCTGTGGACAAATAATCCATTTTGGGAAGGATTTTATGTCCTCTGGAACAAAGTCCAAACAGTGTTTTTTGTATTTCAATAAGTTCTGAGCAAGTATACTTAAAAAAAAAAAAAAAACACTGTGAATAGTAGAGCCTAGGACCCCTGCGACTCATCACACCACCATCTTAACTTATGGCTTGTCTTTGCCCCATCTTGTCATTGGTTGTCTCCCTAATGTGTCATGTTTACTCTCTCTTGTTTTCAGTTCATTCCTTTATTAGTTTTTGTATTTAAAGGGTACCTGCAGCAAAAAATAAAAATAGGCTAGAATTATTACATGTTTTGCACAAATGCATATTGACACAGTGCTGGCACACTGTGTCACATAAAGCAGTGCTTTAAAATTATTTTGTATTCCTGCTCACTCAAGGGCACAGCCATTGTGCCAATTTGTGGCAGGTGTTGAAGGTCAGAATGACATAGTATCCTTGATAGATTTCCTGTATCTTGAGTGGCTCACTGCTCCTGATACCATGATGAAGCTGGATGTACAAAACATTGTTGAATAATGGCAGAGTGCAAAGCCTATGGTTGCAAAAATAATAATCATGATAATAAGGCAAAGCATTTTTGCAGTGTTCCATTGCCAACAACCGAGCAATGTAAACGACTTGATAAGTAGTGGCTACACAACTTGGGAACAGATCACACTTTAGAAACACTCCTTTTATTGAAATTCTGTTGTTTGCAAGGACCATTTTGAGCCCCATCCATCCATCCATCCATCCATCCATTATCTGTAACCACTTATCCTGTGCAGGGTCATGGGCAAGCTGGAGCCTATCCCAGCTGACTATGGGTGAGCAGCGTGGTATAGACCCTTTTCAGTCACGTGACCTTCATAAATGCGACCGCCATTTTGGACATGTAGTGGACTTCGGCTCGAATCAGTTTGAATGCGAGGAAGGTGACAAACGAAAAACATAAAAGAAAAAGGAGCGAGATGCAGAAAACACCTTCACTATCCAGTGACGTAGGGCATTTACAGGGCGAGCAGAGGGAGAGGTATTTGCAAAAATTGAGGTTAGCAGGCTTAGAGAACGACGTTTACCTGCTTACACCAGGATTGTTCACTGACGTATGGAAGTACACGAAGCCCTCGTCTTTACCTGACTTCGGCCCACATGATCTGTATACCTATGTCGTTAAAAACCCATCGCCATACACATACACGCCAACATCCGAGGTTCCGGAGCACGCTCCGGCTTGCTCCAGGAGTGCTCCGTCCGAGGTTCCGGTGCGCGCTCCGGCTTGCTCCAGGAGTGCTCCAGCCGAGGTTCCGGAGCGCGCTCCGGCTTGCTCCCCCTCAAATTAAGCAGCGCGCTCTGGCTTGCTCCCCCTCAAATTAAGCAGTGCACTCCGGCTTGCTCCGGAGCAAGCCGGAGCGCGCTGCTTAATTTGAGGGGGAGCAAGCCGGAGCACGCTCTGGAACCTCGGCTGGAGCACTCTGGGAGCAAGCCAGAGTGCTCTGCTTAATTTGAGGGGGAGCAAGCCGGAGCGCGCTCCGGAACCTCGGACGTTGGCTCCGGCAGCTATTTACACTGGATCCAGTGTAAATAGCTGCCGGATCATAATTACAGTAAACTAGTAAATACAGTAAAGGAAAAACTTGAGACTGAAAGGTTTTAACAGTCATCCAAATGACTGAACGTAAACATTGCTACAGTAACATACCAGCTATGATGTTGTTGACATTAGCTAGTCAACAATAGCTACTACAGAAGAACAAAGAGGTTACAATGGGTTATTTTAACCTATTTGGTTACACACTCACCGCCACAGAATGTTAACAGCAATGTAATGCCTTTTCTGGCTAATTTTATTCGTCTTACCTCCAACAAAGTGGTCACTACACAAGCGTTGGTATGCCGAGGGCTGCCAATCTGTTAATGGCCGCTATCCATCTTCTCCGTCGGGATCTGATAAAATGATAAACCTTGCCTTGTTTGTTGATGGTTACTACATCCAGGTGCACAACAATATAGTGGCATGATGGAAGTCTTGCTGAAAGTAAAAAGTTTCTTTGCTGCTGTTCCTCAATGTTGGCTGTGGTAAACTACTGGTAGTACATGTCCAAAATGGCGGTCGCGTTTGTCGTGATGTCATGTGAAAAGGGTCCATACCCTGGATAAGTCACCAGGTCATCCCAGGGCTGACACATAGAGACAAACAACCATTCACACCTACGATCAATTTAGAGCCACCAATTAGCCTAACCTGTGTACCTTTGAACTGTGGGGGAAACCGGAGCACCCAGAGAAAACCCACGCAGACACAGGGAGAACATGCAAACTCCACACAGAAAGGCTCCCGTTGGCTACTGGGCTCGAACCCAGAACCTTCTTGCTGTGAGGCGACAGTGCTAACCACTACACCACCATGCCACCCCTATTTTGAACCCAATTGCTTTGAAAGGAATCTACAGGCCAAGCACTTGGGCTATGCAGGTCGTGTTACACTCAAACAAATGCTGTGCCAACAGCATTGCAACACTCTACAGAAATGGGATTCAGGCCATGCAAGCCAATTAGCTAGGACAGTTAATATATATTCATGCAATGCCTAAAAGCAGAGCTCCCGATGAGTATAAAATGTCTTCATAAATAATCTGACATTTTTTACAAAGCAAATTAAAAATAAGCACCGGATAAATAGCCATATATGTTATGTAAATAAAGATACACATTTTGTTGTCCAGTGTGCCATGATCCACTCTGCTCTGCTAGAAACTCACACTTGGCTTCAAGCTGTCACTACCCTATATTTAGTTCATAGAAACTATTGTGGCACTTTGCATGATTATATCTGTGTTCACACATGCAATAAATAAATAAATAAATAAATAAGCTTTATAGCTAGTATGGACACACACATATACCGTACATCAACGCAAGCACACACTGGCTGATTCCCAATTTGTGAGTTCTCCATCTGGTGATGGTCCTCTCGCATCAGGCTATCATGTTACATGCTACACACAGACTATTATGGTCTGTATCTAGTCCATTTCCAGTGTAGGCTTGTGTGTGACATATGTTTCCAAACCGGGTTTATCCATGAAATAATTCATTGACTGTGCCTGGATTGTATCACATAAAAGTTTGTGCTCTTTACAACAAATATAATCAAGGTCAGTTTTCTGCTTGGCACACTTTCCATATCAGCATGAGATAGCTGCTGAACCCTTTGACCTGCCTTCCCAACTTTGCATTTGCAAAGCACCACTGGTTTCATCATTAGAATCACCTGAAATCATGTCCAGATGCAGATAGTACTTTTTCCAAGGTTCATACAGATATCTGATTTCTCTGCTATCCATACTGATTTGAAGATAATTCTTTTTCTTCTGACTAAATCCAGGCTAATGAGTATGTTTACATTGGCTACACTTAACTTCTGGTACCTGGCTATCAAAAAATTTTCGTCACATCCTGGACACCATATTGGTTGCCCATGTGCAAGAAAACTTGACATGCTTTTAGACTTTTAAGCTTCTGATAGCTAATCAGTTGGCTGCACTTGTGTACATTATTATCATTAGGGCTTACCTATTTATCAATAATGATAATGTTTAAGTGCTGTGCCAGTACCCTTAAAGTCCTTGTGTTTTTTGTTCTAGTTGTGTAGTAACTCAGTGTATCATTGCCCTACTTACTAAACATTTTGTTATTGTTACTGTTACTCTGTATTTTGTGAATTGTTCAGTAATGTTAATCAATATACTTTTAACATTTTGACATCACATTTGTTCATGTTATTAGAAACAAGGTAAGTAAGGTAAAGTAAAGCTGACCTCTTCTGCTCTTCAGACCTGCCTGATCCATCCTGATGCCCTACGTCTCACTGGAGTCTCATCACTTTGCTCCTGTGGCTGATGGCCCCATAAGGACAGTTGAAAGACACACTTAGGCCCTGTCCACACGGCAACAGATTCAGGTGACTCCGATACAATTGCTTATCGTTTAGGCCTGGCGTCCACACGGCACTGGCGTTTTGGGTGGCCAAAATGCAATCTTTTTGAGAACGGGTTCCAGAGTGGAAAGATCTGGCAACGTTGCCGTTGTGAAGTCGTCTGGATGAGTAGAACGGATTTGTTTATGATGACGTCACAACCACATGACTGTGAGTGCTTCACGCCAGGTAGAAGTGTAACGAATATCACCAGGAAAAAGCCTTACAGAGCACTAGTGAGAGTGAAACATGAGCTTGGATATTATTATTATTATTATTATTATTATTATTATTATTATTATGTTCAGTGTTAGTTCACAGTAGTAATGCAAGAAGCAGAATAGTGACAGTAACAGTGAAGCAAAAACATGCAATTGTACAAACACTGCATCTCTACAGCAAAATATTCATTTATGAAATGGTCTGATTCTTAACACCAGTAGTGCCAATGATCTTCTCATTGCGATGCGAGTTGTCAACAAATCCTATAACTTGGTTCATGAAACGCGCTTACAAAATATTTTCACTGTGAATATTTATTGTGTAATGGTGCAAAGAGAGAGTGAGACTCTGCCCTTAGGGCAGAGTCAATCCCGCCAGCAAAAATAGGGAAAAAAAAGGAGCGATCTCACCTCTTCAGATGTGGGTTTATGTCTTACAATACATTCCTCAAAAAGGGCGTAGAAGAAATTAATCCATCAACGTGTATCATTCAATTTATTCCGGACCATTAAAGACGCCGCCTTCCGCGTAGAATCATATGTCATCCTCGTCGCCATATTGGATAGGTCAAAGCGGAGAATAAAGATTCATGTGCTGCGTTTAACTGTACCAACAGGTTTACCGTCCAAACGAGATCATATGGGATTACCTTTCACAGGTGAAAAACAACAAATTAATCCATCAACGTGTATCATTCAATTTATTCCGGACCATTAAAGACGCCGCCTTCCGTGTAGAATCATACGTCATCCTCGCCGCCATTTTGGAGAGGTCAAAGTGGAGAATAAAGATTAGCTGCATTTAACTGTACCAACAGGTTTGCCGTCCAAATGAGATCACATGGGATTACCTTTCACAGGTGAGACTGGAAAAATACTTTTCATTGTATTTGGTCATTATAATGTAATTTTACAAACAGATTTTCCTGACTTTGTGGCTAATATGAAGTCTCGCGCATAATAGTTTATGCGCATGCGTCCTTACTACTTCTATTGTTCTGGTGTCTCCGAAGGGACCGTCTTACAGCGCCCCTAGAGGTGTGGCATGTGTATTGCATCGTTTTCAGCAAGCGTTGCGTTGCCATATGGACCTGATATTTTACTGATTGTTGCCCATTTGGACGCGATATATTTTTAAATAACATCTCGTTGCCGTTGTCGTGTGGATGTAGCCTTAGAAGATGGCTCTGGACACTCACAGTTTTGCAATGATGGCTGAGGTAATTATCATTACCATGATAATTTTTAGGACTGTAGTTCCATCCATTCATCCATCCATCCATTATCTCTAGCCACTTATCCTGTACAGGGTCGCAGGCAAGCTGGATCCTATCTTAGCTGACTATGGGTGAGAGGTGAGATACACCCTGGACAAGTCACCAGGTCATTGCAGGGCTAACACATTCACACTCACATTCACACCTATGGTCAATTTAGAGCAACCAATTAGCCTAACCTGCATGTCTTTGGACTGTGGGGAAAACCGGAGCACTCAGAAGAAACCCACACAGACATGGGGAGAACATACAAACTCCACATAGAAAGGCCCTCATTGGCCACTGGACTCAAACCCAGGACCTTCTTGCTGTGAGGCGACAGTGCTAACCACTACACCACCATGCCACCTAGGACTGCAGTTGTCATGTACAATCTTGCAGTCAAGTCTCCATGAATGAACAGTTGATAATTTCAACAAAACAAACTTCATGGTAAAATTATAATGAATTTCCTGGTTAAACAGTTGTACATTGTAGCTATCTAGGACACAGTAATAGAAGCAAGTTATTTATAATCATGCTGTTATCACTCAGATAAGGATGGGTTCCCTTTTGCGTCTGATTCCTCTCAAGGTGTCTTCCTCATGTCATCTGAAGGAGTTTTTCCTTGCCACCATCGCCACAGGCTTGCTCATCAGGGATAAATAACTTTATTAGGGATAAAATTAGCTCAAATGTTTAAAGTCTTTAATTTTCTCTCACACTGTTTTGTGACAATGTCTGTTGTTAGAAAATGCAATACTGTCAGGGTGTAGGCATTTATGGATGCAAATGCAAGGGAGAATAGGTGCATTGCAAACTGGTAACCAAATCCATGACAGCAATCTGAAGATGTAGTTGGGAATGGGCAAGGGTCAGTCAAATCATGAACAGAATGTCAAAGGGCAGGCGAGTAATCGTAGTTGGGAATAAACATAAAGTCAAAAGCACTAGAAATCAGGCAGAATAGTAAGAAGGCTAGGTATGATCAGGCACAGGGACACAGAACAATACTTTGCAGTGAGCGTTTGTGAATGCTGGGCTTATATAGGTAAGTAATTATGGGGAAATGGAAAACAGGTGTACTTCCTAGA
The DNA here is from genome assembly GCF_027579695.1 of Neoarius graeffei. NCBI lineage: Eukaryota > Metazoa > Chordata > Actinopteri > Siluriformes > Ariidae > Neoarius > Neoarius graeffei. The sequence goes on along the minus strand of NC_083571.1, from coordinate 42,574,613 downwards.
ATCTCAGAGATGAGGGGCACCGTGGTGCTTGGGAAGTGTAGTCCAGAGTGTCCATGTTTGGAGGCTGCTCCAAACTCAGGTCTTCAGTGCTATTACTGACAGAACCCCCAAGACACTTACTCTAGGAGCGAGCTCCTTTCTGGGACACCCTCTTTTTCTTGGTGCTGGCTTGTCTGGGTGGTCAGTGGGGAATTCCTGGGTGAGGAGTGGGTCTAAGATGTCTCAAGAATTTATCCAACTGCATTCCTCCAGGCCATATCGTTCCCAGTCCACTAAGTACTCTAGTTGCCCCTGTCTGCACTGAGAATTGAGGATTTTGCGTACTTGGTATATTGGGTCTCCTTCTCATTCCAGGGATGGGGAGGTTCTCTGATGAGTGTATTAGTGGCTAGGAGGCCTTGGATTGTGGGTTTCAGGTATGACACATGGAATGTGGGAGCCATTCTGCAGTGAGATGGGAGTTCCAACTTGTAGGAGACTTTGTTAATTTTATGGATTACTTTATATGGACCAATGTATCAGGCTTAGAGCTTCTGGCAAGAGTTTGGCTCTCATAGCTTCCTGGTGGACACCCACGCTCGGTCACCTGGGGCATACTCAGGAGTCTCCCCTTGGTGTTCATCTGCATATTGTTTGTACTTGCTGTTGACCTGTTCCAGACTCTGGTGGATCTCCTCCTACACTGCTAACTCCTCTTAAACCAGGAGTCTACCAGGATTTGTGTCAGGGAATTGTCCCAAGGGAACAGTGGTGGTTGATACCCAAGGATGCACTGAATCAGTGTTAGCTGTGTGGCAGAGCTTATTAACAAGTTCTGAGTGTACTTAGCCCAAGGAAGGAACTATGCCCAGTCCTTCTGATTCCTCATACAGAATATCCTGAGGAAGCACCTGATCTCCTGGTTCATGTGCTTCACCTGGCCATTGGATTGTGGGTGGTACCCTGAAGTTAAGCTCACGAATATCACCAATCTCTCCATAAACTTGGCCCATAACCTGGGGACGAACTGGGAACCCCAGTCACTGACGATGTCTTCGAGGATACCATAATATCAGAAAACATGATTGAACAGTTCTGTAGTTTCTAATGCAGTGGGTAGGCTGAACAGAGGAATGAGTTTGAAGGCTTTGGAAAAGCAATCAATGACAACTAGGATGACTGTGTTACCTTGGGAGCAGGGTAATGAAATCAGTGGCTATATGTGACCAGGGTTGTTGAGGTGCCAGGAGTGGGCAGAGCATCCTGGCAGGTGGGGCCCGTGGCACTTTTGCTTGGGCACAGGTGGAGCAGGATGACACAAAGTGATTAATTTCAGAAACCATGTTCTCCCACCAATACTTATTCCGGAGGAGTTGATAGTTTCTGTGGCTGCTGGGGTGTCCTGTGGCCAGAGAAGTGTGGGCCCAGGTGATGAGATGACCTCAAAATTGGGGCAGCACATACCTGAGTCCAGGAGGACAATTCTCAGGTGGATTTGCAGGTTGTGATCATGTGATTTCCCTATCTACGTCCCATGAAATGGCATGCAAGAAGCACTCGGGTGAAAGGACAGGCATGGGCTCTGAAGTATGGTTGGATGTGGTGGGGATTCTGGAGATGGTGTCCGCTTTAGTTTTTCTGGGATCTGGGTGGTAGAAAATCATGAATCTAAACCTGGTGAAGAAAAGTGCCCATCTGGCTTGGTGTGGGTTAAGACATTTAGCTGTGTTCAGATATTCAAGATTTTTATGGTAAATGAGAATGGTGAATGGATATGTGGTGCCCTCCAGCCAGTGTATCCACTATTCAAGAGCGAGTTTAATTGCCTGAAGTTCTTGATTGCCAGTGTCAAAATTCTGCTCAACTGAGGTGAGTTTGTTTGAATAGAAGGCCACAGGATGTAGCTTAGGCTTATCCCTGAAATGCTGAGATAGCACCCCTCCCACTCCCATCTCAGAGGTGTCTACCTCTATGGTGAAAGGCAAGGCAAGTTTATTTACATAGCACATTTCATACACAGGGCGGCACGGTGGTGTAGTGGTTAGCGCTGTCGCCTCACAGCAAGAAGGTCCTGGGTTCGAGCCCCGGGGCCGGCGAGGGCCTTTCTGTGTGGAGTTTGCATGTTCTCCCCGTGTCCGCGTGGGTTTCCTCCGGGTGCTCCGGTTTCCCCCACAGTCCAAAGACATGCAGGTTAGGTTAACTGGTGACTCTAAATTGACCGTAGGTGTGAATGTGAGTGTGAATGGTTGTCTGTGTCTATGTGTCAGCCCTGTGATGACCTGGCGACTTGTCCAGGGTGTACCCCGCCTTTCGCCCATAGTCAGCTGGGATAGGCTCCAGCTTGCCTGCGACCCTGTAGAAGGATAAAGCGGCTAGAGATAATGAGATGAGATGAGATGAGATTTCATACACAGTGGCAATTCAATGTGCTTTACAGAAGTAAAAGCAAAATAGTAAACAGTCAGTTGGGTTCAATGCCCAAACTGATGATCACATCATCAGTTTTTCTTTGGCTAATCAGACACAAGGTACGCCACCACTCTTGCCAGAGCGGTTGGGGGTTAGGTGCCTTGCTCAAGGGCACTTAAGTCAATCCTGCTAGTCTGGGGAATCGAACCAGCAACCTTTTGGTCCCAAAGCTGTTTCTCTAACCATTAGGCCATGACTTCCCCAAATAGTAAACAATAGAAAATAAAATTACATAAAATAAATGGGGAAGAAAAATAAAAAGGTTTAATAGGGTCTGGATGCTGAAGAATGGGAGCTGACATGAAAACAGCCTTGAGCTGGTTGAAGGCTTCTTCAGCGGCTGGGTTCCACTGGAGATGTTGCGGCCCTTTCTTAAAGGAGATACGCAGAACCATGGCCTCACTTTTTGTTTATAAATGCCTTGAGATCTCAAAAATGTCATAATAACTATCTGTTATAACTAGTTAATAGATCATTAGTAAACTGTTAATTAATGAGTTATTAATGACTTGTTCAGTGTTTAATAGTTTAAGGATTTATAACGATGCCTTATAGATAGTTAATATACCATTAATAAACTGTTAGTTAATGAGTTATAAATGACTTGTTAACTGTATGTTAATGATTTATTACTATACCTTATAAACTAGTAATAGATCATGAACAAGCTATTAGTGAATTACTTACTAATGACTTGCTAAGTATCAGTTAATAGTTTATTGGGACGTTATTCTAAAGTTGCAACTATTCCTCATTTATTAACTGTTAGTAGGAATAGTTGCAACTTTAGAATAATGTCCCAATAACATACATGAGCTAATAACTAATACTTAACTAATATATTAACTCACACTTTACAGATCAGTTGTTAATAGTTTGTTAACCATCTACTAATACCAGTGAAACTTTGTAGAACAGCAAATGGGTGGAACAAGTTCAAGGTACAGTAATTTGATGTGATATTTAAAATATCAAATTTTTGTACCTCAACCTTGTTCCACCCATAGGCTTTTCTGTGTACTGTATTTTACCAAAGACACAACACAGATGAAATGTTGAACATTGTGTTTAATGTATAGAAACACACATACTGAGCCATCACATGGCAGAACAGCAGTATACAACAGTATACAAACCCATGAGGTTTGGGCACTTTCTGTGCTAAACACTGGATAAACAGAATTTCAGGGACATTTAATGTCCATACTTCACAGCAATGTCATGGATTATCCATCCTAATGGCCCTTTGTGATGCTTACGGGCAAGCCACTCATGCCATTCAATAACTCTGAGATGGTCTACCAGTAACTCCTTTGTACGATTCCCCCTGAGTCTCCACACATTTTTCTTAACCGTTCTCCAGGCCCTCTCTATGTGCTGAGTATGTGCACCTGTTTAGGCATCGACATATGACACACTGTGATTGACAGTGCAATGGGTGTAACCTAGCTGAAGTAAAGCATTGCGATCAGCCCGCCACTCATCACTTATTATTGTAGATCCCACTTTAACATGGTGAGCTATAAGTGGCACCAGATCTCTCCTTCTTCTTCTCTTGACTAAGCGAAGAACAGGCTTTGCATGTCTTCTCCCTCTCTGGTTTATACCTAGCATCCCAAACACCCACTTCTTCCTCTTCCAGCCACCAGCCATTCGTCCCCGTCCATACTGTTGAAAACATAAAATATTAGGAATTATTCTTCTTTAAACAAAATGAATAATCTGTCATTCAATGGTAATGCGCATTACTATCTTGATAATAGATAGTTTTCACTGACATCACGGCATTCCGGGGAATGCCCCCCAGCTGCCATCTTGGAGGGCAAACAAAACGGACCATCGCCACTACCGGCTATGTTATCTCGGACGAATTTATGAAGTTATATAGTCAGTTTTCTAAAATAAAGATCAATGTCGGCAAAATCAAGCAAACAGAAGTATATAGATACATTAGACACATCTCACAACAATGGTATGCAGCCAAACTGGCCTTGATTGGGGGAATTGACCCCTACGAAGTGGACAAAGATGCATTTTCAAGTGACTATGCAGGGCTGCCAAAGCCTGAAACTGCCAAAGCCTGCTCCAAAGCCTGAAACTGACTTCATCAAACTTTAAAGGCTGTCTGATATATCCAACTTTATATATTCACAGCGCGCCTTTTGGCGGATGCCGCCTGAATCGCGCAGATCCGTTTTTGTTTTTTTTATTGGGGGGCGTTGGAGTGTCTGATTATAATTTCAAAGTAAATTCTTTATTAAAATGACTAAATAAGCAAATCCGTTACAGTCCATGAAACAGGAAGTATAAGGATGAGAAAAAAACAGTTTAAATCGGGAAGCTGCGCACATTTGCGCAGTCCTGCGCACCGCTCGGGCTGCACAAATGTGTGCAGCTTCCCGATTTAAACTGTTTTTTCTCATCCTTATACTTCCTGTTTCATGGACTGTAACAGATTTGCTTATTTAGTAATTTTAATACAGAATTTACTTTGAAATTATAATCAGACACTCCAACGCCCCCCCTAAAAAAAAACAAAAAACAAAACGGATCTGCGCGATTCAGGCGGCATCCGCCAAAAGGCGCGATGTTTGCATCTCAAACACAAATTAAATCATACAGAATAGACCTAAAATGTTTTTCAAAAATGACCCTTGCATGAGTGAAGTGACAAGTTTCAAATAGAAACGTGATAAACGAGCGATATTAAGTGTACATTACAATGTAAATGTACACTCAGCGGTTCCAGTTAGGCATTCTCCAGAGATTGTTCACATGATGTTTTGGTTTCCAAAAACAAACTTAAACACAATTGATTGTTTATTTAAACAACTTACCACTTATAAAATAATCGGAGCAGACTTTGCTGTGTTTGGAAGGCTGATAATCCTTGCGGTTGATTCTCGCAAGCCATAGATTTCTTCTTTGTATTCTGAGTTTGTTTCCTCACCTTCATGCTCCCGTACAGTGGGAATTCCATAAAAGCTCCGCTTGACTTCATCATCTGACCTATTACGACAGCTGTGAATACAACAAGTGTGCACCATTGCTAGCTTTAAATAGTAGTAATGTAACTATAAATGTAAATAATATATAAATGAATGTAACTCACACGCTACAATGTGTGCTCAGTGACCCGTGGAGCTAGCCCTCCAAGAAGGCCGCCACCAGGGAATCCCCGACTCTGTGACGTCATGTGAAAACTATCTATTGGCCCTTTTCCACTACCCTTTTTCAGCTCACTTCAGCTCGCTTCAGCTCACTTCAGCCCGACATGTCTTGTGTTTCGACTATCTCAAAACAGCACGACTCAGCTCGCTTCAGCCCTGCTTAGCACCCAAAACTCGCACGGTTTTGGAGTGGGGCTGAAGCGAGCCAAACCGAGCCGAGTGGGGCTAGGGGCGTGAGGAGACACTCCCCTGTGCACTGATTGGTGAGGAGGCGTGTCCTCACACGCCCACACATGCCCCGCGAGCACGCTGGGATCTGTAAACACCGTAAACCCGGAAGAAGAAGAATTACGAATTACGAGAATTTCTGGAGCCTTATGCGCCTCGCCTCATCTATACACTCTTGCCAGTATCTGTTGGCGTTGTCGGTGACAACAAGCCACAGCACCAAGACCAGCAACACTAATGACTCCATGTCCTCCATGTTTATTGTTTACTATCCGGGTCGTGAGACTACCGCTTAAAAGATCACTGATGTCACTGTTTGCGCCGCTTAACGACATCACGTGACGTCCACCCACTTTCGCTAACTCCACCCAATGTGTCCACCCACTTCCAGCCAGCACGGTTCAGCGCGGTTGTAGTTGAAATGCAACTCCAATAGCCCCGCTCAGCTCGACTCAGCCCAACTCAGCACGGCACGGCTCAGCCGCGTTTGTAGTGGAAAAGCGGCATAAAGTGCTTGCTGCTTGCCTTTCTTTTGTGTCTGAAGTGGCTCTCATCAATGGTGACAAACTGCTGCCACCCCCCAATGTACTGGCCTCTTGCTTGCTGATATCTGTCCATCGCAGTAGAGCAGACATCTCGCAGCTTTTGAGCCATCTTGGACAGGGTTGCTGAGCTTCCAGAGATGTCATCATTGATCATGTCCACTTGACGTAGACGCAGGCCTTGTGCGAATCTGATAGAACAAGGCAAATAATTATTATACCACAGTTCTTTTGATCTTTTTGGTTTGATACACAAACTTTGCATCTACTGCACCCCAGGATATGACAATTGTCCACTACTGTGTAGACAAAAACAGCAATAATGATGATGGAAAATATGTTTTGTGGTATTTTCTACAGAGCTCTGTCAATACATTTGGGACTAATAATACTGTAGGATATTTGTAAAATCCTATTTCTAATATTAATTGCCAGAGCCTCTAGATTGAGAGAGCCAATTGCCATTGAGCTTCAAGAGGCAGGGTCAGACACTCATGTTGCTCCACCAGGCCTAATGCTGACCAACACAGCATCCCATAAGTAACAGCAATTAAACATATTTCTATAATTAAGCTGTTAAGAATTCAAGTTGTAAATTACACCTTTTAACAAAATAAATCATAAAAGTGAAATAACTCCAAGCACCTGTTATCATCATGAGTCTAGAGATGCTCCATAACATAATAATCACAAGCTTTACTACATAGTCTCCAGTTATTTATGACAACATAGTCATACAGTATTTCTATTGAAATAAACACTTTTCATCATAGACAGACTAAAATAATATACCTATGCCATAGCGTACCTGTACACAAAGTGCATCCAGTTGAAGAGGGAGACCTTTGACTTGCTGAATATAGATTTGTGTCTAATTGACCTCTTCTGTTTCCTCCCTCCATGGTTATGGTGTTTGCAAACCCTGAAGATATATACACATAAAGATCAGAATGGGGCGGCACGGTGGTGTAGTGGTTAGCGCTGTCGCCTCACAGCAAGAAGGTCCTGGGTTCGAGCCCTGGGGCCGGCGAGGGCCTTTCTGTGTGGAGTTTGCATGTTCTCCCTGTGTCCGCATGGGTTTCCTCTGGGTGCTCCGGTTTCCCCCACAGTCCAAAGACATGCAGGTTAGGCTAATTGGTGACTCTAAATTGACCGTAGGTGTGAATGTGAGTGTGAATGGTTGTCTGTGTCTATGTGTCAGCCCTGTGATGACCTGGCGACTTGTCCAGGGTGTACCCCGCCTTTCGCCCGTAGTCAGCTGGGATGGGCTCCAGCTTGCCTGCGACCCTGTAGAAGGATAGAGCGGCTAGAGATAATGAGATGAGATGAGATCAGAATGACACAGGCCAGGGTAGTGGCTAGAACAGTGATTCTCAAACATTTTCATGTCAAGGACCCCCAAATTAATATGTATTTGGCCATGGACCCCATCTGAAAATATTTTGTGCCAGGAACCCCCATAAAATTTGTGTTAATATGTTTCAAAAGTGTTGAATTTTTTTCAGTATTTTTTTCTGAAAATAGCAGATACAGTCAGCTGATACAGATAGCTCACAAAGTTTTGATGTGTTGTGATCTTGTAGATTAGTATTAAATAGTGTAGTGTATAGTAGTGTATTTCTAGAAATTAATGTTAACATGAATTAAGATGGCAGCACGGTGGTGTAGTGGTTAGCGCTGTTGCCTCACAGCAAGAAGGTCCTGTGTTCGAGCCCCGGGGCCGGCGAGGGCCTTTCTGTGCGGAGTTTGCATGTTCTCCCCGTGTCCGCGTGGGTTTCCTCCGGGTGCTCCGGTTTCCCCCACAGTCCAAAGACATGCAGGTTAGGTTAACTGGTGACTCTAAATCGACCATAGGTGTGAATGTGAGTGTGAATGGTTGTCTGTGTCTATGTGTCAGCCCTGTGATGACCTGGCGACTTGTCCAGGGTGTACCCCGCCTTTCGCCCGTAGTCAGCTGGGATAGGCTCCAGCTTGCCTGTGACCCTGTAGAAGGATAAAGTGGCTAGAGATGAGATGAGATGAATTAAGATATATTGGGCACTCTTAATAGCTTACAATTAAATAAATTTCATTTCATGCAATAAAAATAAAACTTACCATACATAGTTGTCCACACAAACTGATTCCTTGAATTTCATCTTGTGTTTGCATTTTTGGCATCTGATCCATCTTTAGAAGCCTTTTCTTCTGCATCCATTTGATTATTTATCTGTGTCTTCTTTTAGATTTAGTTCTGCATTCAATAAGCTCTCTTAGCTCAGTGGCTAAACCAGGCATCATTTGGCTATGATATTACAATATGACTTGATTAAGGCCTACCTATTTTCTTATCCTCTCTTCTTTCCACACATATCACACAAGCTTCCTGAGTCTCTGTGACTAGCTCCCACCAGATTACTACGTAGCCAATCATAATTGTATTCACGGGCAGGAGGAGGAGCCATCCGGCCTCCTCCATCATACTGGCTGGTTGTCAACTTGTCAATCACCTCGCATCACCAATGCACTTTGATGAGTGACAACTGGTGACAACCTAGACAGACATGCCCATCCTTCACTCACTCAGCAAATTCTTTATTGGATGGGCAGCTTGCATTAGCATTGATTTAAAAGAATGAATACACAGTCTGGTAAAATGTCCGATACCAGTGTTCCCAGCAGCGATGCGCAAAATACCGAGATAAATCCAGGAACTGTTGGGAGAAAGAGAAAGAAGTCAATAGCGGGTACTTCCAGTAAAAAGAAAACTACACCTGTGGAACCAACTGTGCACATGGACAACAACAGTGATGGTAAGCAAGACTGCATGTTATCTTTTCATTAAAGATGTTTGATCAGGATAACACGGACTGATAGATTTGCACTACATAATTCAACCAGATTAGTGAAGTGTCCAATGATTAATTTTGTGCGTGTGTGTATGCGCGTGTGCGCACGCGTGTTTAGTCGCTTGCCGAAAATAGAAGATTTAGCCTATATGAGTTGTAAGACTTGTTGTAGGCCTACATATAGTAGAATTGTAATTTTCGGAAAGCAACACAGGGTGCATACAAAGTGTTGATTGAATGTTACAGCTGTCAAATAAGGGCTGAGCAATATCAATATTGTTAGCATAATAGTTGTCTTTTCCTGGTTTTGAAACCTATTACAGTAAAGTGATGTAATTTTCTGGTCTAATTTTCTGGTCAGTCTGGTCTAGCTGGTAAAACTTAGTCTAGAATAACTGAATTGGCTGCAAAATAGTAAAACAAGAATCATCATACTGGTGTGATTGTATGCATCAAAACTTTAATTCAAGGCTTAGGCAAAATATCAAGATATATACTGTATTCTACCATGACATAACCTAAAAATATCGAGATATTTCAAAAAGGCAATATCGCCCAGCCCTATATATGTGCGTATATATGTATATAATGATAGTCTGTACATCTGTTGAGGAGTGTTGGCAATAAGCCTGTATTGAAAGAGGGTGCAGTAGCAACAATTAAAGGAAAAGAAAACTACAAGAAAAGGAAAGTAAGTTCAGTTGCACCAGCTCTCCTTGAGTGTGAGCCGAGCAGTAATGGCGGAGTACTCAGTATGGAGAAAATGGAGAATGGGTGGACCAGCCATCAGATTTCTCTGCTGGATATGCTTGCCTCAGCAGCAATATCTCACCCTTACATGGAAGAAGCGAATGAACAAAGAATTGAACGAAGAACTGAAAGTCAGATTGTTTCAAAACAATCGGCCACAAGATCGGTCTTCAAGAAGTGAGAACACAGATGGGTAAGATGTGACTCTCATTTGGTTACATAACAGAAACAACAACACTCGTTGTGTACCTGCATTTCCATTAATACATGTAACTTGTATTGCGTACTTAAGTTACCGGTATAAGATTATTTAATTTGCTTCAGAATGTGATTGTCTCAATTCATCTGATTATTTAATTAGCCTTTTACATTTTATCAGTGAAAATACATGTATGTATACATGTATGCTGCATAAGTTATAATGCCTATCCTGTTTTAATGAGAATCACATGAGACTGTCAGTTCAATTCCATCCAATTCTCTAGACAGCTTTGTTCTCTGGCTTTATTTCATAAGGTGGGGGCCTCCATGGCCGATGTGTTACTATTGGATTCATTTTCTGATGGTTCAAACTGATATGGTTCTATATGTATAGCAGTAGCATGTACACACACTCCAATTTCAGGACTATCACAGTCAGATGTACTACTATCTGAGGAATCAGAATAATCTCCATTATATCCGAACAAAGAGGCCATTGCAACCACTCTCGCCTGCCGTGTCTGGCTTTGGTCTATAACACCAGTTCCCGCTGTGACATCACCTACCCAAGGCTGGCTGGCTCAGCGGGGCAGCTCAAATGTCAACTTTGTGGTTGATTTTAACTCTCAAAAATATATATATTTTTAATTCCCAATTATGCAGCATACAAGAGTCAAGGATGGAGATACTATCCACTCAGAAATTTATTTAAAAAATAAAGGTTCTGTGTATCTCCTTTAAGCAGGGTGGTGAGAGCAGTGGTGATCATGCTGAACCCACAGATGATAAAAATTTGCAAACTCCAGGAAGCGTTGCAGTTCCTTCACAGCAGTGGGCGTTGGTCAGGAGGTGACCACAGAGACTTTGTTGTGGTCCCTGCTTACTCCTTCTGCACTGATGATGTACCCAAGGAATGAGATCTGGTGAACATGAAACTCACACTTCTCAGCTTTAACATAGAGATGATTCTCCAATAACTGGGTGAGTATCGACTTTACATATTCATGGTCTGAGCTGTTGTTGGGGGAGTAGATTAGAATATCATCGATGTAGGCAATGGTGAAGTGTCCCAACATGTCTCTGAGGATGTCATTGATCAAACATTGGAAGACTCTGGGAGCACAAGAAAGTCCATACAGTATTACCAAACATTCAAATTGCCCAGACGTGCTCAAGGCGGTCTTCCATTCATCACCTTCCTGAATTCTGACCAGGTTGTAAGCGCTTCAGAGGTCCAACTTGGTAAATATTCTAGCTGACCTTAGCTGTTCCAAGGCTGACGGTACCAGGGGAAGCAGATAAGGATTTTTGACTGTGATCTGGTTTAAACCTCGGTAGTTGATGCATGGGCAAAGGCCCCCTCCTTTCTTTTCCACAAAGAAAAAGCTGGAGATGTGGATGGTCTAATGCACAGTGCCTTGCAAAAGTATTCATCCCCCTTGGTGTTTGTCCTATTTTGTTGCATTACAAGCTGGAATTAAAATGGATTGGGGAGGGGGGTAGCACCATCTGATTTACACAACATGCCTACCACTTTAAAGGTGCACATTGTTTTTTTTTTTTATTGTGACACAAACAATAATTAAGATTAAAAAAACATAAACCTTGAGTGTGCATAAGTATTCACCCCCTTTCATATGAAACCCCTAAATAAGAGCTGGTCCAACCAATTCACTTCACAAGTCACATAATTAGTTGATTAAGATCCACCTGTGTGCAATCAAAGTGTCACATGATCTGTCACACAATGTCTGTATAAATCAACCTGTTCTGAAAGGACCCTGACTCTGCTACACTACTAAGCAAGCAACATGAAAACCAAGGAGCACTCCAAACAAGTTAGAGACAAAGTTGTGGAAAAGTATAGATCAGGGTTGGGTCATAAAAAAATATCCCAAACTTTGAATATCCCAGGGAGCACCATTAAATCCATTACAGCAAAATGGAAAGAATATGTCACCACTACAAACCTGACAAGAGAAGGCCGCCCACCAAAACTCAGAGCGGGCAAGGAGGGCATTAATCAGAGATGCAACAAAGACACCAATGATAATGCTGAGGGAGCTGCAAAGATCCACAGTGGAGATGGGAGTATCTGTCCATAGGACCATTTAAGCCATACACTCCACAGAGCAGGGCTTTATGGAAGAGTGGCCAGAAAAAAAGTCATTGTTTAAAAAAAATCACATTTGGAGTTTGCCCAACAGTATGTGTCAGACTCCCCAAACACATGGAAGAAGATTCTCTGTTCAAATGAGACAAAAGTTGAAAGTTTTGGCCATCATGGGAAATGCCATGTGTAGCACAAACCCAACACCCTAAGAACACCATCCCTACAATGAAGCATGGTGGGTGCAGCATCATGCTGTGGGGATGTTTTTCATCTGCAGGGACGGGAAAGCTGGTCAGGACTGAAGGAAAGATGGATGGCACTAAATACAGGGCAATTCTGGAGGAAACTTGTTTGAGTCAGCCAGAGGTTTCAGACTGGGATGAAGGTTCACTGTCGAGCAGGACAATAACCCTAAACAGACTGCTAAAGCTACAGTGGAGTGGTTTAAAGGGAAACATTTAAATGTCTTGAAATGGCTTAGTCAAAACCCAGACTTCAATCCAATTGAGAATCTGTGGCATAACTTGAAGATTGTTGTACACCAATGCAACCCATCTAACTTGAAGGAGTTGGAGCAGTTTTGCCTTGGGGAATGGGCAAAAATCCCAGTGGATAGATGTGCTAAGCGAATAGAGACATACCCCAAGAGACTTGCAGCTGTAATTGTAGCAAAAGGTGGCTCTACAAAGTATTGACTTTTTTTTTTGGGGGGGGATACTTATGTACACTCCAGATTTCTGTTTTTTCATCTTAATTATTGTTTGTCTCACAATAAAAAAAAAACAATATGCACCTTTAAAGTGGTAGGCATGTTGTGTAAATCAAATGGTGCTAACCCCCAAAAATCTATTTTAATTCCAGCTTGTAATGCAACAAAACAGGAAAAACACCAAGGGGGTGAATACTTTTGCAAGGCACTGTACCCCTGTTGTAGTGCCTTCTGTACATACTCCTCCATGGCAGTTTGTTCGGTGATAGACAGAGGATATATGTGGTTGTGAGGTGGAGTTGTACCTGGTAGAAGGTCCATGGCACAATCATAGGTTGAGTAAGGAGGTCGGCCACTAGCCTAACCCTTGCTGAAAACTTCATTGAGGTCATAATAAGAGGGAGGAACGGTGTCGATGTTACCTGGCACCTCCACAGAGCTGGATGAAAGAGTGACTTGGGGAAGGTTCAAGCATTTCTGGAAGCAGGGTGGGGACCATTGCATAATTTCTCTGTGTTGCCAAGAGATTAGGGGATCATGAAGCTGGAGCCATAGGAACCCCAAGATGAGAGCATGCTGAGCTGTGTGAGTGACCAACAAGGTGATGTGTTCAACATGAAGAGCCCCAATCTGGATTTCAATAGGTGAAGTGCATATTGTAACAAGCCCATCACTCATGGGGCCCCCATCAATGACCTTAAGGTTCACTGGTCACTGAAGTTCTGTGGGCAGGTTGTACTTCTGGACAAGCTCAAGACTGATGAACTTACCCTCTGCCCCTGAGTCTATGAAGACAGAGGGAAAATTGATTGAGTCTGGGAGCTTTAACAGGACTGGCATCTTGAGAGAATGTGGTGTGTGGGTGAATTTATGGCTCACTGGGCTGGGCGGACAGGTTTCCTGATGGGTGAGATCTTCCCTTCTAGGTTTAGGTGGGCAAATGGGACACTTTGCTGTCAGATGGCCAGATTCACCACAGTAAAAACACAGCCCTTCACGATGCCTCCTGTCCCTCTCAGAGCATTGCAAGTGAGTATGGGAGACCTCCATTGGAGTCAGGGATGGTGGAATAGGAGGAAGGGCTGGAGGTGGTTGTAACAAGGGTCAGTTTCAAACTAAGGTGGTCTCGGTGGATAGTCAGGTCAATGAGGGAGTTGAGAGTGAGTTACTTGTCATGGCATGCCAGTTCAGTGAGCACTTTGGTGTTCAGACCCTGGCAAAAGGTAGCCTTGAGGGTGGGCTTGTTCCAGCCTCTTCCAGCTGCCAGCATGCGAAATTCCAGAGCACATTTGTCTACTCTCCTATCTCCCTGTCTAATGATGAGCAGTCTCTCACCTACTTCAACACCATCTGGCTGATGATCAAAAACTTGCTTAAACAGTTCAATAAATCGGTCATAAGAGGAGGTGTGTTCACCTCCATGCTCCCAAACAGCACTAGCCCATTGCATAGCCTTGCCTGTGAGGAGACTGAAGGAATTGAGTGATCATCTACTCCTCTGTAGCTCCAGTGAAGTTCATGAAATTTAATGAACATTGAAGAAGAAATCCCTTACAGTCAGAAACTTCCCCAGAGTACTTTTAGGGCTGAGGAACCATCAGGGCTGCACCGGAGGAGGATGAGGAGCATATCAGTATGGCCTGCGAGACAACAGCCATTAACTATGACATTCTAGTGTTAAGTTCACTTAACATTTACTGATGTTCTCCTAACAGTTGCCCTTGAGCATTGAGAGCAGTTTGCTTAGCTATCTCTGCTGCATCCATTGCCGGCAAAGTATCCTGTCAGGGTGCAGGCACTTATGGATGCAAATGCAGGGGACAGTGGGTGCATCAAAAACTGGTAACCAAATCCATTACAGCAATCTGAAGATGTAGGCAGGGATGGGCAAAGGTTGGTTGAGTCACAAACAGGATGTCAAACAGCAGTAGAGTAATTGTAGTCAGGAATAAATGTAAACAAAGTCAAAAGCACTAGAAGTCAGGCAGAATAGTAAGAAGGTTCAGTATTATCAGGCACGGGGACACAGAACAATACTTCACAATGAGCATTTGTGAATGCTGGGCTTATATTGGGAAGTAATTACACTCTCAAAGAGATGTGTTAAAAACAACACATATTTAACACATCAGCGTGTTTATATAAGGACAACACAGTTTGTGTTAATAAATGTGTTGAACTCTATAACACAGTAACTGTGTTGAACTATTTAACACACTAGTGTGTTAAAACAACACAGTTTGTGTTTTATTTATTTATTTAAATAAATAAATAAAACACAAACTGTGTTGTTTTAACACACTAGTGTGTTAAATAGTTCAACACAGTTACTGTGTTATAGAGTTCAACACATTTATTAACACAAACTGTGTTGTCCTTATATAAACATGCTGATGTGTTAAATATGTGTTGTTTTTAACACATCTCTTTTGAGAGTGTATGGGGAAATGGAAAACAGGTGTACTTCCTAGAATTTCAGAGATGAGGGGTGGTGTGGTGCTTGGGAAGTGTCTCCCAGAGCGGCCATGTTTGGAGGCTGCTCTGAACTCAGGTTTTCAGTGCTATTACTGACATAGACTAATAAACCTTTTGCTCCAAATCAGCTTAAGATTCAAGCTACTGCTCTAAATTGGATTTAGGGCCAAGCAGGTATTGTTTGAGATTTGCATTCTGCTTTACTTCTGCATATATAGTTCTCTCCATGCTCTCTCGCATTTCTTTCTCTCTTTGGACAACTTCATTCATAACAGACAAATGGCTCTCATTGCCTTTACATTTTCTATCTATTTCTGATTTCATCTGAATCTCCTTGCCCTTTGAAAATGTGATAAAGTCACCAAAGCTTGCTTAAGCCGTTTCTGCTTGTTATGAGTTGCTTGTGTTTTGCCATAGACTTTTTTTAAAATTTCTTCCATGCACCACAATGATTTGCAAGCTATGCCACAACTTATGAGCCAACTCCTTTTTCACTTGCAATAACCCTGTCATTTTCCTAATAATGTCATGGAGTTCAGTTGACATATTAGCCTCACTGATTGTGATGTTCGGCTCACCATTAACTCTTTCTTCTGCCTTGGCTCTTTTAATCAATTCACAAAACACTTTAGATGTCTTCACTCACACACAGGAAACATAAAACAGAATAGGGCGTAAACCAGACAAAAACACATATCAACACACTTAAATAATTCCTCAGGAATCCACATTAAGGAACTTTGCTTCAGAGCTCTTCACACACTGGCTTCCATTCAGAGCAGCATCATTATTCAATTACTCGTGCATATATAATGCAATATACGCCTTTTGGAGTGTCAGTTGCAAACACAATGCTTCAGCATTCAATCATGCACATTCAACACTGCTGAATTCAGATTCACACAGAATCTTCACCAGAAAGCGCTCCCACTTAAGCTTAAAATTTTCCTATGCAGTTTAACATCCGCCCAAAACTTGCTTGCACACTTTATTTAGCCTTACTTCACTGTGCAGGTTACTTTTGGTATGGCCTGAGGCATTAAATGTTCCACAGAAGGAAATAAGGAGGACTGACAGCTTACCTGTGTAATGCGTGCGCTTTGATTTTTCCTGTTGAAAAACACTCACTGTATCCCAGTCATACCCTGCTTGAAGTGCCAATTGTTGGTTTGTGAAGTAATTTTTTTGTTTTCCCCTTGAGTAAAGATGTAAGCAGACATAAACCTGGAGAAGATAAAGTTTTATTGAAACTTCAGGGTCATACCTAGGTGTTGCCCCAATGAGTGCTTGTTCAGTGCTCACACTCTCTCCCTACTTCCAGGCTTCTCCCTTAAGCCTCACTCACAACCTGCCGTACGGGCTGCTACGGGTGGCCGACGGTAAAAAAAAATTGGCAAAACCGTGCTTGAGACTTGTGTGACACTTGCATGTGTTCAGCGCCGTAGAAGGTCGCAGACTGCCCGTGGAGACTTTTGGTCCTGCACATGCAAATTCTACGGGTCTTGCGACAAATCAAGAATGCATACACTACATACGGGACCCGTACTCCTTTTGTATGCCTGAACCAAGTCAGCAGTGTGGCTAGTAGGGGCTTTTTGTGATGGCAATAAGACTTATGAGTGACACATGGTCATTGTATGAGTGAAGTGCCTCAGAAATACTACACAAGTATTCAACACTTGCTATTTGTGCGGCGTGCAAGACAAAAGTGCATCTCACTTTCTACCCCTATGTGAGGCAACCTGCACACAGCACGTGCGACCTGCACGTGACACAAGGGGCAAGATTCTGGGTATATATATTGGGGAGGAACCAATCGTTTAGCGTCTAGCATTGTAGAAAGGAAGAAGAGCACTTCATTTGCTGTTTTTATTTGAGTATATGTTAATTTACCATGCAAAGTCAAATAATAAAACATGAGTATAAGGGAATAATGCATTTTATTACACTGTAAAAAATCCCAACTAAACAGCCCAACAGTTTGGGCACTGAAACATACTTTGACTCCGAGCTGCTGTCCTGCTCCTGCTGAGTGGTGGGACAGGGTGTCGGGATGTCCTTGTCCTCATCACTGAGCATGGCATAATGGCCTGATTGCGATGATGGAATTGCAATGTCCTCACTCCTGGGCATCATTAGCTGAAACATACATGAACATCAGCATATATAATATTAATTACATAAGCATATAGATACTGAAATGAATGTTTAAAGCATGTGTATTTACCAGTGTTGTTTTTGGGCAGCCATTTTTGATTTAGTTTTAGTCTTAGTCTTTTAGACGAAATGCTTATTAGTTTTAGTCACATTTTAGTCAATTCCATCCTTGATAGTTTTGGTCTAGTTTTAGTCGATGAAAACTAAAAGGGTTTTAGTCCAGTTTTAGTCATTCATTTTAGTCGAAAAAATAATTACTTTAAAACATTAAATTAGGCCAATACAGAGATAGGAAATTGTAATCGTGGTTGACAGGTTGTGCATAACATACTCTCAGAACAGTGTCTCAAAACAAACTTGTTTCACTTGAACGTAAAAAGTATGTCAAATATTTGGGTTTAATAATCAATGACAATTTTTCTTGGAAGCCTCATATTGATTTCATTTGCAACAAAATAAGCAAGGTTGTAGGCCTTTTGGCCAAGCTTAGACATTTTATTCCACTACATACCCTTATGACATTATATCGCTCTCTGATTCAACCTTATTTATCATATGGTCTTAGTTCTTGGGGACAGGCTTGTAAAACTCATATAAATAAAGTATTAATCCTACAAAAACGAGCTTTAAGATTAATCCATTTTGTTGATAATAGAGAAAGTGCCCTTCCATTGTTTTCCAAAACCAATATTTTACCAGTAAATCTTCTTTTCTATGAATGTATTTCTAAATTAATGTATGACGTTGTTAATCAAAGTGCACCCTCAAACATTTGTAAATTATTTTCTTCTATTTCTAGTATCCATTCTTATAACACTAGGTCATCTTACTCCAAGAACTTATATACTTAGTATTCTCGTACAAATCCACAAAAGAACTCATTTTCCCATGTTGGTGTTAGGGTATGGAACCAGATTCCAACTTCTATAAGATCTTCATCTAAATTGTCTTTCAAGAAAAAAGTCAGACACCACTTTTTTCTGATTTAAGTAGATATGGATATGATGTTGACATCTCCAAACTCTTTCTTTCGACATAACTTTATTTCTATATATAATTAAGAGCTATATATATTAATTTATTTATCTTAGTTTTAAGGGCGGCACGGTGGTGTAGTGGTTAGTACTGTCGCCTCACAGCAAGAAGGTCCGGGTTCGAGGCCAGCGAGGGCCTTTCTGTGCGGAGTTTGCATGTTCTCCCCATGTCCGCGTGGGTTTCCTCTGGGTGCTCCAGTTTCCCCCACATTCCAAAGACATGCAGGTTAGGTTAACTGGTGACTCTAAATTGACCGTAGGTGTGAATGGTTGTCTGTGTCTATGTGTAAGCCCTGTGATGACCCGGCGACTTGTACAGGGTGTACCCCGCCTTTCGCCCGTAGTCAGCTGGGATAGGCTCCAGCTTGCTTGCGACCCTGTAGAACAGGATAAAGTGGCTAGAGATAATGAGATGAGATCTTAGTTTTAACTTTAAATATTATTTAATACCATGCATGAATTATTATTATCAGTATGACAAGTATACCTCTCTCTCTCTCTCTCTCTCTCTCTCTCTCTATATATATATATATATATATATATATATATATATATATATATTTCAATGTTATTGAATGATATATTACTGTACCTTTATATCGAATAACAAGTATTGTCTCCTCTTTTTCATTTTGTTACCAAATAGCGGTTAATTTGTCAAGTATGTTTTATTATCTTTTTCTTTGTAAACATGAATCTGCCTTGATTAGCAGTGCACTATTTGCAGACTCGTGTAGTCTATTATATTTTTATATGTAATTTAAATAAAAGATTGATTGATTGATTGATTGATTGATTGATTGATTGATTGATTGATTGAAGTGTGTATGCTCTCTACATAAACACTGTCTAGTGCAGACATCCCAAGTCTCCCGGAAGTTCCGGGAGTCTCCCGCATATTGATAGTGGCTCCCCGATGCCCGCAAATTGGAGAATATCTCCCGGAATCTAGAGCAAGCGAGCAAGAGCGTGCACGCGAAACATTAATGTCTGCATATGACGGATTGCGTGAGGGAGAGCGAGAGAGAGACTGCATGTGTGCCTGTTCATGTAGCGCATGCTAGACAAAGAGCATCCTGATTGGTTTACAGACATCCAAACTCATTTCAGGGAGGTGTCGTGACACCTGATGGGGAAAAAAGTCATGCATCACGACACCTCCCTGAAATGAGTTTCTAGACATATTGAGGCACAGCAACAGGTCTGAAAAGCTACATTTCCCCCCATATGTTTCACAGTAACTCAAATATGGGTCAATGACAAAGCATTCAGTTGCTGTCCCTCCAATAATCCCTGCAGGACAAGTTTTACTCATGACATGTTAATTGAATTTAAGTTAGCTTAACCAAGCCAACTTTAGCATGAAGCTAGCGGTCCCATTCATTTTCGCCAGGTCACGGTGTTTTGGAAAACTTCATAGGAAATTCATCACAGCCCGATTGTTGAGTGACATTAACCAAAGCTAGCAAACATATACATGATTTGTTAACAGGACTTCTTGTAACGTTAACCTACTGTTGCAGAAATAGCAGCATGGTGAGCCTTTAGATGATTCTTGAGGTCGGTCGTATTCTTGCCACGTAGTTTATAGCCACAGCGTGTACCTCTGTCTCCCGCTACAAGGCATTCCGTTTTATTTTCTGCTGGATTATGTGTAAAGTATGTCCATAAATCATCGCGTCTTTTCCACCCACCAAGCCCTTGTGCTGGTGTTGCCATCGCCATGGTCCATGAACTGTGCACTATGCCTGGACATGCCCGGTGGTGGGCATGACCAAACAAGGACCAGATGCAGGTGCATTGCTGATATTTTCAGCATTTGGCAGACAGGTTGCATGCGCCATTGGAGGAAACGCCATGCATTTTGATAGTCCTATAGCCAACCCACGAACATTTTCGTCTCGTCTTGTCAACAAAACAACAGATACGTCTTGTCATATTTTTGTGATCAAAGAGTTATGTTTAGCTCGTCACTGTCTTGTTTTAGTCATGAAAAAAGGTGTGTTAACGAAATAATTTCGTCATCGTCATCGTTAATGAAAACAACACTGGTATTTACCTGTGAAAATACCTCTTGCGGGGTGCTGTGCCTTCTTCCAGCTTGAAGGCATACTCCTCCCTGTCTGTGCAGGGCTCGCCGGCACTGCTACCATCATCATCAAATTCCTCCTCCTCTTCCCCCTCTGCTGTTTCAGGCTGGGTTGCTTCACTTTTGCTTGCTTCTTGGGTCCCATTTTCTAAACTTTAAACTGAAAATTTTAAAATTTTTCCTGCAAAATATCCAATGTTCTTCAGCCAAAAGACAGATGCAGAATGCTGCAGACATGCTGGTTTTATACCCACTCCTGGCTTGCGTCACATGCAAGTTATGAGTGATTGTAATGTGCTAATCACATGCATCACACACGCTTCACAAGAGCGGCCTGAACTTGTAGCGCAGGAAACTGGTAAAATGCAATTCTCATACGCTCCACACTCACTGAACACACACCGATCACATGCATCAGATATACGCTTTCCATGGGCTGATGGTGCAATTTTTCCCATGCCTCAAGGAAGTCAGGTGTGCAACCTGTACTTGACAAGTACTTTGCCCGTACTCCTCCCCCAATCTTTCTCCCGGGTTCACCGTGACCCTGCGGCACAGCTGCGAGCTACAAAACCCTGCGACCTGTACATGTCCAAAACACTTACGGCCAGTTGTGAGTGAGGCTTTACAGACTTCTCCCTCACAGCCTTCCGTCTTCTAGCCTTCTCTCCCAGAAAACATTCACAAAACAACTCCTTATACTCAAGTTCTTCACCCCAAAGTTGTAACAAAGATAAGAATTTTGCAGTGGGCCTTTGAAGCTTCAAACACACACACACACACACACACACACACACACACACACACACACACAATCTTTTCCAAAACATACCATCCTGTCCATTCTATGCTAGAGGTTTTACTCCTTATCTGTGACCTGAGCACATAAATACCTGTTTTAGGAGCCTGGTTTTAACACAAATCACTGATCCAGAAACAATCTTTCCATCAGGCAGACAATTATACCAGAACTAAAATAATGAATATTGAAGAAAACCCTCTCAACCATTCTTTAGGTTCAAAGTTGTTGTTTTATATACACTGTAAAAAATGTCTGTAGAATTAACAGTGAATTTATGTAAAATCATGACATAAAAAAACTTTAAATACAAAAACAATGAAGCAGTGTGTAATTTACATCAATATACTGTAAAACTCCTAACCAAATACCACTGTTAATTTAACAGTAAGATTATGTTGAATTGATCATATTTTTTTGTAGAATTTACAAATTGTTGTAGTTTAAACACAGACAAACTGTAATACTAAAACAGAATGTGATAGTTAAAATTACATCATTGCCCTGTTAAAAAAAAAAACGGCCACCATCGTCGCTCAGTCGACTAAGGCGCCATACCATGAATCCGGGAACCCGGGTTCGATTCCGACCCAAGGTCATTTCCCGATCTCTCTCCAGCTCATTTCCTATCTCTACACTGTCCTATCCAATAAAGGTGAAAAAAGCCCCCCCAAAAAATCTGTCTAGTAGGTCATTGCTTGTAACCATTTTGAATCATTGTTTATTGTACAATGAATATCCGTAAAATTAACAGTTATGTATTGATTATTTTACATTGAATACCTCTAAAATTTACATTTAGTTATCATTAATTGTACATGGAATCCCAGTGAAATTTACAAGTTATTCTGTAATGTTGTTTACATTTCACTGTATTTTTTTTGATTGATTGATTGATTGATTACTTTATTCTGAACAATAAAGAAGAAAGATATAAAAATAAAAATTTAAATAAAAATACAATAATCAAAACATCATCATAAACAAACAGAATAGCGTAGCCACAAGGCAATAACATAATGTTCAGAAAGGATTAGGAAGAAGTAATAACTTATCCAATCCTAACCCTCTATACAGTACCACCGCTAATCAAATGTCACTTTCCACCATAATAAACTATATATACAAAAGAAAACAAAAGCAATAAACAAAAAAGAAAACATACCAACATATCAAAACATACCGACATGGTATAATATCGACCAAATCAAATCATATATACAGATACTTATGTTATGCATATAGACACACATACAATACATATATACAGTACATACATATACACATACCTATAACTATACACTAAATACAAGAAGACCAGTCACAGACTTACTCTCAATTTCATCATCACCTATATAGTCTGCCTGTCCTCATTCTCATATATTTTTATTAACATGTTTTTATATAATTTTTTAAACAGTTTTATGTTGGTGCTATTTTTGAGCTCATTATCCAGACCATTCCACAATTTCACCCCACAGACTGTTATGCACATACTTTTCATAGTTGTTCTAACATTTACTCTCTTAAAATTCATTTCCCCTCTCAGGTTATACCCACCCTGCCTTTCCATAAATGTATTTTGTACCTCACCCGGAAGAAGGTTATGTCTTGCTTTATACATAATTTGTGCAGTCTTGTGCAGTCCAAATCAGTGAATTTCAGAGTGTGTGCTTTTACGAATAATGCGTTTGTATGCTCAAGATATCCCGTATTATTGACAATTCTTATTGCTCTTTTTTGTAATGTGCATAACGGCTGCAGGTTAGATTTGTAGGTATTACCCCATATCTCCACACAGTAGCTCAAATATGGAAGTATGAGTGCATTATACAGAGTATGTAGTGATTTATAGTCCAGAATGTGTCTTGATTTCCCCAAAATTGCAGTAATCTTTGCTATTTTTGCTTTAACATGATTAATATGTGGTTTCCAGCAGACTTTATGATCAACAATCACACCCAGAAATTTTATTTCATACACTCTTTCTATGGTTATTGTGAAAGGGTACCGGTGCTGTCCCACTTCCACTAAGCATCACCACCAAATGAGTTCAACGAGAACGAAGATTTTAAAAGTAAATAAATGTGATTTATTTTACAATACGGAAACGTAGTCAAAATACAAACAAAAGACTTTCAAAATAAAACCAAACGAGCCATCATAGGCATAACTAAATAAACACACATAGAACTGGAAGGCAACCTCACAACAAGCTGCAACAACAGTGCTTACAGTTCACAGTTCTCAATTCTGCATTACAAGGGTCTCACCTCCATCAGAGCCTATCAAAACTACTACCAAAAAAAAAAATACAGCCCTTTAAATATCCCACCAATTACCCTCTGATTGGCTGAGCCCACAATATACGGAGTGCTATGATTGGCTGAAATACAATGCACAGTAATACAATAATTGACAAGGATAGGAAAAATAATCATCCTATAATTGGCCAACTTACCTCCTAAACCCAGCCACCAATGAGAAACAGTGTAAATGATTAAATAAATCCATTCACCACAAAAGTACAAACCAAAACAAATCAACATTGACAGTGAAGATTAAAAATGTCAACATTCCATTCACCATTAAAATGCATAACAAACATCTACCACTATACCTACATACATTTCCCATCCCCACAGTTAACATAAATGACACAAACATCACAAAAGACACAACACTCACCCCTACAACCGGTAAACTTTCCCTAGCCCAAGGTGGAACTTAAAAACATTGCTCACCCGAGGCGCGCGCTTCCTACGGGGAATCCATGTCAGACGGACCAGGGAGACATCAGTGCTAATAAATGCAAGTGTGTGAGTTGTGAAGAAACCAATATCAACAACGGAATGGAAAATGGAGCAGAATCAGAAGTTATCTTACTGTTCGTTAGGATGTTTGAATTAAACTGCATTTAAACGGTAAGGTAACTGTGTTTATGATTTGTAATGTATGCCGCTAATGATCAAAACTCACCGGATATATGCCACTACCAGTTCAATGGAGATACATGCAATTAGCATGCCGATGTAACTAACAGTGTGGTGCATTCTGGGTAAGGTAGTGTAAGTAAAACAGGGACAATACGCAAACAAAACAAAAGACATAGACAAGCCATGGCCAATACATTGACACAAAGTCCACATGTTGTGCACAGGTTTAAAAAGTGTTCATACTTTTTACATTTCCTTCCCCCTCTGATGGCTCGGCACCAGGGTGACGAGACAGAAAGTCCGCAACAGGGTTTAACTTGCCGGCCCTGTACTTCACCTCAAACCTAAATGGTTGCAAAGCCAAAAACCACCTGGTCACCCGTGCATTGGAGTCCTTCATCTTCCCCAACCACTGCAGAGCCCTGTGGTCAGTTTCCAGAGTGAACTCCCTGCCCAGCAAATAGTATTTGAATGTGTCCAACGCCCACTTGACCGCCAGGCACTCCAACTCCACCACCGAATACCGGGTCTCACGTGGAAAAAGCTTTCGGCTTATATAAGCCACAGGTCTCTGATCCTCTACCTCCCCCTGAAGCAGGACTGCCCCAAGCCCTACCCCAGAGGCATCAGTCTGCACTGTAAAGTGCTTATTAAAGTCCGGACTCTGCAGGACAGGTTCGCAGAGCAGTGCCCCTTTCAAATCCATGAACGCCCGCTCGTGCCTCTCCTCCCATGGCACAAAGTTCGATCCCGACTTCCTAGTCAGGTCCGTGAGAGGTGCAGCTCGAGCAGCGAAGTTGGGGATGAATCGCCGGTACCATCCCGCCAGACCCAGGAACGAGCGTACATCCTTCTTGGTCTGCGGTGTGGTGCAGTCACGGATGGCGTCCACTTTATCCTTCTGCGGACGAATCACCCCACTGCCCAAAACGTGCCCCAGATAGTGCACCTCCTGCTGGGCAAGAGCACACTTCTTGGGCTGGATGGTGAGGCCCGCCTGGTGCAACCGATGCAGCACCTCCCGCAAGTGTTCCAAGTGCTGCTCCCAGGTGGCACTATAGATGACAATATCATCCAGATAGGCTGCTGCAAAGGCCCCCGTGCCCTCCAGGACCTGGTCCATTAGCCTCTGGAAAGTGGCCGGTGCCCCTTGGAGACCAAAGGGCATTACCGTAAATTGGAACAGTCCCTGAGGGGTTCTAAAGGCAGTATATGGCTTAGCTCCTTCAGCCATTGGCACCTGCCAGTAACCCTTACATAAATCCACCGTGGTGATGTACCGAGCCTTCCCCAGCCGCTCAATGAGGTCCTCCAGCCTCGGCATGGGGTAGGCATCAAACTGTGACTGCGCATTCACCTGACGAAAGTCGACACAGAAGCGGAGGGTCCCATCCTTTTTAGGGACCAGGACAACCGGACTACTCCAACTGCTGCTTGACCGCTCGATGACCCCCAGGCGCTGCATCATGGCCAACTCCTCCTGGAGAACCGGCCGCAGGCGCTCAGGAACGCAGTACATCCGCTGCCTCACTGGCATGGAGTCCCTCAGCGGGACATCGTGCTCCACCAGAGACGTCCGGCCCGGCCAGTCCTGAAACAGGCCCTCTGGAATAACTGCCCGCAACTCCTGCTGCTGCCGTGATGTAAGGTGGCTGTAGTCCAGCTCTGCCGAGGCCGCCCTGGACGGGAAGAACTGCCCGGATGGATCATCTTCCTCCGCCACCGCTCGCACCAGCAGCTGATGGCTGAGTGGCAGGTCCCGTTCGTGCCACTCCTTCAACAAGTTGACGTGGAACGTCTGCTTTGTCTTTCGTCGCTCAGGCATCTCAATTTCATAATTCACTGGACCCAGCTGACGACACACACGGTAAGGCCCCTGCCACTTGGCCAAGAGCTTGTTTTCTGAGGTTGGCAGGAGCAAGAGAACCTTCTGGCCTGGCTGCAGAGTCCGCTGCCTGGCTCTCTGGTCGTACCACTTGGCCTGCGTCTGCTGGGCACGCTGCATGTTGTCCTTGACCAGGTCTGCCAGCTCCTCCATCTTGTCCCGCATGTGTAGGACATAGCTGATGACGCTGCGGCCCCCTTCTGGTCGAGGATTTTCCCAGGCCTCTCTCAGGAGGTCCAACGGCCCCCTCACCTGGCGGCCATACAAAAGTTCAAAGGGGGAAAATCCAGTGGATGCTTGGGGCACCTCCCGATAGGCAAATAGAAGATAGGGCAGCCACTGGTCCCAATCCTTTGCATTTGCCGCCACAAACTTCCGCAGCATACTTTTCAGCGTACGGTTATACCTCTCCACCAACCCATCGGTCTGGGGGTGGTAGGGAGTGGTCCTAATACCCTTAATGCCTAACAGACTGTACATTTGTCTGAGTGTTTTTGCCAAAAAGTTTGTGCCTTGGTCTGTAAGCACTTCCTGTGGTAGGCCTACACGTGAAAACAACTGTAGTAATGTACGTGCAATGGCGCCTGCCGTGACTTTGCGCAATGGGAATGCCTCAGGGTATCGCGTTGCGTAATCACATACTACCAGTATGAATCTGTGACCAGACTGTGTGCGTTCTAGTGGTCCTACAATGTCGACTGCTATGCGGTGAAATGGAATGCCTATAATGGGTAGTGACATGAGTGGTGAGGGTTTGACCTTGTTGCTGCTGGCTAGCTGGCATGTGGGGCAACTCCTACAATACTGCTGGACATCTACGTACAACCCTGGCCAATGGAAACGTGCGGCTATCCTCTCCAGGGTCTTCACACTACCTAGATGTCCTGCCCATGGAATGTCATGGCTCAATGCTAGCACTTTCGCTCTCAAAGTCTTTGGCACCACAAGCTGCTCTACTCTGCCCCCTTCTGGTTGGTAATAGAGCAGGCCCTCCCTCACAAAATAGTACTCCCCAGTTAACTCTTTGGCTACACCAGTTTTGACTCCATCAATTTCAACCACTTTCTTAAAAACATCCTTCAAAGAAACATCACCCTTCTGCAAAATAGCAAAATCACTGGGTAACTCCCAAAATCCAGCCCCCGGTAACTCTTGACCCGCCCCCTCTAGTGGCATGTTTTGCACTGTGCCCAACATCTTCTCTCTCCTCCTCTGCCTGCGGGTTTTTAGAACTTTGGGCTGCTTTGGGGGGTCAATCTCTGTGTTGCTGTATGGCATGAGGTCTAGGAGGCTTTTGTTCACAGCCTGCCCAGGGGTTTCCACTGCACCCCCCTTCACTTGGGCTCTGGTCACCACCATGCTAACTGACTTTGAGGCCTGCACCAGTTCAGGTAGTATCAGCACATCCTGGCCCAACACCACAGGATGGCTTAACCCCTTCACTACCCCAGCAGCTAGCCTATAGGCCTGACCTCCAACCTCCACACATACATCTGCAACCGGATAAGTATGCTCATCCCCATTTACACAGCACACCCGCAGTTTCCTTTCCCCCAAGGCTTCATGGGCCTCCACTAGATGGGGCTGTACAAGGGTTTGGGTGCTACCAGTATCCAGCAATGCTACAGTAGAATGGCCATTAACAACAACAGGGGCGGTCTGTACTTTCCCCAAACAATCTCCCTGCTCCCCCCCCGGCCTAGGTAGCCCACACATACCTGTCCCCTTGGCTACTCGAACGGGGCAATTTCTGGCTATGTGTCCTGCCTGACTACAAAAATGGCACACAAAAGGGACTCTAGCAGGTGTATTGGTGGATGTCGTAGGTGGTTTACCGGGTGTGGTAGGTGTTGTATATATCCTACGCTGTGCAGAGTGTGTACTAGGGTGTGTGGTGGTGTCTGTAGGCCTACCCTGCCCAGATGTACCAGGACCAACTCCACTACCAAACCCCCCAGGTTTACCTCCAGCCACTGGTCGGTTGGCCCTCTGGAGCCTGAAGGTCTTGGGTCCACGTCTGGCCGACAGGAACGCCTCCACCCACTCTGCAGCTTGCTGGCCTGTTGTCGGTCTGTGCTCCTTCACCCACACCCGCACATCTGGGGCCAAGGAACGCAGATACTGCTCCAAAATGATGATTTCCCCAACGTCTTCCACAGTCTTCCCTGCTGGCTTGATCCACTTCTTGTAGAGGTCCTTCAGCCGATGATAGAGCTCCCTGGGCGTCTCCCCTGGGCAGATGTCTGGCTCACGGAACCTCTCCCTGTAGATCTCCTCATTGATGTCGTATTTCATGAGTATGGCCTCTTTGACTTTGCTGTAGTCCATCGCCTCATCACCGTCCATTGCTACATAAGCCGCGCGTGCCCGGCCCGTCAGGTACGGGATCAGGTACACGGCCCAGTCTGTTTGTGGCCACCTGTAGGCCACGGCAAGCCTCTCAAAAGTGGTGAGATACTGTTCGATGTCGTCACCTTCTTCCAACTTTGGAACAGCTGCTCGCGTCCAGGCTACTGGTGTTGCTGCTGGTGCTGGTGCTGGTGGTGGGATGCACGGTGCTGCTGGGGCAAGCTGGTCTGCATGTTGGTCCTCTGGCGCAGCTGGCTCTTCTACTGGGAACGGAGGTTCCTCATCCTCCTCCCTCTGGTCGTAACCCTGTTCGGTTCGCCGCTGACCTCCAACACTGGCAGTCCTTCGCCCCTCCTCCAGATCCTCCCGAAGCTGGTTCATCTGTATCTGCACCCTGCGCCACCTCTGCTCCTGTTTGATTGACTCCTTCTCCTGGGCCGCCACTGACTTCTGGATGAGCTGGAAGAGGGCTTGCAGGCCTGGAGTCTCTGGCTCTCCCGCCAAAATGACCTCTTTCACCCCTCCTGTAGCTCCAACTTCACCCTCGTCAATTGGCTCGTTCATCGCACTGGTTTGCCTTGTTAGGCGCCGATACATGACCCACTGGTGGTGAGCTTTCTCCTGTGCTCCACCTGAAGAGCATTAGGATCCCACTTCTGACACCAAAATGTGAAAGGGTACCGGTGCTGTCCCACTTCCACTAAGCATCACCACCAAATGAGTTCAACGAGAACGAAGATTTTAAAAGTAAATAAATGTGATTTATTTTACAATACGGAAACGTAGTCAAAATACAAACAAAAGACTTTCAAAATAAAACCAAACGAGCCATCATAGGCATAACTAAATAAACACACATAGAACTGGAAGGCAACCTCACAACAAGCTGCAACAACAGTGCTTACAGTTCACAGTTCTCAATTCTGCATTACAAGGGTCTCACCTCCATCAGAGCCTATCAAAACTACTACCAAAAAAAAAAATACAGCCCTTTAAATATCCCACCAATTACCCTCTGATTGGCTGAGCCCACAATATACGGAGTGCTATGATTGGCTGAAATACAATGCACAGTAATACAATAATTGACAAGGATAGGAAAAATAATCATCCTATAATTGGCCAACTTACCTCCTAAACCCAGCCACCAATGAGAAACAGTGTAAATGATTAAATAAATCCATTCACCACAAAAGTACAAACCAAAACAAATCAACATTGACAGTGAAGATTAAAAATGTCAACATTCCATTCACCATTAAAATGCATAACAAACATCTACCACTATACCTACATACATTTCCCATCCCCACAGTTAACATAAATGACACAAACATCACAAAAGACACAACACTCACCCCTACAACCGGTAAACTTTCCCTAGCCCAAGGTGGAACTTAAAAACATTGCTCACCCGAGGCGCGCGCTTCCTACGGGGAATCCATGTCAGACGGACCAGGGAGACATCAGTGCTAATAAATGCAAGTGTGTGAGTTGTGAAGAAACCAATATCAACAACGGAATGGAAAATGGAGCAGAATCAGAAGTTATCTTACTGTTCGTTAGGATGTTTGAATTAAACTGCATTTAAACGGTAAGGTAACTGTGTTTATGATTTGTAATGTATGCCGCTAATGATCAAAACTCACCGGATATATGCCACTACCAGTTCAATGGAGATACATGCAATTAGCATGCCGATGTAACTAACAGTGTGGTGCATTCTGGGTAAGGTAGTGTAAGTAAAACAGGGACAATACGCAAACAAAACAAAAGACATAGACAAGCCATGGCCAATACATTGACACAAAGTCCACATGTTGTGCACAGGTTTAAAAAGTGTTCATACTTTTTACATTTATGTTGTCAATTTTCAATTCAACTTGAGGGTTCGACTTATATTTTCCAAATAACATAATCTTTGTTTTACTCAAATTCAATGACAATTTGTTTACGTTAAACCACCTTTTTAATTTATTCATTTCGGTTGTGATTGTTTCCATAAGCTGCTGTGCATTGTCCCCGGCGCAAAAGATGTTTGTATCATCAGCAAATAATATGCATTTCATTATACTTGATACATTACATAAATCATTAATGTACAATATAAACAGTTTAGGACCTAAGACAGACCCTTGCGGTACTCCACATGTTATGGGCAAATACTCAGATGTGTGATCTCCAATTTTTACAAATTGTTGCCTGTTACTTAAGTAGCTCCTCACCCAGTCCAAACCAACCCCTCTGATACCATACCTCTCTAATTTTTTGAATAGAATGTCGTGATTTATTGTATCAAATGCTTTCTTTAGATCTATGAAAATTCCCATAACATGTTTTTTATTGTCTATACCATTTGTGATTTTCTCGATAAGTTCCATTAATGCCAGGGTTGCTGATCTGTCAGCTAAAAGTTTATATTTTTCAATGAAATTGTCTAGTTTTGCTGCGAACAGTTTTTCGAGGATCTTGGAGAACTGAGAGAGTAAAGAAACTGGCCTGTAATTTGTGTAATGGTGTCTATCTCCACATTTATATAAAGGTATAACTTTAGCTATTTTCATGTTGTTTGGAAATTTACCAGATTGAAAAGACATATTACATATGTGAGTAAATGGTTCTGCAATTTCTTCAATAACTTTTTTTATTAAACTCATATCAATATCATTCCAGTCAGTGGAATTTTTTATTATTATTATTTATAATTATTTTTAACAGGATTATTCTGGCAACCACAGCTGCCAGTGTTTTTCCGTAAAAACAACGGATTTTTTTTTACAGTGTATAGTTTTAAAAATATATTTTTCAAAAATCAAATTTATTATATCATCCTGTCTTACATACTACTGTGGTTCGAAAATGTTTTTAATGTATTCAATTTATCAGATATCAGGAATATAATCAGTGGTGTCTGTCAGTAAACCCGCTGGAGACGAGCAGACTACAAACATGGACAGCTCGGACTACAACTCCCAGCACATACAACGCCCTCTATCTCCTGCCTTCTGACTCTCAGCTGACATTCATTTCCTTATCACCTGCCTCAGTATTTAAACCCCAGTAACACAAGCACACATTGCGAAGTATCATTCTGGTTTTTCTGTACATACCAAGCCTTGTTATTCTCTGACTGTCTTTCTGCCTGTTTGACCTTTGCTAGTGTTTTCTCATTTCCTTGATTTCTGTTTTGCCCACGTTACTCTGTTCGCCGATTGCCTGACCCTAGCTTGTTCTTTGATTACAATTCCTGTCTCTCATTTTGGCTTGGTTTGCTACTCTAAAGCTGTCTTCTGCCGCACATACATCTGTAAGTGCCTGTGTATACACAGGATATGGTACTTCACCAGTATGGATGTAGCAGAGGATCACAAACAGACAGCTCTCGACGCACAGGGGTGACTGCTAGGAGAACATCAAAAGATGCTTGCCGATCTGAACACCAGGATGACACAGCTAACAACTGTTATGTCGCAGGCCCTCCTTGTTCGCACTGAATCTCCACCTCACTTGGTGTTGCAACTCCCCACACCAGAAAAGTTTGCTGGCGACCCCGCTGCATGTAAGGGCATCTTGTTACAATGCTCATTGTATTTCACCACCATGCTGGATTCAGTGGTGCTTGAAAGTTTTTGAATCCTTTCGAATTTTCTATATTTCTGAATAAATATGACCTAAGGCATCATCAGATTTTTACACAAGTCCTAAAAGTAGATAAAGATAACCCAGTTAAACAAATGAGACAAAAACATTATACTTGGTCATTTATTTATTGAGGAAAATGATCCAATATTACATATCTGTGAGTGGCAAAAGTATGTGAACCTTTGCTTTCAGTATCTGGTGTGACCCTCTTGTGCAGCAATAACTGCAACTAAACATTCCAGTAACTGTTGATCAGTCCTGCACACCGGCTTGGAGGAATTTTAGCCTATTCCTCTGTACAGAACAGCTTCAACTCTGGGATGTTGGTGGGTTTCCTCACATGAACTGCTTGCTTCAGGTCCTTCCACAACGTTTCCATTGGATTAAGGTCAGGACTGTGACTTGGCCATTCCAAAACATCAAATTTATTCTTCTTTAACCACTCTTTGGTAGAACGACTTGCATGCTTAGGGTCGTTGTCTTGCTGCATGACCCACCTTCTCTTGAGATTCAGTTCATGGACAGATGTCCTGACATTCTCCTTTAGAATTTGCTAGTATAATTCAGAATTCATTGATCCATCAATGATGACAAGCCGTCTTAGCCCAGATGCAGCAAAACAGGCCCAAACCATGATACTACCACCACCATGTTTCACAGATGGGAGAAGGTTCTTATGCTGGAATGCAGTGTTTTCCTTTCTCCAAACATAATGCTTCTCATTTGAACCAAAAAGTTCTATTTTGGTTTCATCCATCCATAAAACATTTTTCCAATAGCCTTCTGGCTTGTCCACATGCTCTTTAGCAAACTGCAGATGAGCAGCAATTTTCTTTTTGGAGAGCAGTGGCTTTCTCCTTGCAACCCTGTCATGCACACCATTGTTGTTCAGTGTTCTCCTGATGGTGGACTCATGAACATTAACATTAGCCAATGTGAGAGAGGCCTTCAGTTGCTTAGAAGTTACCCTGGGATCCTTTGTGACCTCGCCAACTATTACATGCCATGCTCTTGGAGTGATCTTTGTTGGTCGACAACTCCTGGGGAGGGTAACAATGGTCTTGAATTTCCTCCATTTGTACACAATCTGTCTGACTGTGGATTGGTGGAGTCCAAACTCTTTAGAGATGGTTTTTAATCTTTTCCAGCCTGATGAGCATCAGCAACGCTTTTTCTGAGGTTCTCAGAAATCTCTTTTGTTCGTGCCATGATACACTGCCGCAAACATGTGTTGTGAAGATCAGACTTTGATAGATCCCTGCTCTTTAAATAAAACAGGGTGCCCACTCACACCTGATTGTCATCCCATTAATTGAAAACACTTGACTCTAATTTCACCTTCAAATTAATTGCTAATCCTAGAGGTTCATATACTTTTGCCACTCACAGGTATGTAATATTGGATAATTTTCATCAATATATAAATGACCAAGTATGATATTTTTGTCTCATTTGTTTAACTGGGTTTTTGTTATCTACTTTTAGGACTTGTGTGAAAATCTGATGATGTTTTAGTTCATATTTATGCAGAAATATAGAACATTCTAAAGGATTCACAAACTTTCAAGTACCACTGTATTCTGTAAGAACATAAAATCACTAAATTTCTGTCTCTCCTCACCGGCAAAACACTCCACTGGGCTACAGCCGTCTGGAACAAAGGTGGAAAGCCAATGGGGTCATATGAACAGTTCCTCTCCCTATTCAAGAAGGTATTCGATCATGAGTCCTAGGTAATCAAAGTTGGGGAAAGCTTTCTCACCAGCTCACAGGGCACCAGAAGCTTTGCAGAGTAAGACCTGGATTTCAGGACTCTTGCAGCCTCCAGTGGATGGAACAACCCAGCACTCAAAGCGGTTTTTAGCCAGGGACTGTGCCCTGAAATACTCAACGAGCTGGCATGTCAGGATGAGAACCTCTCACTGAAAACCCTGATTGAACTGGCCATACATCTAGACCAGCTGTTGAAGCACCGGCCTTCGCTTCTCATGGAGAAGAAGCCAACGTCGCCTCCAGAGGACCACACACCCATGGAGCTGTCACGCACACAATTGTCCCCCGCTGAGCTTGCCAGAAGGCGCAAGGAGGGTTTGTGCTTCTACTGTGGGAGCACTGGTCATGACATCCAACACTGCCCAGTTCAACCTGCTCGGGGAACCTCAACCGAGAGACCTGTTCCAGCCCAAAGTCCGGAGAGAAAACTTAACTCTAAATCCTTCAAAATCCCAGTATTACTGAAGATGGCATCCTCCACTCATGTCCTATCCACCTTCATAGATTCAGGAGCAGAGGAGAACTTCATCAGCAAAGCCCTCGTGCCAAAGGTCAACCTGCCAGTCACCTCTCTGCAAAGTGCGCTTAGCATCCGGACTACCGACGGTGGACCCAAAGGCGATGGCCTAGTCACATCACGGACGCAGCCACTACAGATACAAGTTGGGGGCCTACATCACAAACTAATCTCTTTGTACATCACGACCACTGACCATCATGATATTATCCTCGGCTACCCCTAGTTACAACTGCATGATCCCCTCATCTCATGGCAAAACAAGGAGATGCTCCAATGGTCACCTACATACTTTCAGAGCTGCCTCTCTTATCCCCAACTCATTTCCTCCACCTCAGTTTAGAGCCCACTCCCCGACTCCATGGACAATGTTCCAGAATGCTACCAGGATCTTTCTGAGGTCTTCAGCAAGGGGAAGGCCTGCAGATTACTACCGCATAGGCCCTGTGACTGCACCATTGAGCTGTTGCCAGGCATGGCACCACCAAAAGGTCGCATCTATCCCCTTTCCCAGAAAGAACATGCTGCCATGGAAAAGCACATCCAGGAGGCTCTCAAACAAGGTTACATCTGGCCATCGAAAACTCCTACCTCGGCTGGCTTCTTCTTCGTGGAGAAACAAGGAGGTGGACTTTGGCCTTGCATAGACTATAGAGGGCTTAATGAAGTCACCGTTAAATATCCGTATCCTCTCCCTCTGGTTCTGGCAGCTCTTGAGCAACTCAGATTGGCCAAGGTGTTTTCCAAGCTGGATCTTCGAAGTGCCTACAACCTGATCCAGATTAAATGAGGTGACAAGTGGAAGACCGCCTTCAGCACAACCACTGGTCACTTCGAATACTGGGTCATGCCATATGGCCTATCTTCGGCTCCTAGCGTGCTCCAAAGTTTCATCAATGACATGCTGCGGGACATGCTGGGAAAATATGTCATTGCCTACATAGATGACATCTTGATCTATTCCTCAGATTTCCCCAGTCATCAGGGCCATGTCAGAATTGTCCTCAAACAGTTGCTGGAGAACCACCTCTACGTCTGTGGCAGCAGGGGCATGGCCAAGCATTGGTCTGTGAATGGAGAGTGGAGTCGGGGAAGGTAAGTGGTGGAATTATTGCACCTGATGGGAATGAACCTGTATTTGTGTGTCTTCCCCAGTGACCGTGCCCTTTAAAAGGAGAGAGAGAGCAGGGAAAGGGGGCTCTCTCTCCCAACCAGAATGCATGTGTGTGTGTGTGTGAGAAAGTGAATGAGCTGAAAAGCCACATATATCTTTAAAAATAAAAGAGTTTCTGAGAACTCCGTTCTGGCCTGCCGTGCTTCTGTGCTCCACCCACCTTGGTCTGATTCTATAACGTCAAAGCCAAAAAATGCGAATTCCACCAAGACGAGATCTCCTTCCTGGGCTACATCATTAGCTCAGAAGGGGTCAGCATGGACTCAACCAAAGTCTTGGTCGTTACCTTGTGGCCCCAACCTAAGTCAGTCAAGGACCTCCAGAGATTTCTAGGTTTTACCAACTTCTACCGCCATTTCATCAGGAACTTCAGCATCTTGGTTGCGCCATTGACCACTCTCCTGAAAAAGGGTCCCAAATGCCTCCAATGAAATCCTCAGGCAGAAGAAGCCTTTAACAAGCTGAAAACCACCTTCATGTCAGCTCTGTTTCTCCAGCATCCAGACTCCACGAAACCATTCATCGTGGAGGTAGACACCTCCGACGCAGGAGTGGGAGCCATCTTGTCCCAGCAGTTTGGGGAAAAGCCAAAACTACACCCAGTGGCTTTCTTCTCCAAGAAGCTAACCCCTGCTGAAAGGAATTATGACATGGGCAATTGCGAGCTACTGGCCATCAAACTAGCCTTGGAGGAATGGCAACACTGGTTGGAGGGAGCAACTAATCCATTCTTCATCCTAACTGTCCATAAGAACCTATAGTAGAGTATCTCAGGAAGGCCAAGAGGTTGAATCCATGTCAGGCCAGGTGGGCACTGTTCTTCACTCATTTTAATTTCTCTATCTCTTTCTGACCAGGGTCCAAGAACACCAAGATGGATGCTCTGTCCCTGGCTGTAGAACCATCTCCCAAAGACAGAGAACCTCAACCCATTATCCCGACACAGCATTTTGTACAATCAATCACGTGGGATCTGGACAGTGAAATCCATAAGTCTCAACCACAGTCTATACCTAATCACATCCCATCTGGTCTTCTCTTTGTGCCAGCACATCTACACAGCAAACTCATCACCTGGGCACACTCCTCTCCTGCCGCTAGTCACCCCAACAGTCAACATACCTACCAGATGCTGAAGAATAGGTCCTGCTGGGACAACATGCTGACCAAAATCAACCGGTTTGTCTCTTCCTGTTCTGACTGTACCCAGGCCAAGGTTCCTTGATCTCCTCCAGTGGGCAAATTCATGCCTCTACCTGTACCACGGTGACCCTGGTCACACTTGGTGATCGACTTCATTACAGACCTTCCTTCATCACAAAACAATACCACAATCATGGTCACCACTGACCGGTTCTCGAAAGCTTTGAGGCTCATCCCTCTTCCGGGTATCCCTACGCCCACCCAAATGGCTGAGCTTCTTTTCTAACAAGTAGTCTGATACTATGGCATCCCTGAAGACATTGTCAGTGACCGAGGCCCACAATTCATCTCCAAGTTCTGGTCCTGCTTCATGGAGAGATTGAGGGTGTCTGTTAGCCTCACATCTGGTTACCACACCCCAGTTCAATGGATAGGTAGAATGGGCCAACCAGGAAATTGGCTGCTTCCTGCAAATCTACTGTATGTGCAATCAGGGGCACTGGGCATGTTTCCTGCCATGGGATGAGTATGCACTGAACTCCCTAAAGCATTATGAAACTCAGCTAACACCTTTCCAGTGCATACTCAGCTACCAACCACCCTTGTTCCCCTGGGACGATGCACCCAATCAGGTGCAGGCAGTAGACGAGTAGTTCCAGCGCAGCCAAACCATTTGGGAAGCGGTCCATCAGCAGCTAGAGGTCATCTGTGCCAAGTACAAGACATATGCCAATCAACACAGAGGAGAGACTCCAACCTATCTTCCTGGTGATCAAGTATGGGCAGCTACTAAGAACCTACGAGAGAGACACACCTGTAAGAAACTACAACCATGCTACATCGGACCCTTCAAGGTGTGACAGTGCATCAACGATGTCTCATATCATCTAGAACTTCCAACGCACAGCAGAGTCCCTCCCACTTTCCATATCTCCAATCTCAAACCCATCATCCCAGGTCTGCTCTCCGACAACACACCCACTCAAGATCACCCTTCTCTGAATCTCAACCGGAAGCCCATCTACCAGGTCAACAAAATCCTTGACTCCAGGCAAAGAGGCGGCCAGATCAAGTACCTGGTAGATTGGGAAGGGTATGGGCTGGAAGAACAAAGTTGGGTGAAGTCCAAGGACATCCTTGACCCTCTGCTAAAGCAAGACTTCCATGCCCAATGCCCCAGCAAGCCAGCACCCAGAGAACGAGGCTGCCCCCGAAAGAGTAAAGCTCCCGGAGGTAGTTCCTGGGGGGGGGTTCTGTCAGTAAATCTGCTGGAGAAGAGCAGACTACAAACATGGACAGCTCAGACTACAACTCCCAGCACATACAGTGCCCTCTATCTCCCGCCTTCTGACTCTCAGCTGACATTCATTTCCTCATCACCTGTCTCAGTATTTAAACCCCAGTCACACAAACACACGTTGCGAAGTATCGTTCTGGTTTTTCCATACATTCCAAGCCTTGTTATTCTCTGATTGCCTTTCTGCCTGTTTAACCTGCTAGTGTTTTCTTGTTTCCTTGATTTCTGTTTTGCCCATGTTATTGTGTTCGCTGATCGCCTGACCCTAGCTTGTTCTTTGACTATGATTCCTGTCACTCGTTTTGGCTTGGTTTGTTATTCTAAAGCTGTCTTCTGCTGCACATACATCTGTAAGTGCCTGCATATTCACAGTGTCCAATGACGATATTGCTGTAGTAGCTCACCAGTTAAACTGAATAAATTGAGCAATATGTTACAGCCCATAATAATAATCTCATCTCATCTCATCTCATTATCTCTAGCCGCTTTATCCTTCTACAGGGTCGCAGGCAAGCTGGAGCCTATCCCAGCTGACTACGGGCGAAAGGCGGGGTACACCCTGGACAAGTCGCCAGGTCATCACAGGGCCATAATAATAATAATAATAATAATAATAATAATAATAATAATAATAATAATCTTAAAAACATTTGCTAACCAAAAATAACATGATATGGATGCTAAAATAAAACTTTACATTGATTTGTTTTTAGCTTTGAAATTTACTCCAGATATCAGTAATATCATATGGTTTGGATTTTTGGGGAAGAGGAGAGCCAATAAAATAAGAACCTCAAAGAGGCATTCATAACACATCCATTCAGCTTGTGCAATATAATGATTCAGTGAATGATAGATGCTATATTATGCTGCCACAAAAGCCAATGCTGTTTACTATGATTGTATCATTATGCCAGACCTGCTAATCTTTTTATGTATTTTGCATAGGAGATTAATTTAACATTGGAGTACATTAGTATGATTTATCAGTAAAATATATACCAAAGAGCTGTCTTTTTCTCCCCAGTAAAATGGGAGATGAGCTGATTGACAAATAAATATGGAATAATTTGTGCAGGTATTTTGAACCCTGATATTAACTGCTCTGCCTGGAAGCCCCACCCCTTCCCCCAACCTTACATGCTCTTGGTTGGCTTCATCATTAAAAGTTAAAAAGGTATGACCTAAAAAGGTATGACCTAGAAAGGTAAAATAGATTTGCAATGTAGTATAAAATCAAATACTTTAGCAATAATGGTAATTTATAATTAGAAAGTGATTAAATGCTCATTTGTTGTTGGGTTTTTTCACTTGTTTTTGCTCTCTTGTAACAGATAGTGCTCATGTGCATTTATCTCATCATCTCTAGCTGCTTTATCCTGTTCTACAGGGTCGCAGGCAAGCTGGAGCCTATCCCAGCTGACTACGGGCGAAAGGCAGGGTACACCCTGGACAAGTCGCCAGCTCATCACAGGACCGACACATAGACACAGACAACCATTCACACTCACACCTATGGTCAATTTAGAGTCACCAGTTAACCTAACCTGCATGTCTTTGGACTGTGGGGGAAACCGGAGCACCCAGAGGAAACTCACAAGGACATGGGGAGAACATGCAAACTCCGCACAGAAAGGCTCTCACCGGCCATGGGGCTTGAACCCAAACCTTCTTGCTGTGAGGCGACAGTGCTAACCACTACCGTACACCACCATGCCACCCATATGCATTCAAACAATAAAAAAAATAAATTGGCTATTTGGACATTAGAAAGCTGATTTCTAAAAGGATTATATTGGAAAACATTGGTTTTGGGTCCCCTCATCAACTCCTTTAATATGAAAAGGTGAAATTTTTTTTTTTTGGTTCTGGATGATTGCATCATTTAGCACCATTTTTAAAAATGGTAAATTGCAAACAGAGAAAATCAAGCCAAACAGCCATTATTTGTAATATGGCCAGTTTAGCCAGGTGACTGTGCTTCTCACCCTATCTCTAAGGGAGCGCCCAGCCACCCTGCGAGGGAAACTCATTTCGGCCACTTGTATCCACGATCTTGTTCCTTCGGTCATTACCCAAAGCTCATGACCATAGGTGAGAGTCGGAACGTAGATCGACCGGTCAATCGAGAGCTTTGCCTTTTGGTTCAGCTCCTTCTTCACCACAATGGACCGGTAAAGCGACCACATCACTGCGGAGGCTGCACCGATCCGCCTGTCGACCTCACGCTCTATCCTTCCCTCACTCATGAACAAGATCCCAAGATACTTACTCCTCCACTTGAGGCAAGACTTTTCCGCCAACCTGGAGAGGACAAGCCACCCTTTTCCAGTCGAGAACCATGGCCTCGGACTTGGAGGTGCTGATTCTCATCCCAGCCACTTCACACTTGGCTGCAAACCGCCCCAGTGCATGCTGAAGGTCCTGGTTTGAAGACGCCAACAGGACAACATCATCTGCAAAAAGCAGAGATGAAATCCTGTGGTTCCCAAACAGGATTCCTTCCGGCCCCTGGCTGCACCTAGAAATTCTGTCCATAAAAATTATGAACAGAACCGGTGACAAAGGGCAGCCCTGCCAGAGTCCAACATGCACTGGGAACATGTCTGACTTACTGCCGGCAATGTGAACCAGACTCCTGCTCCGTTTGTACAGGGACCGGACAGCCCTTAGCAAAGAGCCCTGAACCCCATACTCCCGAAGCACCCCCCACAGAATACCATGAGGGACATAGTCAAATGCCTTCTCCAGATCCACAAAGCACATGTGGACTGGTTGGGCAAACTCCCATGAACCCTCAAGCACCCTATGAAGGGTATAGAGCTGGTCCAGTGTTCCATGACCAGGACGAAAACCACATTGTTCCTCCTGGATCCGAGGTTTGACTATCAGCTGAATTTTCCTCTCCAGTACCCTGGAGTAAACCTTCCCTGGGAGGCTGAGAAGTGTGATTCCCCTATAATTGGAGCACACTCTCTGGTCCCCTTTCTTAAAAAGAGGGACCACCACCCCAGTCTGCCACTCCAGAGGCACTGTCCCCGACCGCCACGCAATGTTGCAGAGGCGTGTCAGCCAAGACAGCCCCACAACATCCAGAAACTTGAGATATTCAGGGCAGATCTCATCCACCCCCGGTGCCTTGCCACCGAGGAGCTTGCAAACCACCTCAGTGACTTTGGCTTGGGTAATGGACGAGTCCAACTCTGAGTCCTCAGCCTCCGCCTCCTCAATGGAAGACATGATGATGGGATTGAGGAGATCCTCAAAGTATTCCTTCCACCGCCCGACAATGTCCCCAGTCGAGATCAACAGCTCCCCACCCGCACTGTAAACAGTGTTGGCAGAGTACTGCTTCCCCCTCCTGAGGCACCGGATGGTTTGCCAGAATTTCTTCGAGGCCGACCAATAGTCCTTCTCCATGGCCTCCTCGAACTCCTCCCAGTTCCGAGTTTTTGCCTCCGCAACTGCCCGAGCTGCGGCATGCCTAGCCTGCCGATACCTGTCAGCTGCCTCAGGAGTCCCGGAGGTCAACATGACCTGATAGGACTCCTTCTTCAGCTTGACAGCATCCCTTACTTCCAGTGTCCACCACCGGGTTCGGGGATTGCCACCACGACAGGCACCGGAGACCTTGCGGCCACAGCTCCGAACAGCTACGTCTACAATGGAGGTAGAGAACATGGTCCACTCAGAATCAATGTCCCCTGCCTCCCTTGGAAGCTGGGAGAAGCTCTCCCGGAGGTGGGAGTTAAAGACCTCCTCGACAGAGTGCTCGGCTAGACGTTCCCAGCAGACCCTCACCATACGTTTGGGTCTGCCAGGTCTGTGTGGCTTCCTCCTCTGTCAGCAGATCCAACTCACCACCAGGTGGTGATCAGTTGGCAGCTCAGCTCCTCTCTTCATCCGAGTGTCCAAGACATAGGGCTGGAGATCAGATGAAACGACAACAAAGATGATCATCGACCTCCAACCTAAGGTGTCCTGGTGCCACATGCACTAATGGACACCCCTATGCTCGAACATGGTGTTCGTTATGGACAAACCATGACTAGCACAGAAGTCCAATAACAAAACACCACTCGGGTTCAGATTGGGGAGGCCGTTCCTACCAACCACGCCCCTCCAGGTGTCACTGTCATCGCCCACATGAGCATTGAAGTCCCCCAGTAGAACAGTGGAGTCCCCAGTCTGAGCACCTCTCAGTACCTCTCCCAGGGACTCCAAAAAGGCCAGATACTCTATACTGCTATTTGGCCCGTAGGCACAAACAACAGCAAGAGCCCTCTCCCCAATCCGAAGGTGCAGAGAGGCGACCCTCTCGTTCACTGGGGTAAACTCCAACACATGGCGGCTGAGGTGGGGAGCTATAAGCAAGCCCACACCAGCCCGCCACCGCTCACCATGGGCGATTCCAGAAAAGTGGAGAGCCCAGCCCCTCTCGAGGAGCTGGGTTCCAGAGCCCAAGCTGTGCATGAAGGTGAGCCCGACTATCTCTCGCCGGTACCTCTCAACCTCCCGCACAAGCTCAGGCTCTTTACCCCCCAGTGAAGTGACATTCCATGTCCCAACAGCTAGCCACTGTGTTTGGGAATCAGGTTGTCAAGGCCCCTGCCTTTGACTGCCACTCAATCCACACTGCACCGGCCCCCTACGGCTACCTCTGTGGGTGGTGAACCCACAGGAGGTCAGGCCCATGTCACCGCTTCGGGCTGAGCCTGGCCGGGCTCCGTGGGCAAAGGCCCAGCCACCAAGCGCTTGCATACGAGCCCCAACCCCGGGCTTGGCTCCAGGGTGTACTGAATGTGTACAAATCAAAATTAATCTCCACAGAAGTGAGTATTTTAAAGGGTTTTTGTTTTGTTTGTCAAGTACTTATTAGATTAATTAAGTAGACTTTGCATTTAATGTCCAAAATGTATTTGAACATAAGAGGAGAACATAGCATTAATCAAATAGGTTAATACAAAGATAGTTTTTAATTATGTTAATTGTGTGTATGGAGATGCCACGAATTAAGGGAATTGTTTATTCTGCCACCATCTCAACCCATCTTGCATTCACATCTAGCTTTGATCCCAGTCTGTTACACAGATGTTTTGGATTTGCTGCAGCAGTCACTTGTGTGCAACTCCCATCATATTTTTTGGAATAGTAATTGGAAAGGGACTAGAGCTGTCTCAGTGTGGCTTGCACATGAATCAACCTGTGCTGGCCCTAACTTTTTACAGGATGTAACACCTCGGGAGGGCCTAGGCTACCCCAAGTGTGCCATCCATTTCTCTCTCTCTCTCTCTCTCTCTCTCTCTCGCTAGACACACGCACTCACACACACACACACACACACTTTCTCTAACACAGGAACTGAAATCTTTTGTGATGATATATGACCAGCTAACTGTCTGACCCTGTCGGTCAGAAAGGAAAGCAGAACAACTGTGATCAATCCTTGAAAAAAAAATCACAATAGGA
Source organism: Neoarius graeffei (assembly GCF_027579695.1). Classification (NCBI taxonomy): domain Eukaryota; kingdom Metazoa; phylum Chordata; class Actinopteri; order Siluriformes; family Ariidae; genus Neoarius; species Neoarius graeffei. The sequence goes on along the minus strand of NC_083571.1, from coordinate 42,530,885 downwards.
CAGCTTCTTGACAGCTACAGTCCACAAATCAAGAACATTCACTCTTCTAACATGCTGTGTGCTACATGTACCACATTTATATTGAGGGAATCCCACAGCCCATGGCAGTTTTGCAATTAGCTTTTAATATAGCATTACATTTCCCAAATGGGCTCTGCAGGGGTGCTCTTAAAAGTAGAAGGAATGTAGCCAGCTATGTCAGACAAATAAGGTGTGGTAATTATTTTCTTACATTAAGAAAATAGAGGCAAATAAAATACTGATACAACTGAGGAGCAGTTGCTGTTCGTTCTTGCATTACTTTGCCAATAAAACTATATGAAAAGTTGTTAAATTACAGAGAATGACAGAAATGAGAGCAGAATAGAAAAAGGACAATAATGACTTCTGCTTGTGGCATCTATACTAAGTGTCAGGAATGAGATGTTGAGGCAGATATAAGTGCAGGAAGGTTTTAATTATAAGCATGCTATATACAAAACATGAGACAAGGTCAGAATAACAAAACAAAAATAAATGAACCTGAAAGCAAGGCGAAAGCAGAGTCACTAAACAGAGTCATAAACATGGCAAGGAACAAACATGGACATCAAAACAGTGTTACAGAATTAATACTTCCCAAAGACTTAGCATTGGCAGAGCCCTTTTAATAATCACACTGATAGTGCTCCAAATCAGCGACAGTGTGTGCAATAATCCAAATGTCCCAAGGGTGTGCGCAATGCACTCTATGCATGTGGACTTATGCGGTTTGCTTGAATAGCACCAGGCTCAAGTGTGCATGTGCATGACAGAACCCCCCCCCCCCCCCCCCCCAAAAGAGCTCCCCCTGGGAGCTAAAGTACTCTTTGGACTGCCTCGGGGTAAAGGACCTGCTACAAGAAAATGTCCACTCAGAGCCCCACTCTGATTCTGGGCTTAGGTAGGGGTTTGGGCTCAGGTCAGGCCTTGAACTGTGGCATGAGGTTGGAGGAGGGCTCAGGCATAAACATGGGCTTTGGTGTGGACTCAGATATGGATTCAGGTATGAATGTGAGTTCAGACATAGATTTGGGCTCAGGCTTTGACATGGACTTGGGCTCCAGACTGGGCTTGGGCTCCGGATTAGACATGGACTCAGGCTCTGAATTAGGCATGGACTCGGGCTCCAGACAGAACATGGACATGGGCTCTGGACTAGATCTGGACATGGGCTCAGGCTCCAGACTGGACTTGGACTCCAGACTGGACTTGGGCTTGGACTCTAGGCAGGACATGGACTTTGGGCAGGACATGGACACCTGACAGGATTTGGGCTAAGGACAGGACTTCAGGATAGATTAGGGATAAAATTATCTCATGTTTTAAGTCATTCAAATTCTGTAAAGCTGCTTTGCAACAATGTCGATTGTTAAAAGTGCTATACAGATAGACTTGACTTGACTTGGACTTAGGCATAGACATGGTTTAAGGCATGGACATGGGTTTGAGCATGGGCATGGACCCTGGTGTCAGGATGGGCATGAATTTGAACTTTGGCATGGACTCAGGCATCAGCAGGAGCATGGACACAGGCATGACTCTGGGCTTGAACATGGGCATGGGCCCTGATGTAAGCATGGACATGCATGGGTATGGACTTAGGTGTTGGCGTGGAATCAGGTATGACTCTGGACTTGAGCATGGGCATGGACCCTGGCATTGACATGATCATGAATTTAAACATGGTCATGGACACAGGCATCAACATGGACACAGGCATAACTCTGAGCTTGGACTTTGACCTTCACATGGACATAAATCTTGACATGGATACTGGTGTTAACCTGGGCTCAGACTTAGACATGGGCTTGGATATTGGCATGGGCACCAGAGTTAGCATGGGCATGGTCTGGGACATGGGCTTTGATCTTGGCATGGGCACTGAAATGATAACATCTTCCCTGAGGCCCAGCAGTGGAGCAATGAGCTCATGCTCCCTGAAGCCCAGTGGTGGAGTGAGGAGCTCATCCCCATCGAAGGCTGGGGGTGGAGCGATGACAGCTTCAAAGCCAGATTGTGGAGCAGGCAGTGGAGCAGAGGCCGCCCTGTCAGCCTCTGGCGCTGGCTCTGAAGCAGACAGTGGAACGGAGGCTACCCTGTCCGCCTCTGGCATAGGTTCTGGTGCTGGCTACAGAGTAGAGGCCACCCCTTCGGCCTCTGGCACAGGCTCTGGGGCTGGTTTTGGAGTGGAGGCCACCCCGTCAGCCTCTGGCTCTGGAGAAGGCAGTGAAACGGAGGCCGCCCTGTCAGCCTCTGGCATAGGCTCTGGGGCTGGCTCCAGAGCATAGGCTGCCCCATCTGCTTCTGGCACAGGCTCTGGGGCTGGCTGCGGAGTGGAGGCCACCCTGTTATCCTCTGGTGCTGGCTCTGGAGTGGGTAGTGGGGCAGAAACCACCCTGTCATCCTCTGGAGCGGACAGTGTGGCAGATGCTGCCCAATTGCCCTTCTGAGTCTCAGCCCCCCCCCCCCCCCCCCCCCAAAAAAAGGGTCCTTCTTCCTGGAGGACTGGAACCAGAATGACTGGGAGCTCCAAAGGCATGGGTGCTGCATTTTCACTAAGCTCCTGGCCTGGTCTGGTGAACCAAAAAAAATCATGCAGCTAACGCACAAGCACTCCAGAGGTTTAGGCTCCACCAAGTCCTCATGAAAGAAGCTGCACTGCAGCAAAAATCCATTTGGTGGCTGTCTTTTTCTCCCCAGTAAAATGGGACCCCATCATATGGCACTGGTATGTTTAGCCCTAGCTGCTGTAGAAAAATAATGTATCCCAGCTTCAGCAACCTGACTTTAGCACAGGACTGTGCAGTGTACCTACATCTTCTTACTACATCCATTGTTAGGTGAAGTGTTCTGTCAGAAATGAGGCTGATGTTGAGGCTGATGACAGTGCAGGAAGGTTTTAATTACAAGTGTGCTATATACAAAACATGAGACAAGGTCAGAATAACAAAACAAAAATAAATGAAACTGAAAGGAAACCGAAAGCAGTCACTAAACAGAGTCATAAACATGTCCAGGAACAAACATGGACGTCTAAACAGTGTTACAAAGTTAATACTTTGCAAATTGTTAATGTTGGCAACATCCTTTTAAGTACATACTGACAGTGCTCCAAATCAGTGACAGATGTGTGCAATGATCAAATTGTCCCAAGGGTGTGCACAACGTGTTGTGTGCAACATCAGGTTCGAGTGCGCAAAGGCACGACAGTGAGCCTCAACCACATATAGTTTACACACAATCTGGATTAGAATGTTACTAAATTTTATTTTGCACCTTTTAAACTGTCTACAGTAGTAAGAAATGCCTACATGCACGATGGCATGCTTATCCAGAGAATGCCAAAAGCTTACTATTTAACCAATTGTGAAATATTCTTCATGTTACTTCAACTCAAAATTGCGTCTCTCCCTCTCCCCCTCATTTTATGCTCCACCATCCCTGCAACAAACACACACACACACACACACACACACACACATTAATTGACATCAGGTGTAATGACTTAGCCACTCACCTTCCTTGGCCCCGCCCTCCATTCACAAACTGACGCTTGGCCACGCCCCCACTGCCACAGGCCTTCTGTCATTTTGTTGCACGCTAGTGTTAACATAGGGTGAGTTGATTTAGTCAAAACCTCAAGAATAATATACAGTTCAAAATATAAATACAACCAAATTCCAAAACAGTTGGAACACTGTATAAACTGTAATAAAATAATAATAATAATAAAATAAAAAAGCAATAATTTGCAAATCATGGAAACCCTATATTTCACTGAAAGTAGTACAAAGACAACATATCAAATGTTGAAACTAAGAAATTGTATTGTTTTTTTTTTTAAATAAATGCTCATTTTGAATTTGATGTCAGCGATACATTTCAAAAAAAAATTGGGACAGGGCCATGTTTACCACTGTGTTGCACCACCTCTACTTTTAGAAGAAGCAGCATTTATTTGTCAAATACACACTCAAGCACAGTGAAATTTGTCCTCTGCATTTAACCCATCTGAAGCAGTGTACACATGCATGCACACACACAAGTTAGCAATGAGCACACACACATACCCAGAGCAGTGGACAGTTATGCTACAGCACCCAGGGAGCAGTTGGGGGTTAGGTACCTTGCTCAAGGGCACTTCAGTCCAAGGCTGCCCCATGTTAACCTGTCTTGGCCTCTAGAGGCCGCTGTTATGTTTTTTTTTTCTTGTCATGTTTGTTTTGGGCCTCTAGAGGTCACCACTGCTTCTGTGTTTTGTGTTTGTTTTGATTGCCTGTTTAGTCCTCATTATTGTCACCTGTTTCCCATTTAGCTTGTGTATAAATACTTCCTCAGTTTGGTCCCCAGTCATGGAGTCTTTGTGCTACCTATGGTTTGTTTCCTCTGTCCCGTGTACCTTGCTTATGCTCTTGTGTTTTTTGGTATTTTGTTTTCTTTGGATTTTGTTCTACCTTTTTGGATCTTCTGAGCATTTTGCATTTTGCCTCTTCTCATTTTTGGATTTTGAACCTTTGGATCATACTTTTGTTTTTTTTGCCTTGGATTTTTTACTCTGTAAATAAACTGTTTTTTTTTTGTACTCTATTATTGTCTCACGCCTCTGCACTTGAGTCAATCCCCTGGTGGCTTAGTGGGGGTTTGCTGGATCACTACATCAGCAACCTGGGTTCGAATCTCAGCAAAACCCTAACAGAAAGACTCCGTCATGATCGACTCAGCAGAGGCTTCTTCAACTGTCTACCCAGCTAACCTTCAGGGAATTATGGCCGCTTTAACACGCTTTGGAGCTACCATGGACGAACTCTTGCAAGCCAACGTGAGACCCTTGCTCACCACGAGGTACTGCTTCAGCAAATTGGGAAAACCCTGGCATAGCTGACTTCTCTGCCCCCATCTCCTCCGCCTGATTCTGCTCCACCATCCGCTCCCACTCCAGTGCCTCCTGCCACGCTGCCTCCTTCACCTCGCGAACCCAGCCTTCCTGCACCACAGAGGTATGACGGCAAGCACAGTGAGTGCCGGGAGTTCCTTACCCAGTGCCAACTCACCTTTGAGCTCCAGCCCACCACCTACACTACGGATCGCCGTAAGATTGCCTTTGTGATAACCTTGTTAGCTGGTAAGGCATGAGCTTGGGCAACAGCCATCTGGCAGAGACAGGGACCCGAGTGCTCCGATTTCCAGCTGTTTACGGAGGAGATGCTTCATGTTTTCGATCAAGCAGACATCAGTAAAGACGCAGCCAGAAAGCTTATGTCCATCCGGCAAGGAGGAAGTGTCGCAGACTACGCCATTTTGTTCCAGACGCTTACAGCAGTAAGTGGATGGAACGAGACTGCCCTGGTTTCAGCCTTCCACCACGGTCTGTCTGACCCCATCAAAGACAGTCTGGCCTCTATCGGATGCCCAAGTGACCTCGAAACACTGATTTCACATGCCATTCGTCTTGACAACAGGATTAGAGAGCGTCACCAAGTCCTGAGCCTCCCCGGCCTCACTGCCTCAACTAGGAACCCGTCTACCTCCTCCAGTGACTGTCCGGAGCCCATGCAAGTGGGCCGTACTCGTCTGTCCACATCTGAGAGGGAGCGCAGAAGGAGGGACAAGTGCTGCATCTACTGTGGCAAGTCTGGCCATTTCCGAGCATCATGTCCCGAGCTCTCGGGAAAAGGACCGCCCCGTCCAGCCGAGGGAGGGTTGTGACGGGGCCTACCCTCTCTCCTGAACTCCCTGGCCAAGGAGTCTACATCCCGGTCTCCATCTCCTAGGGTGAGTCCATCCACTCTTGCCAGGCCTTGTTAGACTCAGGGGTGGCTGGAAACTTTATGGATGTCCACTTCGCCCAAAGTATCAATGTCCCGACTGCGCCTCTTGAAGTCCCACTGTCTGTGTCTGCCCTGGATGGCCAAGCCTTAGGTGACGGAAGAGTCACCCAAGTAACTTCTCCAGTCTTCCTCCAGTCTCAAGGTCACAAGGAAGAAATATCCCTGCACCTGATTCATTCACCAGAGTTCCCAGTTATTCTAGGTCTTCCTTGGCTTACCCGCCACAACCCTCGTATAGACTGGGTCACTAGCCAGGTTGTGGAGTGGGGTCCTGCATGCTATGCCTCTTGTCTGCTCTCTAGCTCTCCTGTGTCTCCTGCCGAGCCTCCTGATCTCAGAGTTATCTCAAGTTCCCACAGAGTACTGGGATCTCAAAGAAGTTTTCAGCAAGAGCAGGGCTGCCATTCTTCCTCTGCACCATGCCTACGACTGTGCCATCGACTTGCTCCCTGGGGCTACCCCTCCTCATGGCAGACAGTTTTCCCTCTCTCAGCCAGAATGCAAGGCCATGGAGGAGTACATCAAGGAAGCCTTGGCCTCTGGGTTCATTGGACCCTCCACCTCACCCACTGGTGCTGGCTTCTTCTTTGTCAGCAAGAAGGATGGGGGGCTCCGGCCATGTATTGATTACAGGGGCCTGAACAAGATCACTGTGTGCAACCGCTATCCCCTTCCACTGATGTCCACAGCGTTCGATCTGCTCCAAGGCGCCACTGTCTTCACCAAGTTGGACTTACGGAATGCATATCACCTCATCCGCATCTGACAGGGAGATGAGTGGAAGACTGCCTTTAACACCCCGTCAGGGCACTACGAGTACCAAGTTATGCCCTTCAGACTCACCAATGCGCCAGCTGTGTTTCAGGCCCTTATCAACAATGTCTTGAGGGATATGATCAATCAGTACGTTTTCGTCTACCTCGATGACATCTTGATATTTTCTAAGACCTTGCAGGAGCACCGCCACCATGTCCGCCAGGTTCTCCAGAGGCTGCTACGGAACAATCTGTTTGCTAAGGGCCAGAAATGTGAGTTTCATGTCCCCGAGGTCTCCTTCCTGGGATTTATTGTACGGACAGGACAACTCCAAATGGACCCAGCCAAGACCCTGGCCGTCCGGGACTGGCCCACTCCCAAGTCCATTAAGGAGGTGCAGTGGTTCTTAGGGTTCCCTAACTTCTACCGCAAGTTCGTCAGGAACTTCAGTTCCATAGCAGCACCCATGTCGGATCTCACCAAAAGGACTGGTGGATCTTATGTCTGGTCTCCTCAGGCGGAAAAGGCGTTTAAGGACCTCAAGCACCGCTTCTGCATGGCACCCATTCTGGTCCTCCCGGACACTTCTCAACCATTCATCGTTGAGCTGGACGCCTCGGACAGTGGTGTCAGTGCGGTTCTCTCTCAACGCTCGGAGGGGAAGTTGCACCCCTGTGCATACTTCTCCCACTGTCTGAGCCCTGTGGAGTCCTGGTATGATGTGGGGGACCGAGAACTGCTAGCAGTCAAACTGGCCCTTGAGGAGTGGAGGCACTGGCTGGAGGGAGCGCAACATCCATTCCTGGTTTGGACGGACCACAAGAACCTGGAGTACCTCCAGCAAGCCAAGAGACTGAACCCACGACAGGCTAGGTGGGCCCTGTTTTTCAGTCGATTTAACTTCACCCTATCATACCGCCCCGGCTCTAAGAACACCAAGCCTGACGCGCTTTCCAGGCTGTTCTCTGCCACCAACAGGGAGAGTGAAGTTGGGCCTATCATCCCTGTGTCCCGGATTGTGGCCCCTGTCCGCTGGGGTGTCGAGGAGGTCGTCCGACAGGCTCAATGCCAGGACCCCGGTCCTGGGACGGGGCCACAGGGCCTCTTGTACATCCCTCATCAAGCCTGGGCCAAGGTTCTCCAGTGGGGTCACTCGTCCCCTCTCACCGCCCACCCAGGAGCTCGGAGGACCCTGGACTTCTTGAAAAGATGCTTCTGGTGGCCGAGCATGGAGAAGGAAGTGAGGTTATTTGTCCTGTCCTGTGATGTTTGCACCAGAACCAAGAACCCACGACAGTGTCCCCAGGGTCTCCTGCATCCTCTGCCTATTCCCCGGCATCCCTCGTCCCATGTGGTGGTCAACTTCATCACGGGCCTTCCTGACTCTCAAGGTAACACTGTCATTTTAGTCATAGTTGACAGATTCTCTAAGGCCTGCCGCTTCATACCACTGTGCAAGCTCCCTTCTGCCCTTGAAACAGCGAAACTAATGTTTATGCATGTCTTCCGAGTCTTTGGTCTCCCACAGGACATCGTCTCAGACTGGGGGCCCCAGTTCTCCTCCCGAGTGTGGCACGGGTTCTGCAAGCTCATCGGGGCCACTGCCAGCCTCTCCTCTGGGTTCCACCCCCAGTCCAATGGCCAGACGGAGAGGCTCAACCAGGACCTGGAAACCACCCTGCGAGGCCTGGTGATGGGTAACCTGACATCGTGGAGCACCTGGCTGCCATGGGCAAAGTACGCCCATAACACCCTGCAGTCATCGGCCACCAAGCTGTCACCGTTCCAGTGCCAATTCGGGTTCTAGCCACCTCTGTTCCTGGACCAGGAGGACACTGGGGTGCCCTCGGTCAACCAATATGGGAGATGGTGTCGCAAGACCTGGAGCAAGGTCAGGAGGACCCTCATCCAGACTTCCAGGTCCAACCAGACTCAGGCCAACCGCCATAGAAGGCCTGACCACGTTTTCTGCCCTGGGCAGCGGGTTTGGCTGTCTGCCAAGGACCTTCCGCTGTGGGTGGAGAATCACAAGCTTGCTCCTCACTACGTTGGTCCCTTCAAAGTTGTGCTCAGGGTGAACCCTGTCTCCTACCGGCTCCAGTTACCACGGACGCTAAGGATCAACCCCACATTCCATGTTTCCCTGTTGCAGCCTGTACTGTTGTCCACGTATGCCCCTGCCCCTAGGAATCCCCTGCCCCCCCCGCATCCTCCAGGGTCAGACTGTGTTCACTGTGCGCCGCCTGCTTGACTCCCGCCGGGTCTGTGGTGGGCTCCAATATTTAGTGGACTGGGAGGGCTATGGCCCTGACGAGCACTGCTGGGTCCCTGCTCGGGATGTATTAGATAAAGAACTTTGTCAGGATTTCCATTCGGCCCATCCGGATCGCCCTGGGAACGTCAGGAGCCGCTCCTTGAGAGGGGGGTCCTGTTAGGACTGGGGACTGTCTTGGCCTCTAGAGGCCGCTGTTATGTTTTTTTTCTTGTCATGTTTGTTTTGGGCCTCTAGAGGTCACCACTGCTTCTGTGTTTTTTGTTTGTTTTGATTGCCTGTTTAGTCCTCATTATTGTCACCTGTTTCCCATTTAGCTTGTGTATAAATACTTCCTCAGTTTGGTCCCCAGTCATGGAGTCTTTGTGCTACCTATGGTTTGTTTCCTCTGTCCCGTGTACCTTGCTTATGCTCTTGTGTTTTTTGGTATTTTGTTTTCTTTGGATTTTGTTCTACCTTTTTGGATCTTCTGAGCATTTTGCATTTTGCCTTTTCTTTTCTTATCTTTGGACTTTGTACTACCTTTTTGGATCTTCTGAGCGTTTTGCATTTTGCCTCTTCTTTTCTCATTTTTGGACTTTGAACCTTTGGATCATACTTTTGGTTTTTTTTTTGCCTTGGATTTTTTACTCTGTAAATAAACTGTTTTTTTTTTTGTACTCTACTATTGTCTCACGCCTCTGCACCTGAGTCAATCCCCTGGTGGCCTAGTGGGGGTTTGCTGGATCACTACACCAGCAACCTGGGATCGAATCTCAGCAAAACCCTAACAAACTGCATGTCTTTGAACTGTGGGGGAAACCGGAACACCTAGAGGAAACCCACACAGACATGGGGAGAACATGCAAACTCCACACACAAAGGCCCCCATCAGCCGCTGGGCTCGAACCCAGAACATTCTTGCTGTGAAGCGACATCACTAAGCCACTGTGTTTAATAACACTCTGTAAACGTTTGGGAACTGAGGAGACCAATTGCTGTAGTTTTGAAAGTAAAATGCTGTCCCATTCTTGCCTGATATACAATTTCAGTTGCTCAACAGTTCAGAGTCTCCTTTGTCATATTTTGTGCCAAATGTTTTAAATGGGAGACTGCAAGCAGGCCAGTTTAGCACCCGAACACTTTTACTATAGAGCCATGCAGTTTTAATATGTGCAGAAAGTGGTTTGGCATTGTCTTGCTGAAAGAAGGAAGGCCTTCCCTGAAAAATATTTTGTTTGGATGGCCGCATATTGCTCTGAAACATGTATATATCATTCAGCATTAATGACGCCTTCCCAGATGTACAAACTACCCATCTCATGTGCATTAATACACTGTCATACCATCACAGATGCTGGCTTTTGAACTGTGCACAGATAAACTGGATGGTCCCTTTCCTCTTTAGCCTGGAGAACATGGTATCCATGATTTCTAAAAAGAATTTCTAATTTTGATTCATCAGACCTTGGGACAGTTTTCCACTTCACGTCAGTCCATCATAAAAGAGCTCAGGCCCAGAGAAGGTGGCAGTGTTTCTGGATATATATATATATATATATATATATATATATATATATATATATATATATATATAAATAAAATGTATGTATATTTTTTATATATGGTTTGAACTTTCATTTGTGGATGCATTAATGAACTGTTTTCACTGATGATGGTTTTCTGAAGTGTTTCTGGGCCCATACAGTGATTTCTACTCCAGACACGTATCTGCTTTTAATGCAGTGTCGCCTGAGGCCCTGCAGATCACAGGCATCCAGTGTCAGTTTTCAGCCTTGTCTCCTCCATACAGAGATTTCTCCAGATTCTCTGAATCTTTTAATTATATTATGTACCATAGGTGATGTCATCCCCAAATTCTTTGCAATTTTACATTGAGGAACATTATTCTTAAATTATTGCACTGTTTGCCCACGCAATCTTTCACAGAGCGGTGAACGCCTCCCCGTCTTTACTTCTGAGAGACTCAGCCACTCTGGGATACTCTTTTTATACCCAATCATGTTACTGACCTGTTGCCAATTAACCAAATTAGGGTGTTTTTTTTAAGCATTGCACAACTTTTTCAGTCTTTTGTTGCCCTGTCCCAACTTTTCTGAAATGTGTTGCTCACATCAAATTCAAAATGAGCATGTATTTTTCAAAAACCAATAAAATTTCTCAGTTTCAACATTTGATATGTTGTCTTTGTACTATTTTCAATGAAGCATAGGGTTTCCATGATTTGCAAATTATCACATTCTGTTTTTATTTAGTTTACACAGCATCCCAACTTTTTTTTTTGAATTGGGGTTGTATGTTCATTCTCTTAGGTCATGCTCTTGTATAGCACTTTTTTTTTAAATGCCAATTAAACATCACATCCATCATCTGAACACAGCCTTTCACATCACTGCTGAGACTAATATGGTGTGCACTGAGGCTTGCACACCAACAAGGATCTCTGCTTCATTTTTTTTTTCATGTCTCACTCACCTGCTGTATTTTCCCATCTTTCTCATGAGCTTTGGCATAAGCAATTGACTTTCACATCTGATCTATGTTGAAGCTGCTCATGCTACATACAATGGATCAATAATTACAAGTCTATTCTCCATGGACTATAACAGCAGCATCTTAACTTCCCCTTTACTTTAATATGCCTCTGTTCATTAAAAAAAAGCTCTTCTGCTAACATGTTTTCTTTGATGTCCCTTACAGAACCTTTATGTTGTTCTACATCAAATGTGATTCAGCAAAAATGAGTACTATCCATGCTAAAGAAAGTGAAAATGAGTGAGGGTGCTTTTGCAGGAAATCTGTCAAATATGCTGAAAAGATTAACTGCCTCTTCAGTGAATGATAAGAGACTCCAATTAGGTGGTGGTTAGAGTAGAGAAAAATAGGTTTGGAAAAGCTTTTTCTCCACAAGCTCTCAACAGCTCAGTAAAGCTGAATGATACTTCTCAGGCACTGCTGGATCAAGTTAAATGTCTTGCTTGCAAACATCAATCCTGTTTATCGCATGGAGGCTGGGATATGTTTTGTGCAACACACACACACACACACACACACACACATTTCTCAGCCAGAGTATCTTGCGCCTAGCCAGGCAGCAGTCTGCTTTTAGAGCACATTATTCTGTGATTGATGCCTGGACAAGTTAGAACCAGTGAATTGGCCACATCAGACTGCTTTTTCTGAAATTAAACCCTGTCCCTCTCACAGGACATTTCCAGATTGATTCATGTTTGTTCGTGTTAGGGTTTTGCTGGGATTCGAACCTGGTTCGTTGGTGTGATAATCCAGCAAACCCCCACTAGGCCACCAGGGGGATGACTCAAATGCAGAGGCGTGAGGCGGAAGTAGAAAAAGAATCAAAAGGTTTATTTAAACTATATACACTATATACAGGGCAAAACAAAAGACAAAAAAAAAAAAACCAAAGAGTATAATCCAAAAGAAAAGCAAAGTGCAAAAATACAAAAGCTAAGAAGATCAAAAAACACAGTACAAAGGAAACTGGAGATAAACATAACAGCACAAAGACTCCGTGACAAGAGGACTGAACTCAGGGGTATAAATAGACAAACTAATTAAGGACACAGGTGAAGATAATTAGGCAATTAACACAAACACAAAACACAGGAACAGTGGCGGCCTCTAGAGGCCAAAATAAACACGACATGAAAAGGAAATAACAGCGGCCTCTAGAGGCCAAAACAGTCCTAGTCCTAACAGGACCCCCCCCTCTAGGAGCGTCTCCTGACGTTCCCAGGGCGATCCGGATGGGCCGAATGGAAGTCCCGACATAGTTCTTTATCAAGGACATCCCGAGCAGGAACCCAGCAGCGCTCCTCAGGACCATAGCCCTCCCAGTCCACCAGATATTGCAACCCGCCGCGGACCCGGCGGGAGTCAAGCAGGCGATTCACAGTGAACACAGTCTGCCCCTGGAAGATGCGGGGGGGTGGGGGGTTCCTAGGGGCAGGGGCATACGTAGATGTCAGTACGGGCCGTAACAGGGAAACATGGAAAGTGGGGTTGATCCTCAGAGTCCGGGGCAACTGGAGCCGGTAGGAGACAGGGTTCACCCTGCGCACCACCTTGAAGGGGCCAATGTAGCGAGGAGCAAGCTTGCGGTTATCCACCCGCAGTGGAAGGTCCTTAGTGGACAGCCAAACCCGCTGCCCAGGGCGGAAAGCGTGTGCAGGTCTTCTATGGCGGTTGGCCTGAGTCTGGTTGGTTCTGGAGGTCTGTATGAGGGTCTTCCTGACCTTGCTCCAGGTCTTGCGACACCGTCTCACATATTGGTTGACCGAGGGCACCCCCGCGTCCTCCTCCTGGTCCGGGAACAGAGGTGGCTGGAACCCGAATTGGCACTGGAATGGCGACAGCTTGGTGGCCGATGACTGCAGGGTGTTGTGGGCGTACTCCGCCCATGGCAGCCAGGTGCTCCACGATGTCGGGTTATCCATAGCCAGGCCTCGCAGGGTGGTTTCCAGGTCCTGGTTGAGCCTCTCCGTCTGACCATTGGACTGTGGGTGAAACCCAGAGGAGAGGCTGGCAGTGGCTCCGATGACCTTGCAGAACCCGTGCCACACTCGGGAGGAGAACTGGGGCCCTCGGTCTGAGACGATGTCCTGTGGAAGACCAAAGACTCGGAAGACATGATTAAACAAAAGTTTCGCAGTTTCAAGAGCAGAGGGGAGTTTGCACAGTGGTATGAAGCGGCAGGCCTTGGAGAATCTGTCAACTAAGACCAAAATGACCGTGTTACCTTGTGACTCAGGGAGACCCGTGATAAAGTCGACTGCCACGTGGGACCAGGGACGCCGGGGAATGGTCAGAGGATGCAGGAGCAGGAACTGGATCAGGAGCAGGAGATGCAGGCAGAGATGTCAGCTGTGCCAGGGTTTTCCCAATTTGCTGAAGCAGTTCCTCGTGGCGAGCGAGGGCCTCACGTTGGCTGGTGAGCGTACGTCCATGAGCGTCCATGGTCGCTCCGAAGCGTGTCAAAGCTGCCATAATTCCCTGAAGGTTGGCCGGGTAGACAGTTGAAGCAGCCTCTGCTGAGTCGGTCATGACGGAGTCTTTCTGTTAGGGTTTTGCTGGGATTCGAACCTGGTTCGTTGGTGTGATAATCCAGCAAACCCCCACTAGGCCACCAGGGGGATGACTCAAATGCAGAGGCGTGAGGCGGAAGTAGAAAAAGAATCAAAAGGTTTATTTAAACTATATACACTATATACAGGGCAAAACAAAAGACAAAAAAAAAAAACCAAAGAGTATAATCCAAAAGAAAAGCAAAGTGCAAAAATACAAAAGCTAAGAAGATCAAAAAACACAGTACAAAGGAAACTGGAGATAAACATAACAGCACAAAGACTCCGTGACAAGAGGACTGAACTCAGGGGTATAAATAGACAAACTAATTAAGGACACAGGTGAAGATAATTAGGCAATTAACACAAACACAAAACACAGGAACAGTGGCGGCCTCTAGAGGCCAAAATAAACACGACATGAAAAGGAAATAACAGCGGCCTCTAGAGGCCAAAACAGTCCTAGTCCTAACAGTTCGTTAATTTATTCGATAAGTGCAGAACTTTTTGCTTGTTATAGGTAATTACATAGCAGAAAAAAAATGGCTGATCTCACAAAGATCTTTCAAATAATTTTTAGAGCTAATGATATTCTTCAGGGGTGGCACAGTGGTTAGCACTGTCGCCTCACAGCAAGAAGAGCCTGGGTTTGAGCCCAGCAGCTGACGAGGGCCTTTCTGTGTGGAGCTTGCATGTTCTCCCCATGTTTGCATGGGCTTCCTCAGGGTGCTCTGGTTTCTCCCACAGTACAAAGACATGCAGGTTAGGCTAATTGGTGGCTCTAAATTGACCATAGGTGTGAATGTGAGTGTGATGGTTGTTTGTGTCTATGTTGTGTCAACCCTGCAATGATCTGGTGACTTGTCCAGCGTGTACTCCGCCTCTCGCCCATAGTCAGCTGGGATAGGCTCCAGCTTGCCTGTGACCCTGTGCAGGATAAGTGGCTACAGATAATGGATGGATGAATATTCTTCAGTGTATTTGAAAACAATCTCCTTGATTGCTGTGAAACATTTTTGTGCCTTAAGTGAAATGTATAGATGTATAAAGAAAAAATATTATGGTACTATTGTGTTTAACTCTCTATATAAACTGGGGATGGTTAATCCTATATTAAACATTTATATCATGTAAAGCATTTGTGTCAAGCTTACTGACAATCAAGAGCTTTATTTTGTGAATGGCATTTTTTAATTATGTTGTGTGTCTGTGTTCAATGTAATCTGGATGTATGCACATCTCCAAAACAAAGATGCAAAAATTGTTTCTTTAGTTGCCATGCTGGCTGGGTAGTTTTATAATAGATCATTAGATATTTTTCTTCTCCTACAACTGCTGTGATTTAAAAAAAAAAGATAGTTATTTCATTAATGCTATACTGTTTTTTTAAACCATACTCCCTAACATCATGTTCCCAAGTCACTGTAAATTATCCTGAATCCTCTTATCATAATTTACAGTCAGTGATGTATCAGGGGTGCAGGGCCAGAATTGATTGCACATTTGTACTCATACATAGTGCACCAGCTCAGATATGAGAAACTTATTGACATCCTCATTGACTGCACAAATAAATTTAAAAAAATGTATGGGCGTATCCACTGTTTATAAACAAAGCAAAGAGGAGTGACAGAGTGAAAGAAATTACACGACAGGTAAAAATGGTTCTACAGGAAATGGTTCTATAGAAAAGTTTGAAAGAGATTTCTATAGAGCATTATCCAATAGAAAACCATGATTTCTATAGAATATTTTTCTGTGGAAAACTGTTATTTCTACAGAACACTGTTCTACAGAAAACCAAGCTGCTAAAATATTTAAATGCTGTTAAAATATTTCTAAAATATGCATCATAATATTGGCAAAATCAGCAATTTCAGTTTTCCCACATTCATATCATAATTATTTCAAGGGTATTACCATACATTCTTACTATATTACATGCAAAATTCACAAAATATCTATGTTCAATAAACTGAAATATCAATTGATAATGTCATTATTTAACTACTGCCATACATGTAGTCTGTTCATAAGAATGTATTTTATGATCATGATGTTGGTATATATTATCCTCCTCACTGGGATGTATTGCAGAGGTGCGATGCAAGCTTAAAGGTGCTGAGTGCAAAGTTGAATTCTAGGTCAAATGTTCAATGTCTATAACTGTTGGAGTTTTGAGATGTTGTGATGCTATACACACTGTGTACTTACGTGTCACTATTTTGCTGAGATAAAATGCTTCCCACATTTTATGATTCCGAAAATTGCTGAAGCAAGCGAGCAGCAATATCACCTCACCACCATGGGGTGTGTCTGACCTACTTTTAACCAAAACAAATTGGCATGGGCAGACATAGTGGACTCCGCTCTCCTGCAAGCTAAAAGCCAACAGAAAAGAAAAGAAAAAGAAAGCTTGCCTAGTGAGTGCAATTCACTGAGTTCTATATAAAATCTGGAGGGCTCATAACTTATTCCCCACTGTAGAGACAAGTGAAGCCATCTGGCGGACATCTTACCACTCATATCACATGTATTTGGTTTATGTGTTAAACAATCATATCTGATTAAACTTGCCTCAAGAAAAGTATCTCCTAACTTTTTTTCCCTTTCCATTACCTCCTCTTATTTTTCTCAAATTTACCCACATTCCTTGCATATCTTTATAGTGCTCCCCTTCACTGCTTTTGCTGGGTGTTTTTTCCTTTTCCAGTCCAGTCTCTGATTTTTTTGAACGGCTCTTTTACTTCTGTAATTATTTTTATGGAGATTATTCTATTTTTTTCCTCTCATATGGTGTATCTTTCTCTTTCATATATTTCTTCATTTCATTAGTTAGTTAGTTAGTTAGTTAGTTAGTCAATCAATCAATTATACCAGCATTTTGTGTATAAAATGACATAATTCACTGTCATTTTATACATAAAACTGAATCATTTGTGTCTAAAATGACAGTGAATTATGTGACCAGTAAATACTGGTAAGACGTGAGAATAAAGTGAAAGTGGCAAATAACATGAGAAAATAATCCTGTCTCAACAACTGTCCTAAATAGAAATGAAGTATTGTATAGCCTTTGTGTTGGTATGTATGTATGTATGTATGTATGTATGTATGAATGAATGAATAGAAAGGAAGAAGAAATATACAAAAGAGAAAGATAGTCTACATAAGAGAAAAACTGAAAATAATCTCTGTAAAAATAATTATAGTAGTCAAAGAGCTGTTAAAAAAAAAAGATCAGAGCTCTTAGGAGGGCTGTGATTCCGAACAGACTTGCACTTGACACATTATTGGCAGAGAAAGGTGGAGTGTGTAAGATATTAAACACCTCCTGTTGTTTCTATATACCAGACAACTATCAGAACATCTCCTCCATCATTGCTCATATGCGAGAAGCAGTGACAGTCCCACCACCTGCCAACAATTCCTGGTACTCATGGTTTCTCCAATGGGGTAATGGATGGGGACACTGGTTATTGACCATACTCATGCCTGTAATGTGTGTACTGTTCCTGATGTGTCTGATTCTACCATGTGTTCTATGATGCTTGAGAGATATGATGATGAAAATGGTGCATGCTGTCATGAAAAATTGCCAGATCGTAATGTATCTGAGATACCAGATGAGAGTACCTGAGTTCAGTGTTTCTGGTGTTAGGGCCACCTGTCAGTGGCATTTTGTTTAGGTCGAGGGTTGACATGAATTCCCAGGCAGTTGATCAGTTGCTGTTGCTGTCTGGCCATGAGGTTTTTGACCCATTGTACCAGAGTATACACCGGCAGTTCTGGGGAGACAGAAGTAAGTGTTGACAGCATTGGGAGAGGTTCAGTCCAGTGTTTTAATAGTTTAATGTGGGATACTTGTGTGGATTTACTCTTACTGGGTTGTTGAGGTGGTAATTGACAGGGCCAACTCATTCAGACACCAAGAAGGGACCTTGCCAGCATGTGAAAAATTTGCCATTGGTAAGGGCAGGAGGATGTGATCACCAGGCTGGAAGTCCCTGGGCTGTGCAGAGCAGTTGTAAACCCTACTCTTGGTTTGGGGATCATCAACCAAGTTGTGGATTTGCTTCACCTACATTACAAAGGGTTTACATTGGTCAGATAAGAGGTCTTTCAGGAGACCCATGTGTGAGAATAGCAGAACCAGTTACTTGGTGACATTCCTTGATGTGGCCTTCCAGAGGAGGAAAGCATCAGGGTAGTGGATGATGTTATCCACCATGACCAGAATGTGCTTGTGACTCTCAGGAGACTTGGGAACAGGACCCACTAGATCCATGCCCAGCCCACTCTCTCAAATGGGACACTGATGATGGGCAAAGGTACAAGCAGAGCTGGGACTGGTTTCTTTGGGGCAGTGCGCTGACACTCTTGGCAATGCTGACAGAATTTTTTCACCTCAGCATTCATCCCTGGCCAGAGGAAACTGTCCTCTAGGGTGTTATGGCTCACTAGTTGGCCAGCCAAGGGATAGGAGTGGGTGAGGTGCATGACCACATCCACTTTTGAGCAAGGGACCACCAGCAGATCTGTTGCCTGACCACAATGTTTCATGTGGTAATACAGGATGAGAAAGTAGCAAGTAGGGAGGTGTTGCCCTGGCTGCTGATCTATACCCTCAGTAATGTATACCTGCCCCCAGCAGCATTTCAGCCCCTCATTTTGTTTTTGCTCTCACCCCAAATTCCCCTCTCTGGTTACCTGCTTATACAAAAGACAGAGTGGGTTAGTGTTGAAATTTTACCCAATGTAAGTGGCTCCATCAGCATCATCCTCACAGTCATCAGCCAGGCACATGTTGCAGAGAGGCATGGGGTGGGATCTGGATCTCTGGGGAGCCACTATTTCCTCACAGTGGGCAGTTCCTTGGGGAACCCAGACCAGTCTCAACTTAAGAGGACAGGAAGGTCAGGAACCACCCCAATGGTCAGTACCCACTCACATATCTCATTGCTGACCTGGATACTGGCAGCAGCTACCTCTCATGCATCCCCATGCACATATGTGATCTTGACAATGCTGCTGTGTCCCACAGTCTCAGGCAGGATAGAGGGTCTGGCCAGGGTGATGGTATTCCCAGAATCAAGCAGAGCCTGTACAAATCAACCCAACACCTGCACAGGGATCCTCAGAAGCTAAAGCTTCTGTGGTGTATGCATCACACAGTCAGCAAGCCAGGGATTCTGGCTTGGGGCTGAGGATGGTGGCTTGGGAGAGGTGGCCATGGGCTCTTGCAAGGGCAATGGAGAGTAGGCTTGTTGGGACGGTGGTCTATGGGGCTTGTCGGTGACTCAAGCAGGGGTACAGGAAGCCCTACATGGCAGCTGGTTGGCCTTCAACCACTCTCCTGAATGGCAGTTTGCTGGAACATGTAGAAGTAAGCATCTATGATGTTGGCTTGAGCTAGTTTGGTGAGCAGATGGAGGGCCACCTGGCATGGATCTGGGACCCAGTTGTGGAGGGGCATAACTCTGGCTTATTATTGCAGTAGCTGATGGGTGGCAGCCTGAAGCCCCCATGCCAATTCCTTAGCTTCCTGCTGCTGCTGGAGGCTGGGCTCAAGAATGTTTTGCAGAAGGCGTTCCATGTGGGGGGGGCATGCTCATCCCTGAATTCTCCACCACTGTAGTGACTCACGGCTATGGCAGGCAAACACAGACACAGGACCCAGCAGTAGTGGAAAATAAAGTGCTCTTTTATTTTATAAGTTGTGGGGTATCGGGGGAAACAGGAGTGTGGAGAAAGGCAGTGGCATCTTTGGTGAGGGGCAATAGCCCTGAGCTTGGTTCTCTATGATGCAGGTGCAGAGTTCAGGAGTCAGCTGTTTAGCTGGGCAGTGGGTCATAGGTTGGCCATAAAGTGAGCAGGTTGAGTCTCTGTGCTTCACTGCTGCAGGCTGGACTGGGGAGACAGACAAGGAGAGCTCTCGTCAATTGGGTGATATCATCTTTGTTGTCTTTGGTGTCAGTAATGTTGCCTAGGAAGAGAGTGAGGCAGGATATCAGCTACTTTGCTTCAATGAACATTGTTTGTAACAATGACAGAGAAAAGAGTAACAACTCAAAAAAGTGTGAAATTGATTAAATCCACCTTGGTGGTGTTTCTGTATCATTTGTAGATGTGTGTGTGCAGGCTTCACTTTCTCATTAAGCTGAGCCATGTGATGTTTGCAGCTGTGAGTTATTCAGTGTGTGTCATCTGTTCATAGACTAACCCATATGTGGACGTAGTGAGCGCCCATGCTGCAGTCATGATCAGTCCTGTCCTTGAGTCGACTCTAAGCTAACTCTCCCTCTTGAATAGAATGTCAATTCAAGCAACTGTTTAAATGGTACCAGTACAGCATTTAAACATGATCAATATCTATAGTACAAGTCCTTATTATAATAATGCATACAAGTACAACCACCTGATTAGCTATCATGAGCAGGGTTTTGAACCGGTTCAAGGAACGAAAACGAAAACTGGGAACTTTTTCTATTTCACAGAAACAAAACCAGAAACTTTATTATTTTTTATGCTCTGGAACAGAAACGCTTATTAAAAATAATGGTAACTGGTTAATACCGTTTTTTATTTCGTTCCTCAAAGTTTCCGTAGCCTACAAATAAAAAAGTCATTCTTCTCCTGCGCAAGTTTCTATGACCCATTGGGGTTCACTTCCTGTGTGACGTTCACTGACTGAATGGAGAGAGCGGGAGGGTGGACTACTATCACGTCTCCACATCTTAAATAAGAGGTAAATATTGCAGTCTATCGTTCTTCAAAAACGTCAATTTCAAACACGATATCAATATATTTGTCCACGTTAATGAGAGGCTTGTGAACATTAAATGACATTAACCTCTGTTAGCCTATCAATGCATAGGGCCTGACTAGCCTTTGGTAACACACTAAACGAATTATCTTTCATTTTTGGCACTTTTTCTGTTTGTGTAGATGGGAAGACATACTGAGAATCCAAATCGCCAACATTTGAAATAATAATTGTTTTGAATTATTTCTTGTCTTATTTAATGAAGGTTGTAATAGAATTAGCCTACATTTGGCTTAAGCTGGATGAGACAGAGACATAATTTTATAGCCATTTGTTAAACAGCTGACAGGGAACGTAATTAACTGTTCCAGGAACGAAATTTTTTTGTTCTAACCGGTTCGGGAACGTCTATTTAATGGTGGAACCCAAAACCGGAAACGTTAAAATTCCGTTTCTGTTCGGAACAAACCAATAGGAAAAAAAATCTGGTTCAAAGCCCTGATCATAAGTAGCTTTAAGTGTTTAAAAGTCCAAAAGCACATCAAGTTTTATTGTATATGGGCAACCAATATGGCACCTGGGATGTGACATCAAGCCATTGATAGCCACGTACTGGAAGTTAAGTGTAGCCGATGTAAACATACTTGTTAGCCTGGATTTTGTCAGATCGAAAAGAGTTATCTTCAAGTCACTATGGACAGTGGAGAAACTAGATATCTGTATGAACCTTGGAAAAAGGACTATCCACATCTGGTAAATGATTTCAGCAGCGAATTATCAGATGATTCTAATGATGAAATCAGTGGTGCTTTGCAAGTGCAAAGTCAGGAAGGCAGGTCAAAGGGTTCAGCAGCTACAGTATGTGGTGCCAATGTGAAAAGTGTGCCAAGTGAATAACTGACATTGAATGTGTTTGTTGTAAAGAGCACAAACTTTTATGTGATATGATACAGGCACAGTCATTGAATTGTTTCATGGATAAACCCGGTATAGAAACATATGTCACTGACAAGCCTGCATTGGAAATGGACTATATTACTGGGTTTCACATGATGTCACATCTGCCTCATTAGTTATTCAAAACTTTAGCTGGTGGTCTACCAAATCTCATTTGACAAAGTGTTTGTACGGAGAAGGTGCATTGCTCACATGAAAAATGCCTTACACTTGCATTGTTTTACAGTTGGTTGTTCAAATCAATCAAACCATGAAACTGATAAAAGTTTCTTCAGGGTTCCCCATGGACTAATAAAAAAGGGTGAATGAGCACAGGATTTCATAAAAAGACATCAAGAAAGGTGGCTTTTGAACCTCTCACTGAAATTGAAGGGAGCCGAGTCAAAGCATGCTTGAGTTTGCAGTGATCACTTCGTGTAAGGTTTGCATATCCCTCTCAGCTATGTTGTTAGTGTTTTCCAAGTACTTTTCTTGCTATGTGTTGTTATTTTACAGTACTTTTTTAGTCATGAAGCGCTAAAGTCCCAAGCTGTTTCTTTGTTTACTCCTCACTCCTCACAAAATCCATATGCATGAAGGTAGTGAAAAAATTCTTACCCGGCTATACAGTTACAATGCGCAGTGATCACTTCTCAGTCTTGTTTAACTAAGATCCAGGTCTTTAAACAGGTTTCCGATGATCTTTGTGAATGATTTACCTGAGAGATAAGAGCAAACACAAGTGAGAATCAAGTGAACTGTTTGTTTACACTTCAACTTGCAGTGCTTCATTGTAAAGACGTGAACTAAAAGCTTAAAAAACATACACAGGCAAAAACAATATAGGATTCATTCGGCAGCGACTTGATACTGAGGTCCTTTCCTCAGCCACATACAAAAAAGTTGTAAGCCTCCATACACTTCCATGCTTTCATCTGCCTTGCAGTGTAGAAAGATGTCTGCAACACCAGATAGTTCGAGATGTCGGGGAACTCAACTGAAGGGTAGTTTTCGAGATTGTATGACAAATCCTTCTTTCCCAGACTGTAGGGGTCTATTCCATTGCACATAGTAATCTTCTGAATATATCTAAAGTGAGCAGTGGCTTCTAGATTATAAAGCATACTCTGATAAGTTATCACTAATTGTTTGCACTACTGCAGCCATTTTAGACCACCAGCTATTTCACTTCTGGTAAAACCGCTAAGAAAAGTCATGTGACTGAAACAGCAATATAGACCATGATAGCCAGTGTGTAGCATGTTAGCATGTTAGCCTGATGTGAGAGGGCCAGCACCAGATGGAGAACTCAAAAATCAGTAAGCGGCCTAATATATGTAGAAACTCAGTGTGTGCACATTTATTCATATGTGTGTGTCCATACTACCGACAAAGTCTATTTATTTATTTATTGCATGTGTGAATACAGGTATAGACATGCAATGAGCCACAATAGTTTTTATGGTCTAAATATAGGCTAGTGACAACTTGAAGCCGAGTGTGAATTTATAGCGAAGCAAGGAGCTGAGCAAAGCGTGAAGCACTAGACAACACTTGACCACTGAACAATGAAATTTGGATATTTATTTACATAAAATAGATGGGTTTTATATCCAGGGCTTATTTTTAATTTACTTTTTAAAAAATAATGTGGGATTATTTACTAACACATTTTACACTCTTCGGGAGCTCCGCTTTTCATCATTCCCTAAATATATATTAGCTTTGAATGTCTAAACTATTCTAGTTAATCGGCTTGCATGACCTGAAACCCTTTTATGTGGATGGTGTTGAAATATTGTTGGAACAGCATCGGCTTGGACTACACAGGTCCTGTTAGACTCAAAGACTGCAGATTCCTTTCAAAGCAATCGGGCTCAAAATGGTCCTCGCAAACAACAGAATTTCTACCACAGGAGAGTGTTTCTAAAGTGTAATCTGTTCCCAAGTTGTGTAGCCACTGTTTAGAAAGTCAGGTACATTGTTTGGTTGTCAGCAATGGAACACAGAAAAAAAATTGCCTTATTATCATGCTTATTATTTTTGCAACCATAGACTTTGAACTCCGCCATTTTTCAACAATATTTTCAACATCTGGCTACATCACAGTGCCAGGTTCAGCGAACCAATCAAGCTACAGGAACCCTATCAATGATACTTTGTCATGTTGACCTTTGACGATGTCCACAAAATGGCAATATGTGAGTGGGGATACAAAAGTATTTTAAAGCACTGCTTTAAGTGACACAGTTCAACAATACAGGGTAGTCAAAATAGTTTGTGCTAAATGTGTAATATTCCTAGCCTATGTTTATTTTTCGCTGTGGGTACCATTTAAACTGTTCAACTGATTAACCACTCTTAGCAAGCTGTGACACACTGCCTGTATGTTTGAACAGTTTACCAGGTTTCTGAAGAATAAATTACAATCTGCATCTGATCTCTCCCAAGTAACAGGTGTTATACAACATCAGAATGAATCCTGTACTGTTTCTTTACATTTCAAAACTCCATGGAACGCACATGCCAGGCTGATATCTGATTCTTTGGATATTAGGAAATTCACTCTGCTTTTTATGAAAAGCTTTTTAAATAATTTGCTTCCTGAAAAGGCTCATGTCATTCCTAGCTCCCCTTTTAATCTCTTAGGTTTTGATATTTTAACTAAGCTCAATTGTTCTATTTCCTTTGAACACAGCTATGCTGTTCTGTGCACAACAGATAACTTTTTTCTTCTGCTGTTCTTGCTGAGTATGAGCTGAAGGATGACACATGTTGAAGTATTTGTCCCTCAGATTTTGACCCAAGTGCCTCACTCTCTCTACATGTCACACTCCAATGTGGTCGGACATGTATAGGTACCCATACACTGCCAGTTTGAAAACATCTGTTCCTGTTTATTGTAAAAAATACTCTAGTTAATCCTGTAAAGAAGTCAACTGGCTCCTGGAGTTTTACTCAGGACTTGAGATGCATTAATCAATTGGTTATTCCTATCAGCCCTATTGTACCAGGCGTTGCTTACATTTTATTATTTATTCCTCATTAACATACCCACATTACTGCCACTGCTCTTTGCAGTGCATCTTTTTCAGTGTCCTGTGAGTGTTGAGACTCAACCTATTTTGGCTTTACTTTTAAGCAGCAACAATACATATGGACCCACATAACTCAAGGGTTCATTGACTCCCCCATGGTCTTCTCTGTTGTTCAAGACTCACTGACCTTTGTGACCTGCACTTCTGGGGTCACTGGGGAAGGGTGGGTGGGGTGTGGGCCTGTTTGTGAGGTGCTTGTGTAATGGAGTTAAAAATGCACTTTAATAATTTTTGTTTTCAATTTGGTTTTGTGAAATATTATTTATCATTTAATTATTCTGTTGAGTATTTGTGAATTTTATTTCGGTGAGTCATTTTCATTTACTGTTATGTTTATTTATGTTTCCCATGGAAACAACTTTTTGGCCATTGCCTTTTATGTACCTCTTGGATTTCCATAGCGCCTCCTATCTTCCCCTTACAGTGCCATTACACCTGCTGAGGGTAAGTTGTGTGGGAAAATGCTGCTGCGTTATTTTATTGTTTTCTTTTGAAAACGAGTCATTTATATGGTAACTTTTGATGCATATTATTTAATGTTCACATTGATAGGGTTACCCAGCTGTTTTATGTTGTTTTTACTGCTAATATAAGTTTTGGTATAAGTTTTCACTTAGCTTTCTTGGCACCATTTGTACTATGGTGGGCTGCCGGAGCCATGTGGCCAGTGTAGCGATGAAGAGACTTTAGCTTTTTTGCATCCATTTTCCTAGTGTAAACACTGTTATTATTATACCCCTGCTCCAAAGGAGGGAGGGGGGGTATACTGGTTTACCTCTGTCCATCCGTCCATAACTCGGTCCATCTGAAGCACCCTTTTTTTCAGTAACCACAAATCATAGCCACTTGGTACTTGGTACCAAACTTCTGCTTGGGCTTCTATACTATGTATACCATTTTCAGAACTGTTGCACATCAACTTCTTGTTGACCAACTGAATGTATTTACAAAACATATACAGTGGTATGCAAAAGTTTGGGCACCCCTGGTCAAAATTGCTGTTACTTTGAACAGTTAAGCAAGTTGAAGATGAAACAGCCAAATCGTGTGGAAAAGTTCGCCGCTCGTCGTAATTTATCCAAAAGGCATAAAGTTAAAGATGATTAATTCCCTTAATATTTTAAGCAAAAACATTTTTTTATTTTCATCTTTTACATTTTCAAAATGACAAAAAAGCAAAAGGGCCCAAAGCAAAAGTTTGGGCACCCTGCATGTTTAGTACCTAGTAACACCCTCTTTGGCAAGTATTACAGCTTGTAAACACTTTTTGTAGCCAGCTAATAATCTTTCATTTCTGACCAGGGGGATTTTTGAGCATTCGTCCTTGCAAAAGGCTTCCAGTTCTACAAGTTTCTTGGGCTGTTTTGCATGCACTGCTCTTTTGAGATCTATCCACAAATTTTCAATGATGTTTAGGTCAGGGGACTGTGAGGGCCATGGTAAAACCTTCAGCTTGTGCCTCTTGAGGTATTCCATTGTAGATTTTGAGGTGTGTTTTGGATCATCGTCTGATTTTAGGACCCATCCTCTTTTTAACTTCAACTTTTTTACAGATGGTGTGATGTTAGCTTCCAGAATTTTCTGGTATTTATTCGAATCCATGCTTCCCTCAACCAATGAAATGTGCCCTGTGCCACTGGCTGCAACACAACCCCAAAGCATGATCGATCCACACCCATGCTTCAGAGTTGGAGAGGTGTTCTTTTCCTGGAATTTGGCACCCTTTTTTCTCCAAACATACCTTTGCACATTGTGGCCAAAAAGTTCTATTTTGATTTCATCAGTCCACAGGACTTGTTTCCAAAATGCATCAGGCTTATTTAGATGTTCATTTGCAAACTTCAGACACTGAATTTTGTGGCTAGGATGCAGGGAAGGTTTTCTTCTGATGACTCTCCCATGAAGGTCATATTTGTTCAGGTGTCGCTGCATAGTAGAACAGTGCACCACCACTCCAGGGTCTGCTAAATCTTTCTGAAGGTCTTCTGCAGTCAAACAGGGGTTTTTATTTGCCTTTCTAGCGATCCAATGAGCAGTTCTTTCAGAAAGTTTTCTTCATCTTCCAGACGTCACCTTGATCGCCACTGTTTCTGTTAACTGCCATTTCTTAATAACATTACAGTCTGAGGAAACAGCTACCTGAAAACAGTTTGCTAGGTTCTTGTAGCCTTCTCCTGCTTTGTGAGCATCAATTATTTTATTATTCAGAATGCGAGGGAGTTGCTTAGAGGAGCCCATGGCTGTTGATTTTAGGGAAAAGTTTGAGGAGTCAGAGAATTTATACAGCTTTGAAATCTGCATCATCTAACCTTTCCTAATTAAGAATTTGAACAAGCCACAGCTCAATAAGCTAATTAAGTTCTGGAACCTTGGTAAAAGTTACCTGAGAACTCAAATGTATTGGGGTGCCCAAACTTTTGCATGGTGTTCCTTTTCTTTTTTCACTCTCTAAATGTCTCATCTCATCTCATCTCATCTCATCTCATCTCATCTCATCTCATTATCTCTAGCTGCTTTATCCTGTTCTACAGGGTCACAGGCAAGCTGGAGCCTATCCCAGCTGACTACGGGTGAAAGGCGGGATACACCCTGGACAAGTCGCCAGGTCATCACAGGGCTGACACATAGACACAGACAACCATTCACACTCACATTCACACCTATGGTCAATTTAGAGTCACCAGTTAACCTAACCTGCATGTCTTTGGACTGTGGGGGAAACCGGAGCACCTGGAGGAAACCCATGTGGACATGGGGAGAACATGCAAACTCCACACAGAAAGTCCCTCACTGGCCACGGAGCTTGAACCCGGACCTTCTTGCTGTGAGGCGACAGCACTAACCACGACACCACCGTGCCACCCTCTCTAAATGTACAAAACAAAAATAATACACAAATCTTGCAGAAAATGCTGAAATGTGTCTATCTTTATGCCTTTTGGTGATCAGTCCATCTTCTGCTCACTTAACTATTCACAGTAACAGACATTTTCAGCAAGGGTGCCCAAACTTTTGCATGCCACTGTAGGGTGGATTTACAATATTTTAGTAACACTTTTCTCAGCAACGACAAATCACAACTGCTTGATATTCAGTATCGAGCTTCAGCTTGGGGTTCTATATGATGTATACAGTTTTCAGGCCTGTTGCACATCAACTTCCTGTTTACTGACTTACTGTAATTACAAAACATATAGTGTGGATTTGCAAAATTTCTGTAACACTTTTCTCAGCAACTACAAATCACAACTGCTTGATATTTAGTACTGAGCATCAGCTTGGGGTTCTATACCATGTCTACAATTTTCACGTCTGTCACAGATAGACTTCCTGTTTACCGACTGAATGTATTTATGAAACATATAGGGTGGATTTTGACACTATTTCAAGGAGCAAAATGCTATTTCAAAATGACAGTTTCCCAGGATGCTAGTTGAAATACCTGGGGAGAACACTGCTCTTTACTTACATGCCCATCCATCCATCCATCCATCCATCCATCCATCCATTATCTGTAGCCGCTTATCCTGTTCTACAGGGTCATAGGCAACCTGGAGCCTATCCCAGCTGATTATGGGCGAGAGGCATGGTACACCCTGGACAAGTCACCAGGTCATCACAGGGCTGACAGATAGACAACCATTCACACCTATGGTCAATTTAGAGACACCAATTAGCCTAACCTGCATGCCTTTGGACTGTGGGGGAAACCAGAGCACCCAGAGGAAACCCACACGGACAGCATGCAAACTCCACACAGAAAGGCCCTCATTGGCCACTGGGCTTGAACCCAGGACCTTCTTGCTGTGAGGTGACCGTGCTAACCACTACACCACCGTGCCACCCGTTACTTACTTATTTCAGGGTTAATTATTTGTTGAAGTCAACATTCATAATAAGTGTGCTATTCCTTCAATTGTTTGCATTCTGATAGAGTTGTGGTCAGAAGTTTACATACAGTGACATGAATGTCATCTTGGATATGAATGTCATGGCAATATTTGGGCTTTCAGTAATTTCTTTGAACTGTTTTCTTTTTTCTGTGGCAGAATGTACAGCATACATCTTTAATAAAAAAAACTAGAATTTGGTGCACAACTTTTAATTTTCTTTGGGTTTTCTGAAATCAACACAGGTCAAAATTATACATACGGGGTCAAAAATATACATACAGCACACCTAATATTTGGGTCTTCGCAAGATTCATGTTGACCAACCATTTTTGTTTACCATGAACAAGCTTCTGGCAAAATTCTGGTTGGATATTACATGACTCTTCAAGGTAGAATCGGTAGAGTACAATTAAATTGTTTTTTTTTTGTTATTGTTGTTTTTTCTTGGCATGGACTCAACTTATAAGCACAGGCCATATATTTTCAAGTAAAAAAAAAAAATATATATATATATATATATATATATATATATATATATATATATATATATAGTGTTGAAGTCAGGACTTGTTATAAGCTTAAGTTAAGTTAGCCTGCTTTATCCTCCACAACCAGCTGATGTGTTTTTGAGTTCACTGTTCTGTTGTAAGTCCCAAGTCATGTTCAAGTTTCTGATGGTTTATGCTGAAGAATTCTGAGGTAGTCCTCCTTCTTCATTAATCCATCCACTATGTGTAATGAACCTGTTCCAGTACAGTGTCCCTCTCTATAAGGTGGTCATTGTGGCCAAACAACTCAATCTTTGTATCATTTGACCATACAGCTATCCTCCAGAAGGCTTTTCTTTTTTCATGTGGTCAGCTTCAAACTTTAGTTAAGCTTGAAGGTGTCAATTTTGGAGCAAGGGGTTTGTAACACTTCCTGATGTGAGTGGAGCACAGAAGCACGGCAGGCGAGAGTTGATGATTACACAAATCACTTTATTTAGCTTTTCAGCTTGCTCGCTTGCTTGCTCTCTCGCTCGCTCGCTCGCTCACTCACTCACTCACACATGCGTTGTGGTTGGGGAGAGAGCTCCTTTTCTCTGCTCTCTCTCTCTCTCCTTTTATGCTCCATCCATCCCTGTAACACACACACACACACACACACACACACACACACACACACAAACATTAATTGAAAGCAGGTGGAATGACTTAGCCACTTACCTTCCCCGACCCTGCCCTCCATTCACAGACTGCTGCTTGGCCACGCCCACACTGCCACATACCCCCACCGCCCGACTCAGGCCAGGGAGCCATCCAGCCTGAAGCTGACTCCCCCCTGATGGGACAGGAAGTCCGCCACCACCATCTGCGCCCCCGGCCTGTGGATCACCTTGAACTTAAATGGCTGGAGGGCGAGATACCAACTGGTGATCCATGCATTGGCATCATTCATGCAGTGGAGCCACTGGAGGGGTGCGTGGTCTGAACAGAGAGTGAAAGGGTGCCCCACCAGGTAGTATCAGAGGGCGAGGACCACCCACTTGATGGTGAGACACTCCTTCTTGATTGTGCTGTACCTGCTTTCACGCATCGAGAGTTGCTGGCTGATGTACAGCGTGGGGTGCTCCTCGCCCTCCACCTCCTGGGACAAAACGGCCCCCAGCCCTCTGTCCGATGCATCAGTCTGAAAAATAAAGGGGAGAGAGAAGTCAGGGGAGTGTAAAAGTGGCCCCCCACACAGTGCAGCTTTTACCTCAGAGAAGGCCTGTTGGCACTGCTCCGTCCACTGGACCGGATCTGGAGCTCCCTTTTTAGTGAGATCAGTTAGCGAGCTGGTGAGGTCCGAATAATTAGGTAGAAACCTACAATAATGGCCAGCCAGCCCCAAGAACCGTATCACCTCCTTTTTGGTCTTGGGCCTTGGGCAGGCCGCAATCACTACGGTCTTGTTAATTTGGGGACACACCTGCCCATGGCCCAAGTGTAACCCCAGATACCATACTTCCACCCGCCCAATCGCACACTTTTTTGGGTTAGCTGTGAGGCCCGCTCGCCTCAGCAACTTTAGAACAGCCCTCAGGTGTTCCAAGTGCCATGGCCAATCATTACTGTAAATTATGATGTCATCTAGATAGGTGGCCGCATAGACAGTGTGAGGGTGGAAGACCCTGTCCATAAGCAGCTGGAACGTAGCGGGCGCCCCAAACAACCCAAAAGGGAGCATGACAAATTGGTGTAATCCAAAAGGTGTGGAAAAGGCCATTTTCTCTCAGGATAGAGGAGTCAAGAGGATCTGCCAATATACCTTTGTAGAAAGAAAGAAAGAAAGAAAGAAGAAACCTTTATTTGTCACATGTACACTTCAAGCACAGTGAAATTCATCCTCTGCATTTAACCCATCTGAAGCAGTGAACACATGCGCACACACACTCAGAGCAGTGGGCAGCCACACTACAGTGCCCGGGGAGCAGTCAGGGGTTAAGTACCTTGCTCAAGGGCACTTCAGCCGAATGCCATGCCACGTTAACCTAACTGCATGTCTTTGGACTGTGGGGGAAACCGGAGTACCCAGAGGAAACCCACACAGACACAGGGAGAACATGCAAACTCCACACAGAAAGGCCCTCGCTGGCCACTGGGTTCAAACCTGTAACCTTCTTGCTGTGAGGCGACCGTGCTAACCACTACACCACTGTGCTGCCCAAAAATTATGTGAGAGGGGAGAGCACGAATGCAGTCCCTCACTACCAGAAATTATACAGTTGAGATTCCTGCATTTGAGGAATTCTCAAAGGTCAGCACAGCCTGAGTGCAATGGCTGGGCCTCACTTTGGGCAAAACACCTTCTTGATCATGGTGTTGCCCCTGCCAGGTAAGTATCCAGTGTCAAATAAAAGCGAGCAGTGCCTAACCAATCAAGCAACTCATCAATGTGAGGCATTGGGTATGTGTCAAATTTAGACACTGTGTTGACCTTTCTATAGTCCACACAGAATCGGACCGACCCGTCTGTCTTGGAAACCAGGACCACTGGGCTGCTTTAGTTACTGTGGGACTCCTCGATTATGCCTATTTCGAGCATGGCCTTGAGTTCATCCCGAACCACCTTTTTCTTATGTTTGGGCAAGTGGTAAGGGCAGCTATGCACTACCACCCCTGGGGTCATTTCGATGTGGTGTTCTATGAGGTGGGTATGACCAGGAAGGGACAAGAACACATTGGAAAATTCATTCTGCAACTTGGCTACCTCCGTGAGTTGGGCCGGTGAGAGGTGGTCTCCACAAGGGACCGGAGTGGTCCGAGATGTTATCTTTTTTACCTCCGGCCCCAGCTCTGCCTTCTCTGGGACTACCGACGCCAATGCCATGGGGACCCCCTCATTCCAGCATTTTAAAAGGTTGAGGTGGTAGATTTGCAGTGCCCCACCCCTATCCATTTGCTTCACCTCATAGTTGATGTCCCCAACTCACCATGTAACCTCAAAGGGCCCTTGCCACTTGGCGACTAATTTAGAACTCGACGTGGGCAATAATATGAGCACTTTGTCTCCTGGCATGAACACTAAGGCACGTCCCCTTGTCATACAGTCGGCTTTGACGTTCTTGTGCCTGCCGCAAATTCTCCTGGGTTAGGTGCATGAGGGTGTGGAGTTTTGCATGCAGGTCAAGAATGTACTGGATTTAATTTTTACTCTGTAAAGGTTTCTCCTCCCAATTTTCCCATAGCATGTCCGGAATGCCACGCGGCTTACGCCTATATAATAATTCAAAGGGAGAAAACCCTGTGGAGGCTTCCGGGACCTCTCGTACTGCGAATAACAGGGGCTTGAGCCACTTATCCCAATTACACGCATCTTCACTTATGAATTTACGGATTATGTTTTTGAGTGTTTGGTTAAATCCCTCTACTAAGCCATCCATTTGTGGGTGATAGACACTGGTGCGGATAGACTTAATCCCCAGAAACCCATACAGCTCGCACAGTGTGTGTGACATAAATGTAGTGCCTCGGTCTGTCAGGATTTATTTCAGAATCCCAACCTGGGAGATAAAGCGGAAGAGCGCTTTCACAATACTGTGTGCTGAGATATTGCGGAGAGGCACTGCTTCCAGATATCGCGTTGCATAGTCCACAAGAACTAAAATAAAGTGATATTCCCGTGCTGACCGATCTAATGGCCCGATGAGATCCATCCCAATGCGCTCAAACGGGGTCTTGATTAGAGGAAGAGGGTGCAAAGGAGCTTTCAGAGTGGCCTGTGGGATTTACTAATTGGCATTCATGGCATGCTGCACACCACCAACAGACATCCCCGTGAATCCCTGGCCAATAGAACTGGGCCATTATTCGGGCTAGTGTTTTATCTTGCCCCAAGTGTCCAGCCATCAGATTAAAGTGAGCTGCATGGAATACGAGGCTCTTTGGGATTAACAACTGGGTTATTCGTTCCTTAGTTTGAGTGTTCTGTGTCACTCGGTACAATCTATCTTTAATAATGGCAAAATAGGGGAAGGTGTGGGTTACCTCGAGCTCCGGGTGCTCCGGTTTCCCCCACAGTCCAAAGACATGCAAGTTAGGTTAACTGGTGACTCTAACTTGACCGTAGGTGTGACTGTGAATGTGAATGGTTGTCTGTGTCTATGTGTCAGCCCTGTGATGACCTGGCAACTTGTTCAGGGTGTACCCCGCCTTTTGCCCGTAGTCAGCTGGGATAGGCTCCAGCTTGCCTGCGACCCTGTAGAACAGGATAAAGCAGCTAGAGATAATGAGATGAGATGAGATGAGATGAGATGAGATATGAGATAGGGGAAGGTCGGTGCTGCGCTTGGCTGAAGAGTTTGACCATTGATTACTCTCACTTGGTAAAATGCATGCTGCAGAGTCTCATCTCATGACTGCTCTAATGGGAAATCCCCAAGGGAATCCCCGAGAGAGGGAAGAGGAGCGGGCTCCTCCTCGCTCTGACACAGTGATGATGTAGACGGCTCTGTGACAGCTTCTCCAGTCAATGCCATACTGGGATCTTCCCATGACCTACTAGTGCAGGACCCACTACATGTTAAATATTCTATTAGTTTTTTAAATCCTGGCCAATCAGTCCCCAAAATCAATGAGTGGATGAGACAGGGACAAACCGCTGCCTCTATTCTATGCATTTGGCCCTGGAATAGAATTTGGACAGACACTAGAGGGTAATGGTGAACATCCCCATGCACACACAACACTTTCACCACATGTGCTCCTCCCAGTGCCTCACCTTGCACCAGGCGTTGGTGAATTGAGGTCTGATTACAACTGGAATCCACCAAAGCATGGTATGTAGCCCCTTGAATTCTCACTGGTATGCGATACGTTCTGGCCCGATTGGGGGCGGTTTCTGGTGCGTTGGGGATCTGGATTAGAGCACCCACCTCCCTTGTGGAGCTCTGACCCTGGAGATGCTCTGATTCACCACCGCGCCAACATGCCGGCCCAGGCTTTCCCTCTGCACTGGTGTTATGGGTGTCCCTCACCTGAGGGGGAAACAACACAGACACCAGGAGAGGGAGAGGGGAGGACATGGGTGCAATGGGCCGGCTGGGGAGGAGCCAGCCACCGCGTCCATGGCAGGGGAATGGGGTGGAGAGGGGGATGAGAGACAGGGGAGAAAAGAGAGAGAGAGAAGAGAAGCGAGGGGAGATGCCTCATCTGCCTGCCGTTGGAGCTGCCTCCAGATGGTCCTCCGCCAGCTTGATGGCTTGCTCCAGTGACGCCAGGTGATGACCCTGGACCCATTCCATTGTTCCTTCCGGAAGTCAAGAGACAAACTGCTCCAGTGCCACTAGATCGATGATCTTGTTGGTGTAGTGGTCTTCCACCCTCAGCCACCACCGGCAGGCGTCCCAGAGTTGCTGGCCGAATGCAAACGGCCGGCCGACCTCCTCCAATGCCAGCATCCGGAAGCACTGGCGATGTTGTTCTGGGGAATGGCCAAGCCGCTGCAGGATGGCTTTCCTTAGGTCCGTATAGACCAGCCGGCTGTCAGCAGGGAGCTGCTGCGCTGCGAGCTGTGCCTCACCAGTCAGGAGCAGGAGGAGACGCACTGCTCCAGCTGCCACCCCCACACCTTGGCTGCTTGCTCGAAGAGAGCAAGGAACATTTCTGGATCATCCTGCTGTCCCATCTTCGTGAGTGTAGCGGCAGTGGTGGTCGGCGGCCCTGCTGATGTGAGCAGGTGCCGGAACGCCTGGCGATGTTCCTGCTGGGCCAGCATCAAGGCTTCAAAGCGTTGCTCCTACTCCTTTCGGAGGGTGATCAGCACTTGATACTGGTTCTGCTGGGTGGTAGCAAGGGCAAGAATGAGCTCTTCAAATGGGGAGGACTCCATGTGGTGGTTCCCTTCTGTGCCCCCGGGTTTCAGCATCACTGTAACACTTCCTGATGTAGGTGGAGCACAGAAGCATGGCAGGCAAGAATTGATCATTACACAAATCACTTTATTTAGCTTTTCAGCTTGCTCGCTCACTCACTCACACGTGTTGTGGTTGGGGAGAGAGCTCCTTTTCTCTGCTCTCTCTCTCTCCTTTTATGCTCCATTCTTGTAACACACACACACACACACACACACACACACACACATTAATTGACAGCAGGTGGAATGACTTAGCCACTTACCTTTCCCGACCCCGCCCTCCATTCACAGACTGCTTCTTGGCCATGCCCCCGCTGCCACAGGGTTATTTATTGGATAGCAGCCTCTTAGTCCATGGTGATCTCAACTGTAGACGGTGATCCATCAGCTTCCAAATTCATGGCAGGGCTGTGCCATGGTGGTTCCCAGGTTGTCCCTGACCATCCAAACCAATTTCCTTTCAGCTGAGGGTGACAGTTTCAGTTTTCTTGAAGCAAAGTGGCTTGGCAAAGGTGACTATACCTCACAATAACTTGGATACAATTGTTTGAACGGATCTTGGAATTTGCAGTTGTTTAGAAATGGCTCTGTAACAGTTCCCTGATGTGGGTGGAGTACAGAAGCATGGCAGGAGGGAGTTGATGTTCGAACACACACTTTATTTTCTTTGTTCCATAGCTTTTCAGCTTCACACACTCTCACTCTCTCAGTCACACACGCAACACACACATGTGTTCTGGTTGGGAGAGCTCCCTTCTCTCTGCTCTCTCCCTCCTTTTCTATCCTCTGTCACTGCAACACAAACACACAACATTAATTCGCCACAGGTGCATTGACTTTGCCACTCACCTTCCCTGGCCCCGCCCTCCATTCACAAACTGATGCTAGGCCATGCCCCTGCTGCCACAGGCTCCAAGAAACATTCTGGACTTGTGTATATCTGCGATCCTCTTTCTCAGATCTGCACTGAGCTCCTTGGACTTTCCCAGTTTACTGTGTGTTGGTCAATCCAATGAGTGCCGTAAACAAACAATTTTTATAAAGGCACAGACAAGCTACCAGCTGTAGTCAATCATGATCACTAACAGGAATTTAAGAGACTTGGCCTTGGCAAGATAAGAGACATTTTGGAAGTTTCAGCACCTCTGAATTTTAATAATCTAAGTGAGTGTATGTTCATTTTTGACCCTGTATGTATAATTTTGACCTTATGTTGATTTCAGAAAACCCAAAGAAAATTAAAACTTCTGCACCAAATTCTAGTGGTTTTTTTTAATTAAAGATGTATGCTGTACAATCATTCTGCCACAGAAAATGAACAGTTCAAAGGAATTACTGAAAGCCCAAATATTGCCATGACATTCATACCCAAGATGACATTCATTTCATTGCATGTAAACTTCTGAACACAACTGTATAAGCGAGAGTGGGGGTGTACGTAAATGAGTAGTCGTTCACAGTTGGCCTTGTTTTGTATATTTAGGAGTCGAGGTGCAGAGAAAAAGGCCAGAAAGCAATTAATTGTGTTGTCTTCTGCAGGTACGTGTTTTCCTTTGTTAAATGTTATAATTTTTGCTGTTTCTGTTTAGTCACTTCAACCTACACTAGAGCTGTGCAATATATCATATTTTTATCACGATATCGATATTGGTGTCAAACGATATCAAAATTCATAATATCGATATGAAACGATTTTTTGTCATTTGTAAGGTAAAACAACCCTTCTGTCCCCCAAGGCACACCGTAGCCTTGTATACGTCATCCATTCTACTCCCGCGATATCTCCGCAACAGTAAAAAATCAGTTCTTCTGTTTTCATACGTGTTGGGTGATTTGATATATTGATTTGTTAATATGTTGTTTGATTTGCTTGCTAATAGTTATAATAATACAATTAACATATATTTACGTCATATTTTTGGATGTGGGACTGGGTAATGTAAAAATGGCATCTACAGAAGAAAACAAGCACAACAATATTAGCACATATCCAGCTTGCTAGCTGTGTTAGATGTGTTAAACCGTGTGGATTTAAGTGGAATAATTGCGAGTCGTCCTGTGGTCAAGGCAGCGTTTTAAGGTAAGGCAATTTGGTTATTAATGTTGCCCGCCGTGGCATGTTTACTTGGGTTCATTTGATTTTGACTTGTGCATCTGCAGCTAGCATCATGCTTTGAAGTAGGTTCTGCTAAGGACGGGTTTATTGCGCGATGTAGATGGACTCAGATGTAATTACATTGTTTTTAAAATTCCGTGCGCTTAAAACGGTGTCCCCCTGCTAATCATATAGCCCTAATCATGTGTTGCTTTTACTTTTCCTAATGGCGAGTGAAATATCTCTGCAAATGGTATTTCAATGCTGACATGCCAAAAAGATAGCGGAGTCCACATTTGGAAGATGAAGGAAGAGAAGCCTGATGCTTGAAAATAGATTGCTTAATCCACAATGCATATCTGTATTTGAGACATAACCTGCAACTAGTGGGGATGTTTTGGAATGACTGTGCATAGGGTGTTTTTGGCCACAGAACACTAACCCACAGTAGTAGGAGGACTACTGGGTTCGTGGATTTTGTCTGTTGACTGAGCGAAGCATGGTGTTTGCCTTGTGCCATTTCACGTAGCATCTAGCCGCAGTGCCACCTACACTTTCAGGGAATGTTACATGCCGCTGAGCTATTTTCATGTATGTTAATTCTTAAGGACTTGTCTCTATATTGTGCGTGTTCACACACGGACTGGCCATCGGGAGTAGTGGGAGTTTTCCCGGTGGTTCAGTGTGGGCCGGCGGAGAAAAAAAAAAAACAGTTGCGCGCTGGCCTTTAATATGATAAGCAATGTTAACAGTTTCTTAAAGAAATAGTTAACATTGCTTATTACAGTTGCGCGCTGGCCTTTAATATGATAAGCAATGTTAACAGTTTCTTAAAGAAACTGTTAACATTGCTTATCATATTAAAGACCAGCGCGCAACTGTTTTTTTTTTTTCTCCGCTGGCCCACGCTGAACCACCGGGAAAACTCCCGCTACTCCCGATGGCCAGTCCGTGTGTGTGCGTGTTTAATGTTGGTGTCTTAACAACACACAAGCTTACGTTGTAGTGTGTGTGTGAGAGAGAGATTTTATCCTTGGCTGGCTACGAGCCAGTGTGGACGTTACGCAGTAATCACTGGTAATACCAGCGCTGGCTCCATCCTCTGTGATCGGAAATGTTGAGTGAGGAGAACGTGAGCCTTGTGCAGGCTATAGGACCTATGCAAAGTACGCGCTTGAACAGTAAATAGTTTAAGTAAAAGGCGTTTCAGGGTACAATGGGAAGGGTTGACAGGTAGCCTATGAGGCCTGTACTATAAAAATGTGGCCCGGTGCCTCGGGTGTTGATGATCGGGGCTTTAAAAAAAAGGTGTATAAATATCGTTTTAAAAATCGCGATATCGATATTTACTGAAAAAATCGTGATATTGATTTTTTCCAACATCGAGCAGCCCTAACCTACACCCACTACTTTTCTTTGCTTACAAGGTGTTATTGCTGTATAAGGTTGCTGTCTAAGGTTTTTCAGGTTTTTGATGAGATTTGTTGTTATAAATTACTGAAACTTTGTTTTTCTACCATTTTGAACAGCTTGTGACTACTAACATATATTGTGCAAAGTGTTATGATAATGTAATGTCACAGCATGTATTTTAAGAAAATGAATGCAATCACACAGTCCTGTTATGCCTACTGAGGAAGCAGAGATGCAGAGAAAAAGGCCAGAAGGCAATTAATTGTGTTGTATTGTTTTCTGCAGGAGCAAATACGTGTAAATGCAGGAAAACAGTTCATTGTCTCATACCTGTTTATGTCCCAACCACATCCATTACACTTGGATTGTGTACATAGTCCTTAAAATGTACCAGTACTCATAATGCTTACAACATTAATCGTGCTTCATGTATTATTTATAGACAAAAGATGTGCACATTCAGTCAAAAAAACACTGTAAAAGCACTTTTGTGGACAATTTTATTCTGTGAATTACCCACAGATGCAGAACCACGGGAGCAGCCATTGTCGGCCAGAAGTGGTGTACAGTCGTTGATTCCAGGTTATCGGGTGTGAGTAAACAAGCAGTGTTCTGTGGGTCAAGATTCCCAGTTCCCAATCAAGTAACTTCAGAACGTATTGAATAAATATAAATCTAATACTTGTAATAGATCTTTATGCCACATATCTATTATTTCATGGCATTATGTGCAAGTAGATTTGGTTGTACTTTGGGGTTGAGAGCTTCGCTGGTGAAGCTCGACAGGTTTAGAATGAGTAAGTCATGTATTGAGATAAATATCTTCATGAGTTTTTTGTCATACAAGCATGATAAACATAATGACAGAAACACTTTCCTATGTGCCCACTGCCTAATAATATTATAGTTTTTTACTTACCTAAATTAGATGAAACATAAAACTTGTCACCTTACTTGGTCACACTGGAGCGCACACTTCCACATTCATAAAAGATTATTCACATGCCCTGTGTCCAAAATCACTCCCTACTCACTATATAGGGCACAATATAGTGAGGATGCCATTTTGTAGTGCTGTCTGAAATGATAGTGAGGATTACTACACCCTATATAGTGCACTCAAAGTATCCCACAATGCATCACGAAAAGTAGTGTGCAACCAATGGTCACTAATCAAGTAATATATCCCATTATGCATTGTGTTCACACTGAAAGAAATCAAATTAAAAGTCTCAAATTTGATTTAATAAAAGACAGCTGCAAAGAAGAAAGTATTCAGCCTTGATTTAAAAGAACTGAAAGATGCAGGTACTTTGTATTGATTAATGTGGGAAATACACTCAGTGTAATATGTATTTATCACAAAAATACCTGCATGTATTTATTATTTTGAAAACCCACCAGCCAGCTGATATGGCACGTTTTAATTGTGACAGTAATGATGTATATACCAGTGTGATAGACTTGTGTCTGAAAGCGTTTTTTCATTTTACCAATGAATTCACTATATTGTCCTCTCTATAGTAATTCCCTATATAGGGAGTAGGGAGTCGTGAACA
Organism: Neoarius graeffei; assembly: GCF_027579695.1. Taxonomy (NCBI): domain Eukaryota; kingdom Metazoa; phylum Chordata; class Actinopteri; order Siluriformes; family Ariidae; genus Neoarius; species Neoarius graeffei. The sequence goes on along the minus strand of NC_083571.1, from coordinate 42,490,786 downwards.
AGTCAGTGATTTTGGACACACGGATGGTAACGGCATGATAATCCCTGTGTCTGAATTTGCTCCCTACTCACTATATAGGGCACTATATAGTGAGGACGCCATTTTGTAGTGCTGTCTAAAATGATAGTGAGGAGTATTACACCTTATATAGTGCATTCAAAGTATCCCACAATGCATCATGAAAAGTAGTGTACTTTAGATGGTCACTAAGCAAGCAACATATCCCATCATGCATTGCGGTCGCGCCAAAAGAAATCAAATTAAAAGTCTCAAATTTGATTGTGGCAGCGGGGGCGTGGTCTAGCATCGGTCTGTGACAGGAGGGCGGAGTCGGGGAAGTTAAGTGGCAGAATCACTACACCTGTTGTTAATTGATGTGTTTGTGTGTCTTCCCAGTGACCACGCCCTTCTTAAGGAGAGAGAGTGAGAGCAGAGGGACTCTCTCCACAACCAGATGGCTGATGTGTGTGCGTGTGTCTGAGTGTGTGTTTTGCAACTGAAAAGTGCAAATAAAAGAGAGTTTTGTTAAAACAGTTCTGTCCTGCCATCCTTCTGTGCTCCACCCACCTACATGGACTGCTACAGTGGTGCCGAAACCCGGGACTCGAGCACAGAAGACAACAGCCCCATGGAGTCCTCCACCTTCGCCGACCTGATCCACGCCCTCGCCACGGCCCAACAGAGCCAGCACCAGGCACTGCTCGCCCTCCGAAAGGAGCAAGAACAACGGTTCGAGGCCCTGGTGCTGGCGCAACAGGAAGATCGTCGGGCGTTCCGGCACCTCCTTGCGTCGGCAGGGTCCAACAACTCCACCGCCGCGGTCCCTTCCCCCCCTCACCCTCACGAAGATGGGCCCGCAGGACGACCCCGAGGCATTCTTCACGCTCTTTGAGCAGGTAGCAGAGACCTTGGGGTGGCCGGTGGAACAGCGCGCAGCGCGCCTCCTCCCCCTGCTAACGGGAGAGGCGCAGCTGGCCGTGCTACAGCTCCCCGCCGACCGCCGGCTGGCCTACGCAGACCTTCGCCGGGCTGTCCTCCAGCGGGTGGGATGCACCCCGGAGCAACAACATCAGCGTTTCCATGCTCTGTGCTTGGAGGAAGTCGGCCGGCCGTTCGCGTTTGGCCAGCAACTCCGGGACACCTGCTGGCAGTGGTTGAGGGCCGACAGCTGCGACGCCGAGGGACTCATCGACCAGGTGGTACTGGAACAGTTCGTCGCGCATCTACCAGCGGGAACCGCAGAGTGGGTCCAGTGCCACTGCCCGGCGTCGCTGGATCAGGCAATCGAGCTGGCGGAGGATCATCTGGCGGCTGTCCCGACGGCAGGACAGCAGACGACCTCTTCTCTTCTCTCCTCTCACTCTCTCTCCCCTCCTCCTGTGTCTTCTCCTCGCCCCATTCCCCCACCGCGGAGACGGGGGCCGGCGCCACCTCAACCGGCCTGCCGCACCCGCGGTGCCCTTCCGTGTCTCCCTTCTGTGTCTGTCTCTCCCCCCCCTCAGGTGAGTGAGCCCCAGAGCACTAGTGCAGAGAGGAAGCCCGGGCCGGTTTGCTGGCGCTGCGGGGAACCGGGCCACCTCCAACAGCAGTGCTCGATAATGGAGGTGGGCGCGGTGGTTCGGATCCCCAACACGCCAGGAGCCGCCCTCGATCGGGCCGGAGCGTATCGCATACCAGTGAGTATCCAAGGGGATACATATCAGGCGTTGGTGGGTTCTGGCTGTAATCAGACCTCAATCCACCAAAACCTGGTGCAAGACGAGGCATTGGGGGGAGCACAATTGGTGAAGGTGTTGTGTGTGCACGGGGATGTTCACAACTACCCTTTAGTGTCGGTCCACATTATTTTCAGAGGGGAAAATTTTATAGTGAAGGCGGCGGTTAATCCTCGCCTTACCCACTCTTTAATTTTGGGGACTGATTGGCCGGAATTTCGGGGTTTAATGACACACTTAGTCAAGAGTGGGTCCTGCCATTTGACAGGGGGAGGTCCCGGTGTTGCTTTGGCAGGAGCAGCTGTCACAGAGCCGTCTACGTCATCTCCGCGTCAGAGTGAGGAGCCGCCAGCTCCTCCTCCCTCTATTGGGGAATCCCTCGTGGATTTCCCATTAGAGCAATCATGAGACAAGACTCTGCGGCATGCTTTTGACCAAGTGAGAGTAATCGATGGTCAAACGCCACCCCGTCCTTCCCCTACTTCGGGATTATGAAGGATAGATTATACCGAGTGACGCAGGACACTCAAACTAAAGAGCGAGTCACGCAGCTTTTAATTCCGAAGAGCTGCCGAGAATTGGTATTCCAGGCGGCTCACTTTAATCCCATGGCTGGACACTTAGGGCAGGATAAAACACTAGCCCGAATAATGGCCCGATTCTATTGGCCGGGGATTCGCGGCGATGTCCGTAGGTGGTGTACGGCATGCCGCAAATGCCAGTTAGTAAATCTAGCGGCCATTCCAAAAGCGCCTTTGCGCCCTCTACCATTAATCGAGACCCCGTTCGAAAGAATTGGGATGGATCTCATCAGGCCATTAGATCGGTCAACACGAGGGTACCACTTTATATTAGTTCTGGTGGACTATGCAACGCGATACCCGGAAGCAGTGCCTCGTCGCAATATCTCAGCATGCAGTATTGCGGAGGCGCTCTTCCATGTCATCTCCCGAGTTGGAATCCCGAAAGAGATTCTGACTGATCAAGGCACCTCGTTTATGTCACGAACACTGAATGAACTGTATGGGTTATTAGGTATTAAGCCGATCCGCACCAGCGTTTATCACCCACAAACGGACGGCTTAGTGGAACGGTTTAATCGCACCCTTAAAAACATAATTAAGAAATTTGTAAGTGAGGATGCACGTAACTGGGATAAATGGCTCGAACTCTTGCTCTTTGCAGTGCGAGAGGTCCCCCAAGCCTCCATGGGGTTCTCCCTGTTTGAATTATTATATGGACGTAAGCCGCGCAGCATTTTAGATGTGCTGCGAGAAAATTGGGAGGAGGGACCTTCACCAAGCAAAAATGAAATTCAATATGTTATTGACCTGCACGCAAAACTCCACACACTCACACAACTAACCCAGGAGAATTTGCGGCAGACCCAAGAACGGCAAACCCGCCTGTACAACAAGGGTATGCGCATTAGAGAGTTTGCACCGGGAGAGAAAGTACTTGTACTGTTGCCCACATCGAGCTCTAAATTAGTCGCCAAGTGGCAAGGACCCTTTGAGGTCACACGGCGAGTCGGGGATGTCGAATATGAGGTGAAGCGAACGGACAGGGGTGGGGCGCTACAGATTTACCACCTCAACCTACTCAAACTCTGGAACGAGGAGGTCCCCGTGGCATTGGTGTCGGTGGTTCTGGAGAAGGCGGAGCTGGGGCCGGAGGTTCAAAAAGGAACATTAGCATCATGTCCCTCTCCGGTCCCCTGCGGAGAGCACGTCTCCCCGACCCAACTTGCGGAGGTTGCCCAGTTGCAGACCGAGTTTTCGGACGTGTTCTCACCCCTGCCCGGCCGCACTAACTTCATAGAGCACCACATTGAGACGCCCCCGGGGGTGGTAGTGCGTAGCCGCCCTTACAGGTTACCCAAACACAAGAAAAAGGTGGTTCGGGAAGAACTCGAGGCCATGCTTGAAATGGGCATCGTCGAGGAGTCCCACAGTGACTGGAGCAGCCCGGTCGTCTTGGTACCCAAGGCCGACGGGTCGGTCCGGTTCTGTGTGGACTATAGAAACGTCAACGCGGTGTCTAAATTCGATGCGTACCCAATGCCTCGTATTGATGAGTTGCTCGATCGGCTAGGCACTGCTCATTTTTACTCGACACTGGATTTAACAAAGGGTTATTGGCAGATCCCCTTGACTCCATTATCCCGTGAAAAAATGGCCTTTTCCACATCGTTTGGCTGACACCAATTCATCACACTTCCTTTTGGGCTGGTTGGGGTGCCTGCTACGTTTCAGCGGCTGATGGACAGGGTCCTCCACCCCCACGCCACCTATGCGACCGCGTACTTAGATGATATCATTATTTATAGTAATGACTGGCCGCGGCACCTACAACACCTGAGGGCCGTCCTTAGGTCACTGAGGCGGGCGGGTCTCACGGCCAACCCGAAGAAGTGTGCGATTGGGTGGGTGGAAGTACGGTATCTGGGATTCCACTTGGGCAACGGGCAGGTGCATCCCCAAATTAACAAGACTGCAGCGATTGCGGCCTGCCCGAGGCCCAAGACCAAAAAGGGGGTGAGACAGTTCCTGGGGCTGGCTGGCTATTATCGTAGGTTTATACCTAATTATTCGGACATCACCAGCCCGCTGACTGATCTGACTAAAAAGGGGGCACCAGATCCGGTCCAGTGGACGGAGCAATGCCAGCGGGCTTTTTCTAAGGTTAAGGATGCACTGTGTGGGGGGCGACTTTTACACTCCCCTGACTTTTCTCTCCCCTTTATGTTGCAGACGGATGCGTCGGACAGAGGGCTGGGGGCCGTTTTGTCCCAGCAGGTGGAGGGGGAGGATCGCCCCATCTTGTACATTAGCTGCAAGCTGTCGGTGCGTGAGGGGCGCTACAGTACCATCGAGAAGGAGTGCCTGGCGATCAAGTGGGCAGTCCTCGCCCTCTGGTACTACCTGCTGTGACGCCCTTTCACCCTCTGTTCGGACCACGCGCCCCTCCAGTGGCTCCACCGCATGAAGGATGCCAATGTGCGGATCACCCGTTGGTATCTGGCACTCCAACCCTTTAACTTCAAGGTGGCCGGGGGCGCAGGCCGGGGGCGCAGATGGTCGTGGCGGACTTCCTCTCCCGTCAAGGGGGGGGAGTCGGCTGCGGGCCGGACGGCTGCCCGGCCTGAGTCGGGCGGTGGGGGTATGTGGCAGCGGGGGCGTGGTCTAGCATCGGTCTGTGACAGGAGGGCGGAGTTGGGGAAGTTAAGTGGCAGAATCACTACACCTGTTGTTAATTGATGTGTTTGTGTGTCTTCCCAGTGACCGCGCCCTTCTTAAGGAGAGAGAGTGAGAGCAGAGGGACTCTCTCCACAACCAGATGGCTGATGTGTGTGCGTGTGTCTGAGTGTGTGTTTTGCAACTGAAAAGTGCAAATAAAAGAGAGTTTTGTTAAAACAGTTCTGTCCTGCCATCCTTCTGTGCTCCACCCACCTACATGGACTGCTACATTGATTTAATAAAAGGCAGCAGCAAAGAAGAAAGTATGCAGCCTTGATTGAAAAGAACTGAAAGATGCAGGTACTTTGTATTGATTAATGTGGGAAATATGCTTCGTATAATATGTACAACCCGATTCCAAAAAAGTTGGGACAAAGTACAAATTGTAAATAAAAACGGAATGCAATAATTTACAAATCTCAAAAACTGATATTGTATTCACAATAGAACAAAGACAACATATCAAATGTCGAAAGTGAGACATTTTGAAATTTCATGCCAAATATTGGCTCATTTGAAATTTCATGACAGCAACACATCTCAAAAAAGTTGGGGCAGGGGCAATAAGAGGCTGGAAAAGTTAAAGGTACAAAAAAGGAACAGCTGGAGGACCAAATTGCAACTCATTAGGTCAATTGGCAATAGGTCATTAACATGACTGGGTATAAAAAGAGCATCTTGGAGTGGCAGCAGCTCTCAGAAGTAAAGATGGGAAGAGGATCACCAATCCCCCTAATTCTGCACCGACAAATAGTGGAGCAATATCAGAAAGGAGTTCGACAATGTACAATTGCAAAGAGCTTGAACATATCATCTACAGTGCATAATATCATCATAAGATTCAGAGAATCTGGAAGAATCTCTGTGCATAAGGGTCAAGGCCGGAAAACCATACTGGGTGCCCATGATCTTCGGGCCCTTAGACGACACTGCATCACATACAGGCATGCTTCTGTTTTGGAAATCACAAAATGGGCTCAGGAATATTTCCAGAGAACATTATCTGTGAACACAATTCACCGTGCCATCCGCCGTTGCCAGCTAAAACTCTATAGTTCAAAGAAGAAGCCGTATCTAAACATGATCCAGAAGCACAGACGTCTTCTCTGGGCCAAGGCTCATTTAAAATGGATTGTGGCAAAGTGGAAAACTGTTCTGTGGTCAGACGAATCAAAATTTGAAGTTCTTTATGGAAATCAGGGACTCCGTGTCATTCGGACTAAAGAGGAGAAGGACGACCCAAGTTATCAGTGCTCAGTTCAGAAGCCTGCATCTCTGATGGTATGGGGTTGCATTAGTGCGTGTGGCATGGGCAGCTTACACATCTGGAAAGACACCATCAATGCTGAAAGGTATATCCAGGTTCTAGAGCAACATATGCTCCCATCCAGACGACGTCTCTTTCAGGGAAGACCTTGCATTTTCCAACATGACAATGCCAAACCACATACTGCATCAATTACAGCATCATGGCTGCATACAATAGGAGAAGGGTCCGGGTACTGAACTGGCCAGCCTGCAGTCCAGATCTTTCACCCATAGAAAATATTTGGCGCATCATAAAACAGAAGATACGACAAAAAAGACCTAAGACAGTTGAGCAACTAGTATCCTACATTAGGCAAGAATGGGTTAACATTCCTATCCCTAAACTTGAGCAACTTGTCTCCTCAGTCCCCAGACGTTTACAGACTGTTGTAAAGAGAAAAGGGGATGTCTCACAGTAGTAAGCATGGCCTTGTCCCAACTTTTTTGAGATGTGCTGTTGTCATGAAATTTAAAATCACCTAATTTTTCTCTTTAAATGATATTTTTCCTCAGTTTAAACATTTGATATGTCATCTATGTTATATTCTGAATAAAATATGGAATTTTGAAACTTCCACATCATTGCATTCTGTTTTCATTTACAATTGGTACTTTGTCCCAACTTTTTTGGAATCTGGGTTGTATCTGTAACATTCTGCATTCTCTGCATTTTTTTTACCATGCGCAATACCAGAAAAATTCTGTTGAAATCAAGCCATTTGAGGCGAACTGGTCCACCTCTGAAAAAACTTGGCATTTGAATTTCCCAGCAAACATTGATTTTCATGGGCAGCACGGTGGTGTAGTGGTTAGCGCTGTCGCCTCACAGCAAGAAGGTCCTGGTTTGAGCCCTGTGGCCGGTGAGGGCCTTTCTGTGCGGAGTTTGCATGTTTTCCCCATGTCCGCGTGGGTTTCCTCCGGGTGCTCCAGTTTCCCCCACAGTCCAAAGACATGCAGTTTAGGTTAACTGGTGACTCTAAATTGACCATAGGTGTGAAAGTGAGTGTGAATGGTTGTCTGTGTCTATGTGTCAGCCCTGTGATGATCTGGCGACTTGTCCAGGGTGTACCCCACCTTTCGCCCATAGTCAGCTGGGATAGGCTCCAGCTTGCCTGGGACCCTGTAGAACAGGATAAAGCGGCTAGAGATAATGAGATGAGATGAATGAGACATTGATTTTCATGACATCATCTGTGGGACGCCTCCCTCTGAATCCTACGTCAGCACTGGTTTGTTTATGAGAAAACGACCTGGTGGTTTTCTGCAAATTTCTTCAACATTATCGCTTAATTATTAAAATGGTTAACAGATGTATCATAGGAGGGTGTAGCAACACCAGTCTTGATGGGATTAGTACTCATTATTTTACAAAAGACCGGACAATCAGTGCGTTTACATGCACATAGAGAGAATCAAATTTCTGCCGTTGCTCGACTGAAATCGAAGTTCAAAATGCCATGTATACACCTTAATTCAGCTGAAATTGAACCGAACTTGATTTCTCGGAATCGAGCTACACGACCTAGATTATGCGATTTCTGCCGAGCTACTTAGTGCATGTATACCCTATTGAGCTACATATTCGAGCTACTTACTTCAGCACTGCCCCTTCCGGAAGTGACGAGTGACGAGACCACAAGGGAAACACAACAGCCTCGGTTGGCATGACAATGAATCATGACAATGGCATGAATCTTTTCTTTTTGTGGCATTGTTTGCACTGTTAAAATTTAGCTCACTAATGGCCCTTTTCCACTACCCTTTTTCAGCTCACTTCAGCTCGCTTCAGCTCACTTCAGCCCGACACGGCTCGCGTTTCGACTACCAAAAACCAGCACGACTCAGCTCGCTTCAGCCCTGCTCAGCCCCTAAAACTCGCACCGTTTTGGAGTGGGGCTGAAGTGAGCCAAACTGTGCCGAGTGAGGCTGGGGGCGTGAGCAGACACTCCCCTGTGCACTGATTGGTGAGGAGGAGTGTCCTCACATGCCCACACACGCCCCGCGAGCACGCTGGGATCTGTGAACACCGCAAACCCGGAAGAAGAAGAATTACGAGAATTTCTGAAGCCTTATGCGCCTCGCCTCATCTATACGCTCTTGCCAGTATCTGTTGGCGTTGTCGGTGACAACAAGCCACAGCACCAAGACCAGCAACACTAACGACTCCATGTCCTCCATGTTTATTGTTTACTATTCGGGTCGTGAGACTACCACTTAAAAGATCACTGATGTCACTGTTTGCGCTGCTTAACGACATCACCTGACGTCCACCCACTTTCGCTAACTCCACCCAATGTGTCCACCCACTTCCAGCCAGCACGGTTCAGCGCGGTTGTAGTCGAAATGCAACTCCAACAGCCCCGATCAGCCCGACTCAGCACGGCACGGCTCAGCCTGACTCAGCCGCGTTTGTAGTGGAAAAGCGGCATTACTGTATCACCAAATACATCTGTACAGCTGTTGCATAGCTGTGAATTGTGTACATAAACAAGTCATTGTATTTGTGTGTGTGTGTGTGTGTGTGTGTGTGTGTGTGTGTGTGTGTGTGTGTGTATATATGTCCAACATCTGAAGAATGTCAATAAAAGCAAAACAATTTAACTTTTTGTGTGTTTATTAAGACATAAGTTAAATTGTAAGCAAAAAAAATATATATTTTTTTGTAAGCAAAAAATGGACTTTAGAAAAATATTATTGTGCAAAATAAGTTGTCTTACAAAACAGTGGTCTGCGCCGGACAGTTTGTAGCCATACAGTCTGTTAGAGCAAGCCGAACAGCTTGAACACGGAACTGCCAGTGTTGCCAGATTGGGGGTTTTAAGTGCATTTTAGCGGATTTGAACATGTTTTGAGCTGGAATACGTCAGAAGTATCTGGCAACACTATAGCTCTTCTTCATGACGACAACTGGAAGTGTACCAACACGATGGGGCGTGTAGCGCCACGTGTGGCTCAGGTGCACAATGCACCTTGCACAATAGCCCGATTTCACTTGTGCATATAGGATTGGATTTCTCTGGCACCCCTGCTGGGACCCTTTGCTCGATTACCGACAGCAGCTCGATTTGGACATGCATGTAAACGTACTGAATGAGAGTGAAATGGGAGTGCTTGGTCTACACAGGCTGTGCACTGAAACTGTGCAAAGCTCACGCAGCCTGATCATGCTTCCGCAGATAACATCACGAATCTGGCTCCAGACTCCCTTGGGATTTTTCCAGACGCATTTTGTTATTTCATTTTTTTCTGCTGTAGACAGATGGCCTTGTGCAAAATTACCCTTCTGGATGAGTATGTAAAGGGACATACTTTCATAAATAAAAAAAAAAAAAACATGAAATTTGTCCAGAATATGCACTTTAACACATTGCCCCTGGCATTTAGAAGAGGTGAAGTAGAATCATCATTATAAAGTGAATCTTGTGTGCAGATTGTGTGTATCTCTGTTATCTACAGGGCTGCTAATTACATGGAATTATCAAAGGCATGTACAGAGCCCAAAGGTCATGCATAGGTCTTTTTTTTTCCACAAAAAGCTATTCTCTCAGCTGAAATTTATCTGGATTATGTCCAGGGCAGAACACAAAATAAAGATTTTTAGTATGAGTAGTGTCAGTGTAATAATTCAGAGCACTTGACTACATGTAGCATGCAGTAAGATGATTTAAAAATTGTACCTAAGCAAAAGCTAAGAAAAAAAAAAACTATACATAAAATATACGCCCAGCCATATGATCATTATTGTTCAATTACTGATGCACCTGCAAATTGAGAATTAAAGAGTATACTCTCATCCAATCAATGTCACATACAATTCAGCTATATCTTGTTTGCATTACATGTGGGTCAGGGGCATAAACGTGGGTCAGGGGCATAAACATGGTAGATGTTTAAGTTGGGACAACTGTGATTGCAGTCCACTTTATAATAATAATAATCACAATAAATTTTATTTATAAGCGCCTTTCAAGATACTCAAGGACACTGTACAATAAATAAAAGCAACAATGAATAAAATCAACATACATAAAAGAAACAATGGAGAGTGTAATAGAGGTTAAAATGAGTGAGCAATCTTAAACAGGTGAGTTTTGAGTTTAGACTTGAAGACGGGGAGAAAGTCAGAGTTATGGATGTGAGGAGGCAGAGAGTTCCAGAGGTGGGGAGCAGAGCAGATGAAAGCTCTACTCCCCATGGTGCTGAGGCGGGCAGAGGGGACAGTGAGGTAGGTGGAAGAGGGGGAACAGGTTGGAGTGGTGATGTGATGAAGGTCAGACAAATACGGAGGGGCAAGGTTGTGGATGGCCTTGAAGGTATACAGGAGGAGTTTTAATTCTATATGTTGTTTGACCAGAAGCCAGTGGAGTTGCCGGATGATGGCGGTGATGTGGTGATAAGAGGGGGTTTTAGTGATGATACAGGCAGCAGAGTTCTGGACCAGTTGGAGTTTATGGAGGGACTTTTGAGGGAGGCTGAAAAGAAGAGAGCTGCAGTAGTCAATCCGGGAGGTCACAAGCCTGTGAACAAGGATGAAGGCAGTAAGGGGGGTGAGAGAGGGACAGAGTCGATTAATATTACATAGATGGAAGTATGCAGAGCAGGTAAAGTTATTGATGTGGGATTGGAAAGATAGTGTGCTATCGATAATAATAATAATAATAATAATAATAATAATAATAATATATTTTATTTGTAATGCATTTTGCATTTAGACCAAATCTCAGTGCTACAAAATAGAAATATCATTAAAAAGGCAGATAGAAACAACATAAAACAACATAAAAATGAACAGAAATAATGTACAATTAACAGTCATATGTTGTACTAAAAAGAAATGTTTTAAGTCCTTTTTTAAAACTCTCAGTAATCTGTGGTGCCCTCAGATGGTCAGGGAGGGCATTCCATAGGCGAGGGGCAGCAGAACAGAAGGCTTGATCACCCATGGTGCTGAGCTTAGTCCTGGGGTGATGGAGGCATTTGAGTGGGTAGAGTGGAGGGACCGCGTTGAGGTTAGTGGGGTGAGTAATTATTTCAGGTAGATGGGGGCATTTCCATAGATGCACTGGTGAGTTAGAAGGGAAACCTTGTATTCAATCCTGACAGAGACAGGGAGCCATTGAAGTGAACGGAGAATGGGTGTGATGTGTTCATATTTTCACACTCTCATCAGGATCCTTGCAGTGTTGTTTTGAATGTACTGTAGTCTTTAAAGACTCTTGCTAGGGATCCCAATGAGAAGTGCATTGCAGTAATCCAGCGTGGAGGAGACAAAAGCATGGACTAAATTTTCAGCATCTCATAAGGTGAGAGTGGGACAGAGTTTGGCAATATTTCTAAGATGATGTAAACAGATCTTGCAAAGATGTTTGATATGGGCTTCAAAGGTGAGTTGAGGGTCAAATTTTACACTAGGTTGATGGCTAATGAGGAGATGGGAATGTCATGGTCAGATAATGTAATGCTGGTTATGGAGGATGACTGGATTTGGTGTGGGTGGGGTACCAACCAAGATTGCTTCAGTTTTGGAGCCTTTCAGATGGAGAAAGTTGTGATTCATCCACACCTTTATCTCCTCCAGACAGGCAGTGAGTGTAGATAGAGAGGATGATGATGATGGCGAAGATGCAGAAGAATGTATACCTGTTTTTATATAAAGTTGTGTATCATCAGCATAGGAACAAGGTCAATTGTGAGCTACTGCTAATTTACTTATACCCCCGCTCTTACTTTTTTCATCTCATCTCGTCTCTTCTTCATCCGCTTTATCTGGGGCCGGGTAGCAGAGGCAGCAGTCTGAGCATGGAAGCCCAAACTTCCCTTTCCCCAGACACCTCGGCCAGCTCCTCGGGAAGAAAACCGAGGCGTTCCCAGGCCAGCCGAGAGACATAGTCCCTCCAGCATGTCCTGGGTCTTCCCCGGGGCCTCCTCCCGGGGGGACATGCCTGGAACACCTCCAGGCATCCAGGAGGCATCCAAAAGAGATGCCCAAGCCACCTCAGCTGATTCCTCTCGATGTGGAGGAGCAGCGGCTCTACTCCGAGCTCCTCCTGAGTGACTGTGCTTCTCATCCTATTTCTAAGGGACCGCCCAGCCACCATGCGAACGAAACTCATTTTGGCCGCTTGTATCCATGATCTAGTTCTTTCGGTCATTACCCAAAGCTCATGACCATAGGTGAGAGTCGGAACGTAGATCAACCGGTAAATCGAGAGCTTTGCCTTTTGGCTCAGCTCCTTCTTCACCATGACGGACCAGTAAAGCGACCGCATCACTGCGGAGGCTGCACCAATCCACCTCCGGATTATTTAACTTCACCTAGTAAATACAATGACGGATAGGCAGGGACACCACAACACTAAAAAACAATTACTGTGGGCCCATAAAAACAAAAAGTATATTACAGTAAAAATACAAAAACACAACATTAATAGCAGCAGGTAATTTGGCTCGATAGACTTCTTGCAGTATTACATTTCAAACAGATTGACTTAAAGCTACGAGGATCCTCATAATTGTAATTGGAAAGAGCATCATTATAGTATTTCTTAGGTAATTCTTATATCAGAATGCAAGCAATCGAAGGAATAGGACACTTATTATGAATGTTGACTTTAACAAATAATTAACCCTGAAACAAGTAAGTAAAGAGTAGTGTTCTCCCCAGGTATTTCAAATTGCATCCTGGTAAAATGTCATTTTGAAATAGCATTTTGCTTCTTGAAATAGTGTCAAAATCCACCCTACCTGTATATATTTCATAAATACATTCAGTTGGTCAACAGGAAGTCGATGTGTGACAGACCTGAAAACAGTATACACAGTATAGAACCCCAAGCTGATGCTTAGTACTAAATATCAAGCAGTTGTGATTTGTAATTGCTGAGAAAAGTGTTATGAAGATTTTGTAAATCCACCCTATATGTTTCGTAAATACATTCAGTTGGTAAACAGAAAGTTGATGTGCGACAGACCTGAAAATGGTATACATGGTATCGAACCCCAAGCTGAAGTTTGGTACCAAGTACCAAGTGGCTATGATTTGTGTTTGTTGAGAAAAAGGGTGTTTTGAATGGATGGAGATATGGACGGACAGACAGACAGACAGACAGACAGAGGTAAACCAGTATACCCCCACTCCATAATGAAATGAAACTCCAGTGTGACTAATGACATGACCAAGGGTGAGCATGTATAGAGTGAACAGGATGGGGCCAAGGACCCTGAGGGACCCCGCAGGTGACTGTGTTTGTTTGGGATCTTGCATTTTCAAAGGAAATGTACTCTGTTCTGTCACTGAGAAGATATGAACCAGTTAAGGGCAGTACCAGTGAGTCCAATGGTGTGATGTAACTGGTTGAAAAGTATACCATGGTCAACAGTATTGAATGCAGAAGACAAATCAAGAAGAATGAGGAGGGGAGGTGAGCCAGTATCAGCTGCCATTAATAGGTCACTTGTAACTCTAACCAGAGCTGTTTCTGTGCTGTGGGCAGAGCAGAAACCAAACTGATTTTTTTTTTTCAAAAAGGTTGTTGTGCATAAGATGGTCCTGAAGGTGGGCAGCAACTAATTTTTCCAATACTTTGGAGAGGAATGGGAGATCGGAAATGTGCCTGTAATTGGCAAAAACTTCTGGATCAAGAGTGTTTTTTCTGAGAAGTGGTCTGATTACAATGGTTTTTAGAGCAGATGGAATATGGCCAGCCTGAAAGGAGAGGTGTATTAAACTGGTGAACAAGGCACTTATGGCAGAGATTTTGCTTTCATTAGGGCTGTAGGAAAAGGGTCAAGGGCACAGGTGGAGCATTTCATTTTCCTGATGATATCTTCAACCTCTTGCTGTGAAAATTTTGGGAAGCAGTTAAGGGCCTGGGACATCTTAAACTGTGAGTAGGCAGTCGGGATAGGTAGAGTGCAAGAACCAGAAAGGGCAGAACAAATTGAATAAATTTTTGTTTTGAAGAAGGCCATAAAGTTATTACAGTTCTGTTTTGTAGTTTCTCTAAGTGAAGGGGTTTGTGGTTTGAGAAGATGATTGACAGTGGAAAATAGCTGCTTGGAATTTCCAGGACTATTTTTGATGACATTTGAGTAGAACTGTGACCGTGCCTCTCTAAGGGACTTTGAGTAGACCTTTTGGTGTTCCTGATATACTAGCTTGTGAATTGTAAGACCTGAAGCTTTATAACACCACTCAAGAGCACGCCCATTTGCGTTCATTTTCCATAGCTCACTGGTGAACCAGGGGATAGAGTGAGAGAAGGTGACTATTCTGGTTTTGACAGAAGCATGGAAATCTAGAATGCTGCTCAAGGTTTTATTGTAGAAATCCATCACGCTGGCTGATAAAAAGTCTGTATGAAGAATATGCTGGAGATCAACCATCATAATTTCTGGGTTTATGTTTGTGGCAGCAGGGGCATGGCTGAGCATTGATTTGTGAATGGAGAGTGGGGCCAGGGAAGGTGAGTGGCAAAGTCAGTACACCTGTTGTCAATTAACATTGTGTCTGTGTGTTTTGCAGTGATGACAGAGGGTAGAAAAGGAGGGAGAGAGCATAGAGAGAGGATCTCTCCTGACCAGAGCACATGCCTGTGTGTTGTGTGTGTCAAAGCAAAAGCTGAAAACCGAAAGTGAAAAACACAAAATAAAGTCGGTGCTTAACTTCATTTCCTGCCCGCCATGCTCCAGTATTCCACCCACATCGGGGTCTTACTACAGTGGTGCCAAAAGCCGGGATACTGAAGCAGACCACACATGGAGTCCTCCCCACTTAAGGACCTGATCCATGCCCTTGGTTCTGCCCAACAGAGCCAGTACCAAGCGCTGATCACCCTCCGGAAGGAGCAATAGCAACGCTTTGAAGCCTTGCTTCTGGCTCAGCAGGAAGATCACCAGGTGTTCTGGCACCTGCTCACATCAGCAGGGTCCTTGACTGCCACTGCAGCAGATCCTCCCCACATCACCCTCACCAAGATGGGGCCACATGACGATCTGGAAGCCTTCGTATTGCTCTTTGAACAAGCAGCCAAAGCATGGGGGTGGCTGGTCGAGCAGCACGCGGCCCACCTATTACCATTACTGTCTGGAGAGGTACAGCTTGCCATGCAGCAGCGCCCCACTGACAGTCGGCAGACCTGAAGCAAGCCATTCTGCAGTGTGTTGGCCGCTCCCCAGAACAACAGCGCTGACACTGGAGGATGTCATCTAGCCATTTGCATTTGGCCAACAGCTCTGGGAGGCCTGCCAGTGGTGGCTGAGGGCAGACGACTGCGACACTGGGGGGGATCATCGACCTGGTGACACTGGAGCAGTTCATCACGTGACTTTCGGAAGGAACAGCAGTGTGTCCAGTGCCACTGCCCGGCATAACTGGATCAAGCCATTGAGTTGGCAGAGGACCATTTGGCAGTGGTTCCAGCAGCAGGTGGACCTGCCACTTCCTTGCTTTTTCTCTCTCCTCTTCCTTCCTCCCCTCTCTCCTCTTCCCATCCCCGCCCTGTTCCCCTACCATGGAGGTGGGGGCTGGCTGCCCCTCAGCCAGCCTGCCACACCCATAGTGTCCTTCCATCTTCCCCTTCTGTGTCTGTGTCTTCTCCCCCCCAGGTGAGTCACTCCCATAATGTCAGTGCAGAGGTGAAGCCTGGGGAGGTATGCTGGCACTGCGGGGAGCCTGGGCATCTTAAGGGCCAGTGCTCTGCAATGGAGGTGGGAACTGTGGTCTGGATCCCCGATGCACCAAAGACTGCACTCAATCGGGCCGGAGCGTATTGTATACCGGTGTTCAAGGGGATATGTATCGCACTTTGGTGGATTCTGGCTGTAATCAGACCTCAGTCCACTAAAGCCTGGTGCAAGGTGAGGCATTGGGGAGAGCACAAGTGGTGAAGGTTTTGTGTGTGCACCGGGATATTCACAAATATCCACTAGTGTCCATCCACATTCTATTTTGGGGTGAAAAGCATAGTATAAAGGCAGTGGTTAACCCACAACTCACCCACCCACTGATTCTGGGAACTGATTGGCTGGGGTTTAAAGGTTTAATAGAATAGAATGCCTTTATTGTCACTGCACAAATGTACAATGAAGTTTATTTCATCACAGGACAGCAAAGCCGCTGTATACGTACGCGCCGCCATTCTTGGGCACTTCAGCCCAAGGCTGTCCTATGTTAACCTAACTGCATGTCTTTGAACTGTGGGGGAAACCAGAGCACCCGGAGGAAACCCACACAGACATGGGAAGAACATGCAAACTCCACACACAAAGGCCCCCATCGGCCGCTGGGCTCGAACCCAGAACCTTCTTGGTGTGAGGCGACAGTGCTAACCACTGCACCACTGTGCCGCCCATGGAGCACATAGTAGTGGGTGGGTCCTGCAGCAACACGTCACGGGGGATCCTGGTGTGGCATTGACTGGGGAAGCTGTCACAGCACCATCTACGTCAGCACTGCATCAGGGCGATATGAGTAATGGGAAGCAGGCCACCCCCTACCAGGGATTTTCTCTAGGCTGCGTCGTGCATTTGACCAAGTGAGGGTAATTGATGGTCAACCTCTCCAGCCAAATGTGACACCCTCCTTCCCGTACTTCGCAATTATTAAGGATAGGCTGTACCGAGTGATGCAGGACACTCAAACCAGTGAACAGATAACCCAGTTGTTAATCCCAAAGAGCCAAAGGGAACTTGTATTCTATGTGGCTCACTTTAATCCTATGGTCAGACATCTAGGTCAGGGTAAAACACCTGCCTGGATAATGGCCCGATTCTATTGGCCAGGGATCCGTAGGGATGTCCATCGGTGGTGTGCAGTGTGCTGCAAATGCCAACTAGTAAATCCAACAGCTACTCCAAAAGCA
Source organism: Neoarius graeffei (assembly GCF_027579695.1). Classification (NCBI taxonomy): domain Eukaryota; kingdom Metazoa; phylum Chordata; class Actinopteri; order Siluriformes; family Ariidae; genus Neoarius; species Neoarius graeffei. The sequence goes on along the minus strand of NC_083571.1, from coordinate 42,473,662 downwards.
CCTTTGAGCTCTATCCCTCTAAGCAAGACCCCCATTGAGAGAATTGGCATGGATCTCATTGGGACATTAGATCAGTCAGCATGGGAATAATGATTTATTTTAGTCCTGGTGGACTATGCAACGCAATATCCAGAAACGGTGCCTCTCCGCAATATTTCCACATGCAGTATTGTGGAGGCACTCTTCCACTTTATCTCCTGAGTCAGGATTCCCAAAAAATCCTGACTGAACAAGGCACTATGTTTATGTCATGCACATTTCACAAGCTGTATGGGTTATTAGGAATTAAATCCATCTGCACCAGCATTTACCACTCACAAACAGATGGCTTAGTGGAATGATTAAATCAAACACTTAAAAATCTAATTTGGAAGTTTGTAAGTGAGGATGCATGTAATTGGGATAAATGGCTTGAGCCCATGTGATTCGCAGTAAGAGAGGTCCCACAAGCCTCCACAGGATTTTCTCCATTCGAATTGTTATATGGGCGTAAGCCTCACAGGATTTTGGACGTGCTGTGGGAAAATTGGGAGGAGTTTTCTTCAACTAGTAAAAATGAAATTCAGTATGTTCTCGACCTGTGTGCAAACCTTCACACCCTCATGCACTTAACCCCGGAAAATTTACGGCAGGCACAAGAATGTCAAGCCTGGCTGTACAACAGGGGCACGCACCTTAAAGATTTCACCCCTGAAGGCAAAGTACTCATTTTATTGCCCACTTCGAGCTTCAAATGTCACCAAGTGGCAAGGGCCCTTCGAGGTCACATGGCAAATCGGGGATATCAACTATGAGGTGAGGCGAACGGATAGGGAAGGGGTACTACAAATATACCACCTTAATCTGCTAAAACATTGGAATGAGGGGGTCCCTGTGGCATTAGTGTCAGTAGTTCCAGAGAAGGCAGAGTTTGCACTGGAGGGAAAAACAAAGAAACTACTCAAACCACTCTGGTCCCCTGTGTAGACCACCTTTCACCGGCCCAACTCACAGAGGTTGCCAAGTTGCAAAAGGAATTTTCTGATGTGTTCTTGCCCCTTCCCAGACACACCCACCTCATAAAACACCAAACTGAAATGTCCCCGGGGTGGTGGTGCATAGCTGTCCATACCACTTACCTGAACACAAGAAAAAAGTGTTTCAGGATGAACTCAAGGCCATGCTCAAAATGGACATAATCAAGGAGTCCCACAGCAACTGGGGCAACCCGGTGGTCCTGGTTCCCAAGACTGACAGGTTGGTCCAGTTCTGTGTGGACAACAGCAAAGTCAATGCAGTGTCTAAATTTGATGCATACCCAGTGCCTCACATTGATATGTTGCTTGATCGATTAGGTACTGCTTGCTTTTATTTGACACTAGATTTGACAAAGGGATATTGGCAGACCCCCTTGACTCCTCTATCCTGAGAGAAAATGGCCTTTTCCACACAATTCAGATTGCACCAATTTATCATGCTTCCTTTTGGATTATTTGGGGCTCCTGCCACATTCCAGGGGCTCATGGACAAGATCCTATACCCCCATGCTGCCTATGCAGTAGCCTGCCTTGATGACATAATTATAAATTGCAATGCTTGGCCGTGAGACCTAGAACACCTTAGGGCTGTCCTAGAGTCACTGAGTTGTGCAGGTCTCACAGGTAACCCAAAAAACTGTGTGATTGGGTATCTGGGTTTCCACTTGGATCATGGGCAGGTGCGTCCCCAAATTGACAAGACTGCAGCGATTGAGGCCTACCCAAGGCCCAAGACCAAAAAATGGGTGAGACAGTTTCTGGGGTTGGCTGGCTATTATCACAGGTTCATACTTAATTATTTGGATGTCACCAGCCTGCTGAATGATCTCACTTAAAGGGGGCACCAGATCCAGTCCAGTGGATGGAGCAGTGCCAACAGGCCTTCACCAAGGTAAAAGCTGCACTGTGTGGAGGTCCACTTCTACACTCCCCTGACTTCTCTCTCTCTTTTATTTTACAGATGGACACATCAGACAGAGGACTGGGGGCTGTTCTGCCCCAGAAGATGGAGGGTGAGGAATGTCCAGTAAGCATTTGATGCAAGAAAGTAAGTACAGCACCATCGAGAAGGAGTGCCTGACCATCAAGTGGGCAGTCCTCATGCTCTGATACTACCTGCTGTGGCACCCTTTCACCCTCTGTTTAGACAACGCACCTCTCCAGTGGCTCCACTGGATGAAGGATGCCAATGCATGAATCAACCGTTGGTATCTCGCTCTCCAGCCATTTAAATTTGAGGTGGCCCACAGGCCAGGGGTGCAGATGGTGGCAGCAGACTTTCTCTCCCATCGGGGGGGAGTCCACTGCAGGCCAGATGGTTCCCTGGCCTGAGTCAGGCAGTGGGGGTATGTGGCAGTGGGGGCATGGCTGAACGTTGGTTTGTGAATGGAAGGTGGGGCCAGGGAAGGTGAGTGGCAAAGTCAGTACACCTGTTGTCAATTAATGCTGTGTGTTTTGCAGTGATGACAGAGTGTAGAAAAGGAGAGAGCAAAGAGAGAGGATCTCTCCCGACCAGAGCACATGCCTGTGTGTTGTGTGTGTGAAAGCAAAAGCTGAAAAGCAAAAGTGAAAAAAACATAAAATAGAGTCAGTGTTTAACCTTATTTCCTGCCTGCCATGCTTCAGTATTCCACCCACATCAGGTTCTTACAAAAATGTTATTCAGTTTTCTAAAGAAGACTTTGCGTTTGGGCTTGATAATGGGAGATAATAATGGCAACTCCATGGAGAGAGCCTTGTGGTCAGACACACCTACAGTAGATGGTACACAAGTAGATTGCTGAGAGAGGCAGAGTCAGTGATGACCAGATCAAGAGTATGTCCCTTGGTATGTGTGGGGATATTGATGAGTTGTCTGAGGTTAAAACAATCCAATAATTGGAGGAATTTAGCTGCAGAATGACAGGAGGGGTATTGACATGGATGTTCATATCTCCAAGTATTATAATATTGGCAGAGGTTATACAGAATGTTGAAAGAAGGTTGCTCATCTCCGAGATGAAATATGGGTTTGGTTTGGGTGGCTGGTAAATGAGAAGTATTGTCATGAAAAAGGAGGCTTTCATTTAAATGCCAGGCATTCAAAAGAAGATAGCTCTGATGGGGCAGAGGAGAAAAATCCAGATTACTGTGGTAAATGACAGACAGACCATCACCATGACCTGTGCTGTGGGCTTTCTGGAAGTAGTAATAGCCAGGAGGATAGGTCTCATTTAGAACAGAGAAAAAACATCTGGTTGATGCCAGGTTTCCATAAGGCACATAAAGTCCAAACACTTGTCCAGAATATGGTTGTGTATGAAGCAAGATTTATTTGTGAGAGATTGTGCATTAAACAGTTCAATTTTGATATTAGATGAAGCAGTGAGTCTCTGTATTGACCGAATTAGACTGAAATCCACTCCATGTTTTCCATCCTGCTCCATGAGTGGTGTTGTCATGGAAACTCCAGTGCTACTCATCTGAAGAGCAACAATGCTCTGATGATGTGTCTGAGGTGCGACAGTGTGTGCAGCTGACCAGAAGGATGGGATGGTGTGACCAAACCGGGAGTAAACAAACTTCCTATGGAAGCTTCTGTGAATGTAACTGGGACAGTGAAGGAGTCCAAGTTGTTTAATAATTGATATGCATGATGGAATGACATAGTTATTAAGTTTTAACAGCTGGTTGACAGAATAACTCAATATCATGCCAGTTGCGGAGAGTTTAGTTTATGAGCCGTTAGCTTATGGATGTGATGTTCAAAAGTGAACCATCCAACACAGAGGGTCAGATGTTGGTGATCAGCAATGACTCAACTATAGAAACTGTGGATCCCAGGGCCAAGCCTCGAGGCAGACCACACCAGGAAAAGCCAACATGGTAGTCCCTGAGTGGTAGTACACTGACAGCAACAAAGATAGGTAAAAAAAACACCAGAGTTGGTAGAATCCATATAAAACAAGTAAACATCCAAAAGGTTTACTGAAACATGATAACAATAGTATACTTAAAATCTTGAACTGATGCAATGGGACAGTGAAAAATTCCCAAACATGTTCCAGCATGGGCGGCACGGTGGTGTAGTGGTTAGCGCTGTTGCCTCACAGTGAGAAGGTCCGGGTTCGAGCCCCGTGGCCGGCGAGGGCCTTTCTGTGCGGAGTTTGCATGTTCTCCCCGTGTCCGCATGGGTTTCCTCCGGGTGCTCTGGTTTCCCCCACAGTCCAAAGACATGCAGGTAAGGTTAACTGGTGACTCTAAATTGACCGTAGGTGTGAATGTGAGTGTGAATGGTTGTCTGTGTCTATGTGTCAGCCCTGTGATGACCTGGCGACTTGTCCAGGGTGTACCCCACCTTTCGCCCATAGTCAGCTGGGATAGGCTCCAGCTTGCCTGCGACCCTGTAGAACAGGATAAAGCGGCTAGAGATAATGAGATGAGATGTTCCAGCATGACAAAGTTCCTTAAATGGAGCCTATGAAGACATAGTTTGCCAAGGTTGGTGTGGAAGAACCAGCAAGGCTGGTACAGAAACCTGATCTCTACCCCACTGAATACTTTTGTGATGAATTGGGATGCTGACCTCACACCACTAGCTTCAGTGCCTGCCCTCACTCATGCTCTTTTGGCTGAATAGGCAATTCCCCACAGCCACAATTCAAAATGTAGTGGAAAGCCTTGAAAGAAGAGTGGAGTTTCTTATAAAAACAAAAGGGGGAATTATATCTGGAATAATATGTTGAAAAACACATATGGGTATAATGGTGAAGTGTTCACATACATTTGACCATATAGTGTATGTTCCATGAGATGCCTCAGAAATACTTTGTGTGAACTGTCTTAAAATCTTGAAAAAAACCCTAATATTTTGCCTATTCTTGAAATATCTTTCATATATTCTACCTCTTTTTTGAAAACACTCATTCTACCTTTACTGTCAATTAAATGAATAGTTTTAACAATGATTAATACAAGATTTAACTGTGAGTTGGCCTAGTGGTTAGTGTGTCCGCCTCTCGATCGAGAGATTGTGAGTTCTACTCGCAGTCGGGTCATACCAAAGACCATCATAAAAATGGTACCTACTGCCATCTGGCAAGGCATGCTGCAATACAGATGTGAGTGGGGTGTTAAACTCTTGCGATTACCAGAGGACTAGCCCCCCACTGTAACCCTAGCTATGTAATAGGTGAGAGGCCGAGGGCTATGGAAATTGGTGCTGCCATTTGGTGTGGGAAGGACTTTAGAATACAAGATAATGCTGGCCATTACTTTAATATTTACATTTTATTCTCTTACTGTCCATCTATTTTCTTTCTTACTCTTATGGAGCCTGAGGAATTTCAGTGGTCATCTGGGCCTCATCGTCCTCCAAATACTTATTCTGCCAAGTCTGTCCATCTGAGGGTGTAAAAGTTTTCTTTGACCCTGAGAAAAAACAATGTGTCATCTTTTGGAGAAATAACTTTTTAGGCCAAAGGTCACAAAGTGATGCTCATCACTATACCTGCTAATAAAAAGACCAATAAGGAACTTTTGTTCTTCTTTTGTTTGCCTTCCAGCTTCTGGCTCAAAGGATAGGCAGATAGCATGCACAAGGAATTTACAGTTATGGTCAGACATTTACATACAGTGACATGAATGTCATCTTGGATATGAATGTCATGGCAATATTTGGGCTTTCAGTAATTTCTTTGAACTGTTATTTTTCTGTGGCAAAATGATTGTACAGCATACATCTTTAATTAAAAAAAACACTAAAATTTGGTGCATCAGTTTTAATTTTCTTTGGGTTTTCTGAAATCAACACAGGGTCAAAATTATACATATAGGGTCAAAAGTATACATGCAGCACACCTAATATTTGGGTAAAATGTCTCTTTGCAAGATTCATCTTGACTAAACATTTTTGTTTACCATGAACAAGCTTCTGGCAGACTCCTGGTTGGATATTTCACAACTCTTCATAGTAGAATTGGTAGAGTTCAATTAAATTTGTTTTTCATTTTCTTGCCATGGACTCGACTTATAAGCATGGTCCATATATTTTCAATAGGGATGAAGTCAGGACTTGTTTTAAGCTTAATGTTAGCCTGCTTTATCCTCCACAACCAGCTCTGATGCATGTTTGGGTTCATCGTCCTGTTGTAACTCTCAAGTCGTGTTCAAGTTTCTGATGGTTTATGCTGAAGAATTCTGAGGTAGGCCTCCTTCTTCATTATTCCATCCACTTTGTGCAATGAACCAGTTCCACTGGCAGCAAAACAGCCCCAGAGCATGATGCTCCTACCATCACCACCAGCTGGTACAGTGTCCCTCTGTGTATGGTGGTCATTGTGGCCAAACAACTCAACCTTCAGCTCATCTGACCATACAGCTTTCTTCTAGAAGTCTTTTTCTTTGTCTGTGTGGTCAGCTTCAAACTTTAGTTAAGCTTGAAGGTGTCAATTTTGGAGCAGGGGGTTATTTCTTGGATAGCAGCTTCTTAGTCTATGGTGATCTGAGCTGTAGACAGTGATCCATCAGCTTCCAGTTCATGGCAGTGCTGTGCCATGGTGGTTCCCAGGTTGTTCCTGACCATCCAAACCAATTTCCTTTCAGCTGAGGGTGAGAGTTTGGGTTTTCTTGAAGGAAAGTGTCTTGGCAAAGTGACTACACCTCACAATAGCTTGGATACCATTGTTTGAACTGATCTTGGAATTTGCAGTTGTTTAGAAATGGCTCCAAAAGACATTCCGGAGTTGTGTGATCCTCTTTCTCAAATCTGCACTGAGCTCCTTGGACTTTTCCATTTTACTGTGTGTTGGTCAATCCAATGAGTGCTGTAAACAAACCCTTTTTATGAAGGCACAGAGAGGCTACCAGCTGTACTCAATCATAATCATTAACAGGAATTTAAGAGACCTCGGCCTTGGCAAGATAAGAGACATTTTGGAAGATTCAGGGCATCTGAATTAATAATCTAAGTGAGTGTATGTATAATTTTGACCCTGTGTTGATTTCAGAAAACCCAAAGAAAATTAAAACTTATGCACCAAAGCTTTTTTTTTTAAAGATGTATGCTGTACAATTATTCTGCCACAGAAAAAGTACAGTTCAAAGAAATTAATGAAAGCCCAAATATGGCCATGACATTCATATCCAAGATGACATTCATGTCACTGTATGTAAACTTCTGACCACAACTGTATATCTTTAGTGACTTCTTTCTCAAGAAAACAGGATAGTGACTTGCAGGAACACAGATGGACTGGAGGCTTGACATCCATGCGTGACATAGATGATTGTGGAAAATAAACAAAATTTACAAACAGGACCTATACATTATTGTATTTTTGACTTGATACAACAACTCATGTCAATACAAAAGAGTTTCAGAATTTTCCCAACTGAAAAAAACAACTCCATTCATGAAGTTTCTTTTAAGAATAGACTTGAGTAGAATAGAGAAAGTTGAAGATCAGACTGGATTAGTAAAAATGATTTGTTGTTTTAACTTAAAAAAGTTAGTACCCGGGCTGCCTTAAAATTTTGAGTTCATTGAAATTCATATAGTAAGTTAAATTGTTCACCTCATTGTGTTAACTTACTATATTAATTTCAATGAACTCAAAATTTTAAGGCAGCCCGGGTACTAACTTTTTTAAGTTATAGTCTGGCCATTTTCACCTGACCTTTCTCATTAACAAGGCATTTCTGCGAAGTTTTATATGGTGTTATCTAGTGTGAAGTGAAATGTTGGCTTGAAGCAAATGAATGGATTTCAATGAGTTATGTAGTGTCAAAAGGCAAACCAATCAAAGTTGAGTCTGCATGAGTTTCAATAAACCTAGTTATCCAACATGCTTGTACATTTGGTGCAGAAGTGAGTTGCATATATTATGAAGTGCACATGTTATGGATCACAAGATGAGGTAGTGATCCAAGATCATTTCAGAATGCGGTAGTGTAAATCATGGATGTGTCTTCTCCCCCCCTTTTTTTTGTAATGTGTAGCTCATGGAACAGACACAGCCTTAATATGGTGGAACCTGAGTGATACTTCAGAGATGCTAGCAGATGATTGGCCTTTTTGTCTGTTGCCTGGCCTTGTCCCTAGATTGACACTGATTAATTCCTGAATGGGACTGATACCATCCTGCCCCAAAAGGCCAGACTTGTTATCAAAAGTAGTACTTCTGCCTAAAGTATCAGATAGAATGTTGACTGGCAGTTGTCACACAGGTTCATTAGTGATGACAAGGATTAAATGAAATAACATTTTATTTGTATAGTGCTTTGGACTTGAGGGAGACTCCTACTAGGCAAGCAACTGTGGCAAGGAAAAAAATCCTTGAGAGTGGATAAAAAAAAATCCCTGAGAGGAACCAGAACAAAAAAGGAAGACCATCCTCATCTGTACAACAACTCATAGTGGGATTTTGATAATTACAGGCAACAGTCATACTAAGATGGGCCAGGGTTGCTCTTAACAACTCTTTTAAGCCAGCAAAAGTAAGGCCTACAAGCCAAAGGAAAGGCAGAAATGTAATTATTTCCATTAATAGAAACAATTACTCTGTGAGTCCTTAAATATTTAGTGGTGTGGTGAGTTCCTTGTTTGATGTTACCATGCACATATGCCACAAAGAATGCGTCACTATGGAGTCAAACAGTTTTTCTCTCATAAAACAATATTTCTAAATGTGAGCTCTTTCATAAATATGAAAATACACAAATGAATAGGAAGGTGCAAACCCACAGAAATGAGAAATGTACTGAAGAACAAAAAATAAAGTTTTAAATTTACAGAATAAATGTTCTTGCAAATGACATCTTGTGAATGTGTAAATTCCAATTAGGTAGCAAGTTTAATTTGCCCAATCCAAATTGAAGTGGTGAATAAATAACTAAGTAACTAGCAACCCTAGCTACCAGTTTGATTGCATAATAAAACTAGATTGCATTCCCTCTGCAGAAACTGCTGGAGTGTGCTTGCTCAAATGAAGCCACATTCTCTGCTTCTCTCTCTCCCTCTCTGCCTCTCTCTCTCTCTCTCTCTCTGTGCACATGCGGAGTGAGTGGGCGGAGCCGGAGCGCTGTGAGTGAGTGTGGAGCTGTGGCCGCTGTGCCGCGAATGAGTGGTCTGTTTAAATCTCTATTTCTTACTTTTTTCTTATTTTCTTTTTTCTCCTTGTAACTTTCTGCTGAACTTCTACTTCGTACTTGGGTTAGTCCCTTTCTGGTAATAAACAGGGGTTTTCCCCTAAAGTGACTGCCTTCAGCCTTTGTGCTGGAATCATGGCAGAGGATTTTGACAAACTTACTTGGCGTCATGCTGTTAAAATAGCATCGACAGCCAGTGTTGAGGATTGTAGTTTGGCTGCTGGTGAAGTTGTTGGTTATGAGAATATCGTATCAGCTTCCCGCATGAATAATGTGATTGTTTTGTTCCTAAAATCAATTGAGCTTGCCAATCACCTGACGGAGATGGGTGTGGTGATAGATGGTGTTTTTACATCTGTTGTCCCTCTTTCTAAGCCATCCAAGAAAGTAATTCTGTCAAATGTTCCCCCCTTCATTTCTGATGAAGTTCTAGGACAAACACTGTCGCGCTATGGTAAATTGGTCTCGACAATTAAGAAAATTCCGATTGCGAGCAAATCCCCTTTGTTGAAACATATAGTGTCCTTCAGGCGTTTTGTGTACATGGTTCTTAAGGATAACAAAGATGATTTGGATTTGACAATGAATGTGACTGTGGATAACTTTAATTATGTGTTTTATGCAACAACTAGCGTAATGAAATGCTTTGGTTGTGGACAAACGGGTCATCTCGTACGTGCGTGTCCTGATAAAAAGGAAGACGCTAATAATTCTGGAAACAAAGAAAATTGTAATGTTAATGAAACTAGGGGTGATGTGGCAGAGGGAGCTTCTAGCGTGATTAATGTTAACACTAACGTTAGTGCAACTACTGAGGGGGAGGGTACCGCTGGTGCTACTGGGCCTGTGAGCGAAGCCCAGGAACAAAATGTTGTGCATGGGTCTGAAGCGCAAGTAGAAAACCTCAATGATAAAACTACTGATGGGGAAGGTCTTTCCACACCTTTGGGGGAGATCATCACTGATTCTCAGTGTCAGGGAAGCAATGATGATGCCACTATTGCTGAGGAGGCTCTAGAGGAAGATATGGAAACTTCTGTTTTGGAAGAGGGTGATAAGTTTTTTAAAATACAGTCAAAGAAAAGGAAAAAGAAAGCAACTCAAAAGAGTGAAAAAGTCGAACGGTCTCTTATTGATTTGAGCGATAATGAGAGTGAGAGCGATCTATCTGATTGTAGTATATCCTGCAGTCTGCGACTAAGTGGCTACCGCACTCGCAGTTGCAGAGTGGAGGATATAAAGAAATTCCTTAGGGATACAAAGCATGCTAAGAAGGTCCGGGTTGATGACTATTTTCCTGATATTGAACAATTTATGACGAAAACACGAACATTTATGCAAGAGGGAAGCTTCTCTGATCGAGAGGGCTATCGTCTCAAAAAAATTCTCATAAAACTCAATGTTCTACTTGCTAAAGATGTTTAGTGTTAAACACCCTTTCAACATGTGTCTTGGGATGGCTGATTGTATAGGTCTATTTTTATTTTCTTATTTTTTCTTTCTAATGATGGGTGAGGTTCGTGTGGCTTCTCTAAATGTAAATGGTGCTAGAGAAAGAAGTAAACGAGCCGCTGTTTTTGAAATAATAAGACAGAATAAATTTGATGTCTTCTTTGCGCAAGAAACGCACAGTGACATGTCTAATGTAGCTGATTGGGCTCAGGAGTTTGATGGGCTATCTATTCTCAGTCATGGTACATCTAATAGTGGTGGTGTTGCAGTGTTGTTTTCAAAGTCCTTTATCCCTATTACCTATCAAATTGATGAAATTGTAAAGGGTAGACTTTTAAAAGTCAGAGCCCAGTTTGAGAATCACTTTTTTGTGTTTATCTGCATTTATGCTCCTACAACAGCAACAGATAGAATGCTGTTTTTGAATACCATAGGAAATGTTATAGGAAATTGTTGTCCTGATGATATTGTTATTCTTGGAGATTTTAATTGCACTGCACAAAGTATTGATAGAAATCATGTGGAGCCACACATGCCCTCTCATAGACAACTTGTAGAGATTGTGAACTCCAACGACCTCAGTGATATCTGGAGAAACTTTCATGGGGGGCAGAAGCAATATACCTGGGTACACTCACATAACAACTTGTTGTCTTTGGCAAGACTTGATAGATTTTATGGTTTCAGACACCAGCTTAGTTTATTCAAGAAATGTTCCATAATTCCAATTGGCTTTTCAGACCATAGCCTAGTCTTCTGTTCTTTGTTTTTAGAATCTGTCAAACCAAAAAGTGCCTACTGGCACTTTAACACCAATTTATTGACTGATGGTCATTTTAGAGAAGTCTTCCTCTTTTTTTGGAAGGAATTCAGAACCACAAAATCCTGTTTTAAGTCTTTGCAGCAATGGTGGGATTGTGGCAAGGTACAAATTAAACAATTGTGTCAGGAGTATACAGCCAATGTCACAAGGAGCATAACACTTTCAATGAGAAAGCTGGAGGAGGAAATTATTGAACTTCAAAATCAGGCAGAGCAAACCAGTGATCAGAGGTCTACTGAAATTCTCAAAACAAAGAAGAAAACATTGGCTGATTTTCTAGGGTTGAGGGCACAGGGAGCTCTGGTCAGGTCCCGCTTTCAGAGTGTGGAGTTGATGGATGTACCATCAAAATTCTTTTTTAACTTGGAAATAAGGAATGGCCAGAGGAAGTTCATTCATGTTTTGAGGTCTGAGGATGGGAATATCTTATCTGATTCTGTGGCAATACGTGAGAGGGCAGTCAATTTTTACAAGGAGCTTTACAAATGTGAGATTCCACAAGATCAGGCGACTGACAAGGCGTTCCTTTGCGATCTACCTAAGGTATCCGAAGAGGCAAATGCAGCCCTTGGAGGGGTGCTGACCCTAGAGGAGCTGGAGAGAGCCCTCCAGAGCATGGAGAGTGGCAAAGCACCTGGTGTGGATGGCCTGCCAGTAGACTTTTATAAGTTCTTTTGGCCAGAGTTGGGCACAGATGTGCTTGCTGTTCTGAAAGACAGTATTACCAGGGGGAAGCTGCCACTGAGCTGCCGTAGAGCAATGCTTACTTTGTTGCCAAAAAAGGGAGACCTGACAGACATAAGATCATGGAGGCCAGTGTCAGTCCTCTGCTCTGAGTACAAACTGCTCTCAAAAGTTTTAGCAAATAGACTGGGGGAGTTTCTCGACCAGGTAGTCCACCCTGACCAGACCTACTGCATGCCAGGCAGACTGATTCATAACAATATTTCCTTCATTAGGGATGTTTTTCACATTAGTAACATTTGTAGCCTTGATTTTGGTGTGGTCTCAATTGACCAAGAAAAAGCTTTTGATAAGGTGGAGCACAGTTATTTGTGGAATACTTTGTCAGCCTTTGGTTTCAGCCCAAATTTTATCTGTATGATTAAAGCATTATATTGTGACATTGAAAGTATACTCAAGGTTAATGGTGACTTGTGTGCTCCTTTTAAAGTATACAGAGGTGTCCATCAAGGATGTCCCCTGTCAGGTATGCTGTACAGTCTGGCTATTGAGCCACCTAGTAAGGTTGAGGAGGGATATTGCTGGGGTGAAAATCCCAAACTGTGAGGAGGTTTTTAA